>NC_044569.1:25310696-25955241 GCF_007565055.1 Rhinopithecus roxellana
GTACTTATCAATTCTAAAATAATATCAGAAGAGAATTCCTCTTTTGAAAAAACACTAACTTAATTGAGTTTTCATTTTATTAGCAGCCTTCTGGTAACTGGGACTACATTTACTGACAAACATACAGTAATAAAAGAATAATTATAAGATTAAAATTATTAATAGACTGGGAGAAAAAAATGGCAGATAAAAGTACTACATAATGAGGATATGATTTTTATTTTTACAAAATTCATGAATGCTCATCTGATTTAAATACTGACTTAGCCCTTAAAATCTTTTAGAATGTGCCTTTAGTGTTTAAGCCCCCCCAGAAAAAGATTTATTTATGAAAAACAATATAAAATAATGACTTAACTTTTTCATTTATAAATATAACATTTTAATATTGATCATCATATAATAGTAATAATAATATTTAAATCTCATTAAATTGTAACATATATCAGAAAATTTAGAATGAAAGGATTATCTTAGTCTAGAGATGAGGCTAATTTCTCTTTTAAATAGACAACATTATAATTACTAATTTGATCAGAGAAACTAAGGCATAAAACACCTCTTCATTTGGAAAGTTAGTACTATAATTTTCCACCATTTCTTAATAGTACTATTTTTGTGTTAATATTTTATCTATTTAAAAACTTGTGAAAATAAATTAAATCCAGAGTGCCTGATTTTTCTCAAATTACAAAGTAGTGTTACAAAAATGAGATTACAGAAAATTATGATACCTCATTCCCAGTAAAAGTAAGAAAGAAGTAAATTTTTAAAAAATTACCTACAGGATTTAAAAGACAAATGCATAAAAATAATTATAAATCTCTACTACTGGACCCAAATGTATAAAAATATAAATGTGTGACCACAGCATACAGGGTGAAAAGATAGAGCTGTAGACATATGTAAATTTGGTATGCTATTGAAATTATGTTGATATCAATTTAAATCAAGTTGTTACAAATTTAGGATTTTAAATGTAATCCCCATGGAAACCACAAATAAAATGTTTTAAAAATATACATAGAAGGAAATGAGAGAGAATCAACAGAGTTTACTAAAAAAATCAACTAAACATAGAAGAATGCAGGAATGGAAGGAATGAAAGAAAAAGAACTATAAGACATAAAGAAAACAAATAATAAAATGACAGAAGGTAGAAATAAGTCTTCCTTATCAGTAATTGCTTTAAATGTAAATGGGTTATTTTAAAATAAAACACAACATGATACAACTACACACAGTCTCTCAGATACTCATTTTAGATCCAAGGACACAATAGATTAAAAGTGAATGAATGGAAAATGGTATTATATGCAAATAATAATCAAAAGAGAGCTGAGGTGACTATGCCAATATCATGCAAAGCAAACTGTATGTGAAAAAAAGGTTACATGCAATGAAGGACATTACATATTGATAACAATTTCAACTTCTCAGAAAGGTATAACAGAAACATATGTACCAAATAAAACTGCTCCCAAAATACTATGAAGCAAATTAAAAAAAAAAAAAAGTGGGGAAAATTAGACAATTTTACAACAGTTGGAAATTTCAATACACCACTTCCAATAATGGATAAAACATCTATATATAGATTAATAAGAGAATAGATAAGTTGTACAATACTATGAACCCACTAGACCTAACAGATCTATATAAAACACCCTACAGTAGCAGCACACTCCTTATTTTCAGGTGCACATGGAACATTCTGTAGGATACATCAAATAGGCCACAAAACAATTATTAGAAAAATGCAAATGAAATACAATCTCACACCAGTCAGAAGGGAGATTATTAAAAAGTCAAGAAACAACAGATGCTGGTAAGGTTGCAGAGAAATAGGAACACTTATACACTGTTGGTGGGAATGGAAATTAGTTCAACTACTGTTGAAGACACTGTAGAGATTCCTCAAAGATTTAGAACCAGAAATATCATTTGACCCAGCAATTCCATTATTGAGAATATACTCAAAGAAATATAAATTATTCTATTATAAAGGTACACGTATGTGTATGCGCATGGCAGCACTATTCACAATAGCAAATATATAGGAATCAACCCAAATGCCCATCAGTGATAAACTGGATAAAGAAGGTGTAGTACACCTTGGAATACTATGCAACCATAAAAAGAAATGAGATCTTGTCTTTTGCATGGACATGGATGAAGCTGGAAGCCATTATCCTCAACAAACTAATGCAGGAACAGAACACCAAACATTGTGTGTTCTCATTTATAAGTGAGCGCTGAACAATGAGAACACATGTACAGAGGGAGGGGAACAGAACTCACTGGGCTTAATACCTAGGTGATGGGTTGATAGGTGCAGCAAACCATCATGACACAGGTTTACCTATGTAAAAAACCTGCATGTCCTGTACGTGTACCCTGGAACTGAAAAAATAATAATAAACATAATTTTTAAAATTGAAATAATATAATCTATCTTTTCTGACCACAGGATATGAAGCTAGATATCAATAACAGAAGGGAAACTAGGAAATTCACAAATACAGGGAAATAAAATAATGTACTCAAAACCAATAAGTCAAAGAAAAATGTCACAAGAGAAAGTTTAAAAATACTTACAGACAAATGAAAATAAAAACACAGCATATCAAAACTCATATGTTTGAGTAAAGGCAATAACAAGGGAAATTTATATTATGAATGCATACCTTGAAAAAGAAGAAAGATCTCAAATTAGAACCTAGTTTTACATTTTGAGAAACTATAAAAAGAGAGCAAGCTAAACTTAAAGCTAGAAGAAGGAAGGAAATAATAGATATCAGAGTGGAGATAAATAAAATAAAGAGTCTTGTCTTTGAAAACATCAGCAAAATTGGCAACTTTTTAGCTAGAGTGACCAAAATAAAATCAGAAATAAAACTGTTGACTATACTATCAACTTTACAGAAATAATAAAGGATTGTAAAATACTATTATGAACAATTTTACACTACCAAATTATAAAACCTAGAATAAATAGGCAATCTTTTGGAAACATACATATTACCTAAATTGACTCAAGAAAGAACAGAAATTTTCAACCATTTTGTAACAAGACATTGAAACAGTAGTCAAAAACTTCCTAACAAGAAAAAGAACCAGTGGTTTTACCAAATGAATTCTACCAAATATTTAAAAAACAAATACCACCAATACTTCTCAAGGTTTTCCATAAAATTGAAAAGGAGGATACCCTTCCTAACTCATTCTAAGAGGCCAGCATTACTCAGATACAAAAATGACTCAGATAAAGACATCACCAGAAAAGAAAACCACAGGTCAATATCCCTTATGCGTAGAGATGCAAAAAGCCTCAAAGAAATATTAGCAAATTGAATTCAACAGCATATTAAAAGCATTATAAATCATGACTAGGTGGGATTTATCCCAAGAATGCAATTGTGTTTCAAAAGCAAAAATCAATTAATAGAATACATAATATTAATGGAATAAAAAAATGCACAATAATCTCAATTGAACACACAAAAAAATTAACAAAATTGAACATTCTTTCAATATAAAAAAATACCCAACCTAGGAATAGAAAGAAACTCCCTCATTATGATAAAGGCCATATATAAAAAATCCACAGCTAATAGCATATTCAATGTGGGAGGACTGAAAAATTTTCAGAAATAAGACAAGAATGTCCACTTTCACTGCTTCAATGAACATAGCATTGGAAGTCCTAGAAAGGGCACTTAGCCAAAACTAAGTAAATTAACTAATTAACAAAGAGCATTCAAATTGGAAAGGACTAAAATTTTCTCTGTGTGCAGATATAATCATCTTATACATGAAAAACCTTAAAGACTACACTGTAAGTAAAAAAAACAAAACAAAACAAAACAAAAACACACTTATAGCTAATAAACAAAAGCAGAAAAATGCATGATAGAAACTCTATATCCAAAAATCAAATGTGTATTTATACACTGGAAATGAGCAAACCAAAAAGGAAATTAAGAAAAAAGTGCCATTTATAGCAGCATCTAAAATAGTAAAAGACTTAAGAATATATTTCATCAAAGATATGAAAGATTTGTACCCTGAAAACTACAAGAAAAATGGTGAAAGAAATTAAAGACTTTTTATTTAAAAAAGAAATGTATCTTGTTTTCTCAATTAGAAAACTTAATATTATTAAGATGTCAATCAATATTACCCAAAATGATCTATATATAGACTCAACCCCAAACCTATCAATATACCAACATCCTTTTTTGCATAAATGAAAAATCTGATTTTAAAATCCATACAAAATTGCAAAGGGACCCAAGTAGCAAGCCTAATATTTAAAAAGAAGAATAAGTCATAGTTCTTGTATTTTTCAATTTCAAAACCTAGTACAAACTACAGTTACCAAAACAGTAAGGTATTGGTATAAGGAAAGACATATAGACCAAGGAAGTAAAATTGAAAGTCAATAAATAAAACCTTACATTTATGGCCAACTTATTATTGGCAAAGGCCCAAAGTTCCTTTTCCATTAAATGGAAGAACTCATGTTGAAATTTAAACTCCCATTGTAATGGTCTTCAGAGGTGAGACCCTTAAAAGCTAGATAGGTCATGAGTACTCTTCTCTCATGAATTGATTAATGCTATTATCTTAGGAATGGGTTAGTTATTGTGGAACTAGGGCTCCTAAAAAAAGGATGGATTGGGCCCCATTGTATCTCTCTGTCTCACGTCCCTGCCTACCTATTCCCCATGGGATAATGTGCAAGAATGCCCTTATCATCTGCCAGTGCCATGCTCTTGGACTTCCCAACATCCAGAAATGTAAAGCAAGTAAACATCTACTATTTATTAATTACCCAATCTGTGGTATTTTGTTACAGCAGCAGAAAGTAGACTAAGACAGTCTCTTCAAAAATATGGCTGAGACAACTAGATTCACATGCAAAAGAATATGTTGGATATCTCTATCAAACCATGGTCATACCGTACAACGTATAATAAAATGGATCCCACTATCATACAACTTGATATCCTCAAAATGGATCAATGACCTACATATCAGACCTAAAATCATAACTCTTCAAGGAAAACAAAGGAGCAAATCTTCATGACCTTGACTTTGACAATAGAATCTTAGGTGTGCCATCAAATGTGTGAGCAAAAAGAGAAAACAAGATAAATTGGACTTAATCAATATTAAAAATTGTTGCTATCAAAGAACATTATTAAGAAAGTGAAATGAAAAATATTATATTATCAGTCAAATAAAAATATAAAATATATCGCTTCTCAGCCTTTTGGCTAAGATCAAGTGTAAAAATATAAAATATTTTCTGCAATGTTTGTAGAGACTACCTTTTTCCAGTTGCTTGATTTTACTTAAATTTTACTCCCCTCCTTTTATAGTAATGTATAAGCAAGTAAAATATAAATGAATATATAATTTATATAAAGTAATTTGTATATAAATAATGATATTATGTATATATATTTCCCCATAAATTTGTTCAAAATTCTGCATATAAAAAATGCAAAACAAACAAACAGCGATAACAACAAACCTGGAAATCAGAAATTAGATGCATCCACGTTAAAAATCTTTGATTTGTAGAAATAGACCTGTAACAGGTAATGAACAAATTCAGGCTTCTAATGTAATATTCCAAATGAAACAAAAACAAATTCTTCTCTGTGAAATTCTGACTTTCTAGATTATGACTTCAAAAAGCATTAATAATATAACATAAAGTCACATGAGTGATTAAAATACTTTATATTAGATAATGAGCTCATAAGGACAAGGACCTTTTTTATTTTTAAATACTACTGAGGATATAAATATTTTAGGTAAAGTAATATTTTTGAAAGCAAAAGCAATGATATTTGATGCTTTTTAACACTTTTGCAAATCTAATGTCTAACTTAATAACAAAGTAGGATTCTCATATTTGGGTCTGCATTCAGTTTGCTAAGATACACTGTTTGGTTTGAAGAATACAAAGAAAATACAATCTTACACACATATGTAGTCGAAAAGGGAGCATCTAGTAGACCCTGAACAACACCTCAGAGACTCCAGGAGACTTCAAGTCACAGTTTAGGAGTCACACATCTATCTGGAAACAATTTTCCAAGAAGACAAAAAGACACTTATAAAAGACATAGATGACATAAATTCTATCTAGAATTATTCTCATTTTGCAGGACTCATAGGAAAGACACTTTTTTAAAGGAAACAATCACAGATACACCTATTTTGGGATAGGTTTTTTCCTGCTGTTTTCCCACAAAACTATGGTTTATCTCCATCCTTGTCTCATCATTTTGAGCCAAGAGAACAGGGTCTGCAGGAAGGAAACCTAAGGCTAATTTATGCTGACTTCCTAGAACTGAATCAAAAGGAAAACCTCACCTGTCCACATCCAAGTAACAAGAGGATCAGAGGCTACTCCCATTGCACTGCTGCCCAGATGAAAAATGGAAAGTACCTCTGACTCGTCCCCTCCCAGAACCAGTCAGATTGGTCACGAGCCATCTTTATTTACATAAGGTGTAACTTTGTAACTTCACTTCAGCTCTCATTAGTTTCCTTCCACAACCAATCAGACTGGTTGCAAACCAAGTTCTAATTTACATATGGTGTAACCAAGTAACCAGTGGGAAACCTGTAGAGGATATTTAAACCCCAGAAAATTCTGTAACCAGCAATCTTGAGCCCCTTGCTCAAGCCTGCTATCACTCTGTGGAGTGTACTTTCTAACATTATTGTTTTAATTACTGTTTGTCTCAATACACTGCCATTGTTTACAGGGCATGGGAAATGTCTTTCCACTAGTTAGGACCACGTCACAAGTTAAGAGTACAAGGAATCACTTGGAAGAGTGTATAAATGATTAGTTGAATGCATGGATAGAGCAAAATATTTAAAGTTTTATTTAAAAGGAAACATCAATTCTTATGGTAAGACTAAGAAATCATCTAAGTGTTCGTGTGGTCAGAGGATTTGGCAGGCTGGCAAGTGAGAGGCTTACATTCATCCATGCTCGCTATTGAACCTCTGGGGGAGAATTTGACATCTTGTAGACCTACTGCTGGTATCCTTGACATGTAACCAGCAAGTTTCTTTCTTTATTCTTTTAGTTTGCTGATGTGGTTCCAATGGTGGAATTGTTTTTACACTAATATGACTATTTAGAATCTGAAAAATATTTTTTATAAAATTATTCAATTTGTTTAGGATAATTTCTAAATTTAGATAATGTGATGGGAGCAATGAGAGAAACAATCTTTTATAATAATAAAGCAATCATTCTTTCCAGTCACTTACCTAGACATCTCCTAGCAAAACTTCTTACATATCTCCCAAATCCTTGACAAGGTAATTTCATCAATGCCATTTAATTTAATTTTAATTTTGCTATAGTTTTGTATTGATAGTAAAATTGTGTCTTTCAGTTTGTGCAAGCATATGTGTAAGCATGAGACACAAAGAGCAAAATATTATATGACCTGTCGAATAAAAATATTAAATATTGTCTTGCAATTTTTGTAGAGACTTTACCTTTTTCCCATTGCTTGATTTTACTTAAGTTTTACTCCCTTCCTTTTACAGTAATGTATAAGCAAAATATAAACATGTTGCTCAAATTTATATAATTAGAATAGAGTGAAATCTCCTGGATCTGTACTCTTTTCAATGACATTACTTTGCCTCCTTTCTCTTCCTCTCACCTACTCAATCTTAATACCATAGATGTGCATTTCCTCTTTCTTTTGGTGTTTTGGATGAAAGCATAGTTGACTTTGTAGATCTTGCATAATGAAGCATTTGGTGGAAGTCCTGAAGTGGCTGGCATTCTTGTGTTTGCTCCACAGCTCAGTACAGATGGAAGCAGCGTTGATGAAATGATAGCTTCATGTACACATTGAGCCACAGGGACAAGTTATTCCCTTGGGTTTCTCTTACCAAAACCCACCTGGGAAAGGAATTACCTTACTCAGGGGAACGGTGGCTATTTGTGAGGCGGCCACTGGGTGGGGCAAAAGTGCATCCTTTGTAAGAGGACACTGCCCTAATTGACTAGCATAACAATAAGCTAAAAGTGTTTTCCGATGCTTTTGGTGTTTTAGACATGAAGTCCTTGCCCATGCCTATGTCCTGAATGGTATTACCTAGGTTTTCTTCCAAGGTTTTTATGGTATTAGATCTAACATTTAAGTCTCTAATCCATCTTGAATTAATTTTCGTATAAGGAGTAAGGAAAGGGGAAGGGGAACCTCATATACCGGGGCCTATTATGGGGAGAGGGAAGTGGGGAGGGATTGCATTGGTAGTTATACCTGATGTAAATGACGAGTTGATGGGTGCTGACACGTTGATGGGTGCAGCACACCAACATGGCACGAGTATGCATATGTAACAAACCTGCATGTTATGCACATGTACCCTAGAACTTAAAGTACAATAATAATAAAAAAAGAATAAGTAAATAAATAAATAATTTTTTAAAAAAGTGTTTTCCAAATTTACGTTTGAAAACAAATTGGAAGACTTGAATTCAGAGTTAAGGAAGGTCTGAATTTTTATTATCTAGCATAACTCCTTTATAATATTTTTATTAATTGCACATATCTTTGCACACATTAAAGAGGATTGTTCTCTCACACACAGTACATGGACTAAGCACGATCATTAATTTGCATAATAGAAAGTAAAATACCAAGTTATTGTCATGTATAATAAAATTTTGTCTCAAATAGATCTTATCTGCTGAGTGTTTGCCTTTCTTAGTATGTATGTTATAATTTTGCTTCAGTGTGGCAATTTAAAAAATGATAGTTTATTGCATTTTTCTTCTTAGTTCTATTGCTTTGTGATTGTTGTAGTTACATTCATCAAATGCTACATTCATATGCAGCAACATAATTGTGGCCGTTCAGTATCTATAATCACTTACAGAGAATGAGTGGGAATTAGCCCTTAGTTGGAGTGTTTAAAGAGGGAAAGAGTGAGTGTTAGTGTTTAAGAACAGATGAGCCATTTTCTACCTTTAGATTTCTTGCAGAATTTGTGCCTAGTCTGATTTTCTTTAGATTGAGAAAAATGCTGTCTCTCTGAAGCATTTAAACAAGTACATTATACAAATGTTCTATTCAGGTGAAATATAGTATAATGTAGCAGTTTAAAAGAGAGTCACTGCCTAAAAATCCAGTGCAATAAGTCTGATTCTCACAGACTTTCTGGAAAAAAAAAAAAAAAAAAAAAAAAAAGTTGCTTTAAAAGTAGTTTTACATATGAAAGACTCCTTATCTTCATGTATATTAGTAACAAATGTGGAAATGCCAACTGAAAATGATACTATCACAAACATTTCAACATTAAATTAAATTAAAACATTTAGTGATGTATCTGGATGTATTGAGTGATTTCGTTTTTGTTTTTCTCTTTTTGTCTGTGAGGCAGGACTCTTCTTTCCTACAAATGTGAGGAGATAGGTGCAGAGATGTTGACGTACACAATTTGGAAAAAGGAAATAAATCAGTATTGAATGGTACCTTTCTTTTCCTTTTCAATTTTCATTTTCATTTGTTTATTGCCAAGAATTATTGCCAAAAAATTTCCTTCTCACTTTTTATTGTCAGTTTTTTTTTTTGTTGTTGTTCTTTTTTTTTTTTTTTGAGATGGAGTCTCGCTCTGTCGCCCAGGCTGGAGTGCAGTGGCCGGATCTCAGCTCACTGCAAGCTCCGCCTCCCGGGTTTACGCCCTTCTCCTGCCTCAGCCTCCCGAGTACCTGGGACTACAGGCGCCCGCCACCTCGCCCGGCTAGTTTTTTGTATTTTTTAGTAGAGACGGGGTTTCACCATGTTAGCCAGGATGGTCTCCACCTACTGACCTCGTGATCCACCCACCTCAGCCTCCCAAAGTGCTGGGATTACAGGCGTGAGCCACCGCGCCCGACTTATGGTCAGTTTTAAGATGAAGCATTTTTAGAAGAAAGTCCCTGATTTTATTTTGTATTCATTTGTTATAGCTTAGGGATTTATTCATAACAATATACACAGTGAGTACACAAGATATTCAACTTTTCCATATACAATCTCATTTTAAGTATGTTATAAAAGTGTTGCAAAATAGCTGAAAATTGCATTCAGCAATAAAATGTGCTATAGTCAATGTTTCCACTATTCTATTGCAGCTGAATGGATAAAGCACCATCTTAGTACGATTATTCCTCGGCCTTATTTGTGACCACTGAGTAATGTTAGAGGATGGTTCACTAACAACTTTAGGAATCAAGATGATACAATTCTAAAACAAATTGGCCCATCCAGATATATCATGGAAATGCTACGGGTATCAAGATGTGGGTAAAGAAAACAAGAAAATAAATGAGACTTTGTGAGAAATAGCAATAGTAGCAATAATAATAAAGATAAAAGTAATAATATATAATAAGAATGCAAATCCCATGTACAGAACAATGTACCTAGTCTGCCCTAAGAGATACATATTCCCTAAGTCCAATCCCTATAATTCCACAAGACAAGGTTTACTCCCATTAGCAGATGTGAAAGCAGCAAAGTGAAGAAATACAGTTTTCCCAAGACTGACTTGAAAATTGGTGACAGAAGGGTGGTTCCAGGATGCATTTAGTATGACTATAAAATTAAAAGTAAGAAAATATAGATATTTTATACTTGTTCAGTGTTCTACAGTTTACAAAGTGCTTTCATACCACTATTTGATTCTTTCTGGAATCCTAGGAGATAACAGATATTATTACTAACACTGTGATACAGAGGAATTAGTGGATACTTAAAATAACAATAATGACATGCCTAATAAAGCACAGAGGCTAAGGGGGTAGGAAACTAGCTCAGTGCTCTCTCCATCAAATCACACCAGCTGGCTTGGAGAACTGACTGAAATAAAGGAATATAGATATATATGGAGAAGGAAGAGAGATATATATATATATACTGGAGGCCAATTTAGACAAGGATTTATGACTTTTTATATTTATCCTTGTTCTACAGGTTGCTAGAAGAAATGTGCCTGGAGAGGAACCATGGTGGGGGGAAATGGAAGAAATAAAGGTGGCTTACAAAGTCTTCGTGTGCTGTCAGAGGTCTGGAAGAGCTAAATTTGCCAGCAGTTAAGGGAGGCAATGAGTTATTCAGAAAAGAGCCCTGGGCCTGCAGGCAGTGGATATGGGTTCGAGGCCAGGCTTTGACATTAACAAACTGAAAGATCTTGGAGTCACCTAATCTCTTAAGAACTTATTTTTCCCACTTGTAAAATGAGAGGATTGAATTATATGATGTGCAGTGGATTAAACAACTTCAAAACGTTATGATTGTAGAGTCTAATTATATTTCAAGCCTTATTAGAAAGCTATCACGGATACGGGAACAACTCCAGTGGACCCTCCAAAGCAGGAAAAGTCCAAGGAGAAATGCTGGCACTTACGCCTAACCCTAAACATCAAAAATTGGCAGCAATAGTATTAGCCTGCTGATTTATTTTGTACTTTTCTTCCTTGCAATTAAATCAGGTGAGGAATAAAAGGAAGATTCTGAGGCAATAAAGAGATCAAAGAAAAAAAATTGGAAGCAAAAGATTCTTCTAAATGTTCTTACTCCTCAATTAGAGGTTATATCTTTAGGACTGCTTTGATACTAGATTACGGATTCGAAGGAATAAACCAATAACATCATATTGTTTGAGGCAACTGAGCCATGTTTCCCTCCCACACTTTCTGGTCACCTTAAGTCCAGGACAACTTCGTTCTCTCCATTCAAATGATGATCATCTGCCTCTCTGACCTTAACATATAACAGCAAAGAGAGAGCACTGCTGTTGAGACTGACCCAATCATTTGTCACTGTTTTCTTTACGTGTATCACAGAAACCCAGGAATAGGTATTCCAGGTCTCTAACAAGACAATGCCTCTGTCCCTCCAAAATGTATCGAAATCCAAAATTTTCAGTATAGGCATTCTGGGTATTGGTAGGGGCAGTTCTGCTCCCCCCACCAAGCATTTACATATTGAAATATACATTATTTTAGTATAAACTACTTTTTAAATTTCTCATTTATGTTTTTGTTGGGATATTATATGGATAATTTTTGGTTATTGTGAGTGTATAGGTGGGTTTGTTAATATGAATTCCATTTTAGGATATTGAATAACTATTATACAGTACTTATAATGAAAGTAATTATTGAGTCTTATAGGAATCTTGCTCACTGGTCTAATATAACTCACATTATTGATGAAAGGTTACAGTCCAGGTTGGACAGACCACACTGCTTCCCTTAGCTCCAGTGTTCCTCTAACATTTGTGATTAACCAGCTCTCTAGCTGACCAGGATTCGATATTTTATATATTGATATATCTGATATTTTATATGTTCCCATATGGATTGAAAACACACAGACAAAAAAAAAAAAAAAGAAAAATCTGAAACCAGTGCTGCTACATCTCCAGCAGACAGGTAGTCGGCTCAGCTAACATTTACTGTACTCATGCAGCTATGAAAGACACACTCACTGTCTGAAAAAGATAACGCTTATTGTTGGCAGGGTAGGAGGAGGCACTTGAATAAAAAACATAAGGCACTGGTGTTCTATCAGGAAACAAACAACATTCCGTGGAATTGCAGAAGGAGAAAAAAATTCTTACAAGAGCATTCAGAGAAGTTTTTATGAAAGAAATAACATTTGAATAGAGACTTAAAGGTCGAACAGGGCTTTGATATAGTAGGAGAGCAAACACTATGAACAAAGTTAATTGGCATTAAATTTGTCTGTGTTCAGGGAATAACAAGTAGTCAATATGAACACAGAGGTGTGCTTCCAGATGGAGCAGAAAGGGGAGATGCGGCCAGACCCTGGCCAGTCTGGAATGCAACCTAAGGAACTGTGGCATGTCCCCTGAGACAATAAGGAGACTCTACAGGTTTTAAAGAGAAGGTACCAGTGTAATTCAGTCTAGTTTATGAAAATGACTGGCAGCAGTGTAAAAGATCAAAATGTGAGCACAGAAAACAAAACAAAACAAACAGGCAGGGAGACTAATTAGGAGTTTCTTCCATAGGCCAGTCATGCAATGACAACCCAAGCCTGAGTGAGGCTGGGCACGGATTGTCAGAATTGGGGGAAAAACAGATAGGAGAGAAAACGGTATTTGAAAACTGGGTGTAGAGAGTGAAAAATATCAAGGAGAGGAAGATGACTGTAACTGAAGGAGAGAAGTCACTCTGGCAGACTAAATATTGAAGCTGTCCTCACAGAATTAATAAGAATTCTGATGGAAATATAGTTGTAATTAAGCATTAATCAGGCAGCACTTTCACCCACTGCCTCCTAACCAAAAGTCACAAAGCATTAGATACTGACCACTTGCACCCCATTGTTACCACAGATAAAATTTCTGATGTTAGAAACATAAGGCTTTTGTTTTAAGAATATGTAAGCAGATCCTGAATTCCAGTGGAACGGCTGACACCAATCAGTTTAAAGACCTATCAGAGGAACCAAATCAGCATGAAAATACAGTTTCTTTATCTTTTTGTTCCATAACGTCACCCTGCACTCTTCGACCAATCAATAATCTCTACATTTTGGCCACTCCAAAACCCTTAAACCCCTAGTCCCACATTCCCTGGAGAGATAATTTGAGGTTTTCTCCTATCTCGTCTCGTTTAATGGCCTTACAATTAAACCTCCTTTTTTCTGTTGCAATCTAGTGTGTACACATATTGACTTTTCACAAGCATTGGGCAATGAACTTGTTACACTTACAGTATTTAGAGAGAGGATAATGAATGTGGTTTGGAACAAGCTGAGTGTCCCTATAACAAACTTTTCTCTCAATGAAGGTGGTATCAACAACAAAAGCAAAGCAACTTCCTAAAATCAATGCTCACTTGTGAGTAACAGCTGTCTTCATGACACTATATGACTGGTTTAAAAAGTCATTCAAAGCATAAAAGAAGTTCTACCATGTTTTAAAGAATAGGTAATTCAATCAAAGAAGCGTCAATGTTATAAATAAATTTCATCAGCAGATACAAAATAAAAAATTCTTAAACCAATGCTACAATTTAAAAAATGTGTTATGTACATCATTTGGTAGTTAAAAACAGCTGTTTACCCTACTTAATGTGTGTTAGAATACGACTTGATATGATACCATGCAAAAGAGTAAACTGATGTTGAAGAAGACATTTGTATGCATATATTTGCCCTAAATCAATTTTCAGAAGCAACTTGCTCTTACACGCTTTGAGGACGACAATCTTTCATAAGGTCTTTCACTAAATGCTAATATTTTATTTTTCTTATTGTGTTTGCTGTTGTTTGACAAAAGCATTTCATGTGCTCTTCACGCAGACTCTAAGGCTGTTTCAATGTGACAGCCTAATTCTAATATGCTATAAAAATAAGTGACTATAATTGTTGGGCTTTTAAACAAGACATTATTCTCCATCTCTCAATCTCAAAACCATTGGGAAATGTTTCTGCTAAGGATTCTGGCACTGCTCTGGCTGTAGGGTAGTGGAGAAAGAAAGATTTCAGAATCAGACAGAGCCCCTATGTCACTTGATGGATTGAATTAGAGATCAAGTGATATCATCAGCAAAGACAATAGCTCCCAGATAAGATAAGGCTTGGAGAAAAGAAAAAGCAAAAAACAAGGAAACAAACCAAAAAATCTTACCAATGTATCTAGATAAAGTGTTGATCAGAGAAGGTGGGTAGTAAAAAATGGAAACATACTAGTAAATTATAAGCTATTTGAGTAGACATACATGAACCTATTTTAGCTTAATGCTTTCACACTTTTAAATCACGTAGTTCACAATCCTCATTGTGATTTCATGCTCACCATGTAATAGCCCCATTACTGTGTGGCTTCCCATGTGACACCCCTGCAGGTGGTGTCTGGTTGCCTCTCCAATTAGATTGCTGATTATAAATTGAAAAACTGGTATACATCATTCTTTTTGAGTGGGATTACTTCTGATATGTTGATAAATCAGTTTTCTAAGCCTCCTAGATTTAGAGTCAATCTTTGAACCATGATGAATTTGAGGTGGTTGCCCTATGAAGCTCCTTGGAGATGGATAGAACATCTTCTCTTAAGACTTCCAACATCTCTTTGATTGCAGCTTTATAAATTGCATTGCAGTAATTGCCCCTACTGGCACAGTGAACATCAGCATGCAATAAAATACAAGGTAGCATATTTGACGCAGTACTGTCATAGAGCCAGGGTGCAAATACAATTCAGAGTTCAATATCAGCTTACATTAGAGTGAAATGGAGCACTCACCAAAGTTGAAAACAGGAATTTTAAACAAGGACTGTCCTAAAGAAAACAAGGTATATAATCATCCTACTTATAACTCAGGCTGTTGGATCAACCTTGACATTGAACTGGAAACATTTATGATCATTCTTTTGTGAATCTTATGAACCAGTAATGCTTCAAGCTATACCTTCTCTTCTGACAGCTAAGTGTGGACCCCTCTCAGAACTGCATGGTAACTCCCTGGGAGTCACTCTCATGGGATGCCATAGCACACACTTCTCTTCTAGATGAAATCCAGGCCTGGTGGTCCCAGCTTGGTTAGTCTGTATTTGCTGTGCCTTATCTGAGAACACCTTTTTGTTTTTCATTTTCAGTATTGTTTAGATTTTCTTCCATTCATCCAATTTTTTAATGATAGTCTTATTAAAAAAAAAGGTTGTTTAACCTCTTCCAAAATTTTTACATATTTCTGTCCTTGTGCAATGAAGACCCCTACTGGTGGCCCGTGAGCTTCTGAAAAGAGCAGAAATAAGTTGGGCGTGTTGGCTCACGCCTGTAAACCTAGCACATTGGGAGCCCGAGGCAGATGAATCACCAGGTAAGGAGATGGAGACCAGGCTGCCTAACCCGGTGAAACCCTGTTTCTACTAAAGAAAAAAAAAATTAGCCAGGTATGGTGGCAGGCCCTTGTAATCCCAGCTACTCGGGAGGCTGAAGCAGGAGAATTGCTTGAACCCTGGAGGTGGAGGCTGCAGTGAGCCTAGATCGCACCACTGTACTCCACTTTGGGCGACAGAGTGAGACTCCGTCTCAAAAAAAAAAAAAGGAATATTCGAATTTTGAGTCTCACCAGGGCTTACACACAGGGCTCCCATCCAGGGGAAAATGTACATTTTGTATAATGATAGATAGATAGATAGATAGATAGATAGATAGATAGATAGATATCATGTATCATTAGGGTTGTTGTTTTCTACAGATTTATTTCTTTACTGGATTTCTCTTTCTCTCCTGATTATTCTGTGTGGAAGTTTATCACTGAGAAGAGTCCTGCTAAAGTCTCTATGGTATACAAAGTGAGATGTCTGGGTGCAGACTTTATTTACTGAAAAAGATTCCTCTGAGTACACTTTACAAAAGGAGACAGCTGCTATAAATCATGAGAAATTAAATAGTATATTTCAAACTTCTTAAAATTAAAACATACCTGTTAGTGAATAAATATAGAAAAACAATTCTAAACTCAACGGCAAATTCCTATGGCTTAAAATCAGCTCCTTGTTTTAGATTGCTTTCAGTTACAATATCAATGGTTGCATAAAATATATTAAGACCTAATCCAAAGAAAGAAATTCCAGCATAAGTGATTACAACAATGCAAGTCATAGAGATCCTGGCCAAGAAGTAAGTTGCATACACATCACCTTGACTTGTAATACAGATACTACAACTTCACTAACATAAAAGGCTTTCCAATCTTATTGACTTAAAAAAAAATTCAATCCTAGACAGTGGAGTAATGAGATTTGGAGTACCTCTGTTTAGAAATAGAAACTAAGAGGGATAAGAATTTTAAAAAGCAAATACTAAAAACAAATTGAGGAGGAAACAAAAACTTGTGTTACTACGGTTTAGTTACTATTTGCCATATGACGCCGTTACATATAATGTGCTCATAGAAATTAGACAAAAACATAATACATTCAGAAATAGCACAGGAAGAAATAGTTAATTTTCAAATGAATGTCTAGATGAGTAGAAAATGTATGTCAGTGGAATTCATTCTCAGTGAAGCGATGGAAATTGTATTACAGTTCTCATAGCATGAAAATCTAGCAATACATCCTCCTAAACACTTTTATATAAACATCTTCAGGTTGATGATAAGGTATTAGCCACTTTTAAGAAAATTATTATAAGGGAGAACATTTTTGTGTATGAAGATATAAATTTCAAAGTGTAAGAGCAAAGTTTTGGGATACTAAACTTAAATCTCTAGCATTCACTGAGTGCTCACAAAATAGTAGGGACCCTTCTGAATTCTATGTACATGATTTCTCATCTACTAGTTTAAATGAACCAAAAAGTTAGACATTATTATCATTTCCATTTTATAGATTAGAAAATAGAGGCTACGTGACTTACACAAAATCATACTGCCAGTAGGTAGTACAGTCAGAATTCTAACTCAAGAAATCCGTCTCCAGAGTCCTCACATTTTGGAATGAAACCAAATGTATAACACTAGGAGAACAGCTACCTAATTATGGTTTATCAGCCTTCAAGTGCATCATTAAATAATACTAATGAGTACTGGATGATACATAAAAAGCTTTTGATATTTAAATGTATTTTATGTATTTAATACATTTTTAAACATTACATTTGATAAATGAACAATTGCCCTTATAGTTTGCCTGTAGTTGTTTAGAGATTCTGAATTCCTATGATGGTGAAACCAAACATGTGAATGTGAAAATTGTTGATGCATTACAGTATCAGTATCAGTACAGTATCAGTACAGTAGGCAAACTCTGATAATGGAGACAACCCAAAGGCAGTGAACTAAAAAGATAGGCTATTTGTCTCTCAGGTGATTGTTTCAGGGAAGATAAGCAGGTCGCCAGCAACAAAATCATCCAGTGACCTAAGTTGACAATGGCTCTGTCATGTTTACTATGCAGTATCCACTGCTGCTCTGTGCATGGTCCTTTCAGACAAGAAAGGCCTGGGAAGGGGGACGAACAGAAGAGGCAGATATTTCTCTTTAGTGCACACACTACATCACTCACATTCCTTTAAGAAAAATTTGGGCTTGTAACCATGCCCAGCTCAAGAAAGCCTGGAAAATGTACTTTATTCAAATGCCCACAAAGAAGAGAGAGACCAATATTGATGGACAGCTGCCAGTCCTGGCCACATAAGCATAGTGGATATTTTTCCTCCTTACCTTTATTATGATTATTTATTTCATAAAGACAGATGAAATTCCAGTAATAATTGAAAACTATTTCTAAATAATCTTCCATTTTTCTTTTAGAAGTTTAATGAAAATGCAAAAGTATTTAAGAATTGAAGGGTTGGTCATGACATATGAGAAAGGATTGTGTGACTTCAATTGGTATACACAATCGTTTTGTGAGCAAAAATTGGAGTTATCATTCTGGAACAGACAGAGGGTCGATCTCGTCTGGTGGCCAATGCCAGATGTTTCACTAAGAGAAATAAACCTCCCATAATACACTTAATTTCACAATACTATACCATAGGGGGGAATATCTTCCTGACCCATCTGGTGAGCAGCTTCTGCCCTGAAGCATGAAGATTGATAGCTGGTGTAATTCTATCCTAGCTAGTGTACTGTAACTGCAGATGCTACTCTTCCTCATGTGAGTGTCTAATTATTTTCAGGATCATTTTCTCGTATTCATATCCTGTTGCCTAGAGTTACACAGGTGAAAAATATTGTTCATCCTTGAATGTTTTTCTGAAAAAACACATATGAGTGTTTAATATATTGTTCGATCTTGTTTTACTAGCTACAGGTCAACTGTTTTTAGAAAAACTGTTCTACTTGTATTTCATATTCCCCTCAGTAGTTTGAAAGGTGCATTATTTAAAAAACTATGTTTATCAAAATATATAATTGGCTCCATTTCACTTATGTCAAATGTCTTTGTTTATTTTTCCTGAAAATTTATTGTCATGAAATAAATTCATTGCTGTTAATTTCACTGTAAATTTCATTATGTTATCACACACACTCTGGACCCTAATGGATGAATACACTGAAATTATATTTGATATGGAGCTATTAGCACCCATATCAGCAGGATAATTAACTTCCAAAACAGGTACCATTCCTTGTCTTCATTATTAATAGTGTGTATATCTTGAAGAGGTAATTCTATTTGTATCTAATGTACTTCAAATGAATCTGTGGCTAAATTCCAAAATCCATGTGAATTCTTGACTTTAGGAACAGGATTTCTTGGCACAGAATCATTTTAAGATATATTAGGAAACAAGCGAGTTGAAAAATATTTAAATTGCCAATCATGAAAAGAGCTACGCATAGGGACAAATTATAGAGGCCACAGGGAAGAAAGATTTCAATTTTAAATACTATGCAGAATTTAGATCATCCTTTCAGAAAGAGTGGAGTCAATCTCTATTTAAATGACCATAGAATTCACTTAAAGGTCAGCTTTCACTCAGTAAAGCAAAGGCCAACGGGCTTTTCATTGCCAGAATAATTCCCCCTTTATAATTTAGGAGGTGAATAACTTGATCCAAAAATATGCTATGTGCTTAATGACAGCTAAAAAAAATACAGTAGCTTTCACATATTTGCATTTCTTTATTTTTGCATTGTTATTACATTAATCTCATTTACATTAACATGTAAATATAATTCATTCATTGACTAAATGCCTATGCTATATAAGAGCCTCTACTAAGCTCTACTAACATGGACAAAGAATGTTTTCTATCCTCAATATCTGGCAGTTCTAGTGGGGATACAAAGAAAAGATATTCTGAAGCAAAATTTTCACACATGAAAATCTCATCACTGCCTATGAATGGGATATCTGGAATTACACTGGTCTCAGGGAATAATTTTCCTGAACTTTAACATTGTAATAAATGCTGGGGACTGGAATATGTAGGATTGATGTTAATGATTAAATGACTATAATTCCATCAAATAAAAAGAAGCTCATCTATTTTTAGATAAAGTTTACCTAATGTTCTTATGTCAATTAATGGATTAGGTGCATTTTATTTCAAAAGTAAATATAACAAATTTGAAGCATGCACATTTAAAATTTCTTTGTCTAACGATTTCTAACCTGCCTAAGATGATAGTGTCACTAAAATCTATTTATGCTGCTTTTTACCTAACTCATTTGTTACCCTTCGGACATTTTCTTTTACTGCTTCATTTTGGTATAAATCGAGCTTTTAGTTTGACACTGCTCATCTAATTCTATGCTTAAATTGGAAGACAAACTAACAAATGCTGCCTGATCATCACTTTGCTTAAAATCACCTCCTATTTAATGAAAGGTTTCTCCTTATTGTTTTCAGTCACCCTTTCTGTATGTACCAGGTACACCTAAAATGTTTATGATGTGTCTAAGTGCCAAAGAGAATTCCTTAGGTGTTAGGGAGAGGCAAAACTTATAGAGCATTTGATAATTAAGTGTAACTTCATAAACGTCCAAGTACTGTTTTTCCTTATTATCATTCATGTAACTGTCTTGTAGTTTTCTTATGACATTATGGCCTACTTTTCAATATGACCATGTCTTAATATCAAGTGTATCAAATCTAATCCTATGGTTTATTGTGGGCAACCCCAGTTGGTCAGCTCTGAGCTTTTTCCTCCCTTCTCAGTGAATGGAAGTTATACTTATGCCCGGCTGGTGGCTTGAATCACCTCAATTTGTTCTGGCAATCAGAGGCAGCTGCTCCATGGGAAAGGCGTGAGGGCCACTGAACATCACATTAGGACTGACCTCAAGCTGAATGTAAAAGGCTCCAACCTTTCTGCCAGGCCAGCAGAGCATGTGCAAACAGATTTGCTGAAGTGCAAAACGGTACAATGATGTAGAGCAACACTTGTTCTCTTTTCTTTCTCTCCCTCCCTCACTCTCTCTCTCTCCTTTCTTTAAAAATGAAACAAGATAGCAGACAGGCTGGTATAATCTTAGCAACATCTGTTGCCTTTCACAAGGGTCTTGGTTGAGCACAATAACTTTTCAAAAGGGGACTGACGTCCTGTTGAAAAGGGTAAAATAAAAGATCTCAACTGAAGGAAGTATGGCCATGTTGCCTCAGACCCACTTGAATCTTTTGTGGTTTCTGTCAGAACGAGTATAAAGAAAGTTTATTTTCCTCTACTTCCTGATGAAACTGCCAGAAAAAAAAAAAATATATATATATATATATATATATATAGTTTTCCCAATTAGTGCTTAAAGCCCTTAAAGAAATATAGAAAAGTTACATTTCAAACTCTTCGTTTTCATTCCCAGTGATATCTGAACTTTAAGCTCGGTTAATCAGAAATCTGAAGAAATTTATGCTGTACGTTTTATCATGTCTGTTACTTTTGGCCTTTCTTATTAAGTTAGTTTTATACTTTTTCCTAAAGTTTGGGAGCAATAGGAAGGTTCTTTTTTGTGAAAATGAATATTTCACACTGATTATTTTTCCCTTCAATGTGACCTGTTCATTTTACCCTACTTATCTAATGATGGGTTACAGTAAACATTAACTTGGGATAATTTATATAGAAAAAGTTACCTGCTTTCATTTGCAAGATGTTTTTCATGAGCAATTTTGTTCACTCCAACCATCACATACTTTCACATCAATGAGGATGCAGATGCAGATGCAGCTGATGTGTATATATATCACCTGCTGGCTTCTGTTTTGTAAAACAAAAATAGAATTATATATGTATAATTACATATATATATATCATACATATATATTCTAGATATTTCTATTGTTTTGTATTTGTTTCATATGTTTCTCATTTCCTTTTATATATATAAATATATATATAAGATATATATATATAAGATATATACACACACACACACACACACACATATAGAGAGAGAGAGAGACAGAGAAAGAGAGAGACAGAGAGAGAGAGAGAGGGTCTCACTCTGTCACCCAGGCTGGGGCACAGTAGCACAATCTCACCTCACTGCAACCTCCACCTCCTGGACTCAAGCAGTTCTCCCACCTCAGCCTCCAGAGTAGCTGTAACTACAGATGCGAACCACCATGCCAGGCTAATTTTCTTATTCTTTGTAGGGATAAGGTTCCTCTATCTTGCCCAGGTGGGTCTTGAACTCCTGGGCTCAAGGGATCCACCTACTTCTGCCTCCCAAAGTGCTGGGATGATATTTTTGGTATTATTGATATTTTTATTAATAATATATGTTTTTGGAGTTATTATTTTATTAATTATACATGTTTTTGGAGTTATTCACATAATTTTGAAAATATATTTAAAGACAACATCTAAAGATGCAGTTTATGCTTATCAAGATAATAATAGATTCATATATACTTTTAATACTGATGAGCTTCATCCTATTATAATGACATGGAGATACATCTGAAAATATCTTAATTTATACGTCTATTAAAAATATATAATAGATCTTTTGATGCTCGTTATTTTACCATGTTATTAATGTTATTAATACATGATGTTTTAAAGTATTATTTTAAATGCCCTTTAAACTTACAAAAGTGAGTATATTTTATTTCATAATTAAAATGTTAATGCCTGAAAAAGTTAAATTTTTTTGTTTAACTGCATTATTATGCTTTCAGTGTTATTTAAATATGTGCAATTAAAAATATAATGCACTATTGTATTTGTGCTTCTTATGACTCTTTTTAGTAATCATCAATTTTTAAAAAATTTTTATACCAAAAGTAAAAATAGCAAAACAAGTTCAGTATAAGAAGTAGAAATGGAGAAATATACGATCATGTGCTATAACTGTGAAAAATATTCTGGGAATAAGCAAAATTGTTGCATTTTTTAAACAGAAGAATTTTTACAAACTGGGTTGTATTCATTAACATCTAGACCATCTTACTAGGAGAGATGATATTACAATTAATTAAGAGAGTTTCATAACTAGTCTTTACTGAATGGGATGATTCATATTTTGCTTTACTTGCTTCTACTAAAGTTATCTAAATGCTTTCAAAGTTTTCCAGGCTTTGCCAAGAAAACAATAGATTTGCCAAGCCTGGAAAACTTTGAAAGCATTCCATTTTACTTAAAATGGAAAAAATAAAATTGGTCAAAAGTAATGTTCAAACTCACAAACAGTAAGGTAGACATGACCTAGTGGACTCAAGGTTGCCAGGTATGTAATAATGCAAATGGGCTAGTCCTGAGGTTTCCATTCACATCAAATACACACTGCCCACAACTGTCATACACAAGGATGATAAGATCTAATTACATCTAATGGTTAAATGACAAAAATAAAAACCACTTTAGGCTTTGACGTCTGCCTGCTTGTATAGCTTACCTTTGACATTATACCAGTAATTCTAGACTCACATGCCTACAGAAGCCCGATGGCTAAATTAAGGGGTAAGTTGACTATGGTGAACTGGAGTATACGTGGCCCATTTCAAAGAAATAGACAATCCTGAAGTTCAATCATAGATGATATTATCAAAATGAAAAACCAGATATGGTCAGATTTTCACTGAGTTTAACAGAAGTAAAAATTAGAGTGTTGCGTGCATCATCTTTCAATGACAAACCCTCGAAGACACTTAAAACTCTTAAAAAAAATAAAAGCACTGTGTGGGCCAAAGTTTATCTGCAGTTTGGGTGAAATCAGAACTGTTAGCCGGCACATCTTGATTAAATCAAACTATAACACCTAAATATTATTTGCCTTACATTTTTTTTGAATTCATTCAAACATGAGACACACTAGACAAATTTCAAGGTCAATTAATGAACAGTCTTTTGGGGATTAAGAAAGACATCTTGGTCGGGCGCGGTGGCTCTCGCCTGTAATCCCAGCACTTTGGGAGGCCGAGGCGGGTATATCATGAGGTCAGGAGTTCAAGACCAGCCTAGTCAAGATGGTGAAACTCCGTCTCTACTAAAAATACAAAAATTAGCCAGGTGTGGTGGTGGGTGTCTGCAATCCCAGCTACCCGGGAGGCTGAAGCAGAGAACTGCTTAAACCCAGGAGGCAGAGGTTGCAGTGATCCGAGATCGTGCCACTGTGTGATGGGAGATAGAGCAAGACTCCGTCTCAAAATAAAAATATGAATTATGATTTACATTAGTATTTAAATGAAATTTCAAGGTGTGTTGAGAGCCACATCTACAGAATTATTTATAAAAATATTTATAATTTTCAAATAAATTATTAAAATACTTATAGTTTTAATAATTTATTAAAAATTTATAAAATTATTTATAAACATAAATTCAATTTTTACAATTGTAAATTCACTATAGTACAAGCTATAACAAATAATTCAAAACAAGAAAGGCTACAACCAAGCTCTTACTCCATTGCTTAGAAAAGCTAGGGAATGTGAACAAAAGTCCTGTTTAGTATTTGAAATACAAAATATCAAATAATAATGGTCTGAATATCTAGGATCTTTAGGAATCTTGTTTTGAATATTGCTGTGTGGATCAACCAGGCTTCATTACTGGGTTTAGATTCTTATATCCATATATGAAGTTTGCCATGAGGTCATAAATCAATTCCTTTACTTTTGTAAACTTCAGTTTTGTCACCGATAAAATAAAAAGAAATCTGCGTGTCTTCAAAGATGTCTTATATAGGCCATTTCATGCATATGGTATGGAGCTCAATTATCTTTGGTGGCTACCTCTGGTAATTTAGTTGCTTAACGAGGCTCATTAACCCTTTTAGACCATTATTTGTACTCACAACTATATTTGGAAGTAAATTGTTACATTATGTACTGTAAGTACAACATTTTCCTGCCAGTGTTAAATGTTAAATAAAAAGCCCTAAATAAATAAATGTGGCATAATGATTGCTCATTTCCATTAAAACTTATTCTCACTCAAATACACAAATAGGCTAGAAAATACTGTGTTTATTTCATTTCTTAGATCTATTTGTTTATGTTGGTTCTAATATACAATATCACTCTGAATGAATTAGTGTTTTATTTAATCTTTTGTAGGCTGGAGCCCTCCCTCACTTCTGAATTTAGAGTAATCATGTTGCTAGATAAGGATAGAGTGAAGGAGATGCTTGCTACATCCCTTTTTAATCATTCAGACCTAAAAGTGGAAAGTGGAGACACTTGC
The DNA here is from genome assembly GCF_007565055.1 of Rhinopithecus roxellana. NCBI lineage: Eukaryota > Metazoa > Chordata > Mammalia > Primates > Cercopithecidae > Rhinopithecus > Rhinopithecus roxellana. The sequence continues at coordinate 25,335,868 of NC_044569.1, forward strand.
AGTTCACAAAGATAATGACTGCCTCAGAATTCACCTTTGTGCACAAAGTAGTTCAAGTTCATAAAAGGATTACTGCTCTTCATCACAAGTATCTTCTAGGGTGGCAGTATTTCAATATTTTATTAAACATCCTTCTCTTCCTAAAAGTTCACCTTTGAATAAACTGGCTTATTTTATCTAATCTTTCTTTCTAAGATATGTAGTTTTTTTCTTATATTTTTCCCCTTCTGAATTTTCCTTTTGAATATGAGTTTAGCCTCAAAGTCACATACACCAGGGAGTGGTACCCGGCTCAATGCATCAGCAGGAAGTAGGGTCATTTCTACATGCACGTTTTATGTGTGTTAGGAGAGCACTAAATAAAATTGAGTGGCACCAGCTATAAAACCTGCAGAACCCAGGACAAACCAGCTCTCTGGATCTACATGCGGGGAGCAATCAGGTTAGTTCTTCTGAGAAAAAAGCAGTGGGCATGGAGTGGAGGGGGGAAACCGTACTCCAAATACAAATACAGGTGAACTGAGTGAGTGCATGCTTAGGAAGCTCTCTTTCTGTTTAGGTGAGTAGAGAATTATATATACCTCATTTTAGCTGAAAAAAATTACATTAATTCCTCATGCTTCTGGAAGATTAAAGTTCTCTGAACATTCTTTCAATTTTCTGCTGTCCCTTCCTGTCTGTATCCAACTCATGTTTCAAGCCTCAAATGAAATGTCACATTGGTTAATGGTTTTAGTAACTCTGCAATAGCATGTGCTGTCTTCCTCCTTCAAATCCCATACCCTACTGCTTGCTATTTGCTTACTGAGTTTAGCCTAATCTTTCACTTTTATGTATTTTAGTTACATTCATGCCTGTACCTGCTTGGGGCCTTGGTCTTACTTTCCTCGGTAGATCTCTCAAGTTTTGGCATAGAACCTGCTATATAGCACATACTTAAGACATATTTGTTAAACAAATTGAGATGTTGCAAAAAAAATCTACTTTTTGAAAAAGATTCTATGGCTTATGGCAAAGTGAAAGATAGAGAAATTCTTAGCAGAAATTTGCATTATTTTCTTTTTTCTCTCTCGAGGTTTTAGAAGGCTTTTACGGAACAACTATAATTCAAGAGACAGTGTCGCCCTAGCTGTATTATTTCTGACCATTTTGATTTGAGCTGCTTTTTTTCTTTCTTTTTTTTTTTTTTTGAGATGAAGTCTCACGCTGTTGCCCAGGCTGGAGTGCAATGGCACGATCTCGGCTCACTGCAAGCTCCACCTCCCGGGTTCACGCCATTCTCCTGCCTCAGCTTCCCCAGCTGAGCTGCTTTTTAAAAATAATTTTTGTCCCAACTATTCTGAATCCAGAAATACAACCACACATCAGTGGTATCATATGCTATTTTAATAAGTGTTCCCCTGCTTTGGCATTTGACACCATATTGAAATCACACATTTATCTGTTTGAGTTTGTTCTTCAGAGAGAAAATATTGAAATTTGACATGTAGTGGAGAAAATTAAACTCCTACTTTAAGATGTTAACCAATGACCCACACCGTCACACATTTTCCCATGCCTGAAAAGAAGCCCTACGTATCTGTAGGAGACTGGACTAATCATAGAAACAACTTCATTTGCTGAGTACGGGGCTAAAATGGACTTCTACCCTTGCTTTCCAACCCCACTAGGTGTCCTTTCATTCTCATTTCTTTTCTGAAGGATTTTTCTAAGTGGTTCAGGGAAGGAGTAAGTTACCTGCAAACTCCCAGCTGAAGCACCATCTCTGGTAGCACGGGCTGAAAGCTCCACAGAATTCTTCTGTGAGGATTTGCACTTACCTTCTCCCAGATGACACAGTGAAATTCCTTAGATCCCATCAAACATCTTTGCCTTTTTTTTTTTTTTTTTTTAGATGGAGCCTCAGTCACCCAGGCTGGAGTGCAACAATGGCATGATCTCGGCTCACTGCAACCTTCGCCTCTCAGGTGCAAGCGATTCTCCTGCCTCAGCCTCCTGAGTAGCTGGGACTACAGGTGTGTGCCACCACACCTGGCTGACATTTGTATTTTTAGTAGAGATGGGGTTTCACTATGTTGGCCAGGCTGGTCTCGAACTCCTGACCTTATGATCTGCCCACCTCGGCCTCCCAAAGTGCTGGGATTACAGGCCTGAACCACTGCGCCCGGCCATCTTTGCATTTTCTAAATATTTCTGTGGTGTCTAAGCAGCTCCATTATTCTATGAATATTTTAGAGTTCTTTAACTGAGTGGTATATTCTCCAGGTAAGTATTCATTTTTGTGCAAAACTGAATTTTTTGGATAATGAAAGAGGAGACCTTGAGTGTATCCCAAGAAGCAAAATGGTTGTATTACCTCAGATTTTGGATTTTTCTAGTTTACTTACTCTATGAAGTGGCATGGTCATGAGTGATGCTGTTTAGGGGGTTCACTCCATGATCCCAATCTTAGGTACCAATGTCTTTCTTCTTTTAGTGATTATTTATGCTCCATTAGTGATAACTCTAGTCAAAACATCTTTACATCTACTTATATTTTCTGACTATATCCAAGGAACTTTCGTATAATACCAGTGCCACAACTAGAGTCCAGGCCAAGGTTTTTCTCAGCAACTGGATTTCTAAAACAACTTCTTAAACATTTCTTAGGGGCTAGGGTGTATCTTCTAATGCAAATGTGATCACCATTGTTCTTCATAACATTCCTCAATAGAGTCTCTTTGTCCTCGCAGCACATTCCAAACATTTTTCTTTCATTCAAGGTTTTTTCATCGTATGGCCCCTTTGTTGTACTCCCATACGTGACATTTTGTGCCCACCTCATCATGTGGTGTGTGGAGATGTATACACCTCTTTATTTTCACAGTAGATTGAGAAGTTCCTGAAGAACTAAATCTTATTCATCTTTGTGTTCCCATGCCCTAGTTGAGGAATCACATAGCAGGGGTTCAGTAAATATGCACTAAATGGCTACCTTGTGCTAGAAGTCATTACTTTCTAGATGATGGAATCATATCTAATTAGATGAACTAAATTGAAGGACACAGATACCCTCAGAAAAAATGTTAAGCATTAAATATAGATTTTTATTATTATTCTCAGTTAAATTAGGAGAAACATTCACAAGAAACCATAAGTAGCCCCATGTTTTGAGACCTTTTGAGGCCTCATGGAGAGTCTCCTACCTTCTGCCACATCTCTGTTTTCCTGAGGTTCTCCAGAATGTTTAGAACTACCTAGTTCTCAAGGATTATGTCTCTTCTCTTCTTAGCTACCAGATACCAGGCCTATGTCTTTGGCTTTAGAGTAAGATCATAATGTAATGAATATGAATAAAATCTGATCAGCAATCTCATAAGTACTTGCTTGCATCGTATCTACTTTGTGTGACAAAGCACCTAAGAATATACTTTTCATACCAGTAGAAACCATAACAGAATTCTCCTACATTTTACTGATTCCTCCTTCTCCAAAATATAGTTTCAGTGCAGGTAACTTTTCTCAATTTAATCAAGACAGTGAAAATAAATTGAAAAGAGGACTTTTTAAAGTAGGGTAGAAAAGGGGACATTTATTCAAATAATGCTATATACAACACTAAAGACATAAAGCCTGCAACTGAGGGAATTTGAAAGTATATACACACGTAAGGATAGAAATATTATAACATACATTTGAAATGTATAAGAAAACATGAAATTTTGTAAGTAAGGCATTATGGCTTGCATTTGCAGTTCAAGGAATCTTAAACAACTGGCAGTGCCTTGGTTGGTAGTGCCTTGGGATTCACCTACTACAGTTGTTTGTTGTTGTTTGTTTTTTTTGTGTGCGTTTCTCAGAAAACTGGGTCTTCTAATCAAACCGGAAATTGTGAGAAAAAGAAAGGAGAGGAGGAAGGACCTAATAGAACATGTGTTGACCCTAAATTTGACAACAGCTTAAGCCCGGTGAACTCTTATTTGCTGTTCTTGATGCTGGGCTTCCTCCTCAGAATAAAATAGAAACATCTTTCAGAGGCTGGAAGACCTAGAAAGATCTATTCCATGTCCATTACTACAACATAATCCATCTCCATTCTCCTCCCTGTCTGCAGTACATACATCCAACCCCTTCCTGCCACAGACATTCCCCTTGTTTATTCTGCCTAGATAATTCTTCCCTCAGAGCTGTACAACGCTGACTCATTGTCGTCATTACGTCTCAGTCTATGTGCCATCTCCTCAGAAAGAGACCATCCCCAGCCTCCTTAGATAAAAGGTGTCCCTTGGTTACTGTCTGTATTATTCCCACTTCTTACCCTTGCTCTAGGTTGTGACTTTTGGTCAAGAAGAATCTAGACCTCCCTCTAAGACCAACAGCTGTTAATGTGGGAACCAGGGCTAGAATTTTGGTTAAGTGAAATTACTTCACCTGTTTTGGATTCCGTAGAGGTTATTATTTCAGGAAATTTTTTAAAAAAGGAAGGCACGTAGAATGGTTTAAGAAGAAAGCATGCATTTGGAATCAATATTTATGAGTAGTCGTAAGAAGAGAAAAACAACGAAAACTTGAGGAAAAATATCTTTTTCTTAAAGGGCCTCAAAATATTTTCCTTTTCTATGCAATGTCCTTTGATCAAAACAAGCCAGTAGACGAAGACAGCGCAGTTTCTGATTCCCAATCACAACATGACCTCCTATAGACAAACAACCCAGGCAATCCATGAGCAGTTTAAAAATAGCTTGACATGGTCAGATTTGTGATAAATGCTAGATGGGATACAAACACTTCTTTATTCAAGAAATGCTTACTATGGGCCAAACATGTGCTGTGTCTTGCTGATATTGAATATTAATTACTGCTCTCCTGAAGCTTTTAGTTCAGAACAGTGATAAGAAAAAGTCTCATCCCAGAAGTCAGTTCATAGGCAAAACAAGGCAAATATACGTAACGTTACCAGAAAAATCTAAAGTTAATCTAAAGATTGTACTACATGAGCCAGAATAATTGAGCATTTTAACACATTTCAAAGAGCTCAAAGATGAAGCCAAGGTTTGATATCTGGGTACCAGGTGAACGATAGTGCCCCTGACAGAAAATAACATACAGGGGAAATTCAAGCTACTATCTAAGAAAAGATACAGAGGTCTTTTCTAAACATCTTGAATGTGGGTGATGGCTGACAGCTGAGTGGAAATGGACCATGAAATGGTCATCCAAGCAGCCCTGGATCTGGAGAGTTTTGGGGTTGCAGTTAGAACTTTTAAGATGCATAATGTTAAGTAAGTAACATAGGATGGTATCTGGAACTTAATAGGAGTCCAAAATTGCTGTTGGAATTATTAGCATAGAATTTGGTTTTAAACATTGACTAAATTGAATGGGCGAGCTGGGGGAGGCATGGTGCCAGTTAAATGACCAGGAGAGGCTGGACTGGGGAGAGAAAAGTGTGCTTGACGGCACACGAAATCAGAGATAATAGCACGGAGAAGTATAAGCCCATGTAACTGGTATTCGAAGAATTACTGCTAAGGTTGAGTAAGAATAAGTGCGTAAGAGAAAGAGGACACTTTCCATTGGTAGAGTGAGAAAAATGAAACGAACGTAGTTGGAAATGATCTCTTCCCCCTCCTAACCCCTATGACAGAACACCCAGTCATCAGATTAAAACGAGCACCAGAGCAGGGGAAAACAAAGCGTGCTCAACTCCAGGGACTGCACCGTGCTCTAAAGAAAAGACCAGATCCCCTTCCTTCCACACCTTGCAAGGGTCCTCTGTCCCGCCCTGCGAGTAAATCATACACTTTGGAAGTTTTGCATTAGAGAGCCCAGCTGGAGAGAAAATTGTCTGCAAGAAAAAAAAAAAAAAAAAAAAAAAAAAAAAAAAAACTAGAACTAGGGCAGTCTGAGGAGATTGAAAGGGCAAAACTATCAAGCAAGAAAACTGTAAGTTCTGATTAGTTTTATGACTTTGCCTTCATGCCTCAGGAGCTCAATTGATCACGGCTTTCACGACAGGCTAAGGTGGGTGTTGGGGGGGCAGCTTGAAAATACCCTCAAAACTCTCCTCCAGCTCCGTGCTTTCAGATGCAAATGCCTCGCGGAGAGATGGATGGGCTGCAGCCCCTCCTGCTTTCACCCCTCTTCTTTATTTTCCTGCTAAGGAATCCATCTGTACAGATCTGTCAGGCGGGAGGTGGAGGAGGGTGCGCGAGGGTGCGCGCTTGTGTGTGTGCGCGCGTGGCGGCCGAGCGGCTCCGTCTTCGCGTTCATTTCCAGTAGCCCCCACTGGGTCTCTGGGAGGCGCGGAAGTCCCCGGGCCGGCCTCCGACGGCACCGACAGCGGGCGCCCGCCGCCCACCACCGTCGCCCTCTTCTCCTCCCTCTTCGGCCCCGGCTCCAGCGCGCTCTCTGCTCCTCTCCCGCGCGCCCTATCGCCCTCTCTCCGGCCGCGCGCTCCCGCTGGCTCCGGACCTTGCGTCTCAGCCGCCCGGGCGAGCCGGAGGGGCCCCTTTCAGCAAGCGGAGACAGCGGGCCCCGGGCGCCCGAGGCCGGGGTAGGGTCCCCGCGCACCGCGGAGTGGGCTGTGATTGGAGGAGGAGCCCGTGCCGGGCGGGCCGAGCGGGTGTCGAGCCGGTGCCTCCAGTCTGCCCCGCGCGCGGAGCTGCGAGCACTGGGTCCTCAAGAGCCCGCGGGCGCCCGGCAGCTGAGCGCACGTTCTTTCGGATGCACACGCCGGGGTCCCTGGCGTCTGACGCCGCGGGGAGGGCAGCGAGGCCCCAGGTGAGTGTGCCTGCCTGCGCGGGGCTGGGGAGGCGCCGCTGGGCAGATGTGCGCCCTTGCTGTGCGCCTTTGGAAGCAGGACTAATCAGTGAGCGGAGAGCGGGCGGGGATGTCCGTGCGGAGTTTCCCTTGGCGTCCCCAAGTTACTGCGTGTTGCCGTGAGACGTGGCTCTGCAAGGCAGGACAGGCTTGTGGACGGAGCCGGGGGCGTTTGGCCCGGAAAGCCGGTGTTGACAGACACCAGGTGCGACACGAGGAGTAGTAGTTGAGGGTAAGAGCAAATCCCGGCACTCTCCAGGTGCAGCGGCAAACATGGGCAGGCTGGAGCACTCTCCTCAAAGAGGGGCACAAGCAGGCTCCTCCCTCGACCTCGGACTGATGGGGGCACAACTCCGCGCCGGCTGTGCCGCCGGGTTCTGCAGAGGTCTGAGGCTGGAAGGGGGTATGCGCCGCTGTGGGCAGGAGTCCTTTGAACCATACGCTCTAGACACCTTTTACCTTTCGTGAAGGTGGAGCTCACCTCAGGGTGCTTTACTTTTTTCCTCTATAATTAGTATTCTGCTGATTTGGTTCATCTGCATCCTGCGTCCCCTCCGCCTGGCAGTACCTTAAGTGTGCGCTGGGAAAAGGGCGCCCTGCTTCTCTGAAGGCATGGTGGACTTCTTCATGGGTGCACATGGTACACTGCTAGTTGCTGGTATTCAACTTTCCAGTGTGGATTAATGAGAAAAGATCCGTTATTCTGTACCGCTTCACGTTTTAGATCGTTAACCCTACGGATTTCTTAAATGTCATAGTTCAGGTGAGTAAAGATTGGCAATGAGTTCACCCAGCACTGGGCAAATGGCAAGCTGTTGAGAAACCATTAAGGATTGGGTGTATCAAGGCTTTGGAGATCTGTAAATTGAACCAGGAATGTACTTATAACATCTTTTGCTTTGCAATAAATATCTTGTCTCTACTAGATCGTTTATTAAGTGAGACCTTTATGTAAGACTTGTCCTCATAATTTCTATAACTACCAGACAGGTGTTCAGATCATTTTTCATAGAGAAGTAGATAAACAGAACTTTATACAAAAAAAAAAAAAAAAACAGAAAAATGTAAGTGACTTGTTAATATATGGCCCTTGCCAAGTGACAAGTATGGTATGTATTTTTAAAAGCACATAACACCTCACACAAAAAATGTGTATTTTAAGAGTTTAGGAGCAGTAGCAGTCTTTTTCTAAAGGAAAGTTTGTGTAGACACAATATCTAAATAGTTTTAAGAGTGTCTTAATAAAGGCAAATTGTTAGGGGAGAAAAGAGCTAAGAAAAAAAAAGTTACATTTGAAGCTTTCAGTAACTCACCAAGAATTACCTCTTTCCTAACGAACTAGTTAGAGTTTGATTTACCTAAGATATTTTCTTGTTACTATATGTCAAGGGGAAATGCATGAAGAATCCTTTTCTTTCTTTTTAAGGCTATTTGGAACAGTATGAATTAAAATGCAAAAGAATTGAGGCAGGTAGGAAGACTGGCAACTTTGTGGAAGTCTTGCTTCTGTGTTACTGTTTAATATGGAGTGGGATAGCAGAGCAATTAGGTAACATCCAACGTTAATAGTCTTATCTGGGAAAGCTAGCTGAGTCTGTCTGAGGAAAGAAAAATAAAGAAAACAATACTCAGTAGCACAGACCATCACCCTGCTAAAAGCTATTAAGGTTTGCAGCTTTAATAAAAGGGCATTGTGCATTTACAACGTGAGATATTATTGTAATTAAGGGCTGCAAGAGGTCATTAGAATTGTGTTAACAATCACTTGACAGACTCACAACTCTTCTTAAGTCTTCTTTTATTGATTTAATAGCACAGAGCTTTTTCCTTTCTTATAAAAGGATAATTGTAAAGCATCTATATTACTGCAATTTACCCTTGAATTGACTCTAGTGTTTAGTATCCAATGAAGAAGAGGGGGTGGAGAGCACGCGGAGTTGGCCACTGTTCAGCCTTCCTTGGCCTAAAAATCAAATGACTGTCTCTCCACCGGCACTGTTTCTTTGCTGGTTTCCCTGTTATTCAGCATTTTGCTTTTTTGATGGCAAAGCTGATATAAACTCCTCAGAGTGTGTACTGGTATGAGGAAGTGAATACATTTTTGTGTTGAGCAAATACTTTTTTTTGTCACATCTTTCGGAAATACTTTATAAAATACTGAACTCGCAAATTGTTCTGTGCTGTGGATATTTATTGCTGAATGATTCCAATCCGGGTTTTATAAGGTTTTACATTTATTGCTTTGATAGCTTGTATCACATCACGGTTCGCTCTCTTTTACACACACACAAATGTCTTTAACTTGATTGGAAGGCTTCAAAGCCTTAGCTTAAATTGGAAGTTTCAGGAACTTCTAAAATAACTAACATGCATTAGTTGATTGCAAAGGGATTGAGATGGAAGCTTTTTCTTCCTTGGATGAAGGAATCAGATGCTACTTGGTGGGGTGATAAAGGGGAGCTGAGGACAAGGAAAGAAGACATGTGATCAGAGTCTTGTGTGTGACCATCTCCCCAGCGTCTGACAAGCAGAGCAGATCTAGCTGTAACCAGCAATACACGAGTGCCTCCTCTGGGGATTTGCTGGTTCTGCAGAAAGATACCCCTGCAAGCACTTCCCCCTTGTTATTCTGTGAGTCTCACGGATAAAATTACCAGTGCAAATGAATATGCAGACATCTGTCCATATCTTCATTTCAGATTAGAGTATAGATTTTCATTCTGGTAGAATCTCTTTTCTGCTATTTTGCAAAGTGTTTATTGAAGCCTGATGACTTTTGTTGAAGTCACATAAATCACACGTGGCACAAGGTAAATACAAGGGTAAATTAAAAATTAAAGTTGCTACAGCTAAGATTTCTTGTAAGAATAAATTATAAAAAACTCTCTGAATATAATTTTACCGTTTTGTTATTACATAAATCACTCAGAAAGATTGTGCCTTGTTACTTTGTTTACTTTTTAATTCACAAAGGCTTCTTCTAGTTAAACTCTTGTTTCCCCTTTTTAAAAATTCCTTTCACCCACAGCAGAGGTTGTGCTTAGTTGAAATTGAGTCTGTAATCCACTTTGAGAAGTTTTCTTTCTATGTTTGATAACCAGATGCACACTACAGGCTATGTGATTCATTTTCAGGGCCCCTGCCTGCATATTTAGGCCAGTTAACAGTAGGAGGTTGTGGTCTGTAGTTGTAATGTTATCTGGCCCAGGGAGCTGATGGATTTGATCACAGTTTCTTTACGTGAGAAGTCACATATCACAGAGAGTCCCCAGCCTCACTAATTAAAATGTAAAAAATTATACCTTTTAAGTAGAAAAGAGAGGACTCTTTCATCAAAATTAAAATTATTGAATGTAATGTTAAACTTTAAATGGCATTCAGATGAAACAAATTAATGTTCGTATATTACTATACTAGAAACTGAAGATAGCAACATTAAGTTTAGGATGATTATAATGGGAATATCAGGAGCAAGCAGTCATCTCAAAATATAGGACTGATATCACCAACTGAAAGGGTACAATTGGAATGATACTTATTTTGCCAAACAAAATGGCCCCATATATAGATTTTTCTATCCTAACATACTGTCCTGAGTTGGTAACCTATTTCTAAAATGTTTGCTAGGCTGTTGTTTAAATTTCAGTGGAAATAGTTAGCTACCTTGTGTTATAATGTAGTAGGAAGTTATTTTTGGATTCCAGAGTTGTTTAGAAGGGAAAAAGCAATTTTAAATTTGGATACAGCTCACACTTCATTTTTTTGTAAGATAGAAACATACAACCCTAAACAATAGGTTCCTTCACCCTTTCTTCTTAGTCTGCATTCTCTGCTCTTCTGTATGATAATTATGGTTACTATTACCTCCTTAGAAAATTAAAACTTATGGTCATATAAAAATTTAAGTACAATCAAATCTACTTTGTTTGGCTTTTAGGAAAGATGGCAAGTTCCAAAGATCACACATTGCAAAAGCACTCATTATCAGAATGAGCAATTTTTAACAAATACTTGAAAATACTCATTACATCCAGTTATGCAATGGATATTGGATCAGTACCTAGCTGTGTGACCTTGGGCATTTCACTGGGAATCTGTAGATTTCCATTGTATTCAAAGTAAAGAAAGGGCTACTTTGGATTTTGCTAACGTCTGTTGCAGTTCAAACATGTCATCAATCTGTGGTTCCACCACTTTGGGAATCTTCAAACTTAAGGAGCAGCAGAATTTGAGGATTTTAAAATGTTTTTCCTCTAACATGAATCCTAATGAAAACCAAACTATTACATTCTTCAGTATTGAAATAGTCTCCTCTTTATTTATGTCTTAGACACTGTCCTGAGTAGTGTGGCTGGTGGTGTTGTGGTTCAAAATAAAGTGTGGCTTCAGCTCTGAAAACACTCTGTCCCGGACTATTTTCTCTCTAGTGTTGTATTCTGACATCTGCTCAGTCATGAATGGGAGGGAATTAGAACATATTTTTCCCCTTTGGCATTCCCAAAAATGTATTAAGCGGTTCTACATTAAAAATAGGCGAAAGCAACAATGGATAAGTACTACCCTGTACACAAAGCAGACTACTCTAACTTTGTGGACTGGGATGAATCACAGGGAGGACTTCAGTGGTAACAGGTGGAAGCTGTACTAGGGACACAAGAGCAAATGAAAGTCTTCAGAGAAGACAGTGGATGAATCAGGAGGCAATCTCTTCATTGAATTTAAATAAAACCATTAAATACCCAAGGAATTCCTAAAAAGAAACAGAGTTCTTCTCCCAGACTACACCAAACAAACAAACAAACAAACAAAAACACTAGTAAATAGAAGGTTGGTCTTAAAACTTTGGTAATATCTTGCATAGTTCCCCTGCTGTGGAATGCTGTCATTTCCACATTTAAACATGTGCATCTTTCACCTTACTTAGAGATTCATTAAAAGCATGCTACTGTCTAAATGTAGTTCAACCTTAAAGCAGTCTTGGAAATGATAGTTTACTCCCAATAGGTCAACAAGATTTTTTATATTTTGTTGCTATTATTCCGACTGTGATTTCTTGTACTATTATGTTTCATAGGTCAGCCAACAAAATGTCTCAGGGAATATCAGATTCTGGAGGTGTTTGTCAGTCAACCATTATGGATTTTTTGATTCTTGTAGATTATTCTAGTAAGTACACTGACAGTCCTCAAATGTCATTCTTACAATTGTTTTTCTAGAAAATGCAAATAATTGAATTTATTTTTGGACTACCATGCTCCATCTACTCATAAACTATACCAATTTTTAAAAGAGAGGCATAACTTATTTAAATCAGCATTACCAATTGACAGTAAGCTGTGTGTTAGTGTGGTATATATTAAGTATATTTCAAAACAGTTTCAGAAGACCTGAATCTGAGGTAGACTCCAGACAGCAGAGAGCATGAGCAGCTGCTCCTTGCCTCGAATTTAGAGAAACTTTGGTGGAATGTGGTCTTTAATTGTGGTAAGTCATTGCTTATTTATATTGGACTGCAACAAACATTCCAGTTCAACTTTAAGTGGCACAAAACCAAAAATAGTCCTATATTTCCTTTAGTATAGCTGATAGATATTATATTACATGTTATTTCTAGAAAGCATACAGAACTGTGCACTTTTTAAAAAAGCAGTCTAGAACATATGAATTAATTGGCAATTAGACATGTTTTTAAAACTACTCTTGTGGTGATATGTTAATGTGCAATGGCTGAATATGATGTATACTTGTTATGTTTTTAGCATGCTGACTTTAAATGGAACAGGTTCTGGAAGACTTGCAGTTCTGCTGATTAGTAATTGACATGCTAATGCATAACAGTATTTTTCTTTTTCTTTTTTTTTTTTGCATGGAAGGACCTTTAGTCATTGTTTATAAGTATGAAAACACCATTGGATTAAGAGCACAATAGTCACTTGATCTGTTAAAAGTGGTTTCCTAGAGATGTCAAGTGGAGTAGAAATTACAAGAAAACTTTATAGTAATGAATTTGTTTTGGCAAAATAACATTAGCTGTTAAAGTTAAATGAATAATAAACAGTCTACTTGGAACTAATACACTGCCACTTAGTTTAACAAAAATAATTGGAACAAAATGGTAGCATGATCAAGCGATTTAATATCAAATGATGTTGGTTTAGTAAATACTGCCTAAGGGATTTTTACCTCTTCTTTTTTCTTTTTGCTTCAGTTTGTTCAGAATATATTTTTCAGTGTTTCATTTTATATTCTGATGATTAAGGTCTGTTATACTCATCACAGTACTACTTGTGGTGATTTTCATGTATTTCAGTTTGTAAAACATGGGAAAATATTATGAATTGTTTTTTAAAATACAAGTTTTAGCCTTAAAATATTAGAGTAAACAAAATCATTTCAAATCTTCGTCAGATTTTTTTTTTTCCGTTTCAGATTAATCATTTATCAGGTAGCCCACTACTCCCTCAGACATCTGTGATTTACTTCTGTGCCATTCTCTCCTCAGATATAACCTGTTCTTGTTTTTCTCTTCAGAAGTGTTCCATCTTGCTCCATATTATTACTGTCCAAAAGTTTATACAGATCTGTGGACATTTCTTCAACTGTATACCCATATATATTTTATATTCTTTCCTGCACTTTTAAAAAGGCCTAGTGATAGTGAAGAGGTCAACTCTCCAAACCACATGCATGGATGCAGAGTACTCATTTTTTTCTGATGTGAATCTTGTTTTTAACTCCTGTATATGAAACTCAGGTGGGAAAGGAGGTAGAAGAAAGAGAGAAGATAAACCACATAGACTTCTAAAGAGGGATGCAGTGTTTTTGCTTTAGGGCACAGATTTGTGAGGCAATATTTAATCCATTGTGAAAAGTCAACAATTTGTTACTCTGTACTCAAGTTCATTTAAATATAATAAAAGTTATTGTGGTAGCTTTCTACATGTTGATATTTGTGAGAATATAAAAAGCCTTATAAAGAGGTTATATAATATATGACAAAATTCTCAAGTTTAAGTTTGGGTTAGTTCTGGTTGACAACCACAAAGAACTATAGGTTTTTTAAAATAATGCTTCAGAGTTCTTATTTCTCTCATGATACCCAGCTCAGGACAGAATGAAATCAGTTGAACTGCTATACTCACCTTTCTCTTGAAAATGAGATTTGATTGAAAAGGAAGGCAAACATTCGTGAAAGACTGATAAGGAAAGGTGACACCTGACCTGAGGCCATGTGACTCTTCCGCTGCTATAGAGGGCATATGTTCCTGGCAGAGTTGGTTACTGCCAAAAATACTGGGGAACACATTATGAAACATCCTCACTTCAGATCACAATGGTTCACACACTATTTTCTGATTTTCGAAGTGCACTCCACAAGGGGTATGACAGGTACATTTATCTCAAAAAAGAAAATTTCATCCTCTAATAATATACACAATGCCAGTTAAATATCCTTGTGCACTCTGGTAGAATTTGGATCAGGGTAAAGACAATTTAGCTCAAGAGGTTGGCAAATACTTCAAATACTGCAGAGAAATATAATGGAATTTTCTTGAAAGTGATTGTGACTTATAAACATGGTTGACTTACCAAGGAATTTGTATCTTGACTTGTTATATGGTTAACTTTTCATATTAAAAAATGAGGTTGATCATAATGAAAATGAGCATTGCATAGTTTCCGAATGTCAGTTATGTGCCTACTTCAGTCTTAGATGCTACAGATGCAACCGATAGGGTGGGTCTCCTTCTTCATCAAGGTTTATGTTTATACTAGCTGCTTTTAAAAACCCTTGATTAAAATGAGTTACACAATTATCAAGTGTCTTCCCTTCACAGACATTATTTCAATGACTTTAATATCACCCATGCTATGTTCTGTAAATCCCTTTTTTATATGTTCTAGCTAGTTTGATAAATCCCCAGTCTTGTTGAATGGAAGAGAAATGATCTTCAAGAGCAAGAAGAGTACATTAAACACCTCTTCTTAAAGTGAATGTTGCATTTTATAAGCAAGTCAAATGTTTCTTTTACATTCTGTCCATTATCTTTTTTTTTTTTTTTGAAACGGAATCTCTCTCTGTCACCCAGGCTGGAGTGCAGTGGCTCACTGCAACCTCTACCTCGTGGGTTTAAGCGATTCTTGGGCCTCAGCCCCTGAGTAGCTGGGATTACAGGTGTGTGGAACCATGCCTGGCTAATACACACACACACACACACACACACACACATATATATATATATAATTTTTTTTTTTTAAATTTTTAGTAGAGACAGGGTTTCACCATGTTAGCCAGGATGGTCTCAATCTCCTGACCTCATGATTTTCCCACCTCGGCCTCCCAAACTGCTGGGATTATAGGCATGAGCCACAGCGCCCAGCCCCCATTATCGTTTATTATTAACAATATATATTTTATCACAGCTTTAAAAGAGCTAACAAAATCAATTTTACATAATTGTCAAAAAGTAGAAAAATAGGACCTGAAAAATAATAGAATAATAGACTTTATAAGATAATTGAGTTCAGCTCCTTCATTTTGCAAATGTGGAAAATAAAATCCCAGAGCGATCCAAGGTCATACAGCAAGTGGGGGAGCTTGTAGGACAGTGAATCCTGTGATCTTATCCCTAGTCCAGACTGTGTGCTTTGTTCCTCATCAGTAAACACCTAGTGAAGTAAAATAAATTTCTCCAGTTCTGATATTTGTGTTTGATTTCTAAAAAATTACAGAAGGCATGCCTGTAAGAAATAAAGAGTTATACATATATATAGTACTTTGGCACCTTTGTATTCATCTTGATTTTTTGATTTATGACCATATGGTTCTCTGGAACCAACTACAACTATCAAAATGCTTTCCCTTGGTGTAAGAGTTGTCTAAAACATTTGAACATAGATAACATTCCAGTGAAAACTAACATCAACCCTTAAACTAATTTTAACATAGCCAGTTTCAAACTAAAAATATGATAATAATCCCAAGAGCTTTTAAAAAACACATTTTTGATTGCCAGGCACTATTTTTGGCATCTCATGATTTGCTCATTTAATCCTATGAAGTAGATGCCATTATTACCATCTTTGTTTTATAGATGAGAGACTTAAGGCTTTATTTCTGGAACTTCTTAGAATTTAACTTGTTCAAGATTAGATAGTTAAGACATAACTGGCCTAGAATTTGAGTCTTGATCCGATGCAGACACCAACAGTCTTTACTGGTAACTAACTCCTCAAGTATTGAATTCCAGAAGCTCATTTGCTCTTTAGGTTTTTAGAAGTTGAATGTGTTGTCACTCTCTGAAACAATGTTACCACATCCACTCAAAACATAAAGTTAGCCTAAATGATATAATTTTTGCTCTCTTGCATCTAAAAAATATATTATCTGGAGCCAAAGTGTTTATGTCATTGTCTTTAAGAGATAATTCATTCTCTTGAGAAGAGTGGTGAAACTGGAACTGTTCTATGGCCACAGGCTTCACATGCTTGTCTCAGCCACCTGAGCAGAACTCTAAACCATCCCTCCCCATCCCCAGGAGACTGGTTTGCCACTAGCTGAAGGAAGAAGCTACATGACTTTGCCCCTTCCCATTCTGTCAGCCATTCCTACTGAAGACCACTCTTTACGATTCTCATCTCATTACTGGAGTAATCTCTACACTAGTATACCATGTCCAGATCAAAGTTTCAGCACCTCCCTGCCTTTTTAAACTATAGGAAGCATGCCTTTCAGGTGGGTTAGTCAGACCTATCTACAATAAACTTTCAAACTTAATTAAAGTACCTATATTGGAACACCAAGGAATGATCCCAAGTTACTTGTTCTTTTTAAGTCAAAGTCTAGAACAACTGGCCCTCTAGGGTGGTTTCTAAGTGGAGTAAATTTATTTTTGATCCTTGGATAGGGTATCTGGATTTGGGGAGATTGTGTTCTCTGCACAGGCTGCAGTTAATGTGCTCTAATAAGAGTTACCATTCTGGTGGCTCTCAGGTACAATAATTAGATGAACGTTGGATTTTTCTTAAATGCCCTCTGGAATATCAAAACTTTATAGATATATATTTTTAATTGTATGCATTCATTTTAACAGTTCATTGCACAAAGTCATTGGAAACTGTTCTCGTTGTGTGAACTATTTAAAAATTTGATAAATTTGTATATATGTATATATTTCACATTTCTTTTACTATATATAGCATTTTCTTAAGAAATTTGACTATCAAAAGTATTTTTTTATTGCATAACAGACACTCCTCTTACACAAGGGACAGTTAGAAAGACTGAAAAGCTTATGAGGATAGTGCATTTTCTGCCTTAATGGGGAGACATCTTTTGGCTTTTGGCTTTATATTCTCAATGCTATATTTGTCTCCCTAAAAAAAAAAAAAACACAGAAATAGGCAAATGATACTTTTTTGCCTTAATTATTCTATTATTGATTTATTTATAGGAAGTAAAATGAATTCGTAAACCAAAGTGCAACATAGTGAGTTAAGTGAGCACTTTGTCATAAATTCTCATTTCTCTGTGTTTTAGGGGTGTGTTTGAAAGTTTGTTTTGTGGCTGATTTTATATCTCTTGCATAATCAGAATTCTGTAACTGAAATAAATAGACATTAGAATAAAAGGGCTTTTCCATGCTTCTGCTAAAGCACGTCCTGGGTGCATGCCAACCATGAATGGGCCTCACAAATACAGCTGAGTTTTCTTACCCTTCTGTTGGTCAACGTCATTCAGTTCTATCAATGTTTATGTAGGGAGGCCCTACTATGCACAACTCGTGCTTCAAGATGCTCAATAAATAATTGTAAAATAGCAAATAACCGCAGTACAATAGCATGAGCTAACATGCTACACAGCATACATGACAATAAGTTCGAAGGATGGAAAATGGAAACTACTGAGCTTTTCAGCTGATCACAATCAAATCAGAACACATCAAAACAGCTGGTGTTCTGTGACTCAGAATCAATCAACCAGTTTTGCATCACCTCATACTTCTTTATTTCTCTTTCCAGTTTCACAGAAGAGATCTAAACCAGCATATGTCCTTCCCATTTGGTTAAATTTCTGCTTCGAGTTGCTTCGCTTTCACATTCTAATACCAATGAATGAAAACCACTGTAATATAAAATAAAAAAAATAAAGGCTAACACTAAAATGATTTTTAAAATGATGCTGCTACATTTGTGTAAAATAAACTATATGCTCAAATAAAATGCCCTAGAAGAAAAGTGATACTTTAAAGTAGTGTTATGAAATGAAGATATTTCTGAATCAGCTGTATTTCTGTAATCCACAAATATAGCAATGTTTATTATAATTTTCTAAGTATATAATTAATATTTTAATTATACAAAAATGATATTTGTATAATCTTAGGAAATTTGTATAGTCTTAAGAAAATCAATAGTAGGCTAGTAAATGAATGCTAAATATTATTATGTGTTTTGGTTCCTGACACCAGCTCTTCTCTTTGTTCTGATAGGTACTTATTACACCATTCTTTGGCGAAGGCTATTCGGCAGTGGTGACCTCTTCCAATCCAACACTCTACAAATTATTATCTCTGGACTCCCAGCTGACACCCTGCCGGAGGCAAGAGCTACTAAGCCAACTGGAACTGTGCCTTTTCTCTTGTCAAGGTTTTTTTCTTACACAGGAAAAAGAAAGAAAAAAAAAAGATGAAGTTGGGCAAAGTGGAGTTCTGCCATTTTCTGCAGCTGATAGCTCTTTTCCTGTGTTTTTCTGGGATGAGTCAAGCAGAACTCTCAAGGTCCAGATCAAAGCCCTATTTCCAATCAGGGAGGTCCCGGACCAAGCGCAGCTGGGTGTGGAATCAGTTCTTTGTGCTGGAGGAATACATGGGTTCAGACCCCCTCTATGTAGGAAAGGTAGGGTATGTGACCTTTCGAAGTTATAAATGATTATTGTCCATGTCTGTGGTTGGATGAAAAACTTCTGTGTATGTATATATATATATACACACACACACACACACACACACACACACACACACACACACACACATATATATGTTTTGCTATGGGGATGATAAATACAAGACATCATTTCTATGAAAGTTAATGAAGGTTTTTGGCGATAGCCACTGCGAAGTTGTAATCAGGGTATAATACTCATTACAGTGAAGCCGTATCTTAGAGAATGATGCTTCATTCCTAAAAACAGATGAGGATTCTACAGAGCCCTAGTTTACCCTGGTCGTAACACACTGATAAAACTGTCATTGCCAAAGTAGAGCAAGACTATTCATAAAAAATGAAGAGTGGTAGGTTCTTATAGCCAGTTGGTTTCAGCTGCTGCTTTTGGGCTGTTGTGAAAATGATGTCCATGCTAACATTCGTATTTAGATATCCTTCCCTCATACTTGCAGTGGAAAAACTGCAAAGTGAAACTATTGAGCCTAGTGTTTCTAAATTATGAACAATTCAAACCCACTTTTCTCAGCAATCTTGTTTTGATGGGTGTGTGTGTGTGTGTGTGTGTGTGTGTATGTGTGTATGTGTGTTTGTGTGTTTTAGGTTGCTTTAAACATTTTCCTTTGGATTAGAAATGATGGTGGACAGACGTCAGTTAGAAACGATATTAGACAAGTGATGGGCAGTTCATGGTGCATTTATTTATTGCATGACCAGGTATTAGCTGGATAGACATTGTTTCTTACAGCTTCCTTCTGTCTGAATATTTGAGAAGGAGATTTTCATTGGAGAACTTCCTGAAGCAAAAGGTGCTTCTAGAAAGCATGACCTTTTCTCTGCCATTTGGCCTATCATGTTCCCAGTTCCTGGTCTGCTTCTGGTTCAGTTATTTTAATATTTGTAAAGGCCTACTGAGTTTCTCAATTTGGTACTGAGTACTGATGAAGGTTTTCTAAATAGGGTATATTAGCAAGAAATCTGTGCCTCTGTATTTTTACGCTTCATTCTGTCAGTTTTATATTTGTCTTCCTGGCAAAATGAAGCATAGCTACCTAATGAGTTTATCTACAAATCGATTTTTCAACTTTAAAAGATAGAGGAATAATCTTGTTGATTTACTCCATGGGTCATTTTTTTCATTCAAGCACACCTTAAGTAAGGGCAAAAATTATTTTTGTTAATGAGCATCTACATCAATCAAGGTAATCTGTATTATATTTATTATTTCATTTTAATGTCTCTATATTTTATAAATACTGACTTTTACTGCCTTGTAAACAAAAGGATGTTAATAAGTTAAAGGTTTCTAGGGATGTGAATTAGAATTTTTTTTTGGTCCAGTTATACCATTTTCCTACCTAAGCTTATGTAAATACAGAGGTGTTTTGTGTACAAATATATATTTTTATAGCCATTCTACCATCGTATTTACTATACCTTTATATGCTACCTTTCTGTCTCACTCTCTTTTTACTCATTTTCTTATGAAGAAATTGAGAGGAGTAACCATAATGATCAGGATTTGATTAGGAAACTAGCTTTTAATTTCATTCATTTTTAATGGACATTTAACAAAGTCATCCAACTTTCTTAAATGGACAGATCTGTAATATTCAAGTAACATATAAAAGGAAGTAATAGTTATTAAGCAAAATCATATTTTGTGACAATGTAAAATGTTCTAAAAGCAGCAAAAATGTTTCCAAAGTAAATGCCATTTAATTTGATGTTAAATGGAGTTGCTTGGGTGAAGCTGACATTTAAAAAATCAATATAGTTTTAAAATTTAAGTGCCCTTCTTTTGAATTTCACAACCTTCACATAATAATTCAGAATGCTTATTCCATAAAACTCCTATAAGTCCATTTAAAATTATGAAGAGATATGTCCCTATGTTACTTAAATTCCATATGCATACAAAATTACTGGGCAAAGGTGTTATTTTTCTAAGAGAAATTGTGTAGTTAACAGGAAACATTATGTACTTCCCTTTCAAGTAATCAAAGAAGGTCACTTATATTTATATGACAGAAATTAGTTCATGTTTATCTTTTGCATGCTGTATATTGGGAGTTCAGTGTTGCCTTTCATAGTAAATTGTCCAGGATGGAAATGGATTTAAGTTTTTTTAAAGTTGACTAAAATACAGAAAAATGACTATAACATAATTTCAGATGGAGGGAGAATTTATAGGCAAGAGAGACAAATACAAGGCCTTACAGGAACAATTTTCATATATCCTTGGAAAAAAGTGGCAGAGAACTTGAGTACTATAGATTTTGTATTTGAGATGATGAAATTATTCTTTTTATTAATAATTTGGTGGTCTGAATAAGCAGAGATATAACAACTTTGACTTAAGTACATTTTTTATTATTTGGGTAAATAGACATATTTTCTTTTCTTTCTTTCTTTCTTTTTTTTTTTTTTTTTTGTTAGTTTGGGGAGGTGATGTCTGTGCCCAGAAATGTTTATAGGACTAAAAGTTATAGAAGAAGATGTGAAGAAATGGCTGGGCAGGTAATCATAGAAAGAAAAGAAAGAACCTGATTAATCAGTGCTTTTCACAGATGTATATTCAACCTAGGCTAGTTAGATGGTCACACTCTTAGTCATCCTAACACAATCTAGCTATTTGGGTAATTTGGAAAATATGGGTGATGACTTTGATACATTTTATACCTTAACTTGATCACATAATGGATAACTACATGTGTCAAAATTGACGTCATTTTTATTTTCTTGCTCTACAACTTTCTACTAGTTGTATAACTTGGAGGCAAGTTGCCTAATATCATTAAGTTTTCTGATCTCTAAAATAGAAAAATGGTATCCACAATTCAATTCTGTTACTGAATAAATCGATTAAAATATTATGACATATATTCAATTACTCTAGACATTATACTTTATATTTCACTACATATTAATTATAAATTAACTTAGTTCTGGATTATCTATTTTGTTACATGTCAAGTGTTATCTGTGTGATTCCTCAGGTGAAAGCCAGTATTATTTTATGTTCCAATAGTGTTTATATTTATTCCAGTTAATTATAGGAATGTCTGTTCTGGGGGTGCTTAACAATGCAGCTTTAAGAAATTATTTATATACGATTAAACTGTGGTAGAGATATCATTAGTGGGTAAAAATTTCAATCCTTAATAGAAGAACTTCAAATGTTAGAGAAATTATGCCTGTGAGTTATTTTAGACTTTCAAATTTCGAGTCCATGTTAGTGACAAGTGAGCAGCAAGATCAATTAAATGACTCTTCAGTCAATAAAATTTGGTCATTAAGACATTGAAGATAATGAGGCTATAATATGGCTTTCAAGCATATTATTTTAGGTAGTTGACTGAGTTAGTTTTTACATATGATAACCAAAGACCAAAGTAGAACAGTCTGTTGAGTGGAACCAGGAGTGCTTCTAGAACCCATGCTCAGGAACCACCAGGGCACAGACTTCTGGGCTATGCTAGACTCTGATGGTTCAACCTTTGTCATTAGCTTCCCATCATTTTCTTGTGAAATAAGTTGATAAACTCCTGACCCTAAATGTATAGACTTAAGGAAGGAGTCCTTGGGTGTTACTCTGAGTTCTGTTTTTAAAAATAATAGTGCCCCTTTCCTTGCATGTATATTTTAATTACCATCATGCCTGTTTTCTTATTTTTATATGGGAAGAAGGAAGGGGGGAGGATCCTGTCTTTTCTCCTTTACATTTATATCACCCCTCCCGTGGTTATTTACAGTACATAGGAGGTCACAGTTTCCACCCATTTCATTGGATCACACTGCATTTTTTTCAGCCCAGTCTTTTACTCACCTTGGCATTACTCACTTGATGTCCCCTTGTCCCCTAATTATCTGATGAAAAAAAAAATTTGTCTACAAAACCACTCAGCCTCTGTTCCAGGTGTTAAGTGTTTTTCATCTTTCCTAACTGTAATGGGCTGCCAGCTGATCGCTGTGCCCTAGGCCATTACTTTTACTGAAATGTGTGCTTCATGCCTCTTCCACAATCGCTTCCCTAGCTGTTAACATCACTCTTGCCTTTTTTTTTTTTTTTTTTTTTTTTTTTTTTTTTTTTTTTTTTTTTTTTTTTTTTTTACTACTCCCCTTTTTTCCCAGCTTGTTCAGGGAAAATCTATACCTATTACCCCAGTACAAATCAAATACATAGAAATGCAGTTTGCAGGATTGGCTTTGCTTTAAATTTAAGCTAACTTGGAAGTGTTGGTGAGCATTTTCAATGCATTTAATTATACCTCAGCTGTATCTCTCACCAAGAAATTACCTCCTGATATCTAAAGATACATTCAGTGTTCCAAAAAGAAAGTTTCATATTGAAAATAGGTTGTGTTTATTTTAAAAATCTTGGGTTACAAATTAGATTCCTTAACTGGAAAATTTTATATTAGATACAGAAAAGGTCAATAATGAATGCCAAGTATGAGCGACAGGAAAGAACATAGTCATCATAGTAACATTTACCGGTTATAGATTTTGCTGAGAAAAGACAAACAGGAAAAGTGTCCTCTGAAAATGTAGATTGCCTAACACCAGGTCAACTCTTAGAAGAAAACAAAGACAGTTTATTTTTTCTAGTAATGAGTAGAAACCCCATTTTCATAGTAACTTTACAACCAGAGTTAATTTGTAAAGGCACTTGTTCTTTGTCAGTTTGCTGATAGACGTGTGAAATTCCTGGTGATTTCAAAAGAAATCTGGACACGGATCAGCTCTATCAGATGCAAATAAGTTCAGATTTTTAGAAATACTTCTTGGCAGTTATATTTAGCTCTTATAATGCTCTAATAAATGAATAAATTGTCATTTTGTTTTATTCTTACCATGTTGTAAATAACATCTTAGGTTGTGCCACTGAAATGCGGAAACCCACCATTTATTCAGCTTAATATGACTAATTATCTTAAAAAGGCATCTTAGTTCAGAAATGAAGGTTATAATTACCAAAGGCTTTAGCTATACAGCTAAAAGTTGGACAGAGTGGAGGACTTTCAGTTATTTGCCTGATTATAGCTGAATTAGATACTCTAGATTGGACTCCACATTTCCTGATTGTCTATGTGTTTTGATCAAAATCATTTAAAAATTCTGCCTTTTTAACCATGTTTGTATTTATGTGCAATCTACTTGCCTCCTATTTTGTGATAAAAACAGCAAACATTTTCAAATACAGTCTGTATTAGTTGTGTTTTTTTGTTCTTGTTTTGAGATGGAGTCTTGCGCTCTCACCCAAACTGGCATGCAGTGACACAATCTCAGTTCACTGCAGCCTCTGCCTCCCAGTTCAAGCAATTCTCCTGCCTCAGCCTCCCCAGTATCTGGGACTACAGGCATGTACCACCACACTTGGATGGTTTTTGTAGTTTTAGTAGAGACGAGGGTTTCATCATGTTGGCCAGGCTGGTTTCAAACTCCTGACCTCACGTGATCTGCCTGCCTTGGCCTCCCAAAATGTGTATTAGCTGTGTTTTAACATTGTATTTATTTTGAGGTTTTAGGTGCAAAGGACAAGATATAAACTGAAACGATGATTGAGTTTTTTCTCTACAAAGTGCACTGTAATTGTTTGGACAGGCTTTATGTGCATTGCTCATAGATACAGTCACGGGATCTGCAGCCCTCTGTGACTCACCAGGATACATGACAGAATTGGATAAGCAGCAGGACAGTCACTGAGACTTTACTGGGTTGAGCATATGTAGGCAAGGACTGTATTGAGAGAAATTGGGTCTTCATTGTTTTGTATGATTTATATTGATTATATGCCTTAGGTTGATTACCTGAGAGAAACGCTAGTTTGTACAAACATGGTTAACTTTGTATCCAAGAAAATCTCTTGTATGCTGCTAAACCTACCCTCTGTGTTTTCTTTCTTCTTGTTTTTCTCCTTTTTATTTTCAAATATTTATCACATACTTATACTGTGATTGATAATGTGCTAGATAGAAGCATTAAAAAATAAACTCTTTCATAAAATTCACAGTCTGGTTGATAAGCCAAGCAGGCAACCCTATGACAGTGGATAGCAGTAAATTCCAAAGCTAACCAACAGCTGTGGAGGTGGTTACCACAGAGGAAGAACTCACAGATCCAAGAACAAATGCTTGCATGAGGACACCTGGTGCACCTCTGTGATTTTGTATCTTTTTCATACAATCTTCAAATCAAAGTAAAAGCAAATTATCTTCTTAGAAAATAGGGCAGAGTTTTCTAAAACTATATTGACAGAAGCTTTATATGGTAGAAGGATCAGTAAGCAGAAACTCCAGGTTAAAGTAGCAATTTTCTCGTTATTTTAAACACAGCCCTGAAACAATAAGTTTTGATTTTTCTCATCTGTAAGATGTGATCAAATTGGTAAAGTTTTAAACTTTTTTATTTTGAACTAATTTCAAACTTATAAATAACGTTGCAAAGTGCTATTCTCTAATCCAGCTTTTCCAAATGGTAGTATCTTACCTGACTACAGCAATTATATAAGCTAGGAAATTAACATTGGTACAATACTATTTACTAAATAACGGCATATATTCAAAATTTGCCAGTTGTTCTAATAAAGTATTAAATACTTGTTTCTGGCAGGAACCAATTCAATATCACACCTTTCATCTATCCTGTTTCCTTACATTTTCCAGTCCGGGATAGTTCCTTAGTCTTTCGTTGTCATTCTGACCCATAATTGGGTAGAACATCTTATAATATGACCCTGTCTCATGTTTCTTCTTAATGCATATGTTTCAGGGAATATATTTTTGGCAAGTATAAGACAGAAGTGATGCTTTTCCCTTCTCACTGTATCACGTCAGAAGATAGAGGATGCTGACATGACTCATTCATAATGATGAGTTTGATCACTTGGTTAAGGTGGCGTCTGCCAGGTTCCTCCACGGAATGAACATTATCTGGAAGTTCTAAAATCTTGAAAGAGATAGAAAATAACCTAAGCTCTCATTACAGATGGGAATAAATACTACTGCTGGTTTGAGGGAGGTGCAAGGGTTGATTCCGTACAATCTGTTGTCCATGTTTAGAATGAGGAGTGTGAGCCAGATTGAAATCTGTAAGACAGTTAGGTAATGTTCATAATTTTATGTAGCAATTGACTGTTTCTCAAAAATGCATCAATTTAAGGTGTCAAAGGGCAATTGATTTTGCTTATTTTTTTCTGAACCATGCAATAATATTCTTTATAGTCCAGAATTGCAGGAAAGTTTTTACTAATATAAAGTTAAAAATAAGACCTTTCTCCGCACATTGCCTATAAAATGGAAAGAATTGTTTTGCATTGTAAGTTTGGGCCCCAAATACTTAGCCATCGTAATTACAAATGAAACATTGTTTTGGAATAATAAACACTTAGAATCCTATAAGTTAAAGAACTAACACAAGACATTACAATCTGATATATTACATTTTAATATATTCACAGGGTTGAAATCTAAACAACTCATAGAATTATATTCAACGTTGAAAAAAATTAGTAATGACAGTTTCTTCTAATTATTCTTGTTTAAAACTTATATTCCTGTTGCCTAGTCAGTACTTATTAAATCTTTAGAAAGCCTTGTGAATTAGAAAGTTGTCTTTCTTATGTTAGAGTTCAAGTAATGTATATGTTTGGTAATAAAATAAGTAGAATAATGGAACAGCATTAGAATTATAATTGAGAAGAGCTAGAAGGCATATCAGATGTCTCCAATGAATAATTATCATTTTTAAAAATCTTAAAATTTTAGTAGAGTTAGAACTCAAATTAATACTACTCTGTCATAATACCAGCCAATCATATTTTGAAGATAGATATATAAGTTCAGTGTTGTATTTGTCTGTTCTGGTTTCCATAACAAAATATCAGATTAGATAACGATAGAAATTTCTTGCTCATAGTTCTGGCTGAGAAGTCCACAATCAAAGTGCCAGAAAAGTCAGTTTCTGGTGGTGCTTTTTTCTTGGCTTGAGGACAGCACAGCCTTCCTTCTCCATGTCCTCATATGGCAGAAGAGAAAGATTTCTTACTATTTTAATGAGGCTATCAGTGTTATGGGATTCAGGTCACAACCACATAACCTCATTTAACCTTAGGAAACTTGCAGAAGACATACCTACAAATCAGTCACATTGGGAGTTAGGGTTTCAGCTTATGAATTTTGAAGGGTGGAGGGTCATGACTCGGTTCACAGCAAGTACCTAAATTCATTATAATTCATAGGAAATGAATGAATAGCAAGTAATTGTTGACAATAATAATGTAATCTATAGTTTAGTTTTAACGAGTGGAAGTTTACATAGCAGTTTCAAAAATGTATTAGAGCGGGACACAGTGGCTCGTGCCTGTAATCCCAGCATTTTGGGAGGCCAAGATGTGTGGATCTCTTGAGGTCAGGAGTTTGAGGCCACCCTGGCCAACATGGTGAAACCCCATCTCTACTTAAAAAAAAAAAAAAAAAAATATATATATATATATATGTGTGTGTGTGTGTGTGTGTGTGTGTGTGTGTGTATATATATATATGTAGACATCATTACCTGTGCCTATTGTATTCCCAGCTACTTGAGAGGCTGAAAAAGGAGAATCACTTGAGCCCGAGAGGTGGAGGCTGCAGTGAGCCAAGATCATGCCATTGCACTCCAGCCTGGTCTACAAAGTGAGACTCTGCCTCAAAAGAAAAAACAAAACAAACAAACAAAAAAGTATTAGAAAAATAGTTTAGAAATTTTACCCATGTTTGCTTCAGTCAACTGTAGGTCTCAGGCCAAGAGCCTGAGAATTACCTTCTGTCCTTTTGCCATGCAAACAAAAAAGAAAGAGAGCCAAAAGACATCGGGGGAAAACAAACTAGTATGGGGAGGCCATCTACATTTCTAGTTAGGCTAGAATCTTTGTCTTTTGTAAGATAAATGCAGAAGAGTAGTTTCTCAAGATGGGGCTGTGTTACAGGAATGGTAATTAAAGTACCAGAACCAAAATGATTAACATCATTCTAGCAAGTTGTGTATGTAAACAGTGCAGAATTATCTGATAAGAATGCTTCCCTTAGAATGTTTGCTTATCTCCTTCGTTAAAATGCTGACATGTTTTAAGGTATTTAACTGAAAACACACAATCAAAATTTGGACAACACATACATAATGTTCAACAGATGTGAGTTTGAAAGATTTGTGATGATCACCAGTGAAATTAGTCAAACCATGCTTAAATTAGATTTTTCTGATTTGTGAGTCATTTAAGGGTCCATATTGGAGTGGAATCTGTATGGAGAAGAAAAGATTACACATTCCGCACTTGATTCTTTGAAATGAAGAAGAAATAAGATAAAAATCGGCATTTTCTTTCCCATAAAATATCTGAGAAACTCAGTTCTGTATTTCTCATCTACTCTATCTCTGATGCAGTTTACATAATTTTCTCAACTGAATCATAAGAGCTGAATTTAGGTGGTTAACTGATACGTTTTGCTTTATCTGGAGAAGCAGATACTGGGGAGTTCTAGTCACTGGGATTTGATTTAATTATACCTAAGAACATGTGGCCATCAACAGTTAAAAAGGATTACCAAAGAAATAGATGAAAATTATCACATTGAAAAATTATCACATTTGTTAAGCTGAAGTCATACATAAGGCTTATAATGAAATGTAGAGTCTATAATATGGAGTAAAATAAAAGCAACTGCATTATACGGCATAGACACAACCTTTGAAAAGAGATTTTTACAAGGTTAATATCTAGTGATGAGATAAAGTTTAAAGCTTGCTATTAAAATTAAAAACACAAACTTTAATACAAAGGCTAAGTTATCTTCTTGGCTGATTATTGTAACGCTTGCAAGGAGACTTTTACCTATGGCTGCACAGCTGCATTCAGTGATTTTGGAAGAGCAGATGTGAAGCGTAATGACCTGAAACAAGACAGTTTTCCCATTGATTAGATCATCTGTGGGAAACATGAGTACAACTGATGATGGAAAATACATACGAGTGAGTGTGGATTCAGGGTTAGGGTCAGAGGAGGAAGTGCATTCTGTTTCAGATCCAAATCAGATTTCACAGAGGATATTTATGACTGAAACAATATTTGAATGACTAACATCTTATATGTATATTTTTCTCAGTGCTGCTCTCTTCACCCTGTCTGTGGCTTCCGATTTATGTTTAATTTCTCTGTAAACTGGGCACATTGATAAAGTCCAGTTTTTCAGTTTTTTACTTAACTTTTAACTTTCTGCTCAACCAGAGCTAAGGCATATGTGCAAGAAATAGAAAGTTTAAGGAGGAAGGAGTTTAGGCTACCTTGGAGGTTCAACAGTCATACAACAACTCTTTTTATTATTTTTCCAAGCATCGTCTTGGAATTCACCAAAAAATATAAAGTATATAGTTTTGGTCATAAAAGACACATAAATCACATGTAATGATTTTATCAAATTATATAAATGCCTTAAACTTGAATATAAATATCATATGAATATCATATATGTTCACTAAAAAGAAAAAATGTATTCTTCTTCTTATTGTATTTTAATATTAGAGTTTCTCGGGGCTTTGAAATTCATTTACTTTAGGTTCCTGAATTCAGAAATTCTTTGTACAAATCACTGATGAGTGATCAGATAGCCTGAGGTCCATCTCTTAGTGGAAGCAGGAGTTGTCTTAAAAATACACATTTCAGGCCAGGCGCGGTGGCTCACGCCTGTAATCCCAGCACTTTGGGAGGCCAAGACGGTTGGATCACGAGGTCAGGAGATTGAGATCACCCTGGCTAACATGGTGAAGCCCCGCCTCTACTAAAAATACAAAAAATTAGCCGGGCGTGGTGGCGGATGCCTCTAGTCCCAGCTACTCGGGAGTCTGAGGCTGGAGAATGGCGTGAACCCGATAAGTAAAGTGTTGAAGATATAGACAGGAAATGTGTGTTGAACCCGGAAGGTGAGGATTTTTTAAAAGTAAGATGGAAAGATGGAAGCTTTTTGTTTTGTATTCTCATAGAGAATTGGAAGTTATGCAGCAATTCCTATGTTGTATGATTGTCTTTGGCTATGTTACCTAACACAGATGGCATAGACAGTAATGAATTATGATTATGCCAGTACATAGAGAAGAGGTTTAGCCTAGTAGTTTTCACTGTAGTGCTGAGTGTGGAAGATGTGACTGTGAGTCTCAGCATTGCTATTTACTTTGAAATGGCTCAACTTTTCTCCACTTAATTTCTGTGAAATGGGTTTAACAATAGGTCTCATGTAATACAATTGTTGTCAAGACTAAATAAGTTAACATATATAAAGACTTCTTGTTTTATATACAACAAACATTAATTAAGGATTAGTTGTTAATAATAGTGGCACATATTTTTATTCTGCATTCAATTGCTACTTTCTATAACTGGCCTAATTCAGGTGTTTTATTTTCAAGCATATTTTTAAAACAACATAAAGGATGAGGCAGGGATTTCCAATCTTTTGTCTTCCTTAGACCACATTGAAAGAAAAAGAATTGTCTTGGGCCAAACATAAAATACGGTAACACTAATGACAGCTGATGAACTAAAGAAAAAAATACATAATGTTCTAAGAAAGCTTATGAATTTGTGCTGGGCTGCATTCAAAGCCATCGTGGGCTGCATGTATTCTGCAGGCCTTGGGTTGGACAAGTTTGGTCTGAGGAAAAAACAAGGATGAACTCAAGAAAGAGTCATCACATTGGCACACTTTGTGACAACAGACAAGTCCCTTAAATTACCTTTCCTTGTTCTCTCATCTATGAGAAAGGAACTATGATGCTAGGTCTCCCTCCTCCTTAAAATTGGAGTCAGCTTTGAATCAGATAACTCCTGCTAAAATACTTTGAAGTATATAAAGTATTACATGTTAAATAAGAGTTATTTCTGATGGGAAAAACAGATACTAGTTATATTTATAAATTATTAGAGTAAGAACAGAATTGGCAACACATACACCCATTTTGGTAATTATTTATGAATAATACTTTGGAACTATCTTTTGGCAATTATTGATGAGTGATACATGGTATTTTGTACTTTATTTTATTTTCGTTTAGAGATGGAGTCTTGTCATTAACTGGGACAACAGGTGAATCCCATTGTGCCCAGCAAGTAATATTTTATATATACCAGAAACACTTCCAGGATTTGACTGCTGGTTTAAGAGTTTACATATTCAGAATCAAATCAGAATTAAAATTATCTAGGACAGCTTTTCAAATCACACATTTGAAAAAAATGTAGAACACACACACACACATAGAGAGAGAGAGAGAGAGAGAGGATTGTTCTATTCTCAAATACTTTTCAAATGCTGAAAGCTAATGAAATTCTTGAGAGTTTCCCAGAAAGCAAGAGATTCTAGTGCCATTAGGATTCTACTGAAGAAAGTGATGCTTAATGAAACTAAATAAATGAGATTGCTTGTTAATCTCTCAGTTAATTTTCTCTCACTCTCTGTCCTTCTTTCTCTGTCTTTTTCTTGACCATGCCTTAGGTCAGAACTTCATTGAACCCTTGAATTTATTGGAGTTTGGCTCCAACCTATTATATCGCTGAGGTTTACTGATCCTATGCTCTGTAAAGTTCTACATTCAGAATCTGAGTTTGACAAATTCATTTTAGTTCCACAAGTGGTAGCATTTAAATATCAGCAGCTTAAGTATTCAAAATTAATACTGATTGCATTTTTAGAGTAGTGAAATTCTGATAGTTTGCAGGGAAAAGGTGCTGAACATCTTGATATAATTTACATACTTCTATAAACGGGCATTTTTATACCTTTGGAAAGATAAATTAGTAGAAACCAAATATTTTACAATTCTAATAGTTTTACTGACATATAGAGGAAGGGGCATAGACTGACCAAAAGGGGAACTTTTGCCAGGCTTTTAGGAGTTGCCATTGCTAACAAATCAGTTTGGGTAGGCAGTTGTTCTAGAAAAACCAGAAGAAAAATGAAGATCAGGGATTATTTTTCTCCTCTTTTCACAAATTAAATAAAATGAAAGACTTGATGCTGAAAGTAATTATCCACAGGGGCTTCCTATAATGTAATTCTGCAATATAAAGCTGAAAAAAATGTGAAGATAAGTATTTCTTCATAAACAAAAATAATCATGTCAGTTGACTATATCCAGATGAAAAGTACATGAATTTTAGGGCAAACTCTCTACATTTGAGTATGCGAATACTCAAGGTTTCTTGATAAAATGCATGTGAAACCCACCAAAAGCTCCAGAGTCTCCAAAAGGAGATCTATTATATGATCTTTGAAGTGATACTAGCCTACAGGTGAAAAGTAAAACTCTCCAAACCTGAAGCAAATCTATCCACTCAAATGGATATTATGTTTTATCCATCCAAGCAGAAGCATCTGGTTAAGTGGAAAGCATACTTGTCTTTGCATCACAAAGTCATCACTACATAACTTTGGGTAACACGCTTCCTCCCTTCCTCCCTGCCATTTATGGAATGAAAATTCTAGTAGGAATGCATGCTCTCCTCCCGCCCACCACTAGAGCATAATTACTACTCACCAAATTATAACTGTTACGTAATTTTTAAATTTTAACGAGTATGTAAGAATATGCCCATTGCAATGCCACCTTTGTTGGTTTTGTTGCAGTGTCTCCTTAGAAAAGCTAAATTCTAGATTCACATTTGTCAGAGCTTGATTGTATCTCATTGAGAAGTATTATCAGCTATTTAGCAATTTTAGTCTGTATTTTTCAGGCGCTCAATGACATTTCCTTTATATTTTATGCTGATCTACAATAAAATGCTAAGGATACATGTGTCTATCATTACTATGTTTATTTAGAACTAGTGCTAGTCGGGCATGGTGGCTTACGTCTGTAATCCCAGCACTTCAGAAGGCCGAGGTGGGTGGATCACGAGGTCAGGAGTTCGAGACCAGCCTGGCCAATATGATGAAACCCTCTCTGTACTAAAAATACAAAAATTAGCTGGGCGTGGTGTCAGACATCTGTAATCCCAGCTACTTAGGAGTCTGAGGCAGGAGAATAACTTGAAGTGGAGGTTGCATTGAGCCGAGATGGTTCCACTGCACTCCAGCCTGGGCAAGAGAGTGAGACTCCGTCTCCAAAAAAAAAAAAAAAAAAAAAAAACAAAAAAGCAGGGTGGGGGGTGGGGCGCAGTGGCTCACGCCTGTAATTCCAGCAGTTTGCGAGGCTGAGGCAGACAGATTGCCTGAACTTGTGAGTTCGAAACCAGCCTGGGCAACATGATGAAACCCAGTCTCCACTAAAAATACAAAAAAAATTAGCCGGCCATGGTGGCGCATGTCTGTAATCCCAGCTACTCAGGAGGCTGAGGCGGAAGAATCCCTTGAACCCGGGAGGCAGCTGTTGCAGTGAGTCGAGATCATGCTACTGAACTCCAGCCTGGGTGACAGAACAAGACCCTGTCTCAAAAAAAAAAAAAAAAAAAAAAAAAAAGAAGAAGAAGAAAAGAACTAGTGCCATGCTGACTCAAAAGCATGCAACTCTGAATTCATACAGAATTATAGAACATGATGGACTAAATTACAAAACCAAACCAGGAAAACTGTACAGAGGAAACTGGTTTCTTTTTATTCCCAGGATATCCACCATCCTTCCATTCTCCTATTCTGCAATCAGAACTTACAGGAGTCTGAGAGTGAGCACCTTTTAAAGTTTTGTGCCCCAGGTATCTCGCTCTTAAGAAAACTGACACTCTCAGGGAAAAACAGGGGTAGGGTTAGCAGTTGCCCACTGCAGAGATAGAATTCCTCCTTCAGTTTTGCACCCTTCCCTGCCATGTTTGCCTCTCTCTATTCCGTTTTTTTTTTCCCCCAGAAAAAATAGGAGGATTTTTCTGTCCAAATCTCTGATGCTCATTTATTTGCGCTAGCTATGGTCCCATCTTCACTTGAGTCACATATGCTCTTCATCAATACTCTTTGGAAGTCAGTGGAGCTATAAAACACAAATAAGAATCTTCCCAAGATGGTGTTGGAATGGGAAGAATTGCATCTCTTTCAGTGTTTTAGGAGAAACATCTGGCAGAGCTTAAATCTGATTCTTCTCATGGCTACATCATTGCCAGTTTATCAGAGAATTGACACTGAATCCTCAGATTCGAGAGTGGTGCTTACTGCCCTTTTACTTAGATTAGCCTCATGTTACTTTTCATTGTATATATTTCAAATGTATTTAATTTTATGTCAACCACATTTGGCAGGCAATAAAACATGATTGGGAAAAGAAGCATTAATTTAAATAAGGAATCAGGTTAACATTTAAATTTTATGTTTTAAATAGCATGAAATAATCTGACCATACATATAAATTACATAGAAATATATGCAAGCATATATAACATAACTATTTTTACACTGAACATTTTATATACTTGAATGTGGCTTTTTGGTACAAGTTTGGAATTATTTCACATTTTAGACATTTTTAAAGGCTACGT
The DNA here is from genome assembly GCF_007565055.1 of Rhinopithecus roxellana. Lineage (NCBI taxonomy): Eukaryota > Metazoa > Chordata > Mammalia > Primates > Cercopithecidae > Rhinopithecus > Rhinopithecus roxellana. The sequence continues at coordinate 25,370,105 of NC_044569.1, forward strand.
TATTGGAGAGAAGGAAATACAAAACAATATATGTAATTCAAATCCTTTTTCTTACCTTTTCAACTTTCTACACTCTATTCCTTTTTAAAAATCATTCTTCTGTCACATCTTAATAGCTGTCTGATACTTAAGAGGGAGAACTACAAATAGAGCAAGCAACCTTTCTGTCTAGCTACGCTATTGGTTGATTTCTTTTTCTTTTTCTTTCTTTTTTCTTTTCTTTTTGTTTTTTTGAGACAGAATCTCACTCCATTGCCCAGGCTGTATTGCAGTGGCGCCATCTCGGCTCACTGCAATCTCCACCTCCCAGGTTCAAGCAATTCTGCCACCTCAGCCTTCCGAACAGCTGGGATTACAGGCATGCGCCACCACACCCGACTAATTTTTGTATTTGTAGTAGAGATGGGGTTTTGCCATGTTGGCCAGGCTGGTCTTGAACTCCTAACTTCAAGTGATCCACCTGCCTTGGCCTCCCAAAGTGCTGGGATTACAGGCATGAGCCACTTCGCTCAGCCTGATTTCTATTTGTAGGTAGAAGTGGAATGTGGGGTTTACAAGTATATTAAAATAGAGCAAAATTTTCTTTTGGATGGGTGATAATTTATGTACAGTTGACTCTCATCTATGATAGTTATTTCTATAAAGACACCATGAACACTGAATTGGCGCATAGGGAACCATTGCTCTTAGGAGAAATATGAGATTAGATTCTTTGAGACTGTGGTCCAACGTTTTCCTGAACTGGTCAACCCTTAACCTTGCTTCATGTGTGTTTCTGTGTAATTTAATGTATTATTTAATATATACTATTGATTCATTAATATTAAACTCACAGACAACACACTGTAACTAATGCCTGGAAAAGCTCATTTAACACACATGTTTCTTCCCTAAGGCACAGCACAGCCTTTTTGTGCCTAGGAACACTGGAAAGCATTTCAGCGCTATATCTGGGGATCATTTTAAACAGCAAAACCACAAACAGAAAGTACAAAATAGGAAAAATGTGTCACTAAACAGACTGCAAAAAGGATAATTGTTTACAATATGGAAGCAGAATGAGGAGATAGGGGTGTTGCTTTCTTCAGCCTTAGTTGGGAATGTGTGAATCAGGACACTCATCTAGATATTTTGCTGGTCTGTGTATGTTCAAGAATGACCACAGATAAATACACTTTATTGAGTAGATGAATTCCCAAATACAAATTCCTGCAATAATAAATATCAACTGTATCTGTTTAGAAAAGAGTAAGCTTTTGGACCACAGGGCATGAGCACTTCAACATTCTGTTATTAGGTAATGAATCCAGCCAAATAAACAATCTAGAGGAAAGAAAATTGACAATAATAAAAAGTAAATTAACAAAGATAATTATAAGCAAGAATAGCAATAGTTGAACATTCTGAAAAGCTTATAACATCACCAATCATCCAGCATCCTTTCTGAAAACAAAGGATTTTTTTTTTTTTTTTTTTTTTTTTTGAGGCGGAGTCTCGCTCTGTCGCCCGGACTGGAGTGCAGTGGCCGGATCTCAGCTCACTGCAAGCTCCGCCTCCCGGTTTTACACCATTCTCCTGCCTCAGCCTCCCGAGTAGCTGGGACTACAGGCGCCCGCCACCTCGCCCGGCTAGTTTTTTTTTTTTTTTTTGTATTTTTAGTGGAGACGGGATTTCACCGTGTTAGCCAGGATGGTCTCGATCTCCTGACCTCGTGATCCACCCGTCTCGGCCTCCCAAAGTGCTGGGATTACAGGCTTGAGCCACCGCGCCCGGCCAACAAAGGATTTTTAAATCACTTTATGCACATATACAATATAGGAGGTTGGCAAAATAATGCACTATTTCTTAACAGCCATGTCTCTTGTAGAACTTCGAATTAATCTACAAATGACCATTGTGTCTTAACTTTAGATTATGAATACCAAATTAGTCAAGTACTTGCACTAACCCTTAACAGTATATAGAGTTTCTATGGAAAATTTAATGGTCCAAAAATTTCTGTAGAATTTGTAAGGAGGTTGGTGGGCTGAAGATAGCACCTTGAGGCTCACTGATGTAGGCTGCAATGGGGGTTCACACGTGCCTGACACTGTATTTTATTAGTCTAATCTTTTTCATGAAAATCCTGACTACAGCTATTCAAGGAGTAGTCTTAATAGCTGAAAATGAAGATAGAGAAAGACACCAAGAATATGACAGAGTTTACGTTCTAGTGAGGAACACAACAAAATCAAATTTAAAAAAGAGTGTAATAGATGCTGATAAATACTGTAGATAAATCCCCTAAGAAAATAGAAATAAAGGCTGTCAATGAATGGATAAGGCATAATTATTTATTTATTCATTCATTCATTATTTATTTATTTGAGACAGAGCCTGGCTCTGTTCAGACTGGAATGCAGTGGTGCGATCTTGGCTCACCGCAACTTCCACCTCCCTGGCTTACGAGATGTTCCCACCCACCTCAGCTTCTTGAGTAGCTGGGACCACAGGCTGGCATCATTACCCACAGCTTTTTTTTTTTGTAGAGATGGGGTTTTGCCAAGTTGCCCCGTTTGCTCTCAAATTCCTCGGCTTAATCACCCATCTCAGCTTCCCAAAGTACTGAGATTACAGGCGTGAGCCACCGCGCTTAGCTGAAAAGTTTGTAGTTTTTAAAAGGGTGGTCAGTTTCACCTAAAGTGATATTTTTACAAAGCCCAGAGAAACGCAGGAATGAACAAAGTGGACACCTGGGGAAGGTGAATTCCAGACACTGGAAACAGTGAGAGCACAGACTCTTAAGCAGGGGTGGCTTGCTATGCTTGAGGAAGTAAAAAAGGCCAGCGTGGCTAGTTTGGAGTAAGTAGTGTATGAAAAGAAAGGAGAATCAGCTTCTCACAAAGTTGGTGAATTATCTGGCTCACCATATAATTCCAGTGGGTGAAGTGCTCTTTGACATAATGATGTTGTACTGCAGTTAAAATATACCATAAGGAGAAGTCCTAGAAAACCCCTCTTCATGTCTGCTATAGAAATACTGTCCTTAATCTTGTTAATTTCATTCCACAGTATTCTTTTTATGAATTCCTTGAGAGAAGTCATTAAGTGGACTTTATATCAGGAATCATTGCACTTCATCTCCTTGTTGAATCTTTAAATCTCTAAGCTTTTAATTTTTTGCCACAATTCTCAGAACTTAATTTTTGACCCAACAAATATGTCAAGAAGTTCTGCATAGCATGTTTTGATTCCCTCCTATTACTAATTCTTTTCTGTGTCTCCACATTTTTACCCTTGTTCATTTATGTGTTATATTATGTTTAGTGTCCCTGTCAGTCATTATAACTCCCTTCCAGATGAAGATATTTATAATAGGCAGATGAATAAATAAATAATAATCAGGAGATTGAACTTTTATTCTTTTATGATATCTGTGGCAACTGTAGTTCAATTAATGACTTTTGGATTGATTTTTAGTTAACTAGAATTTTGGTTAATTTATTGCAACCATCCACTTGTAAAGCAATACATTTAAATTATAATTTGGCTGAATCCAGTATGTTGTATCTGACAAGTTTTATGAAATTGATTATTAGAGAACCATGATGTGTCTAAAACAAGCATATGTGTCATACAATATATGTCATATATATATAGATAAAATTAGGCTTTTCTCAAATAATGGGAACAAATATGACATATAGTATTCTGTAGAGATAGCATGAAAATTATATCATTTCATTAGACTATGATGAGTGTGGTAGATAAGGTTATGTACAACGTTAAATACAATTTAGTAAAAATATGTCTGGTTAAAGTTGTAGCATGGAATTAATTGAGTCATTCTTGAGGCAAATACTGGTCATTTAAGAATCACATTCTTTAGCGTAGAACTTTTATTGGTAGAAGGTACATTAACAATAAATTCTTAACCAGCATTCTAAGTCAGCTCTGCCCAATGTAGTAGATATTACATATATAGGAGAAAGCCTCTAAAATCTTTGAGAAAAAGGAAAAAAAAACCCTAAGTGACAAACAATGAAAAAATATCTAATGGAGTTTAGGGAAACTTAATATATATTATTTTCCTAGTGGCATTAGTTTTGAGTTCATCGTATACATCATGGAGGATATATTTATTAATTTTATTCTGATTTTGATATTGCCAAATAAAAAGCAAGAAAATTATGATTGCAAAATTCTTTCCTTTAGAAGAGTTCCTTTCTACTCAAGGAAGTAACACAAAAATTAAAGCGAAATTAAACTTTTCAACATAAGAAATAAAATGTGTAAAAGTACGGATAGCAATAGAATATTAATATATTATACTAGGATATTATACTAGGATGTTATAATATTCTAGCAATAGAATATTAACATATTATACCAGCATATTATACTAGGATGCTAGATGTTCAGTTTAAAACACATTATAAATACATGTGGCGTTGATTGCACCTGCATGTTTCCCATACATTGGCATGCAGCTTTTGGTTCCTGGGCTCCAAGATATTACCCTGAATAAATAAATGGTGATGATTGATCTGAGTTAGAACTGCCCATTAATATGGTTGTAGCATGAATGGATAACGATGAAATTTCTACTGTAATATTTAACATATTTTCAAGCTTCTGTCTGTACACTGAATGTACCTGATTATATCAGGGAGATCAATGAGAAAGTACTTTTTTTCAAGCTAAGTTTGATTTGATTGACAAATGACATTAGAAGCATACCTAACATTTAAAGTGATAACCAAGGATAGATATGAGTTTTGTGAGGTCTCAGGCTGACATAAAATATATGGGTTTTAAAGCTTCAAATAACATAAAAATTTATTTTGGACATTTTACAATATTATCATTATGTTCCTAAGCCCACAACCTCCCCGCCAGTTCTTGGATTTTAGAATGACCTATGCAAGTGTGAGGCTCTAAATCTTAGCCTGCACAGAGTCAATCTCCCTCTGCATAGCAAACCATAAATCTGTACGGATAATGTTTAATTGAGTATATTAATATAATGTCTGTGATGGGATTCAGCTCTTGTTTAAAATGATGTTGTAAAATATAGCTTTAAGAGATATGATAACTCTGATAACTCTCTGAGTCAGAGATAATTTCCTTGGCTGCTGCGCTCTCTCTCTCTCTCTCTCTCTCTCTCTCTCTCTCTCTCTTTTTCTTTGAGATAAGATCTTGCTTTGTTGCCCAGTTTGGAGTGCAGTAGTACAGTCATAGCTCACTGATGCCCCAAATTCCTGATCTCAAACTATCATCCCGCCTCAGCCTCTTGAGTAGCTGAGACTACAGGTGCATGTCACTATGCATAGCTAATTAAACAAAATTTGTGTTTATAGAGACAGAGTCTTGGTATGTTGCCCAGGCTGGTCTCGAACTCTTGGCATCAAATGATCCTATGGCCTCAGCCCCCCTAGTAGCTGGGATTATAGGTGCAAACCGCTAGGCCTCCTCTATTTCCTAAATTTCATGCCCGTCAACGAAAACTTTTTTTTTTTCCTGATACGAAACTGTCACATATTTATGTGTTTTCACCAAAACAGATTCAGGATCATTATCATTAGCAGTATTTGTCGACACATGCAGCCCAAAAGTCAGGCATGAAACAAAGTTTTTATGGAAAATTATTTATTTTAACATTTCCGTAGATTTCATATATATGTAGAAAGGGCTTTTCTGACAAAACAGTTTGTTGTTTTAAATTTATCGAATTATGCAACATACATTCTTTCTACATACAAGAAGGATTATTAGAAGTTGACTGGGGGGTGGTTATCCGCTGTTCCCAATTATTACTTCTGTTGCTACCATAGTTGGTGCTGCTCCTGCTAGTGGAAATGATTTTGACATCAGTTCAATTTAATTTAACAGGGATTTATTGAGCATTTGCCACTCATTCTACAAGATTCAGCAGGCCTTTACCTACTAGCAGGAGGATGGAGAGTAGTTACCAAATACAAGTAACATATTTTAAGGAATTCTTCATCTACATTTCAGGAGATTTGGTATAAGTAATGAGGGTCCAGACAGAAAAAAGGACAAAGTTAGAGCTGCTTTGATTTTAAATTCTACACAATGAAAGACTGGATGGCCTTTCCAGATATATAAAGGCAGGAACCACAAAGTCATAAGGCAGAGCTGTGATTACCCATTTAGTGGACTGCTCTTCTCTCCAGTGAGAGTGGATCTGCTCTCAATTTTGCATTCTCAGCACCTAGCAGATGATGTGATGTATGTGTTTTTAAAATACATTACGCAGGTGAACATAGCTACAATACTACAATTTTTAAGTAGTCTGAGGCTAACGGGACTATACAGTCAGTAGATATATGGATAATGTATTTCCTGAAAAAGTTGGTGAAATTTAAGAGAAAGCGAGTAACCAGTTAGTGTGAAGAACGGAGAAGAGTAAATCCCATTTACTTTTTAACAGATTAAATTATACGAAAATCAAAATGTTGAAATCATGTATTAAAATATTAGGCAAAAAGAAAAACATGTATTAACTCTAAGGATTTTGGGTTTTTTTTCCCCAATATTTTTACTGAATTCCATCCTTCATTTTAACACACTCTGGAAATAAGCTTGTATAATCAGGAAATGATTCAGGTTTATCAGGTGAACAACTTGTTAAACTGTTGGGCTCCAGACACAGGACTGGTTGCTTGCAAAGCATGGGTTAAAATGAACATCCTGACTGGATGTACCAAGGTCACACCACTAAAATTCATAGCAAATTTTACATTACTGTCTAAAATCATCAATTAAGTTTACAGACAGAAGTGTTGCACACAGGGAACAATATGTGGTCATCATCACTAAAATAGTTGGCTTCCGAGTGCTTGCTTTGTCTAATCTACTCGTCCTAAGTAACACGTAAAACATATGAAATTCTAAAAGAAAGAAAGAGAGAGGGAATGAGAGAGAAAGAAAAAGAAAGACCCTACTTATCACATGGTGTGTAAAGTTCGTGTTGGTAGCTGCAAGCCATGCTGTGTAGTGCGAGCAGGTATGTTTATAGATAATCACTTCAGATTGAGAGATCACAGGGGCCATCTGCCGGTTTGCTCAACTAATGCATTTGCTTGAGCCTCTAGCCACCTGCAGCCTTCTGAAAACACCACCTCATGGATCAGATAGACTTTTTGGCTGATGCCACTTGCCAGACACTTGCGCAGTTCAAAGAACAGAATAGTGAATGCTATTTTTATATATTTTTAATGGAAAAGAGGAAATAGAGTTATACCTGCTTTTGCTTAGATGAAAAAGTTTCCAGTGAGTAAAAGTTTCCAATAAGAATTTTTTCTGTACAGTTCTGCCCTACCCAAGTTTAAATTTTACCTATAGCTAACACAGTTTGCCTGGTTGAAAATCAAACTTATGGGTTAAGGAAGTGTAAAAAACAAGAAGAAATATGTAGTCTATCATGGTCCTATAAAAAGTTATGTTATCATGAATGTTTTTAAGGATATTTATTAATTTACCCTTTGAACAAATATTTCTGGTGTATGTAATTTGTACACCCATGTGGTCATACTGCGGATTTAAAATACAGCAAAGAAATATTCTTGTCCTTCCTGCAGATTGTAATATGAGTAAACATACGTCTAATCTCAGTGTTGTTTGCTGGTGAATTTTATAAATGTGCAGCGGATGAATAAGGAAAGTATATCAAAATCAGCCTGGCACATCAGGCAGGTCTTTAAAGAGGAGGTAATATTTCAGCTGAGCCTTGAAGGATGCGAAAGTGACTCCTAAATAAATGGGACTAGAGAAAAAGATAGTGTTGTTCAAAAGGAGCAGCTTATGCAAAGGCATGGAGACTGGAGAAAATACAATCTGTTTAGGAGTCTGTAGTTGATTCAGATGGTCAAAGTATAGGACAAATAAAAACGAAGACAACCAGTAACAGCCAGCCACATCATGAAAGTTTAATATATGTGCTAAGTATTTTTGTTGTTGTTGTTTTGTTTTGTTTGTCTTTCGATAAGTTTGAGGATGGTTCTGAGCCAGTTTGCATTTTAGAAACATCAATTCTGTCACAGTCAAAGTCTGTAACATTTGGGGTGGTGGGTAAGACAGGAGACAGAAAACCAAGTCAGTGAGAGTTTAAATATTCCAGGCAGGATATGGTGAGGACTGAAAAATGGTCACGGATGAAGTTAAAAGGATCAGATAAATAACAATTATTTGGAAAGTAGAGTAGTTGTGAGATGTTTAACAGTTAAGTCTGGAGTTGAGGATGTTAGGAGGGATCTAGGCAGAGGGAAAGGAGGTAGGGAGGTGTCTTACTCATTGTTGCATCTACAGCACCAGCAAGGGGACCTCTCCCATAGTATATTCTATTCAGTGAATGACAAATCCACTATTTCTGGCTCTAGGAAGAATATATAAGATTAAGTTGCAGTTTGGTCATGTTAAATTTGAAGTTGCCTGAGGGAGGCTGGATGCGGTGCCTCATGCCTGTAATCCCAGCACTTTGGGAGGCCGAGGAGGATGGATCACGAGGTCAGAAGATCGAGACCATCCTGGCTAACACGGTGACACCCTGTCTCTACTAAAAATACAAAAACAAACAAACAAACAAAAAAAAGCCGGGCATGGTGGCAGGCACCTGTAGTCCCAACTACTCAGGAGGCTGAGGCAGGAGAATGGCGTGTACCTGGGAGGCGGGGTTTGCAGCGAGCCAAGATCATGCCACTGCACTCTAGCCTGGGCGACAGAGCGAGACTCTGTCTCAAAAAAAAAAAAAAAAAAAAAAAAAAAAAAAAAGTTGCCTGAGGGATATCTATGTGGAGGTGTGCATGCATGAAATAGTCAAAATATAGAGGTATATGGGAAAAATAATTGAACCTGGTTGATAGTGAAGCATATATTATTTAATGCCTCTCAATAAAGAAGAATAGACTATAAGCTTGATTATTAACAGGGCCCCTTGAGAGTGAAGGGTAAGAACAAGTACTCTACAATACACTGATTTTTTTTTAAATTATTATTATACTTTAAGTTCTAGGGTACATGTGCATAATGTGCAGGTTTGTTACATAGAAGTACCATATGACCCAGCCATCCCATTACTGGGTATATACCCAAAGGATTATAAAACATGCTGCTATAAAGACACATGCACACGTATGTTCATTGCGGCACTATTCACAATAGCAAAGACTTGGAATCAACCCAAATGTCCATCAGTGACAGACTGGATTAAGAAAATGTAGCACATATACACCATGGAATACTATGCAGCCATTAAAAAGGATGAGTTTGTGTCCTTTGTAGGGACATGGATGCAGCTGGAAACCATCATTCTCAGCAAACTGTTGCAAGAACAGAAAACCAAACACCGCATGTTCTCACTCATAGGTGGGAACTGAACAATGAGATCACTTGACTCGGGAAGGGGAACATCACACACCAGGGCCTATTATGGGGAGGGGGGAGGGGGGAGAGATTGCATTGGGAGTAATACACTGATTTTTATATTCTCTTTCTCCTCTTCATTCTCTTTTTCTGTTCACCCAAGTAGTCAGGAATACTTTTTTTAAAAAATACTACATTAAGTAGTCTTAGTAGTCTTTATAGGAAAATCATTGTTACAGACTATGTATAAAAGGTAACTGATCGCCTGCTATCCCAGCAATTTGGGAGGCCAAGGCGGGAGGATCACTTGAGGTCAGGAGTCCAAGACCAGCCTGGCCAACATTATGAAATCCTACCTCTACTAAAAATACAAAATTAGCCTGATGTGGTAGTGCACGCCTGTAATCCCAGCAACTCAGGAGACTGAGGCAGGAGAATCACTTGAACCATGGAAGCAGAGGTTGCAGTAAGCCGAGATTGCATCACTGCACTCCAGCTTGGGCAACAGAGTGAAACTCTGTCTCAGAACAAAACAAACAAACAAAAGGTAATTGATTAGTTCAAAATAGACCCACTAAAGTATGAAGTACCTATGAACCATTGCTGTTTTTGTAACAGTACGTTATTTAGACACCTTGAACAGAAAAAAAAAATCTAGTTACTTACAAAACAGGCTTTCAAAAACAAAAAATGTTTAACTTAAAGATTTCATTAATATTCTTGCTTATAAGGCAACCTTCCTTTACATGTATAAAATATTTGAAGAATGATTTAATCTGAATATGAGAAATAACACCTCTGTCTTTTAGTCTCTGATTATCATCTTCATTTGAAACGTGAAACATCTGAGAATACATGTATGTGTGTTTATGTATGTGTGCATGTTTGTGTATATTACAATGTTACACATTTAATAGGCCAGCTCTTTGCATATGTTTATACATACAAATTAGTAACACAGTTTGATTTGAAACCCTGGTCTTTCTATGCGGTGTTCTTGATCCAGTAGCACTAACATAATTCCCTTTATTTAATATTATGTGGTTTGTAAGCTATGCTCTTTTACATTATTTCACTGGAGTCTTAAAAAAATGAGGTAGAGGAGACATTGTTCTCACTAGTTCATTTGTACATATGGGAAAGTTAAGCTGAGAGAAAGTTTAATAAGCAGTAGAGTCAAACCTACTTGATCACAGACCATGCTCTCCATTCCACTCTGAGCCATTCTCTGTTTAATCCGATGTCAGATGCTGTGAATTCTCACTGCATGAACTAGTCCAATAATGTTACAGTGTAGCCAGCTTATGTCAAGACTTATTTTCTGTTCTTTAAAGATATAGAAAATGGCTTATGGAATTCATAGGAGCCTTGTGACATAACATAATGTATATAATCGTGTAAAGCTCACTCTGGGATTCTGTTCAGTAAACACTGTCCCTAGTTTCATAATTTCTTTAGAATATGGCAGAATTATTGGGGAAACAAATGCAACTTGTCTAGTTTAAATTCCTTCTACTCTAATGGTTGTGTGTGTTCTCAAATCATCCTTATCTTTCATCTATTTCTCTGTGGCCTTTATTTTAAATGGCTATCTCTGGTTTTTAATTAAATGGCCTTTGACTAAATAAACTTTCTCTGCCTAGTATGCTAATGTGTTTATACTGTACCCAGACATTAAGGTTTGCAAACTATGTTAACTATTTATTACATAGGGGTATGTTAGATATTTTTCTGAAGTGCCCCTGAGGCTGACATTCTCTGCATTTAAAAATGGCTCTTAAAGTTCTAGCTGTACTCCATGGAACCCCAGAATGTCTGCTGCAGCCAGTCTTTTTTTTTTTTTTTTTAAGACTGACAAAATAGGGAAGACATCTTAGAGAATTTGGGAAAGAGAAGAAGAAAAGGAAAAAGGAGGGTTTTCTGATTTCTGTACTCGGGAAGAGTGAATTAATAAGCCCCGTAGGGCTCAAAACCAGGTCAATGTCTGTTGAGTATAAGTGTAAAGAATCAAACAACTAAACCTTGAAAAGGCCCCGTGTCATTTCCCTCAGAGAAGCTTGTAGGTGAGGCAGCAGGCAATATTCCACCCTATGGCTGCGTGTTAGCCATTTTACCTTACAGTGTTTTCACCTTATAATTTAAGAAAGGACAATGCAGATAGGACAATCTATGCATCTTCCTTCGAAGGTAATGTGTGTGTGGACGATGCTGGATTCTGGAATAGTAGGTTTTCAGCTGTTTTGCTTTTTCTTTATATGGCCACAGAGTTGCATTCTAATGTTGCAGCACTGTGCCCTCTAGAGAAGCAAAAAAAAAAAAAAAAAAATCAAAACACTCTTCACTCTATCCATTGTTACCCAGTCTCCAGAAGCCTTCTTATTCATGCAGGCTAATTCTGTTTGGCCTGCATGAAAACTCAGCTCTTTGCCAATTTCCATAAAAAAACCAATTACATCAAGCATTTTGTAACCTTTTAAAAATCATTATTAAAGATAAGGGAGGCAGTGGGGAGTGCAGTACAGCATCCCTCTTAACAAATCCTCATCTGGTATTCTGCCCTTGGCTGTCCCACCTCTGAGACCCTGCCTTGGAGGGTTTAATGTATTTTCCTTGATGCTGTACTCTGTGGAGCATCAGCTACTGGTTTATCTCGCTCCTCTTTAGCTGTATTGGGAGATTTAGTAATTATCTCTTACAACTTGAGCATTAGTGTGCAGTGGGTGAGTTTCTCACTCTCCACCACATAAAGTTTATGAAACATTTTTTTCTACATAAATCTAAAAAAAATTCTGAGGCCAGGTGCAGAGGCTCACACCTGTAATCTCAGCACTTTGGGAGGCTGAGGTGGGCAGACCACTTGAGCTCAAGAATTTGAGACCAGCCTGGGGCGAAACCCTGTCTCTACAAAAATACTAAAAAATATGAAAATTAGCTGGATGTGGTATCATATATGTGTCATCTCAGCTTCTCCACAGACTGTGGTGGGAGGATTGCTTGAGTCTGAGAGGTGGAGTCTTGTAGTGCCACTGTACTCCAGCCAGGTGACAACGACACCCAGTCTCAAAGAGAGAGAGAGAGAGAGAGAGAGAGAGAGAGAGAGAGAGAGAGAAAATTCTAGCAGATACATTTATTTCTATTTTATTACACAACAGAAATATTTCTCTCTGCATTAAAAGCCTGTAAAACAATATTATCACAGCTATGTCTGTAGATCGGATCTCAAAAATTAGGTAAGATTTATTGTTAATGGTGGTGATTATAAGTTGCCTAGAACATCTCATCACACTGTACTAATCATCGAAGTATCCTGTCATTCAGTGTGATTGCAAAGGAGACTTGATTTTGTAAAGAAAATAAAAGTAAGATAATCTTAGATGTGAAGAAAACACATGCAGTAGCAGTAATAAACAAAATGCTGGCATTGATTGAAGCTGTTGTCATCATGTTTCTTTGAACAACACATAATATTCATGACTTCATGTGCTCCTTACACTTTGATTTGGTTTTTCTTGATTTTTATTTTAGAAAAGTGCAAAATATGAATAATTTTGCTATAGAATTTGATGCATTTGATTATAGGAAAGCTGTGGGTGATATATTGTTGCTTTGTAAAGCCTGGTGCATTTCCAGGGCAGAAGGGGGAATACAGAAGAATAGGGAATTAGAAGTAGGAAGTAGGAGAAAAGAATCAAAAATAGCACATACTATCAATTATAAAATGCATCTTTTTCCACATTTTACCTTCCAAAATCAGGATGCTTGTTATGATACATAACATTTTAAAGTGATAATACTCACTTTTTGTATTTGGTGGTAGTATGTAAGATTATGGTGTACGTTACAGTCAATGACACCACACCATTGAACGTTTTGAATACTAAGCTGATCTTTAATATGGAAAGTTGTAGGGAACTATCGATGATTTCGATCTAGAGAAGAATAGCGATGTGTTTTAATAAGATGCACATGACAATCACGTAATACTATGGATTACAGATATTGAAGAGTAGGTGACCCTTTAAACATCTACAAGTCTTTTTTACTACACAAAGTATAAATTGCTAAGCTGTTAATCTGTGTGAGAAATAAAACCATCCTGATTCAGGGCAGTAATGGGTGGAATGGAGACAGAGAAAAAGGAGGTTATTGAGCTATGGAGATGGAACATTGTGAACTGACAACCAATTGGGGGTTGGGAGCAAGGGACAAGGAGGGGTCAGAAAAAAACCCAAAAATTTAGTTGTTTCAAGTTCACGTGTTTGCCTTAATAATGATTGGATTTTTCATGTAGAGAAATGTAAGAATCCAAGCTTTTCTAAGTCATGTCTTCTGAGAGGAGATGGGTGGGAGTGGAAATGACCACACTCAGGGTAGTGTGGTGGGTGAGAATACAGACTTCGTTGTTGGAGACACCTGCATTCAAGTCTGTGAAATTATTGCGTAAACTTGGACAAAAGCCTGAATCCTCTTAATCATAGTTTTCTCATGTATAAAATTAGTACAATAATGCTTACCACAAAAGTTTGTCAGAAGAATCAAAGAGCCCTTTACCACAGTGTCTAACACATAATTATGCTCAATAAATATTAGCTGTTAATTATTTGAATAAAAGAGCTATAAAACAATTTGTGAAGTGGAGTGAATAAAATTCAGGGTTGCAAATGTGAAGTAAAGTAGTATAAGGAATAGAGAAATAGTAGTGATGAGATTTTAAATTAGAATGGATCAAGTGTGCCAGGAAACTTTCCATCATAATTTCATCATTGCTAAAATGTTCCCATTTCACATAGTACTGAAGTTCAGAGTCAACTCATAACAGCGATTACTAATTTTTTTATATTTGACACTTGCCCATTCAGTTGTAGGATATGTTTTTAATAATTATAAGCAATGTAAAAGAAAGATGATTTAGTTGGTACTTTTTTCCCCCACAGCAAAGGATGTTTTAGTTAATGAAAGCAACATTGATAATAGGGGAGGAAACACGCATCCGAAATTACGCCCTCCAGAAATATTTTGCTATAATAATATCCCTCAGAAGCAGGTTTCTACCAGGAAATCATTATCATCCCAGTACTGCTGCAAGGAGTTTTGAGTAGTTAAAATTGAAATAGAATAATACATGTAAACTATGTATCTATTATGTGACAGGATGAGAAAAGGTATAACATTGTAAATCTCAGAGAAATGAGCAAATGAACATTCTTAGTGTGTGTATTTGTAAGTGATACCAATTGGATTTGTACATGATATTAGATAAATTATAAGTAAGTACCATTCATAATATGTCCTTTCAAATAAATGCACTTGTCCTGAAAATTGCATGTTCAGGTAACATATTATATTGACATACTTGAAATGGTTTGGCTTTGTGTCCCCACCCAAATCTCATCTTGAATTGTAATCTCATAATCCCCTCATGTCGTGGGAGGGACCCAGTGGGAGGTAATTGAATCATGGGGGGCAGTTCCCCCATACTGTTCTCATGATAGTGAGTTCTCACAAGATCTGAGTTTAATAAAAGACACTCCTCTTCACTCCACCCTCATTCTCTCTCCTGCCGCCCTGTGAAGAGGTGCCTTCTGCCATGATTGTAAGTTTCCTGAAGCCTCACCAGCCATGCAGAACTGTGAGTCAATTAAAACTTTGTTTTTTAATAAATTACCCAGTCTCAGGTATTTCTTCATGGCAGTGTGAGAATGGACTAGTACAAAATCCTTTAAATATATTTTGTGTATATTCTTGACATAGTTTTTTTTTTTTTTTTTTTTTTCTTTTTGAGATAGAGTCTTACTCTGTCGCCCAGGCTGGAGTGCAGTGGCGCCATCTCGGCTCACTGCAAGCTCCGCCTCCCGGGTTCCCGCCATTCTTCTGCCTCAGCCTCCCGAGTAGCTGGGACTACAGGCGCCGCCACCACGCCCGGCTAATTTTTTTGTATTTTTAGTAGAGATGGGGTTTCACTGTGTTAGCCAGGATGGTCTTGATCTCCCGACCACGTGATCCACCTGCCTCGGGACATAGATTTTTAAATCAAAATTTACTTTCTTCTGTTGAATTATCTTAACCAAATTCCAAGCTGATATACACAAGAAAACACAGATCATTGGCCAGGCACGGTGGCTCACTCCTGTAATCCCAGCACTTTGGGAGGCTGAGGCAGGCGGATCACGAGGTTAGGTGATCGAGACCATCCTGGCTAACACAGTGAAACCCCGTCTCTACTAAAAATAGAGAAAAACTAGCCGGGCGTGGTGGCGGCGCCTGTAGTCCCAGCTACTCGGGAGGCTGAGGCAGAAGAATGGCGGGAACCCGGGAGGCGGAGCTTGCAGTGAGCCGAGATGGCGGCACCGCACTCCAGCCTGGGCGACAGAGCGAGACTCTGTCTCAAAAAAAAGAAAAAAAAGGAAGAAAACAAAGATCGTCACTCCCAAGCATCCGGAAATAAATGACCTAATGTCCTTTTTTTGCACAAGCCATAACTAAATAGACATTTTGATATTATAGAAGAATTTTTTTTGGATACAATAGTCTGAACATGAATGTTTTGAAAACATTCCTGACTTTCCCAAGGTGGCATAACTACACAATTCCTATGTGTCACGTTATAAATTGTTTTAAAATAAGATAACATTACACATGCAGAACTTAGTCCCCCATGCCTTGTGCAGTTCCTGGGATGTACAATATTCATTAGGTAGCTACTACATATTTATTGACTGAGTTAATTATTGTAGTTTACTCACATTTATTTAGATGAGATGTACAGAGTTTGGGGAATAGAAGAGATCTTTAAGACCCCTTGGTTCAATCTGTTTTGTAGATGAACAAAGTAAAGACCAGAGAAAGTAATGATGGCTGCAGGTTGCCCAACATCAGAGCAACACAAGGGCATGAGACCCCAAATCCCATGGCTCTCATGCATGTTAACACATAACACAGGCTTGAAGCAGTTTTAATATCATGCTGACTCGCTCGAGCAATTCTAATTATGTTGCTGAAGAGGTTGTTTGATTCATCTTGAATCCCAGTTCTGTGGATTAATAAATAACTGAATATACTTCTGTATTTGATACTCATTTGGGCAGAAGGAGTGAAGAGTCAAACTGTGAAATAAATGTAGCCGTTAAGAAAATAGGACACCTATTACAGTTTAAAAATCTAAACAGAAATTAAACAGCTGAAACGCTAAACAGAATTTTGCAGAAAGCGTCTTCCTCAAGCAATGGTGTTATTGATTCTCCTTTGCCTGTTCGTCAGTTCCGTGATGTGGTCGACTCTCTCCAGGCAGTGTTAGTGGTGGCCTCCTGTTAACACCAGAGCAGCTAATATGCAAAGACAACAACAACAACGACAACAACAACAACAACAACAACAAAATCGTGGCCAATCTCTCCTTGGAAAACCAATATGCCTTTCCAGAGTCCATGGGATAATATCAATGGCTATTTGAGAATGTCGTATTCTCACATCAACCTAATTATTGACTTTATTATGGTCATTGCTTGTTTCTTCCACATCACTCTCTTTTTTTCCCTTTTTCTTCCTATTGATTTCTGCCAATTTGATTACATTTCTTTATGAAAATGTTTATCCTTAGGGCATTAACAACTGCAGTCAAGATTGTTAGTGTGCAGGAAAGCAGAGGATGGAAGTTTCTCTGGTTGCAGAGATGAGTCCCTGAGAGAGCTCAGAGGAGACTTTGTTTTCCTCACGTATTTCTAAATAATATTTTGCTTAGAGAAGAAAACCTCTCTCAGGCCTCCTTAGGTCACCTGGGCTAGAGTATAGTCTTATTATTCTTTATATCAGCTCTATTTTAGAAGAGACGATTACATATTCCATGGAGGGTCTTGTTATGTGAACTAGGTTTGTTTTTCATTTAGGAAGCTTTAGTGTTTTGAAATTGAAATTATGCCAGAGACTTTTTGAGGTAAGGTTTTAAACATTTGTACCTTCTCAGCAAATTGTTTCAAACGTTCTGCAGACATGCTTATTTTCCCTCTTTTGTAACTAGCTAATAACCCTATTTCTCCTCTGTCTTTCAAAATGATAGTACAATGGAAGAACATTGTCCTCAAACTTCCTCTGTATTTCTCTCTTCTTTTTAGGCCAGTGGCTCTTACCTTGGGTATGTACTAGTTTGACCCAGGAAGCTTTTACAAATAAAAAAGCCTGGGACTATGGATGGATATTCTGATTGAATTATTCAGTAGTGTGGTCTGAGCATCACAGCACTTGAGTGAGCATAAGATACTCAACCCTTGACATAGAGAACTGAGGAGGAAGGCATGCAAACTGGGTTGCTGGCTTCCCAGAGCTAAAGCGATTTTGCTTCTTTCTCTTCTCAAATAAAAAACACCAGAATAAATCCTTCATGCTCTTGGGATTGGTGCATTCACAGTGTGAAGTTTCCATAAATCAAAGCATTTGAGAGCATGCAAAAATAAGATTATGTCAGATATCTACTGAAAGAAATGAGTGACTCACTGCCTGGGGCTACAACTTTTACAAATTTTACCATTTGACAGCCTCTACTTCAGTGGCTGCTGCTTCTTATCAACAAGTACACATCTCTCAACAAATGACATAAATGTTCCCCTCTATCACCTGTGCCTCTGAAGGAGAGAGCATGGTATGCATGAGTACCAAGGAGCCAAGCTCTGTGATTAATTAGTTACTGAGTTGGTAATGTGTGTGCATGCTGCAGGTAAGGTTGCATAGGAAACAGACCTGGACCAGGGTGGATTTGCCCGTAAGGAATTTATTGGAGTGCATTCTTGCAATAAACACTTATGAGGGAGAAAAGAAGGAAATAGGATTGGGCAGTAAAAGTTGTTGAACAAAGCAGCCTAGGACTTGGCTGACCTTATGGAGAGTTCAGGAGTAGGGAAGGGTCTTCATAGTTGTCCTGAGTTAAGGGGAGAAGGAGCTTTAAAGGCTCACGGCAGCCAATCATCATTGGATGTAGCCTGTTCTTAAGAAAGATGTGTTACCTTTGGTCAAGGTGGCTCTCTTCAACTGAGGACGACTTTTGGAAAGGACTTAGCTGAGATGTGTTGGCCACCAGCACACCAGTGTTTCATTTGGTGAAGCAGGGAGGGGATCTGGGAGGCTTTTATGACATGCCCTAGAGTCAGCTCCTTGCACCACTCATATCTACTTGCTTCATGTAGTAAGTTCAGGAAACAGTTCTGCAGAAATATGTTAGGCCCTCTTTCCTGCTAGAATTCACAAGAAGATTAAGAATCTCCAGGTTGCAAATGGTACTCATCACATCCCTCTCATCTCCAAATCCCCCTTGGACAGGCTCTTTCACTTGTCCATTTGCCATTAAGTTGGACAAGAGAACATCAAGAGACACTCTAGTGCCCAGATACTAACAGAAGCCCCCATTAGGTAACAGAAGCCCACCTCCTCCTGATGATCAAGATAGGTTACACCTACCAGGATTGTGACACTTGTCCTAGTCTGCTGGTCCCTTGGTGCCAGGAGTCCCAAGAGAATGGGACAGACATACCTTGTGAACCTGGTAGAGTCACCCTGCTGTAGGAATGAGAAGCACACATCCACACCCAGTGAGTCCATAGGAGTGAGGTAAGAAGGACAATCCCACTCTGATCCTTTGATTCTTGGTCTTCAGTGTTCTGCTCACCCCCGGGAGGCGGAGCTTGCAGTGAGCCAAGATTGCACCACTGCACTCCAGCCTGAGCGATAGAGCAAGAGTCCATCCCCCCCACAAAAAATAAAAGAAAAAAGAGTTGTGGCTAAGTCACCATCTGTCCTCCTCTTACCTAGCTCCTTTTCAGTTTACCCTCCTTGTTCTGCGTTATCTCTGACATTCTGTGTTTGTCCATATCTTTGCCAGGCATTGGCTTCCATTGAACAAATATTTTTCTTATATTAGAATTGAAAAGATGCTTTAGAAAATGCTCTCTTTAGATTATACAAGGGTTGACATATTCTCCCTGCAACCAAATGGAGACTCTAAAATTTTATTTCCATTGCTTTAGCTGTTATTGTTGATATTTTCTAATGGACAAAGCACTGTAGTGCAGACAACTCCGAGAAACATTTTGCGAACACCTTATGCTATTGGCGTCTGCAACATGTATGTGCATACCTTCTCCAAAATGCCGGGTACAAAACATTTGTGCAAGTCTTAAAGATGAGCTCTCAGATTGCTCTCTGCCTTCATCATGGTATCTTCCAGTCATCTCTAATGTTATGACAGGGAAGAAGTGTTAGATGGATTTTTGCCTAGAAGCATTGAAAACAGTTTTCATGTAGGGTTTTCTTCATGGGCCCAGTGCTTCTCAATGGATCTGTGATGAAAGGCCAAGGTGTGTTTTGTTGTCGGTTGTGTTTTTGTGCACACATTTGTTTTTTTAAGAACACATTATACTATTGTCACTTGATGCTAGTTTTGTAAAATGCAATAAAAATAAATTTCTTAGATAAATAAAGTCAATTCCCATTATTTTTATCATTGTATTTGGGTTCAACAGACATGAAATTACTTGGTGAGCTTACTATAACAGTTGCTAAGCCATTCATCTCAAATTCTGTTTTTATCTTAATTCCAAAAAACAGATACCTCACTTTGAGTGGTGTTGCTTTTGCCTTGGTTATATACATTTCCTGCTCAACCGGTCTCATTTTAAAAAGTAAAATTAAAAGTTATTCTTTTGATAAAAAGCTTAGCCTCTCCAGGGGTTGCTTTTAAGTGCTTCTGGCCTATTTCATGGAGTTTACAACTAAGAGAACAAGGTACTGTCCTATCCGGCGAGCCCTCAAGTAGAGCACATGAAGCATTCACAGTTACACTAAGCGAGGATGAAGCCGCAGCTTCAATTCTGGTCATTAAGAATTCGACTGTAGGCGGATTTCGTAAGTTGTGTGAGAGTCGTGGTTCTGGCCTGGAGACAGCAATCAGAGATAGGATGAGTGGGGTTTTCTTTAGGGAAGTGAGTGTAGCTGTGTGGAATAAAGAATGCTTTTTTGAGTTGCTGTCTCTTGGTCCCTGATGAAAAAGCTGTGTCTGTGAACATGAAGCTTTAAGTAACCATGTTGTAGGCACAGATCTATGACCTTTTCACTCCAAAGCAGGACCGTTTTCCCTAAGGAATGCAGATAAGTATATTACACCACTATATGGAAATGTGTTAATATGGATGGAAAATTTAATTTTACAAAATTTCTTCCAAATGCATCTTTTTATTTTATCTTCACTCCAACATTCAAAGCCAATTGTCCATTTACAGATATGGATCTATAACAGATGCATAAACTGGGACTCGAGCACCATCAAGACAACACAATATGGAGCAGAATGGAGATTCAGTAGCCATACCTGGGGCTTCTTTGCATTGACCTTCCAATTGGGTCATTCTGCTTCTAAGAAAATGGACTGTGACCCCCTAGAATGGCTGTTTGTCACAAGTGACTTACTGTGAAATTTTCCTGAGAATAAAAACAATATGAGTAGTATTTTTTTCTTTTTATTTATTACTCAATAAAAGAAATGAATTTTTCAGCAATATTACCATTACCTATGTACTTCCTGAGTTATATTTCTTTCCTTTATTCCTGTTTGTAAAACAATATCTTTACTTCTTAAACCACTGTCTTCATTAGAGATGCTTTACAAGTAAATTGTGTTCCATTACCTTGAATTACAGTAATAATTATAAATTGGGAATACTTCAACCAGAAAGAAATGACTCATACATTTGTTTTCATCTATAACATTTCTTCAACAGCTTGATAATTGCAACATATCCAGTGGTATGTGGAAAATACTTATTAAAAGACATTATGAGAAAAGAAAATTTGTTTATCAGGCAATTTGTATATTCAGGCAATTATACTTCTGCCAATCATTGTTTAAATCTACTTTCTATACTTATAATTGTAAACTTGTAAAATTTTAATAGACTTACCCTGCATGAGTTCTAATAATCTGGAATACACTTTTAAATTTTAAAAATCAGGAATCTATAATAAGTAAATTAGTGGTAAAATTTACTTTTAATATTTATTAATATTTAATACAAATCACTCTCAGATTGATTAACTTGCTGCTCTGAAAAACACATTTTTTACTTTGCTAGCATTACTTCATTTTTTTTGACACAAATGCAATGGCACCAGTATGTGTGTTACTTATATTACAATGTATTTTTTCTTATTCCAACGTTCAATATAAGGAAACATTTAATACAAAACTGCAATTATTGTCATCCTTATTGTAAATAAGTCAGTGAGCATCACAGAGGCTTTAGTTTCTGGTTTCATTTGTTAATGTTAAAGCTTTCACAATACATATTATCTCTTTCATAAAATGTCACCTTATGTTTGTAGATGGTCTTTCTGTGGCATGAAAATTTAGTATTTTTTTCAAAGGCAAAGACATCAAAAAGTGCAACTCTAACATTACAATAATTTACTTTTATGAATCCTAGTCCACCGTATCATCTCAAGTACTAGTCACAATTATGCAAGTTCAAGTGTGAATATATTTGTCTCCATTTTACAGGGCTAAGCTTTAGGTAGTAAAGACAAGATCATCAGTAAGATCAAATAAGAAGCAGAATTTAAGAAGTACTAGAGGAAAGAAAAGTTGATTAATAAACTGAATTAACTTTTTTTTTTACCTTCATCTCCTAAATAGAGGATGTTTTCCATTTTCAGACTTTTATTTAAGCAGATGGATTGAAAGTGGTAGACCGGGTAGTTCATATCATGTGTAATCTGGTTATATAGATGTAAAAAGATCACCAGAACATCAGTGCGTTGCTCTGTTAGTTTTGGTCTCTACAGTCTTAAATTTAAAAATAAGGTGGATAAGAATTTAATGAAGGTGGGCCGGGCGCGGTGGCTCAAGCCTGTAATCCCAGCACTTTGGGAGGCTGAGAGGGGCGGATCACGAGGTCAGGAGATCGAGACCATCCTGGCTAACACGATGAAACCCCGTCTCTACTAAAAAATACCAAAAAAACTAGCCGCCCAGTGGCGGGCACCTGTAGTCCCAGCTACTACGGAGGCTGAGGCAGGAGAATAGCATAAACCTGGGAGGCGGAGCTTGCAGTGAGCTGAGATCCGGCCACTGCACTCCAGCCTAGGTGACAGAGCGAGACTACGTCTCAAAAAAACAAAACAAAACAAAACAAAACATTAATGAAGGTAATGGATATTCTGGCACCCAAGGACATGCAAGTAGGTTTCAACCCTCCCTTAACACACGTGCATGTGTGTGTATCTGTGTATTTATGAGAGAGAGAGAAAAAAGGGAGAGAGAACTACTATATAACAGCTGAGGAAACAGGAATAAGAAAGATGCCTGTTTCTACCAGGGCTCTGTCTCCTGGGGAACAAAAACATGTAAGGGTGAAAGTACAAAATCATACACTAAGTGTTACCATGAGCAACAAAGCAAGGCATCTGAACTCCATCTGAGTGGTTCAGAGGATTATGGAGAACAAACCAGAGATACAGGATGTTTTTTGTTTTGTTTTGTTTTTCTTTAAAAAGCTATTAAAACTTTAAAGGGCAGAAATTGAAATAAAACAAATACTGCTATTTTACAAAGTGGATTATAAATTTACCAAATTTAATACAACAGACTTTATTAAGGATGTAGAACATAGTGATAAAAAGAACTTAGTTCTTAAGGAGTTTATAAATTAAAGTTGAATATAAAAATAACTAGATTTTCAGTATAAAGCAGAATTAAATGAATTCGATCATAGAAATTGAAATAAGAAACTATGGGAAATAAACAGGACAGTTGTAAAACTTCAGAAAAAGGGAACTTGCATCGAGCTCAATTGGATGTCTGTGAGTGGGTGTGTGGGGAAGCATGGGAAATGCTTGCTATGCTCAGGCAGTGAGAACTAGTCCAGCACGCTTGGACCATAGACTACAGTGTGAGATGTGGTGGAAAAACAAGGCCAGGGAGATAGAATGGAATCAGATTGGGACTCATGCTTAGAATTTTCGGTTAAATCCATAGACCATGGGAAGCAATTACATATATTTGGTGAGCATGCTGAAAAGGCCAAAGAAGGAGGATCAAGAGTCAGCACAGTAAATGTTCCATACACTTTGAAATAACTTCAAAAGAGTTGAATTCTCAGCACAGATGTACTTTCCATAGGCTCTAAAATGAGCATAAACATAGCAATAGATGCTTCCTGGAATAATCAGCCACAATTGGCTGGACCATCGGGAAGCTCCAGGCCACACCCAGGGGGTGATCCATCATGAAAGTCCTTCAGAGCTAACATTGTTGTGCAAATATGATATATCATGATATCTCAGTGTTATCTTTCAGCACTTATCAGTAAAGATACTCTTGTGGACAAAACCATATTTAATGAGGGATGTGATATAATTTAATGTATGTTTTAGAGGAAATAATTTGATTGTGACAGCCTAGACAATGTGAGTTATTAAATTAAAAAATAATTGAGGTGGTTTGCAATAGCCCAAGTGAAAGGTTTGATGATTCTGAACTAGGATTATAGTTCAGAATGAATGAAAAAGGGCTCGGATACAATAGACTCGTGGTCGGAGGTGCTCTATCAAGTAGGGCCTGATGGAACATTAATGGATTATTCACGGATATATTTTAGGGTACATGTAAAATGTGATTTGCATTCATGATCTATGTAGTTTATGAGAGTCTGATATTTCTCACATATTAATACATAATGCTGACATAATGACACAGGATTTACATAATTGTACCTCCTCCTCAGCTTATCTTTTGCCTTATCATGAGCTACATTCAACTAAGGTTCCTATGCCTCTCACTTTTTGTGCTCATTTGAAAAAAAAATCTGTAAATAGTTACTTTGAAGTCGAAACAAATACTTTGAAAATGATTTAGGAACCCAGAGAGTAAAGGCAAATTTTGTCTGCTTATTATAATTTTATTTTATTATTGTTTAGGCTAATCTCAGGTTCACATTTGCAAGGGTATTTGTGAATAGAATAGACTTAGGTGATTCGGGCTGTTCTGCCCCCAGATAGAGCACAAATACTTGTCTTTGGTTGCACTGTTTATTTTGCTTATGTACTTATTTACCATTTTATAGGATCATAGTTTGTTTTTTTCTTGGTCAAAGGTTTTCACAGTTGAGAGTAACATTTTTCTGTTCGGGTTGTTATAGTTATTCTCAAAGGTGTCCATGCATGTGTCCATGCATGTGTGTGTGTCCGTGAGTGTGCACGTGCCTATGTAGACACTTGTCAACTTAAGAACGTGATTTGCTATTTCTACACTTGAGAACATTTCTCTTCTTTGCTGAGCATTCTTTTTCATCAAGGAGAGAGGAGATTTTACTAAGAGTGTGGATTTCACTCCACCTATTAAGATTAGTAAAATGCACAAAGTCTCACAGATTAAATGTCTGAGTGCCTCAGATAATTATGTACCCATTTTAACAATTCAAAGTTGGTCACTTTTAACCACAGATGCTTACAGTAACATAGCAAAGACACTGAATATAGGCTCCAAGCAATTTTCTGCTTGTGAATTTTGGCAGTGGTTAGAAGCCTAGTGATGGTACCAGCTGGGAGAAAATTGTCAGCGATGGGAAGAATAGTAAAGTTTAGGGCTCTTGAAACAGGATGTGTGCGGGGCTGGGGGTGGTGGGGCATGGGTGGGGCATGGGTAGGTAGTAGAAGAGGAAGAATTTGATTGTTGAATGATTGGAGAATCAAGCAGTATGAAACTTTTAAGTTCTGATGCTGTCAGTAATGGAGAACAACTGACAACCCCATAATGTTTAATAAAATGCAGCGTCAGAGCTCTGGTTGAAGTTCACAGTCAGGACTTACTTTGTGATTTTTCTTGAAAATAAATTTGATTTGTTTCTCATACTTGGAATACCACCTGGACTTTGTAGCGCCATGCCACGAAAACAGTGATCAGCTGGTAGGAATTAGGTAAATGAATCATAAGGGTTTGTTCTGTGAATGAAAATCGTTCATGTGATTTCAGTGTAAAAAAGCTTTGATTAAAGACATGACTCATGTATAATTGATATTTCTTGTGGTCTTCTGGATGTTCTTCTAACATTGCACGCCACTGTCAGCAGTAACGTGTAGATAAGTTGCTACCAGCTGCCGCCCCATAGGAGCACAGATGAGGGTGAGGGAGCATTAGGAGAGCAGCATTGAACATTTAAGCGGCCCAGGGACTGGAAGCTTGTTTTAAAAACAACTTATTTTCATCCATCATCTGCATTTGTCTTAGGAGTCAAGTTTTTTGCTATGTGCTACTGAGTGTGGTGGAGTTTATTGTTATGTAATGGCAAGAAGAGACCCTGCTGGTAAGTCATAAAATGTACAGATGGAAACCACTCGAAGCACTGAGCTTCTTGAAGATTTGGGGGGTGATCAGGTGGGGTTGGTTGCATATTCCCTTCTTTCCTCACATTCCCCTTTGCATCAACTCTTGAAGACCCTAGCACACAGCACAACAGTCCCTATCCTGGAGGCTGGATCTCATTATAGGGAGTGGGGATGTGGGCTTTAGACCAGCCTGCCAGTTTTCATAATCCTGGGTCTGCCAGAGAGTTGGCTGGGCCACTTCAGGCAAGGTTCTTAGCCTTTCTCTACCTCAGTTTCCTCATTTGTTAGTAGGATTAAGGGAAAATGTGAATATTGAATGAGTTACTATGTAAATAATGTTTTACCCATGTAACAAACCTTCACATGTACCTCCAAACCTAAAATAAAAGTATTGTTTTGTTAAAAAAAAAAAAAAAAAAAAGAATGTTAAGCATAGTGACTGACATCTAGGAAGTTCTTAATAATTAAAACTATAATAATTCTCATATTTCACCCTTTGTATTATAAATTAGAGGGAGTTACATATATAATCATAACCCTAAAAATGACTTAAGAAAGTTAAATAATTCACAGTAGTTGAAGAACACACCTTTTCCATACACTGAATAAACGTGTGGCTTAGGATCCATTAGGTAATTCACAATGAAAAATATTAAATTATAACTCGTGCCAGAAATTTACTTTTTGTATTATTTAGTCCCATCGAAACCAAAAGATAAATCAGGTATTCAAGTACTTGGAAGCAGAGGATAAACACAGCTGTTACAGTGCAGTAAAACAATCATTTACAGAAATTCAAGGTACAAAAAGCTATGTCCTCAACAGCTGCCAGGGAAAGATGAAAATGTACTGTCCATACTTTCCTTGGTGGTTTTTTTTTTCATATTTTATATTTCTTTAGCACCTTGTCTTTTAAAAAATGCAAACGTAGTTCTGAAGGGCAGTGAAAAGCTTTATTATTTGGTAAATTGGGTTTTACATTCATATTAACCAAAGCCCAGAATGATGGCAGTTACAGGGGGTGAAAGATTGTTGAAATGACGGATTGAGTAGTGCGTTTCTCAGGTTATGAAGTTCAGGGAAATGTGTAATTATGTCTGAGTTTCCTGAGGTTCCTCTGTTCAGCATAATGTTCTGACATACAGCAGGGACAGCTCCAGATGTGAAACGCAAATCAGGAGGGACTGCTGTGCTGCTGATGCTGTGCTTAATCATGCAAGTCGAATGCAGTTCTTGGTATTTCAAGAAAGTGTTTAGCTGAAGTCTCATGCGTGTATTGATTTAAAATTCCTACTTGAGAGAGCTGTGTTATTTTTTTCAGCTCTAATTTTTAAAATACAGAACAGGATTTGGAGACAGATTTAGAGACTGGACATCCAGCCATACTCATTAATCACAGAAAGGAGTGTGAGTGGGGACAGGGCAGGAAGGAGGGAGAGAAGGGCACCCTTAAATAATATGAGGGTTTCTAAGCATATTAAATGGTATGTTGGAACTAGATTTACAAATGTACTATAGAAAGTTTCTTTGCTTGGAGTAGATCAAATCAACCAATTATACATGTTTACTGAATGCCTGCTGTGTTCAAAGAAGATAGCTAAAACTGGCAAGGACAGATCAAATAAAAAATAACAGTACAATCAGTTCCCAACTTTGGGACTGATATAAAATACCTTTGGAAATGTGACTGTTTACAGGAAGAAATGAAATTGTCTTGCTCACAAGTACAAGCTGACACATTCTCATAGCCTTTCTGCTGTGCACAATAAGCGTTCAGCTTATCTTTCCAAGAACAATAAAATTTCCTGTACTCCTACCTGACATAAGAATTATTTTTACATATCTCCGTATCGCTGACTCTCTTGTAAGTTAATCTCATCTCACATGAATTTTTCACCAGCTTCACTCTGATGTTGATAAAGGAGATGGTTCCATCAAATACATCTTGTCAGGCGAAGGGGCAAGTTCCATTTTCATTATTGATGAGAACACTGGGGATATTCATGCCACCAAGAGACTGGATCGTGAGGAGCAGGCCTACTACACGCTCCGAGCTCAAGCTCTGGACAGGCTCACCAACAAACCCGTGGAGCCCGAGTCGGAGTTTGTCATCAAAATTCAGGATATCAACGACAATGAACCCAAATTTTTGGATGGCCCATACACGGCAGGGGTTCCAGAAATGTCTCCTGTGGGTAAGTAAAGAACAATCTGCTTTGTAGCCTGTGGCTGATTTGGGGAGTTTTTTATTTAAAATTAAATCATCCTTAAGTACTGAATATATATATATATATATTATATTAGTATGTGTATATATATACATACTATATATGTATATATATTAGTATGTGCAGAGCAATTGTCAATTAGGGTGAGGGAAACATTTGAGACATGTTGGTGGCCAGTATCCATTAACTTAACTTATTAATTTGTTTGTATGGAAAATTAGGAAATTGTTTTTATACAGCTATTTCAATGTTTTCAGGAAATTACTTTAATCTTACATTTTTTCAACTTGATATTTATTTATATTTTTAAATGATTACAGTGATGCCTCAGAAGTTAACAAACAGAATTCTTCCAGACACAGGCCAGTGATGATCTTTTACTTTTCTTTCCATGCTATTAAGATATTGATTCATTGTTCTAAACATCTCTCTATGGCCAGTGTATCAAGAAGGACGTTGATGGCTAGCCAGGCTAATATTTGGATTGGCTGATCTATTTAATTGTAATGAGTATGATTGAACCTACAAATGGCCATCCACATGCCACCACTGATTATTTTAAAATTTTAAGTTCAGGGATACATGTGCAGATGTGCAGGTTAGATAGGTAAACGTGTGCCATGGTGGTTTGCTGCACAGATTATCCCATCACCCAAGTATTAAGCCCAGCATCCCTAAATTACTCTTCCTGATGCTCTCCCTCCTCCCCCAACCCTTCAGCAGGCCCCAGTGTGTGTTGTTCCCTGCCATGTGTCCATGCCACCAGTAATTTAAAAAAAATTATCCAAAACCTTAAATGAATGAAAATTTATAGTGAATTTATAGCAATGGTAAGGAGATACCCATTTGGAGATATATATTTAAAAAAATGAAGGCTTTTTTGTTCAAAGGCCTTTTGTCATTGCACCATTACTAGAAAGACAGCAAGTAAAGTATTTCTAGTGTGTACTTTATTTATATCAAATAATAGAAATTATCTTTTAAATTTCATTTATTCAAATACTTTTGGAATAGTTTACAGCCAGTATGTAATTTAAGCGTAGGCAATCTTACAAAAAAAATAAAAAGTTATGAGACTGGGTGAGAGATGGGTTGATTTATATATTAATTTCCTGCTGTTTTTAATATTGAAATAGGAAGTTTATTTAAAATAATAATGGAACTTATATTTTAACGCATGGGCATTTTAACCAATGTGATTTATTTTTTTTAAAGGTCATTTCATTCATCCAATCATTCAATCAACATACCTATGACCCTGAGGAGTGGGGTTGCAAAGATGTGTATAATGTGTGCTCTTAAAGGGATCCCAGTCTAGTGGCCCTAAATTTCTGTTCCTATTAGAAGAGAGAGGGGAAATTATTTGGGGCACCACCATGCTTCTAGCTGCTAGACAAATGCCAAATGACAAGGAGACAGAAGGATCAATGCTTGTGGCCAAGAAGAATTTGAACCACAGTGGCATGATCTTACTATAATTAGCACATATGTAAGCATTGCTAGCATTTCTGTGACCAAACAGGTGTGTTCACTCTTCCTCACTACCATCCACACCTTCCAAGTGCTTTCTGCTGTTCCTGCTTACCAACAAGGGCAGCAGCAACAGTAACTGTTACAAGATTTTGGAGATTTTAGAAAAAAGAAAGGGCACATCTTCCTCCCCAAATTAGTAATGTTTGGTAAATCAGGAATTTTTGAGATGTGTTTGAGCAGTTTAATTCAACTTCATACTCCTAGTTCTCATGGACATTTTGGTTGTTCTTCATTGGCTTGCCAGTGTTTTCATTTCCCACATAAAATATAGATATACAAATTGTATATAGGTATATGTGAACTTTTTGTTTTAGAAGCTAATAGTGGCCGGGCGCGGTGGCTCATGCCTGTAATCCCAGCACTTTGGGAGGCAGAGACGGGCGGATCACGAGGTCAGGGGATCAAGACCATCCTGGCTAACACAGTGAAACCCCGTCTCTACTAAAAATACAAAAAAATTAGCTGGGCGTGGTGGTGGGCACCTGTAGTCCCAGCTACTCCAGAGGCTGAGGCAGGAGAATGGTGTGAACCTGGGAAGTGGAGATTGCAGTGAGCTGAGATCTTGCCACTGCACTCCTGCCTGGGAGGCAGAGCAAGACTCCATCTCAAGAAAAAAAAAAAAAAAGAAAAATCTAATAGTGCACTGTCGTTTTGATTTTGATGGTACTCTGACATGGAACAGCATGACTATTATGCATACTTAATGTATGTTGTAAGTTAAATAACTTATGTTATTTAAGTGTGCATTATAGTCATTAATTTTTCTTTTCTTTTTCTTTTCTTTTTTAAGTCATTTTTCTTTTCTTTATTTTTTCTTTTCTTTTTCTTTTTCTTTGTTTTTTTTTTTTTGAGAAAGAGTCTCGCTGTGTTTACAGATTGTAGTGCAGTGGCATGATCTCGACTCACTGCAACTTCCGCCTCCCGGGTTCAAGAGATTCTCTTGCCTCCTAAGTAGCTGGGACTACAGGCGTGCACCACCATGCCCAGCTAATTTTTGTATTTTTAGTAGAAATGGGGTTTCACCATGTTGGCCAGGATGATCTCGATCTCTTGACCTCGTGATCTGCCCGACCCAGTCTCCCAAAGTGCTGGGATTACAGGCGTGAGCCACTGCACCAGGCCCATATCACAGTGTTTAAATAATTTATATTTAAGTTATTTACTTGGCTGATTCAAATGGGTTCGGAGCTTTCTTAGAAAATTATTTTCAGATGTCTTCAGGGTTTATCTGACACTGATTCAGACAATTAAGTTAATATAAAAATTGAGACATAGAACATGGAATATCTAAACTACATAACATATGTTGTATGGACTTACAGTTTATCAAACACTACAGTTAATCAAAGTGCTTAAGTCTAGCCAAGTATAATAACCATCAAATAGTATGATATAGGCCATGCAAGTTTTCAGTGTTTAATATCCAGGGATCTTTTTTTATTCGGTATTAACTAATCCTAAAATTTTAAACACACTAGTAAGCCTTTAAGATATTTTATTTATTGCCAGAAGAACATAGACAGGCATGGAAAGTTTAAATTTATTTGTGAATATGTGTGTGTATTATCTGGTTTGTGTGTCTATATGTGTTAAATGAGATAATGAACTTTTCAGAAAAAAAAAAGTATTATTGTTCACAGCCAAACTTACTGAAGTTTAGTTTTTATTATTTGGTTTAAAATTGTTTTCTTTCTTTTAAAATGAAGTAGCAAAATCATACTTAGGCATATTACCAAAATAAATATTGTAAAGCTGATACATATAGAGGAAAGAGAGAACATCAATGTAATTTATTATAACATTTAAAATATTCAAAATTTAATTCTTAAAAAAGATTTTAAAATACTCATTATTTACCATCTTGGCCCCACCAGACATCCGCAGGGCACAATCATCTAAGTCCATAAAATAAAAAACTTCAGGCTGGGTGTGGTGGCTCATGCCTGGAATCCCATCACTTTGGGAGGCCGAGGCAGGTGGATCAGCTGAAGTCGGGAGTTCGAGACCAGCCTGACCAACATGGAGAAACCCCGTGTCTATTAAAAATACAAAATTAACTGGGCATGGTGACATATGCCTGTAATCCCAGCTACTCAGGAGGCTGAAGCAGCAGAATCACTTGAACCCGGGACGTGGAGGTTACGGTGAGCCGAGACTGTGCCATTGCACTCCAACCTGGGCAGAAGAGCGAAACTCCGTCTCAAAATATAAAATAAAATAAATAAAAACTTTAGGGCTTAAAGAATAGTGCTGTATACTTAACTTTCATAATTTCCACATAATTTTAAAGAAAATGGAATTGGCAATGAAATATATATAGAAAATAAAGTGGATTTATAGCAAAGTGGACATTAATGACTTGCTTAAGGCATTTTGAAAGAGATATTTACATAGAAATCAATCTAAAAATATGTTAGCTTAAAAACGTCATATTCAGGAAATTATTTGAAACAAACTAGGACCTTAAAGAATACATAAAGAAAGGGACCTGTTCCATATTTAAAAGACAGGATATTTACTAAATAATAGTATATAACTAAATATATAAACTAAGCAAACATGAGTCTTTCTGATATTTTAAAGATTACATTCCAAATGGAAAAAAATAACAGATCAGAAGAAATGCTTTCCATATTGAATGTGTGAATACATAGTAAATGAAGAAAGAATACAACATTTCGTATGTAACATCGTATGTTGTA
This sequence comes from Rhinopithecus roxellana, assembly GCF_007565055.1. Classification (NCBI taxonomy): domain Eukaryota; kingdom Metazoa; phylum Chordata; class Mammalia; order Primates; family Cercopithecidae; genus Rhinopithecus; species Rhinopithecus roxellana. The sequence goes on from NC_044569.1 coordinate 25,402,290, forward strand.
CATCATATGTGACAACCAAAAAACTATCAATGCAATTTTTAAAGTTGCTATGGCTTTCCTCTTTTACAAGAGGTTTGGTTTAAATTTTCATTTCCTGTTTTGTTTTTAAATCAACTGGCAGAAAAAATTTTAAAAAATCCCAAGGAGATAGGGTAGCCACCTAATATCCAGTTAGCTGCATCAAATATTCTTTGTCAGTTAATGACATTTTGGTTTCCATCTGGATCATCTTAACTATGACATTTTTGTACCTGCAATGATTCAAGTGTCCAAGATGCTGTTGTCATGCTGTTTTCTAGACAGTGATTGAGTCTTATAGAAGCTGCCGTTGATGAAAATATATTACCTGAGGCCAATGGATGAGACACCTAAAGTTTCAGTCCCATCCGATTCGGAGTATATCCCAGCCTAATGGGCATCATCGATGGTTTTTTTTTTTTGTTTTTTTTTTTTGTTTTTTTTGCCAGAATATTTTCTTATCCCTTAAATATTTCAAGGGTTTTGTTAATATTTATCATTTCTTTGGAGCTGGTTTATTTTAAAATAATACTGTATCAGTTTTTTATGTGCCTTGAAAAAGATAAATGAAAAATTTCAAATATGCTTAATGTGGAATCAGTAACATTTTGTAAGTTACTTTCTTTTGTGGTATTTGGGAGTTTTTAATTCAGTGGTTTTGGGATTGGCATCTAGGGACCTCAGTGGTACAAGTGACAGCGACAGATGCTGATGATCCTACGTATGGCAACAGTGCCAGAGTGGTCTACAGTATTCTGCAAGGACAGCCATACTTCTCAGTGGAGCCAAAGACAGGTAAAAATTGAAATGTGACATTCTTGTAGAGTCATAATTTGTTTCTTACAATTAATATCATTATTTCTAAATATAGTTGACACTAATAACATACTATTTTATTCTGCTTCTCTCAATATGTCTACTTTGGTAAGCATCATATTATTGAGGATTTATCACCATTTAAAATATTTTATTTTATTCATCAGTATCTTAAAATTAAAAATAATGCTATATATTCAAAAATATTTCAGTTTCTATCTCCTGAATGCTTAAGGAAATTTTGATACTTTACCTCAGAGTTTTACTTGTGTTTAGTTTTGTGTTTTCATTCACATAGGAAATTATACATGGTAATCTTTACATCTCAAGCAGAAACCTGCTCTGCCATGTAATATAATAGGTAGTAGTTTCAGTTTATTCTTCCAGATGTTATTTTTCTCAGGGAAATTAGTTTAAACATAACAGTTAGGGTGATGATCTGCCAAATCAAAAACTAAACTAAATATATCTATTTTCTAATTTTGGGGAGCAATTTTTACTGGTTTGAAAAGTGGTATGGATAGAATGTATAGTTGGTTTGTTCTGTTTTGCTTTTAAACTGAAACTGTTTACATTAAGACTATAACATGGGACATTGTTATCTTGGTTATTAATTGATATTTTAATGAATTCAGTTTTTCTGGTCCTGTGTGTGTAGGGAAGGGTGGGTGGGTGTGAATATTAGTGGATGTGTGTCACTGATTTTTTTTAATCACTGTGAAAATCCACATTTTCTCTTTTGAAAAATAATTTTGCCTTTATCATGGAGTTAGAATTATTCAAATATATAAATTTATGATTATGAATATTCATCAGTACCTGTAATCCTAAATGAATATTTTAATGCCATTGATCCTGTTTTTCATATTTACGAAAAGAACAATATTCATTTATTCTCATGAACACCTTTTGGGAATGACCGTTGTAATGTGCATGAACAGAGAAGTAAATTCAATCTTAGCTCATTCATTAGAGCTTTCATAGAGATGGAATGCATATTTTATACCAGTGTAGAGATAGGGCTTGGAAACCACATGGAAAGTCTAATAAGGAAGAAACAGTCATGATTAAGCAAGTATTACAGGAGAAATAAATGAAAGTATTTGATTTATGGTATGAATCCTGTGAATGTGGAAAGCGTGCTTCTGTTTGACTGAATGATAGATCTGAGAAATCTAAATTCAAACACCCACCTCTTCCCTTCTATGCCTACTCTTGACAACCTAAAAAGACATTGACAAGTTCCTGACAATTTGCTCACAATCATACGCTCCTGCCTTATGTAACTTGTCCAAAAATAGCGTGTATTAAGTTCAAGGATTAAATATTTTGCTGCTACTAATGATTGGCTTGTGATTTTGGCTTTGCTGCAGAATAACAGGATTTCCATGTAATACTCTGGAGATAAAGCTTTACCGGTTGATCAACTAGACAATGGTATATGTCATAGGATTACATTATTAATACTTCAAACCTGATTTTAATTTCAGAGTTGAAAGGATTGTGTGTTTCAAGAGAAGAGGAAAGTTTAGTTTAGTTTTTTTTTTAATACTGTAATTGCGGTAATCACTGGAACTTCTTTTTACATGGTCATTAATACAGAGATATTCTGGGCATCTTTGTCCTCTCTGCTAATTTATAATATGTAGAGTACATTTCTTGTGAGAAAAAATAAGTTACGTGTTTTTCTGACAGAAATGGAAAGTTTTCAGACCTAAAGGGCATGGGGAATTGTAAATCAAGGTTCACTTAGTCTTGTTAGTCTTCGTTTCCTGATGTCTGTCTGATTCATTTATATGTGAGAAATAACATTATTTCCCCTTCAAATCTGAGGGATTTGGGGTCAGAAAGTAAAATTTTGACAGGAAAAATGTTGAAATTTTGCTAAATAAAAATTATGTAACCATAGGCACAAGCCATCAATGTTAGGTGCATTTCTATAAATTTCTTCTTCTCAATTTCTAAGAAAATAACATGACTAAAATCTCAGAGCACAAATTTTCATCTATAGCACTATTTACAGGCTGAATGACCAGAGGGAAACTGTGTTTTCCGCATCAATTTCTCCTTCCCCCAAGCTAGAATGTGAGTAGTTGCAAAACCCAGTGTTGACAGTTGACTTTAACAAGCAAGGTAGCATGACACTGGAAACAAGGTAAAGCACATTCCCTTCAAACTTCTCAACACCTATCTTCATAATGTCCACAAACTTACTAGGGGATTATGGAGATTACATTTATTCCATTAAACATACTTAGGATCATTCTAAGGTGTATCTATTTATTTTGTAACCTGCAAGCAAACAGATACCTTTTTTGGGTCTATGTGATATATGGGAGGACTGGCTACCTAATTCGCAACTTAAAATGAACATGCAGGTCCTTTATTCTTAAATGATTAAGGATTTGAAGACATCAGCAGCAGAGCTTTAAACTAAGTACAGGGTGAGAATGATGGTACAGCCCACCTGGCCATGAAGCAAGCCGTGGAAAATGAATTGAGTGTTAAACATCATTTGTCATTTAGGACTTCTTTTTTAGACATAAGACGTATGATTACGTGGTGGCTGCATTATGTGTTGCATGCATACCTATTACATCATAATTTTATGTAAAGGATATTGCCAGAACAAGTGACCTCTTCCAACTACACCCTTCACACACTCCCGGTTCTCATTCTATGCAAGAGTGCTGTGTCTTTTGAAAGCTTGCTAAGAACATCCCCCACAGGTTGCAAAAAGAGTCCCTTCCTCAATGACTCTTCATTTTCTTCCAGCACTGGAATTCTTTGATGTTCCAGAATTTTCCAACTTTACTACTTCACTGTTGTTGGCTTTTCTCCATCTTTTTATAGCTCTTTCATATCTACACTACAGATAGACAAGTCAAATAATACAGAGCTTAGGCACAAAATTTAGAAAGAAATAGAAACTCATTAGCAGATTTTTATCTTAAGTGTAAAACAAAATGAGCATCCAAAAACTTTTGTGATTTTGTTTTATAAATAGGTTCTTCCTCCCAAGAGTTTTCTCAGCTAATCAGTAACATAGTTTCTGCATAGCCAGGGCTGTGCATTTCTTTCATATTTGATTTACTGATAAATGTCTGTAATAAAAGTGCCATACTTGATTTTATTGCCTATTATATGAAATTCATTTATAATTTGTATTCCAGTATTTAAACGATTATCATCAAAGGATATTTTTAAAAATAGAAAGCAAGCCTGAAACATTTGTGCTCATTTCAGTTTCTAAGTTCCTTTGAAATTTAACTTTCAAGCATCATGATTTTTTTTTTTTTAATTTGAAACTGCTTTGTTCAGGATCTGTTTCTTCTTGCCTCAGTGTCTACATTTGCAAGAAAGAGTGTTGCTTGACCCCAGTCTGTATTCGTCTCTGTAATTCTACAAATAGGTAACACAAGAGTTCACAATGTATTGCACTCATGGTATTTTTAAAATATAGAGTGGTACATTTGTCTTCACAATGCAATTCAAGTCTCAAAGATGCACATACTTAAGGATGTTTATACATCCCATTCTCCATTTTATTTCTAATTTACTTTTAGTTAACTTTGTATGCTATAAGGTTTTGAGTTTTTTCTCTTTTAATTTCAATAGTTATCAATATGTTACAGAATGAGTTGAGTTTATTATAATTGGTGAATTGCTCCAACAGGAGCTGTCCAAGGGAAAGAAGGTGGCAGTTAGGACTCAGAATAAATTTACAGAAGTGATCATTGTTATCCAGTCAGAATGTGCATGGGGGAGATAGCATAACAGCTGATCACATTGAATTAAAATATTCAATTGTGTCTTCATTAGCAAGACATCATATTGGATTTTTTCCTGAATATGTACTATATTTCTAAACATCATGTAACATAGCACTCATTGATATAATGTAAAACAGAATAAGTTAATATTAGTCACAAGTATCACTGAGATATTTTAAATACTAAGAATACATGTTGACAGAAACTGATTACATAAATACATATTCAGTTCATTACCAGTTATATCTATTATTCTCATTCACTAGGGAATAATCACACAAAAATAATTATCTTTAAAGGAGTTACCAAGAGAGCTAACATGATATCCAATTAGTTCTGTTAGAACAAAAGCAAAGCAAACAGCCAAACTACATGTATTTGAAATGAGGTTTTGCTGTTGTGTGATTCTCCTGTCCATATCTCAATGGTGCTGCCTTCATTGGCTGCTCCATTTTGGTGATGGCCATACCAAATGGCTTTAGTTCATTCATGGTCCTTATGAGGTAGGAGACCAACAGGACTGATTTTCTGGTCACAATCTTGTTGACCAAAACAGGATCTGGTTCAGACAGGATAAAGTGAAGAAACTGGCAGGAACCAGCAGATGTCAACATAAGCAGTCCCTAGCTGCCCTCATTGCTCATTGGCATAAGACACTCCCACCGGTGCCATGACAGTTTATAAATACTATGGCAACAACTTGAAAGTTACCACCTGTCTCTGTTGCAATGACCTGGAAGTTACTTCCCTCTTTCCTAGAAATTTCTAAATAATCTACCCCTCAATTTGCATTGACCCACTCCTTAATTTGCATGTAATTGAAATTGGGTTTACATAAGTATAAATAACTTTGCCAAGAGACCATAGATTGCAGAGTTTGGGCACACTGACTATGAGTTAGCACTGCTCCACAAACAGCAGTACCATTTAATAAAAGTTGCTATCCAAAACCCACTGGATTACCCTTGAATTCTTTCTTGGCCAAAACCAAGAATCTCCTGGGCTAAGTCCCAATTTGGGGGCTTGACTGTTTGGTATCACTTACCTCTTGATATATGTTATTAAGTACATAAAAACCGTAAGGAAACCAATTTCTTTAATGTCTAATTGTATGGTTTTAGAATTCTTGGAATAGCTACAAACAATAAAGGCTGTAATGGAGAGAGCAGGAGTTGGAAGTGCAGATGACCCAGATCCTGGTTACTGTGAAAAGGTACTTCCTCAGTTAACAAGATCCCTGAGGAAGCCGGTTTTGCAATGTTGAGATTCCCCTTGGAATGGTAGTCTAGTCAAAGTGATATCCAAAAACGTTTATTTAGTTTTAGTGAGTACAATCCTAAAGGGTTGAGCCCTCACAGTGTGAATCTCCCCAGCCCCTGGTTATTAATCCTTGGGTTCACGTGGTTGTCTAGACTCCTGAGGGTAATTTGAAGCCTGAGTATGCAGAACCCATGTTCCATTCCTTCCCTAAAGTGCGGAAGATTTCAGAAATGGCTATCATCTGTTACATGAGGTACATATACCAAATTTTTAAAAAGATTCAATAGTAGCTGAATATGCATTAAAAAAATCATCTGAGGCTGATACGATATTGGATCATCAGATTTTTTTCCTGTACTTAAAAACAGCTTTGAACAATAGCAATATAAGTTTATGTTTCACATGCACAATGCTTTTTGTGAACATGGATTATAAATAAATGAAAAGTTCTGAGTTATGGTGTCAGATGATATAGTTATAGAAAAATTATTATTCACAAAGCCTAAAATACAAGCCAATGTCTTTTCCAAAGAGCCCATAGATAGAATTTCTTTTTTTTTTCTTTTGCTAAGCCTATGTGACTTAAAATTATTGATTATTATTAAGCATGAAAATCTCACAGAGTTAGAGGTATCCAGTTGGTCAAGACTAGACTTTACTAGTTCAGTAATATGATATTAACAGTTTTCTCTCTGTGCGTGTATTTATATATACAATTATATAATACATGACAAAACACAAATGAAATCCAATGTATGAGAATGCTTTCCCAAATTTAGACAGTTTTTACTTAAAAGTAAAAGCGAGCAAATGCCATACAAGTAGAAATCTATTATTAGTGGGTGTTCTTATTTCAAATCAGCTTTTCCCAATGATGTTATTCTTGTCAAAAATATGTTCAATAGTTGAGGCATTTGGAAATTACCTTTCCTACCTGCATTGATTTGCAAACTTTGTGATGATTTCTGCCTTGGAAAGGTGTTATTTATAGGCTCACTTATAAAGAGACAATTAGATGTGTGAAAAATAAGTGAGAAACGTTGACTACCAGACTTCTATCTTAACGATGCTATATTTCCTTTCAAAAATAATTCCGCTAAGCAAACCCATGAGAGGATGAGGCTGCAGTGTTTCCTTTACTGATTAGTTGAGGGGTTATAGACTTCTCTCCATCACAATAAATATGCACAGATGATAACACACATATTGATATTAGAAGGAAAAATGAGAGATGAATCAAATTTTTTTAAAAAACATAAAAGTAAGTGGGACTTCTTTTCCAAAAATAACTCGTTTTATTAATATTTTTCATATAAATGAAATATGTGTTGGTCATGTTCAAAATAAGTAATGCTCAATTTTTTAAAAAAGGGTTACAGAAATAAAGATGATTAACAGCAAAAAAATAACAAACAAACAAACAAAAAACAGAAAAGGAAAAGGTGGAGATATGTCCCAGAACTCTCACACAAAGATTATTTATGTTTGGTGACAGTATGAGGGAAGTCAATATTTGCTTTGTTATAAATTAGAGTTAATAGAAGTATTGAAGAGCAAACATGAAAAATCCATAAAATCATTATGGCTCTAAGAAGAATATGTATTAGATATCTACCACCTGGACCTAATTTGTACATGATTTTTTTTCATTTTTATTCTGATATTTCAAAGATCAATTATAAAATATATAGACACGCATAAGGACTCATTGAAAGTGTTATGTAAAGTGAGCCTGGATTACCAAGACAATAGCATCCAACTACACTTCATGTATGAGAATAAATGAGTAATGTCAAAAAATAAATAAGCAACCTGGACTTCTCAAATAAGTGTAATTTGAATGCTTACAATACAGATCTGTTGCTGATGTATGTGTATGTTTGTGTTTGAGAGCTAATGTGCTCAGATTTAAACAAAAGTATTGTTGCTAAGGATAGTAAGAATATTATTTAACTTGAAAACTGATAATAAGTGGTTATACATTTTTATAAGCTGTTGAGATGGAAGGAAAGGACAAGTTCATTGCTGTGTACTTTTACAGGTGATTGTCCATTATTCTAGGTAAAAGGCCATTTTATTTATTTATAAATTGTTATTTTCTTAACCACTTTTCCCTGAAACCTAAAGATAATCCTCTTTATTCAGTATTGAGGAAACCACATTAATAATGTTTTCTCTGTTTTGTAACATTGTGTAAAACTATCATATTCCTTTGGTGTTTAATAAACAGTAAAATTACTTAAAGTAAACAAACGAAACAACAAAAGGCAACAACTCAAGAGCGACTTACTACTTGTATCAGTATTCTTTGTTAGTATAAATGCAGTGATTCATGATGGGTTTTACTGGGATTTGAAATTTTACAGGAGTCATCAAGACTGCCCTTCCAAACATGGATAGAGAGGCTAAAGACCAGTATTTGCTTGTTATTCAGGCAAAGGATATGGTTGGTCAAAATGGAGGACTGTCAGGAACTACATCAGTCACTGTGACCCTAACAGACGTTAACGATAACCCACCTCGCTTTCCTCGAAGTAAGTTGTTTTCTTAAGTGATACAAGTGTAATAATTTTTCCTGACAGTTTCAAATATTTCTAAAGCAAATAATTATCTTACTTCATTCTTCCAAATTTACATTTCATTAGAGACATAATTTTGATTCAGCAACAATGTGGATTATAAGGGTATTGAGAAGAAATAGAAGCCATCATTTATTTGTATTACTTCTAAGTAATGCAAATTTTGACTACCATATCTTAAATATAGTAAGATTTTTCTTTCATTCACATTTTCAATACTAGACAATTACTAATTGTGTTTATGTATTAGTATTTTTTCTAAGAATTACTTTTTATATTTTGTAAATTATAAAGTTGTTGCCAATTAATCATATTCAAATACATTTTATTCATTCTGTGCACTAAAATATTGATTTATTTTTGAAAATTAAAAAAGAGTAATAAACATTTCCAGTTTTTCATTTCACACTTTTTAAAGCCAGTTTGTACACACTGAACATTCCATTAGTAGTTCCCCCACATCTTTCTTGTGCAAACATTCAGTGTTTTAAAAACCAATCTAAAGAACTGAAAAACCAAATGCCCTCAATTCCACTTATTTGACCAAAGGGGCTTTTGATTTAACCAAGAAAAAAGAAAAAAAAATTCTCTAGGTAAAGGTGTGCTGTTTGAAAAGACGTTTCATCTCACTCTCTTTTTAGTTCCCTTTTTTCCCTAAGTGTATGTGTTATTTCTTTAGAATGCTCAAGAAAATAAAGAGATTGTACAGACTACAATGTCTGCACAATGTCTCTAAAATGCTTTTCCAGTAGAAATGGGAACTAAACTCCCACCAACAGAATTTAGAAGTGAATTGTATCAAAAAAGGAAGCTGTCTGAGCAAATATGAGTGTCACTGTTTTTTCCTTCAATGACTGCCTCTTTAAAATTTTCATCTTTATCTTATATAGTTTTAATATTTATATTATACAAGAAACGATATCTCCTGGTAATATAAAAAAGTGACCCCAAGTTTAGCATTATTTTCTTTAAATAAGCCTATTCTTAATTGTGATCTTGATGGCTTATCATGGAGAAGGAGGGACTTTTAGAATTATAAAAGGAAATAATGCAGTTATTTTGGGCTTATAATGAAATGAACTGCTTTCCTTTTGTTTAAGCCTAGATTGATACAATTATGTAGAATTTTAGTAAGATATAGGTTTTCTAGGCCATTATAGATTTCCCTCAAACTTATTAAAGTGAAAAAAGCCAAGGATATATCATTGTTATTCATTTTTACTGGGATTTTTCTCTACCATTGAATCACTAGTTTAACCTTGACATTTTTGAATTTTACAAAGGACACTTTGAGATGTGTGAAAGGGGTCACTCAAAAGTAATAGCATATGTTATAATCATTTTAAAAACAAACAGTAACTATTCACAAAATCTAGAAAATCGCAAACAAATCTCAGTCTAATACATATTTCCATCATACAGACACATTTTCCTTTCTATATTCTTCTCAGAGAGAATCCTTTCTTCTCCCTTCCCAAGACAGGACAAATGCAACAAAATTTAACAACCAAAGGAAATGGAAAAAGATGAAGGAGGCAGGAAAAAGTAAATGATTAGAGAAGAAATAGTGAAGGAATATAGTGTGCTGAGGTGTTTCCTCATTTCTGAGTGATGTGGTTCATGTATTTCTTCATCTGCCCCCAAACTTTTTCTTTAGTTTGAGGGATGGCGATGACGAGTTATTACAAAATTTAAACAAAAATTTTTAAAAGTTGTGTTTTTCTCTTTTACTGGCTTTTTTTTTTTTTTTTTTTTTTTTTTCTGTTCGACTAATATTGCCTAGGCTCCTGGACCATTGTGGCCCAAATCCGTTGTACGTACGACCCACACAAATCATTCTTATCCTTTCTTATCCAGTTTTCTTACCCAGTTTTCTGAAACTCTCTTGGTAAAAGATGCTAAGAAAATTCCAACATTAAGTTATGAAAACGATTTAGGCTTGTATTTGCCCATTGGAAGCCCAATCTATTCTATTTTTATTTCTTAGTGTTTTACACATTATTGTAATTATTATATTGAATTACATTTAATAATTATATATCAATTATAATTACTTTCAATTTATTTTTATTTTTCAGTGTAGGATATTTCTCACCACCAGAAATACAAGAATTAGAGATTCTTCTCTTGCTTTTCCTCACCATCTATTTCTGCTATCACAGTGATTATTAACTAATCATTCCCATCAAATCTCTTAAGGCTATATGAAACATCTTTTGTTTTCCATTATCTTAGCATATTTTTTATCAAAAAATAAAAAGAAGTTATGCTAAGATGAGGTCAAAATAACCCAATAGTTAAGTTTTTATTGGTTGTCTTGGTATAATGTATTCATTTCTTGTTTTGAATTTCACAGGGTCTTATCAATATAACGTCCCAGAGTCATTACCTGTAGCCTCAGTTGTGGCCAGAATTAAAGCTGCCGATGCAGATATTGGAGCTAATGCTGAAATGGAGTACAGAATTGTGGATGGTGATGGATTGGGCATTTTTAAGATTTCTGTTGACAAAGAAACACAGGAAGGAATCATTACTATACAGAAGGTAATGTTTTCTTTATTTATCTCTTACCACAGATTACTGAGAAGTCCTGTCTGTTTGATGGGAGAATGCACTAGACAAAACGAATGGCCATATGGGATCATTACTATTTTAATTTTAGTAAGATAAGCTATGCATTTATTTTTAGGTGTCAGACTCTTAGGGAACCTTGAGTTACATTTGTAATAACACCCATCAATTCTATTCTTTAAGAAACTCACAGCCGTTATCTATAGCACTATAAAAATAAAGCAAACTGGCAAGGTGCTGTTTTAAAGACCTATTTGGAGAGATGAATATGTTTCTGCCTTGACTGTTCCACTAATGAAACCCTAAAATCAACTAAAAGCCTGTGGATGCAAACAACATATGCTATTATTTTCTCCATGAATGAAAATAATATAATTTCAAGTAGAAACCAAAATGTTGAAGACTTGCTACATTAACAATTATTGCCATTTAAAATTTATAGTAATTGGGAGACTTGAATATTTCATACAAGAAGAGCATGAAAAGTTGTAAAACCTATCGTAATTTCTAGAGTGTGAAAGAGAAAGTCAGTACAGCCTAAACTAAAGATTATTTTCCATCAGTATATTTAAATTAGTTCTCAACACAGTTATAGGAGAAAATGGACTCTTCTCTTTTCAATATAGAGACATGACTTTTTACAAATATTTAATCAAAAATAACTCAAAAGCTGTTATTTCAAAATGTAGTCTTAGTTTATCAACTATTTGAAACATTAAAAATATATCAATATATTGATCCCTAAGATATGAATTTTGTTGTCAGTGTGAAAATCCAGTGCATAACTTTGTAATTAATGCTTTTCAATAATCAGCACATATCAATAAATAAAGTTATATTTTAGTTGTTATAGGAAAACATGTGTTTGATTTCAGGCCAATGAGAAATACATTTCTGCAATTATTTCCAGTGGACAGCTGCTGTTTTAGCTAAGCTGGTTACAATCTGTGTATAAAAGTTTTAATAACTAGAGTAGGCCAACTGTTGGTAAAATGTTTTGTTTTGTTGTCTAAAATAAAAGGAATTCAGTAAGGTGCAATGCTGCTCAAAGATTTCAAAGAGTCATCTGAAATCAGTCTGTTCACATTCAAGAATTTTTAATGCAAATTGAAACTTTTTATTGAACAGCTACCTGTATTTTATATATTATAATGAAGGTAGCACGAATCTTTGAAAATTCTAAATTCAATATAAAATATTTGATTTAGTAAAGGAAATATAAAACTTATTTTCTAATTTTATATCATTTCTGGAAATTTTAGAAAATTGTTACAAAAGGAGACATAAAAAACCTAGGTTAAAAATTATGTCATCTAAAAACATGAAACTCATGAAAAAATTGCAGGGATAAATTTGATTATCACTTATAACAATATAAAAACATCACAAATCATTATTATTCTTATAGGTAGCAATTAATATCTGTCAGGCTTTTCTTTTTGACTAACTTACAGGCTTTATTTTATTTTCTCAACAATTTCATGAAGCTACTATTAGGACACTGAAAATATGGAAACATAAAATATTGAACAATTGAAGAAATGGTAAATAATTTATGATATTATCATATTAAGAAATTTGCATCCATCATTGTAGTAATGTGGTGATGTTGTTTTTGCAAATGAATATGAAAATTTTTATTCAAAAATTATTAAAAGGCAGTATCCAAACTTTTACAAAGTCACATTTTATAAAAAGTATATTTATACAGAATAACAGATTACAAGAAAAATGTTAAAATGTTAGTAGTATCATTTCTAGATCTTATATTTACTTTTTCAATAATATGTAGTATTCACTAGTTATTGTTATAATTGAAATGTTGTTAAATATATAAAAGAGTTATTCAAAAGGCCAAACTGAAATAAATCTCATTAAAAACACTGTATAATCTACTTTGACTATTATTAGAGATGGTAATTATTTTACAAATGCAGAAATAAGTCACAGAAAGGATATTCAGTGGACCCAAATTTCATGTATGAAGTTCTCTTAGGTATTAAAAAAGATATAATCTTCTATTTAATAAGTTATGATTAAAAAACATTCCAAATTTTTAAAAATTTAGATTAATAGAATTTTTGGTTTTGGTACTAGAGATTCCTTACTTCTGCCCAAAATCTGAGTGATGCTTTGAATCTAATAAAAGTCAATAATTGGTTATTATTAAATATTTATTCATCAATCATTATATGAGAAGTTAGCTAAATATTTTAACAATTTTTTCAATGAATATGAGGTCAAAACTCCATTATTTTTACTTGAGATAGTTATCAACTAAAATTAAATTTTATTTTCTTAAATGGCTTCCAATACATAAATACTTGTCTAATTCTTTGTTTTCTTATATAACATCAAAGATTAGGAATAATTAAGCACACACAATATACAGGAGAACCTTAAGAAACAACAGTGGCTGAAAAATTTCATATTACTTCTATGTCATAAGTAGCCAATGTAAATCTTCATATGTAATGAAACAATTCTTGTTCATCCTGAATTACTATGAAGTGTAGAACCAAACCCAGTAGCTATCAAAGGTCAAAAAAATAACGTTTAGTTACCCAGGGATTTTATACATATCAGTAGACAGTTCAGACTGTTGAATGCTATCATGATTTTCTGTATCATTTTGAGCCTAAATACACTGTTTATATGAACAATAATTTAGACTAAGAAGTTAATCATAGTTTATTACTCTTAAAGGGGATGGCACTAACTTGCTTTCAGCTTTCTAATGTGCAAAGTAGATCTGATTTTTAAGTTTTATCTTAATGTGGAGAATATATATACCATTTGAGGCAGAACCATTAGATTCTAAAAGTAAAATAATGTGTAGCAACAGATGGCATGAACCTAAGCAGTATGGTCTGCAATTTTTATGTTCATTAATTCATCATGATAGGATGCATGGTTGTTAAGACGAGATATCTGAAATTTTGCTGTTTGAAATAGGTAAAAATATTTTTAAAAATACCTATGGTATGGTGCTTTTATATAGAGCAGATAATATCAACATGGAGATAAATGAAAACAAGATCTCAGTTTTCTTCATGCTAAAATATCTTTAGGCTTAGCAAATGTTACTTTTTACTTTCTTCCTACACTCCTTCTTCTCCATGTAGTTCTGAGTAGATACTAGATAGTGGAAAATTAACTCATATACAGGAGCTTAAGTTTTATTTCCAAAGCTCCCTCCACCTCCAAACTAATTTTTAAAAATTTTACAATGTTTTATCATCTGTTAATATGTTCCAGTGTCCAAACAATCCTACTTTCTCATCTGCATTGGAATAAACAAACATAAATAAATAACTTCTGTAAGAGTTGACTAAAAATAGTGGAAATGATACATTTGAGTTTTACTGCAGTTTAAGCTTATGGTGTTATACAGTTGATCCTTAAAAAACATGGACTTTAACTGAGTGAGTCCACTTATATATAGATATTTTTTCAATAACTATATTACAATCTTTTTGGAAATTTGTGACAATTTGAAAATACTCACAGATGACTTATGTAGCCTAGACATCTTGAAAATTTTAAGAAAAATAGTTATGTATTGAATGCCTAAAATATATGAAGATATTAGTCTATATATGTGTTAATAGGCTAATTGTGTTATCAGTAAGGTTTCTGGCCAACAGTAGGATATTAGTAGTTAAGTTTTGAGCGATCCAAAGTTATACACAGATTTTTGGCTGTGTCGGGGGTGGTTCTCCCAACCCGTACGTTTTTCAGAGGTCAATTGTATATTCATCTAGTTTTTAGATGAAAATTTACCATTAATTCATAATTTTCTTATTCTCAGCAATTATTTTATTAATGTATTGAAATATATAATTCAAAGTTTATGTGTAGCTTCTATGCTTCTTACCCTGTAATTGGTTCCAGAATAATCCAGGGTTTGTCCTGTTATCCTCAGACATTGTTCATATGCTTTCTATGAACTGCAAAGAACTATTAGATGCTTAGAATTGGGATCTCTTAAACTTGCTTTCAGTTTTCTAGTGAGGAAAATAGATCTGATTTTTAAGTTTTATCTTATGTTTGCCATTCTGAGGCAGAACCATTAGATTCTAAAAGTTAAAGTATATAGCAACAGAAGGCATGAACCTAAGCAGTATGGTCTGTAAAATTTTTATGATCATTAACTCATCAGAATAGGATACATGGGTATTAAAACGAGATATTTGAAACTTTGCTGTTTGAAATAGGTAAAATTAAAAAAAAAATTGTGGCGCTTCAGACTCATAATTGCCAGATACATATCACTATTCCTCAGTTTCACTCAACAATCTAGAGCAGTTACTAAACTACTTGTAATTCCTGGAAAGCAACGTAAAGTTTTTTCCAGTTCTTCAAACCTCCCCCTGCCTGGTGACTCCCCTGTGCTCTGCTTTCATGCCCCTTACCATACTCATCTTTTGAGTCTAAAAAATCGCTCCTGTTATTTCTTTAAACAGTAAACAGAAGAAGCGTAGCGCCTGGACCAGCAAGATGTATTTTTTTTTTTTCTAGGGAGTGTGTGTGTGTGTGTGTGTGTGTGTCCCTTCAGTCATGGGAACTGGTCTAATCATGGAATATAGATGTCCCAGTTCCATAAATATTGTGATCTTTTTCATAGACTTAGCTGTGGTCACAAGGATTGAATAAATATCCAAGGCTTTTTAGAAGTGTCCAAGAGAACTCAGGCCCCATCTGTCAGCCAACTGGTCGGTTCTACCAGGGCTTTCAAGGATTTGAACATGCCCTGGGGAAGAAGTTGAATAGTGGATCCATAACACTGTTTTTCTCAGGTAGACAAGGGAAAGCGGCACAGAGGTAACCACCTGTGCAGAGACTTCACTTATGAGATAACCTGCTAAATACAGAAAGAAGAACTGGGGCGATTTCACTGGAGAATAATGAGGAAGGGAATGTGGGCAACAGATGAGGTAATATAAATGAGAGGGCTTTTAATACTCCTTCACAAAACTGCTGTTGGTAAATAGGAACATATATGTACAGTGCTTTGCAAATAGAATGGATTACACATGAAACATATTGTAAGGTATTTTAGGTGCAGCTCAATAAAATATGAGTAAAAAATTAAAATATTTGCTTATTTCTCTTAAACACTTATTCATGGAAGTGTCTGTGATAACTTTAATTCATTTCAAGCTTTTCACTTCTTTTCAAATGACTGTATTATAATGAATATCAATATTTATTTAAAACGTTATTACTTGCTGGTTATAAATACCCTTCCTTCCTTCCTTCCTTCCTTCCTTCCTTCCTTCCTTCCTTCCTTCCTTCCTTCCTTCCTTCCTTCCTTTCTTTCTTTCTTTCTTTCTTTCTTTCTTTCTTTCTTTCTTTCTTTCTTTCTTTCTTTCTTTCTTTCTTTCTTTCTTTCTTTCTTTCTTTCTTTCCTTTTCTTTCTCACTCTTCTTTCTTTCTTTCTTGTCTTTCTTTCTTGTCTTTTCTTTCTTTTTTTTCTTTCTCTCTCATTTTCTTTCTTTCTTTCCTTCTTTCCTTCTTCTCTCTTTTCTTATTCTCTCTTAGCCTTGAAGTTATTTTAAGTTTCTTTCCTTGCCTCTTCCTGTCATGATAGCTCTTGGCTGTTTATTTTCCCTTTGACACAATCCTAAGCTTAGTGATCATTGCTTCACCTCTTAAGTTATTTTTATGTCCCCCACACCTAGTTCATAGCCTGCTTCTAACTTCTTCATTTTTAAATACATCTTTTTAAAAAATTGCTGTTTAAACTCAAAACTATATATTTTTATTATTCCAACTAGTCTTAAAAGAATCGACCTAATACTAAGGGAAAAAGACAGAATAATATCAGCAATTGAAAGGAAGCAGTGAAATAATTATTATAGAATGATATTATATACTTAGAAATTCTAAAATAATTTATCACAACTTTGTTAAATTAATGAGAACTTTCAATAATGAGAGCTTCAAAACAAGTTAAAAATGAATACTTTCACTGTATATACTTCATGAGAAAATTTGTGTGATTTTCTGGGCTTAATCTAACCGTGGAAGAGCAAGCTGTGAGGACCTATGTAAGGAATATCCATCACTCTCATTCACATCCCTAAAACCTTCCATCTTAAAAGAATGTGATCTGCTGGCCCAACAAAGGCAGCCTTTACCGCCAAATCCAGGTGTCTTTCCATCATAAGGCCAACAGTATCTCTATACTCAATTTCATAAGGAAAGATTTGCTTACCATTTTGTAGCTAGAGTTTATTTGGAGTTGTTTTCCCAGAATCAAGGAAGTCTTGTTCTCAAGATTTCTCTGTCTGAACTAAAAGTTTACTGTTTGTGGCCCTAACAAGACAGGATTTTGATTTTCAATTCTACTTACCAAGATTTAAATAAACATGGAGCCTACATTATTCTCTAGATAAAACTTTTCCAGGGACCTTTCATAGCAGGAGAGATCTGCAAAACAATGTATGAGTCCCCTAAGTTCAGTATTCTTTCTGTCCCAGAAAGTAGTGGCATTGTATGTGAAATTTAGAATGGATTTTTGAATCCAAGTTGGAAGACTAAAACCCAGAAATTCTGAAAAAAAAAAAAAAAAAAAAAGAGATAAATTTGGCCTCCTTTTATCACCACAGAATATTTTTAAAATTTTACTGGGATAGCAGTCCACCAAATCGAACAGTTTTTTGGTTGGTCTCCCAGTCCCTTCTCCACATAAGAAAACATTTACAACCAGACGTTGCTCAGATGTTGACAAGATTTTTGTTATAAGTCATAAATGTGCTTGTTCTGGTGGTTCTGAATGTCTCAATATTACTTCACATTTGGACAATCAAGTTTCAATGTCCATCTGGATAGAGTAACTTCTATTGGAATTAGATTACTTTCTACCTGCAGACCATGCTTGATAATCATCTGAATCTATTTTCTCTCTATTCTATACTATAATAAAGCTTTGGTCCATACCCTTTTCATAAATAATGTACTGATATATGTACAATGAGATTTATTCCAGTTTGCGAAAGTTGTCATTGTATTTTGCAGCATTTGAATGTGCTGTACTTGGCATAGAATAATTTTAGAAGCAGGAAGAGAAAAACACAAAAGCAATCATTTTTAAAATAAATATTTGAAAAAGAATAAATAGAGAAACGTGAAAATAATGCTGGTGGTTAGTCTATTATTGTTTCAATATCTTATACAGAAAATATTTATTAATATGACAAAATGTGCAGAATTTGGAAGGCTAAAGATTGCTGTAAATAATGACAGTTTTTTATGATTTAATCATTCCTGTAAGAATAAACCTAATTATATAGTTTAAAGGTAAAAATGATGATGAAATTTTCATCTTAAACAGTTAAAGCAATGCAAATACTATTTCTTGACCATTTATGAATGCTTCTGTGATACCCTTTATAACCAGTTAAATAGGACTTGAAAACTTACATAGTGTAAACATAGAGATTATCACATTTCAGTGAATACAATAGTTTTTGTTTTACCTAGAATTATTTCTTTTTACATTTGCTATCATAACTTAAAATTAGGTACTTTAGTATTTTTTAAATTTTTTTCTTTAATATATGGGGTCTCTCCTCCAATGGACCTCGGTTTTCAATATAAGTCCTCAGTTGTGATTAAATATGGATTATTTTTCTATAAAACACGTTACTATGGAGTTACTATAGAGTAAAAAATGAGCATTTTCAAAATTAATTTCCTCTGAAAGCAACTATGCATCCAGTATCTGACATGTGATTTCTTTGGTGGTCCACATTGTCACACTATTAAGACATTTAGGCTTTTGAAGGCTAATTTTGCTGTGCTAGATTCAAAATATTCTCATATCTATACCCTATGAAAGGCTGAATGAAGTCAAAATAATAGAGCAAGATGTGGAGGCGTTCATAATGCCGTCTGCCTGCCATTCAGTTCCAACCTTCAACTCAAGCTGCACAGATGTGGACTATCTGGAGTTTACTATCTTGTATTGAAATGTTTCTTTTGCCTATTACTTGCAATATTGAGGGCTAATTTCCACAATCAAATATGTATTTCATTTAGTATTTCATAAATGTTGCTGATATGTGGTGAAAGAAAATCAAACCAAGGTTAATTCCAATTTATTTTTCTTCCTTTCATTTTTATTTTCTTTCAAGCATTTTATTCAATTAATCCTGCTGCTCGGGATGCATATTTCTTAAAATTGAGCAAAGACATTGCTCTCATTTGACCATTATAAGGCATAAATTTTGGATTATTTTAGTTTTAAAGGCCGAGAAAATTTGGTGAGCTTCTGGACTTCAGATTATATTTTCCACTTAATTCAATCATTGTTACTATGTATATAAGTATATACTGTTTTAATCATTATGTGTGTGTGTTTGTGTATATAGGCTTATTATCTGCTAATTAAGGTATAAATTTACCTGTGCTTGAGCAGTCAAGAGTAGAGATTAACATAGAGTTTTATAAAAATAAGAAAATAAGAAATCAACATTCTTTGAAGAAAATTATACTAATTTACATGTTGACACATTTGACCTGATCAAAAGGCACTGCCTTTTTTCACTTAGGATTATTTCAACTTTTGTTGATTTTGTTCACTTAAGAGTATTTCAGCTTTTGTTTGATTTTTTTTAATTTTGATAGTTATTATAGCAGTATTCTCAGAATATGTGTATATCAAAGACGTTTTTCGGTGAGTCCATTATGGAGTTTATTTTGCCGAGCACAAATCACAGATCATGTAAAATTGTCCTTCCTTTCCCCCCAGCCCTCCCATGGTGTGTTGGTTCCTAGGTCAATTTCAATGTGTAGGATTCCAAGAAAGAGATATATAAGAAGTAGATAGGAGAGAATGTACTAATTGTATGAGGAAGGTTAAAAGGAAATTTAAAGACAAAGCCAGTGTTTCTAGTTTGTGTAAATAGCTGAATACTTGTGTTGTTCTTTGAGAATGGGGTGGAGATGTATAGGATGGCTTGGAGCAAGTGATGTTTGATGCACTGTAATAGCAAGGTAAATATGTTTAAGAAGTCGTGAATATAGGTCTGTAGTTCAAGGAAAAGGTCTATAGTACATTCTTAGGTCTAGGAGTTATATGCACATGCATGGTAATCAAAATTAAAGAGACCATTGATAACATCCATGGAGAGCATACATTAAATGATGAAAAGAAGGCTTTAGACATTTCTTAGTGAAACTGAAAAATTTAAGTTATTATGGCAAAGAAAGACTCAGAGAAGGCAAACTGTTTTATTCTTTCAGAATTAAGATATTTTAAGAGGAGTTAAAAATAACTTATTAAAGAGGCTAATAAACAAAGTTTTATATTTAGATGAATAGAAGAAAATGCATATATTACCAATAGAAGAGAGAATTGACGGATCCTGATATCTATGATACATAGTAATGATGGGACATAACAGATAAGGCAAAGATTCGAATAGTCAAGGAACTAGAGCTCTTGCTGAGTTCAAAGAAATTCACATGTCAAGATCTGACTTCTCCCCCACTGTTTAATTTGGCCATTTCAAGTTTATTTTGGTTCATTTTATCAGGATACGCTGCCATCACCTGACAAAAACTGGTCACCCACTCTCATCCTCTTTCTATCTGTGGTTGTATCAACTACCTTATTGCTTAATAAATCATCCCCAAACCTGGTGCTTTAATTTCCTTAGCTCATGATTTTGTGGGTCATTAATTTGTCCTGGGCTCAGTAGGGTGTTTTTATGCTGGTCTTAAGTGGGTTCACATATGCATCAGCTATTGGTCAGCATGGTGGCTCTGCCTCCATGAAGGTGGCTGTCTGTCCGCCCAGAAAACAAGGGGCCTGGACCTCTGCCTCCTATCATCACTTGGGTAACCTGGGCTTGTTTCAAGAATGGTAAGAATAGAGGTTGTATGGTCTTTTGAGGCTGTTAGACAAAATTGGCACATCGTAATTTCTGCCACATTATATCGACCCAAGCAAGACACAGGACAACCTAGATTCAGGTAGTGAAGGGAAAAAACATCCCTGAGAAGAAAGAAGCAATAAAGTATTGTGGACACAGGGAAAGTCGAAAAAATATGTTGACTTCCAGCGCTGCTCTAGAGACTAACTAACCTTCAGGTTACACTTCATGAAATGGCAAAGAAAATACTGAATCTCAGGTCTGCCCACTTCCCTCATCATCAATTCTCCTCTGTTAGCCTATCTCACAAAGTCATTTTATTGATCAAGATCAGTTAAGATTTGCCACTGTTTGATGAAGGGTTCCAGGAAAGCATATGCTGAGTTGTCTTCAGGTCATAATGTGGATTCTGCTTCCCAGACAATGTATGAAACCCTCTAGAAGTCATTGGGTGTAGCTATAGTGCATGCTGGAAAATGTTGACCTCAGCATAGTAAGGGAATTGGTCTGAGCTGTAAGGTAAACCAGGTTTTAGATGCTGGGCAGAAAAACCATCCTTTCCAAGGCTTGTTTTCTGCTTTATTCTTATAAAATCAAAACAGACTACCTAAGTTCACAGTAGGAGGCTGTGGTAGACACAATAATGCCTCCTCCTCAAAAAGATATTCACGGAATATGTGAATGTTTTACCTTATGTGGCAAAGTGAATTTTGGAAACGTGATTAAGTTATGGAGCTTAATGGGAACATTATCCTGGATCACATAATTGGGTGCAGTCAAGGCTCCTTAAAGAGGAAAGAAGGATGAGTCAGTGTTATAAAAAAGAGATACAGTAACGGAACCCAAGCTTGGAGTGATGTACTTTGAAGATGGAGGAGGGGGCTATGAGCCAAGAATACTGCAGATTTTGGACACTGGAACAATTCTCCCCTGAAGCCTCCAGAAAGAGTGAAGCTTTGCCAACACCTTGATTTTAGACTTCTGACCTCCCAAACTATAAAGCAATAAATTTGTTTTTAAGCCACTAAGACGTTGGTAATTTGTTACTGTAGCAGTATGAAATTAATTAATGCAGAAATCAAAATGGAACATTTCTGTGGGGGCGAAAGCTGATCCAGACAGGAGAACAGAAGAGAGAAAGGAAGACGCTCGTTAACTAAGTATGAATAAGAATCTGGATAGGCAGAGCCAGAAATTCTGTGCTCAGTTTAAAATAATACATGATGGCTGTGGTTACTTTGATGATAACATTCTTCAGTGTTAACTTGTGTTACTAGATGATGAAAATAATATCTCCTGATATTTATATCATTATTGTATTCCTGATCATGTCTTTGTGTAATTTATGGTTTTAGGCTCCAATCATTGCTGCAATTATTTATTGTATTTGTTTCAACCTACCTTTGGAGCACAGGCACTTTCTATCTACTGGTAATAATATATTTGCAAACTGCAAGTGTTTGTTCATGTACTGTCCTAATATCTGTGTTCAAGTATAATTAAAATAGTAATGATAATGACTATCATAAAAGTATAAAATAGACATGGAGACAACCAGTAATCTCTTTTGCTTATTCTGAATTTGCTTAAACTTATTTTACTGTTTTTCAGGTAATTTGTTTGGCCTTAGATATTTTTTTCTTCATAAATCAGTAAATCTCTATTTTATTCAAAAACAATCATATCTATTGTAGATTTGTAAGATTAATAAAGTTAGGATCCTGCTATAGGAATCTCAAGTCTAGTACAGTTAGAAAGATAAAGTGTCAGTCCCGCTGCAGAGAATACACAGAGCTGGCAAGACCTCCAGAGCTCTTCTCCCCCATAACCCACAGACCTCTATGAATGCAGCAACAGTGTGCACCTAGATAGAACATAGTATTTATTGTTTATATATTATCTTTCTCTCACCTTCTTCTCTAGAAAATATAAGTTCTTGCTAAAATTCATGAGTCACAAAAATTTCAAAATAGAGCCCTCATCTACTTGCCAAAATCACTTTCTGTGAAAACAAAAATTGCACAGGACAGTTAAACAGGTAATGAAGACTTCCTTCAAGGCTGTTGCAATAGGAGAGAGAAACCAGACTCAGTCCAAACTCAACTTGGCTAAAGCAAAGGGCTGCAGAGCTTTTATGAGCTAGGATGGAGGCTGGGGAT
The DNA here is from genome assembly GCF_007565055.1 of Rhinopithecus roxellana. NCBI lineage: Eukaryota > Metazoa > Chordata > Mammalia > Primates > Cercopithecidae > Rhinopithecus > Rhinopithecus roxellana. The sequence goes on from NC_044569.1 coordinate 25,425,350, forward strand.
AATAGGCCAATTGTGTTTGATAACTGGCTTTAACCAATAGGAAAGTAAATGTTCTTGTATCATCATGACAGGGGATAGTTTTGCAATTTGGAACAAGGCTTCTGCTGAAGTTAGGCTCTTATCCTTTTACAGAAACTGGGATGTATTGGTTCTATCTTCCTTAATGATAAAATTTCATAGAGATGGCTTTGGGGTCCTTGAGGAAGACATTCCTTGGTAATAAAAGTGTCAAGAGGATTTTTAAAAGATTTACATATTAAAAGGGCAGAGAAAAGATTTACAATGACAGATTTTCTAAAGAGAGGTCGAGGCCTAAAATTAGAAAGAAACCTGACTAAATTTACTCAAGCTAGAAGAAATATAAGGCCTTCTTGGTCATAACCCAGGGATATAAGAAAATAGAAAACCACAGAATGCAGTTGTTCATAATAAAGAGGATGTATTTTACTTTGAAAAATTCTTAGGGAATCATTATATTTAAATGTACAGAATTATTCCTGCTCTTATACCTCATCCAAGGTTGTAGATCAGGTTTAAGGTTCTGGGTAGTATATTTATTTAGAGAATTTTTCTTCTTCTTTTTTTTTTTTTTTTTTTGAGATGCCATCTTGCTCTGTCGCCGGGGCTGGAGTGCAGTGGCGTGCTCTCAGCTCACTGCAACCTCTACCTGCTAGGTTCAAGCCATTCTCCTGCCTCAGCCACCCGAGTAGCTGGGATTACAGGCACGTGCCACTGTGCCCAGCTAACTTTTGTATTTTTAGTAGAGTCAGTATTTCACCATGTTGACTAGGCTGATCTCGAACTCCTGACCTCATGATCTGCCCACCATGGCCTCCCAAAGCACTGGAATTACAGGTGTGAGCCACTGTGCCCAACCTAACATAAAATTATTGTAAGGGAAAAAGTTATAAATGAGAGTTATTTTTCCATAAGTATGGTCTCATTTAAGCCCATTTACTTAGGAAAAAATATTCATATTTATTTGTTCAAGAAGTAGGGAAAAGCTATGGATATTGAAAGCTACAAAATATACTTTCATCTGAAAAAACAGCTAGAATCTCCAGAGAAAGAAATACTCTTAATGATGGCAATCCATCATAGAACTTTTGAACAAAATCAACATTAAACATAAGACATTAAATATATAGACACACACATATGCACATACACTATCCAGCCCTGATAGTGTCATGCTACCATTAAAGAGAACAGAAAATGGAGAATTTTAGAAGGATTTAACTTGGATCAATTCCTGAAACATTAACATCATTGGCTAAAGGCGCAAAATCCATAAGAAGATCATCGAACTTAACGAGTATATATTTGGCTATAAACCAGAAGCAAAGCTATATTAAGGAAGAAAAATAAAGTGCAATGATTTTATTAAATGAATTCAGTAATTAACTTGTTTTATCATTGAAAAGGCTACAAATGGCAAGGGAAACTTTGAGACTCCACTATTTGTGATAGTCATATTTTTTAATCCAACAATAGAATTTGCCAAAGACAAATAACCTAGGTGCCAGAGCGGAACAAAGATGAGAAACACACACTCTTTACTTTCCATTTGCTTATAATCTAGCAGGAAATAATGCTTCTAATAACAGCATAATAGTAATACAGCACATATTTATACAGTGATTATTTTATGTCAGTCACTGTTCTAGGTGCTGTTTGTTTCTCAGTAATTTACAAAAACCTCATGAAGTTGATGAGGTCAGCAAGGGCTTATGCATGATAACATTATACAGTGTGATGGATATACATGACCGTGAGTTCATGTAGTATCTGTGCTCTTTAAACATGGGCTTTTTGGACTTTCACTAGAGCTCTTTGCTATTTACTTTTCATGTGTATTAATAATATTGTCTTAGTCTATTTGGGCTACTATAACAGAAATATACGCTGGGTGTTTAAACGGCAAATATTTATTTCTCACAGTTACGGAGGCTGAGAAGTCCAAAGTCAAGATTTGGCGTCTGATGAGGCCCCTTTTTCTGGTTCATACACAGTCATATCCTGTGTCCTCTCATAGCAGAAAGGGTGAGGGAGCTCTCTGAGGTCCCATTTATAAGGGCACTAATACCATTCATGAGGGATCCACACTCAAAACCTAATTAAATCCCACAGGTCCCACCTCCTAATAGCATCACCTTGGGATTTGAACGTATGAATTTTGGTGGTATTTGGGGGGCAGACACAAATATAAAATGAAAGGAAACACTAATCTTACATTTTTTTTTAATGCATGTTAAAGATGTGTGTGTGTACAACTCTTTGTAGTTAGCTCTTAATATAAAAAAAAGTTTTATTACATAGGTAAAGGGATTATGGAAATGCTTATTAAGAAGGTGATAGTCTCTAGAAGATTTCTCTGAGAGGAATGACTAAGTTATGTGAGAAATAAATAGAATTTTTGAATCATCTGAGAAAGAAGGAGAAGCAGGTGATATATACTAGAAGAGAGAAAGTGTACTGGATGCTGATCACTTGAAATGTTAGCCTTACCATGTTAGGCTCCTTAGATGAGAGACTGGCAAACAACTGCCTGCCTGTTTTAGCCCAGCCCAGGAGATAAAGATGGTTTTATATTTTTAAATGACTAGAACATCTCAAAACAAGAAAACTGTGTCATGATACATGAAAGCCATATAGAATTTAAAATCTGAGTTAACTATCAAAAAATTACTATTTGCAAACAATCATATTTATTCATTTTCATATGGCAGACAATGTATGCCCTGCAAAAGCTAATAGTCACTAATACTTACACTTCACAAGTTTGCAGATCCTTGCCTTACACAGAATTCTTTTTATTTAATCCTAATTTAATTATAAATTTAAATTATAAATTTAATTATAAATTTAAAATTAATTATAAATTTAAAGACTACTTTTGTACTTTGGAAACTAATATAACAAAAAACCTTCTCCCTTTTAGTGTCTCTAACACAGATGTCACTCAAAAAGTATCTACTGGTCTGTATGTCCCCTATTTGATTCCAGACTTGAAGTGGTGAAGCCACAGAGTCATTCTGGGAAGGCTAGAGACACTAAAAGAGAGAAGAAGCCTTTTTTTTTTTTTTTGACATGGGATCTCACTCTGTCCCCCAGGCTGGAGTGCAGTGGCCAGATCTCAGCTCACTGCAAGCTCCGCCTCCCGGGTTCACGCCATTCTCCTGCCTCAGCCTCCCGAGTAGCTGGGACTACAGGCGCCCGCCACCTCACCTGGCTAGTTTTTTGTATTTTTTAGTAGAGACGGGGTTTCATCATGTTAGCCAGGATGGTCTCGATCTCCTGACCTCGTGATCCGCCTGTCTCGGCCTCCCAAAGTGCTGGGATTACAGGCTTGAGCCACTGCGCCCGGCCTTTTTTTTTTCTTTTTTAATCCTGGTTAAATTTCCAATTATGTAAGTATCCACTTACACGTATGGTATGTTTGGCTGTGTCCCCACCCAAATCTCATCTTGAATTGTAGCTCCCATGATTTTCATGTGTTGTGAGAAGGAACCAGTGGTAGACAATTGAATCATGGAGGCGGTTTTCCCCCGTACTGCTCTTGTGGTAGTGAATATGTCTCATGAGATCTGATGGTTTTATAAGGGGGAGTTTCACTGCACAAGCTCTTCTTCTCTTGTCTGCCACCATGTGAGATGTGCCTTTCACCTTCTGTCATGGTTGTGAGACCTCCCCAGCCACGTGGAACTGTGAGTCCATTAAACCTCTTTCTTTTGTAAATTGCCCAATCTCGGGTATGTCTTTATCGGCAGCGAGTAAACGAACTAATACAATGTACTTTCAAACATCGAGATAATTTATTTAGAAATTACTTTTTTTTTTCTATTTCCTTCTTTGGTATCTTTTCTCAATTGTTATTATTTTTCAAGTATAATCTTAATAATTCTAATCATTATGGCCTATGTTATCTAGAAATCAACAATGAGAAATCAAATAAAAAGTAAATTTTACTGTAAAAGTTTATTTTTTATTCAAATGCTTAACAGTCTTATTCATCACACTGCTCCCCTCTTTGAAAACTAGATCCTGGCATATTCTGATATGCTCTGAAAATAATTTTGTGAAGCAATTCCTTTTGTCTGTAATCTTGATTCATAGACTTTCACATGAATTCTTTTATTGCTTTATTTTCATAATAGCTTTTAGGCAACCAATCATCATGCATAATACTGTGTTTCTTCATGACTTTTTAGCATCCAGATGTCTATACCTCATGTTACTGCCTTTTAGACACATTTAAAAAAATAAGTTGCTATAAAAAATTGCATTCATTTCTGCAGTAAATTTTAAATTATTCTTTCATAAAGGAGACAAACTTTTACTTGAATACAGAAGTACTTGGTATGCCTTTTGCTAATGTGAAAACCTGAATAAATAAAGTTGTGGTTTTGCATTGATTTGAAAGGAGCTGACAAATGGGATTTCTAAGCATATTCTTTTACATACAGACACATCATATTTGAAAATAAGTTTTCTCTTATAGTTAGTAATTTTTATAAAGAATATAAGGACAAATTGAGATTATTATCCAAACTATTTGCAAGTATGTTTTGATTTCTCAGTAGATGCTTTTAGGTAAATGAGAATGCTTTTGAGAAGTGTCCTCAAAATAAAGGTTGGAATTTATATATAGGCCCAAGAAAATTTTAATGAATAGGTCAGGTTTCTTAAGAGAAGATTTGCATCAGAATCACCTGATGAGTCTTCTAAAAATATATCTGCCTGTGCCTCATCCTGCACCTGCTGAATCAAAATCCCTTGGAAGGAGCTACACATAATTTGGAAGGGTCTCTGGTAGGTTCTGATTCTCACCTTTGTTTGACCACCATTGGATAAAACCAACTCTTAGATAATAAAAAACCAAAAAAGTTAGCCTCATAAAAATATTACTGAGTTTGTTAATACAATGTTAATACAATGGCAGTATTTTCCATGTGCCCCAACATTTTTATGTAAAACCTTAGATAAGAATTAAAACTTTTTCGTTGTGGAGCAATTCTATAAAGTGTTTTCGTGCTCAAGAAAAACAATATACCTGACTATATTTCTTCCTTTGTCTCTCACTTTGACCAGCAGGATTCTTTGGGTCAGATGTATAGTTTAATTTTCAGCCACTTGTACCTGAATATCCGTGTTCTAATTTTTGTTGTTGTTGTTGTGTTAATTCAAGAAAAGGAGGCTCAAGAATTTATTGACACTCCCCTATGTATCAAAAGCATTTTAAGTACTGGGAGTAATAGTGATGAACAAAATGGTCACGGCTTCAAATCTAGTGGCTAAGACAGATGTTAAATAAGCATTTTAGTAAGTACAGTCTCATCTAGATATTGTAAGCCTATTTTCTGTATTGATTTATACATTTTTTTTTTTCATTTTTCTTACTCGGAGATAAACCATGGGATCTCTTTAATATTTGTGTGCAAACATACATATATATATATAATGTGTATATATACACACATATATGTGTATATATATGTAATGTGTGTACATATATTTATATATAAAATGTGTATATGTGTGTATATATATATGTTATATTTTATGTAGCAAAGTGAATATGCACTGTACACAGTATGGGATATATGATACACTGTACAGTATGTGTATATATATCCTATTTTATACCTATTTTATACTTATGTAACTATATTGTTTTATTTATTTTGGTTATCACATCCTTTGTGGGTTAAGTTGGAATAAATGTGTGCCTGCATATATACACACACGTACACCCAAACATATAGTGAATGAATTAGAATTACAATTCTCAGTATTACATATTAGCTCACATTTCATAATGTTTTATTTGTATATACTGACAACTAAGTAAATTATGTATTATATTTTGCAGTATTCCTATACAGTTTTTTTTTTAACTATTTTTAATTCTTTTTGTTTTACATCATTAAATGTAAACAGAATTTGGGGACAGTTTTGCAGTGGTGAAACTGAAATTGAAAGTCATAAAAAGCTGTTACTTTCTATATCCACTGAAGAAAAAGGAACATGTTATTGTCACAAACAACGTCGACATGTTGTGTATATGATTTCTATTTTTCTTTTTTTTTTTTTTTATTATACTTTAAGTTCTAGGGTACATGTGCATAACGTGCAGGTTTGTTACATATGTATACTTGTGCCATGTTGGTGTGCTGAACCCCTCAACTCGTCAGCACCCATCAAGTCATCATTTATATCATGTATAACCCCCAATGCAATTCCTCCCCCCACCCCCTCCCCATAATAGGCCCCTGTGTGTGATGTTCCCCTTCCCGAGTCCAAGTTTCCTCATTGTTCAGTTCCCACCTATGAGTGAGAACATGCGGTGTTTGGTTTTCTGTTCTTGTGATAGTTTGCTAAGAATGATGGTTTCCAGCTGCATCCATGTCCCTACAAAGGACGCAAACTCATCCTTTTTTATGGCTGCCTAGTATTCCATGGTGTATATGTGCCACATTTTCTTAATCCAGTCTGTCACAGATGGACATTTGGGTTGATTCCAAGTCTTTGCTATTGTGAATAGTGCCGCAATAAACATACGTGTGCATGTGTCTTTGTAGTAGAATAATTTATAATCCTTTGGGTATATACCCAGTAGTGGGATGGCTGGGTCATATGGTACATCTAGTTCTAGATCCTTGAGGAATTGCAATACTGTTTTCCATAATGGTTGAACTAGTTTACAATCCCACCAAGAGTGTAAAAGTGTTCCTATTTCTCCACATCCTCTCCAACAGCTGTTGTTTCCTGATTTTTTAATGATTGCCATTCTAACTGGTGTGAGATGGTATCTCATTGTGGTTTAGATTTGCATTTCTCTGATGGCGAGTGATGATGAGCATTTTTTCACGTGTCTGTTGGCTGTATGAATGTCTTCTTTTGAGAAATGTCTGTTCATATCCTTTGCCCACTTTTTGATGGGATTGTTTGTTTTTTTCTTGTATATTTGTTTGAGTTCTTTGTAGATTCTGGTTATTAGCCCTTTGTCAGATGAGTAGGTTGCAAAAATTTTCTCCCATTCTGTAGGTTGCCTGTTCACTCTGATGGTAGTTTCTTTTGCTGTGCAGAAGCTCTTTAGTTTAATTAGATCCCATTTGTCAATTTTGGCTTTTGCTGCCGTTGCTTTAGGTGTTTTAGATATGAAGTCCTTGCCCATGCCTATGTCCTGAATGGTACTACCTAGATTTTCTTCTAGGGTTTTTATGGTATTAGGTCTAACATTTAAGTCTCTAATCCATCTTGAATTAATCTTCGTATAAGGAGTAAGGAAAGGATCCAGTTTCAGGTTTCTACTTATGGCTAGCCAATTTTCCCAGCACCATTTATTAAATAGGGAATCCTTTCCCCATTTCTTGTTTCTCTCAGGTTTGTCAAAGATCAGATGGCTGTAGATGTGTGGTATTACTTCCGAGGACTCTGTTCTGTTCCATTGGTCTATATCTCTGTTTTGGTACCAGTACCATGCTGTTTTGGTTACTGTAGCCTTGTAGTATAGTTTGAAGTCAGGTAGCGTGACGCCTCCAGCTTTGTCCTTTTGACTTAGGATTGTCTTGGCAATGCGGGCTCTTTTTTGGTTCCACATGAACTTTAAAGCAGTTTTTTCCAATTCTGTGAAGAAAGTCATTGGTAGCTTGATGGGGATGGCATTGAATCTATAAATAACCTTGGGCAGTATGGCCATTTTCAGGATATTGATTCTTCCTATCCATGAACATGGTATGTTCTTCCATTTGTTTGTGTCCTCTTTTATTTCACTGAGCAGTGGTTTGTAGTTCTCCTTGAAGAGGTCCTTTACATCCCTTGTAAGTTGGATTCCTAGGTATTTTATTCTCTTTGAAGCAATTGTGAATGGAAGTTCCTTCCTGATTTGGCTCTCTGCTTGTCTGTTACTGGTGTATAAGAATGCTTGTGATTTTTGCACATTAATTTTGTATCCTGAGACTTTGCTGAAGTTGCTTATCAGCTTAAGGAGATTTTGGGCTGAGACAATCGGGTTTTCTAAATATACAATCATGTCATCTGCAAACAGGGACATTTTGACTTCTTCTTTTCCTAACTGGATACCCTTGATTTCTTTCTCTTGCCTGATTGCCCTAGCCAGAACTTCCAACACTATGTTGAATAGGAGTGGTGAGAGAGGGCATCCCTGTCTTGTACCAGTTTTCAAAGGGAATTTTTCCAGTTTTTGCCCATTCAGTATGATATTAGCTGTGGGTTTGTCATAAATAGCTCTTATTGTTTTGAGGTATGTTCCATCAATACTGAATTTATTGAGCGTTTTTAGCATGAAGGGCTGTTGAATTTTGTCAAAAGCCTTTTCTGCATCTATTGAGATAATCATGTGGTTCTTGTCTTTGGTTCTGTTTATATGCTGGATTACGTTTATTGATTTGTGAATGTTGAACCAGCCTTGCATCCCAGGGATGAAGCCCACTTGATCATGGTGGATAAGCTTTTGGATGTGCTGCTGAATCCGGTTTGCCAGTATTTTATTGAGAATTTTTGCATCGATGTTCATCAGGGATATTGGTCTAAAATTCTCTTTTGTTGTTGTGTCTCTGCCAGGCTTTGGTACCAGGATGATGTTGGCCTCATAAAATGAGTTAGGGAGGATTCCCTCTTTTTCTATTGATTGGAATAGTTTCAGAAGGAATGGTACCAGCTCCTCCTTGTACCTCTGGTAGAATTCAGCTGTGAATCCATCTGGTCCTGGACTTTTATTGGTGGGTAGGCTATTAATTGTTGCCTCAATTTCAGAGACTACTATTGGTCTATTCAGGGATTCAACTTCTTCCTGGTTTAGTCTTGGAAGAGTGTAAGTGTCCAGGAAATTATCCATTTCTTCTAGATTTTCTAGTTGATTTGCGTAGAGGTGTTTATAGTATTCTCTGATGGTAGTTTGTATTTCTATGGGGTCGGTGGTGATATCCCCTTTATCATTTTTTATTGCATCTATTTGATTCCTCTCTCTTTTCTTCTTTATTAGTCTTGCTAGTGGTCTGTCAATTTTGTTGATCTTTCCAAAAAACCAACTCCTGGATTCATTGATTTTTTGGAGGGTTTTTTGTGTCTCTATCTCCTTCAGTTCTGCTCTGATCTTAGTTATTTCTTGCCTTCTGCTAGCTTTTGAATGTGTTTGCTCTTGCCTCTCTAGTTCTTTTAATTGTGATGTTAGAGTGTCAATTTTAGATCTTTCCTGCTTTCTCTTGTGGGCATTTAGTGCTGTAAATTTCCCTCTACACACTGCTTTAAATGTGTCCCAGAGATTCTGGTATGTTGTATCTTTGTTCTCATTGGTTTCAAAGAACATCTTTATTTCTGCCTTCATTTCATTATGTACCCAGTAGTCATTCAGGAGCAAGTTGTTCAGTTTCCATGTAGTTGAGCGGTTTCGATTGAGTTTCTTAGTCCTGAGTTCTAGTTTGATTGTGCTGTGGTCTGAGAGACAGTTCGTTATAATTTCTGTTCTTTTACATTTGCTGAGGAGTGCTTTACTTCCAATTATGTGGTCAATTTTGGAATAAGTGCGATGTGGTGCTGAGAAGAATGTATATTCTGTTGATTTGGGGTGGAGAGTTCTATAGATGTCTATTAGGTCTGCTTGGTGCAGAGATGAGTTCAATTCCTGGATATCCTTGTTAACTTTCTCTCTCGTTGATCTGTCTAATGTTGACAGTGGAGTGTTGAAGCCTCCCATTATTATTGTATGGGAGTCTAAGTCCCTTTGTAAGTCTCTAAGGACTTGCTTTATGAATCTGGGTGCTCCTGTATTGGGTGCATATATATTTAGGATAGTTAGCTCTTCCTGTTGAATTGATCCCTTTACCATTATGTAATGGCCTTCTTTGTCTCTTTTGATCTTTGATGGTTTAAAGTCTATTTTATCAGAGACTAGGATTGCAACCCCTGCTTTTTTTTGTTCTCCATTTGCTTGGTAGATCTTCCTCCATCCCTTTATTTTGAGCCTATGTATGTCTCTGCATGTGAGATGGGTCTCCTGAATACAGCAGACTGATGGGTCTTGACTCTTTATCCAGTTTGCCAGTCTGTGTCTTTTAATTGGAGCATTTAGTCCATTAACATTTAAGGTTAATATTGTTATGTGTGAACTTGATCCTGCCATGATGATATTAACTGGTTATTTTGCTCGTTAGTTGATGCAGTTTCTTCCTAGCCTCGATGGTCTTTACATTTTGGCATGTTTTTGCAATGGCTGGTACCGGTTGTTCCTTTCCATGTTTAGGGCTTCCTTCAGGGTCTCTTGTAAGGCGGGCCTGGTGGTGACAAAATCTCTAAGCATTTGCTTATCTGTAAAGGATTTTATTTCTCCTTCACTTATGAAACTTAGTTTGGCTGGATATGAAATTCTGGGTTTAAAATTCTTTTCTTTAAGAACATTGAATATTGGCGCCCACTCTCTTCTGGCTTGTAGAGTTTCTGCCGAGAGATCTGCTGTTAGTCTGATGGGCTTCCCTTTGTGGGTAACCCGATCTTTCTCTCTGGCTGCCCTTAAGATTTTTTCCTTCATTTCAACTTTGGTGAATCTGGCAATTATGTGTCTTGGAGTTGCTCTTCTGGAGGAGTATCTTTGTGGCGTTCTCTGTATTTCCTGAATTTGAATGTTGGCCTGCCCTACTAGGTTGGGGAAGTTCTCCTGGATGATATCCTGAAGAGTGTTTTCCACCTTGGTTCCATTTTCCCCCTCACTTTCAGGCACCCCAATCAGACGTAGATTTGGTCTTTTTACATAATCCCACACTTCTTGCAGGCTTTGTTCATTTCTTTTTCTTCTTTTTTCTTTTGGTTTCTCTTCTCGCTTCATTTCATTCATTTGATCCTCAATCGCTGATACTCTTTCTTCCAGTTGATCGAGTCGGTTACTGAAGCTTGTGCATTTGTCACGTATTTCTCGTGTCATGGTTTTCATCTCTGTCATTTCGTTTATGACCTTCTCTGCATTAATTAGTCTAGCTGTCAATTCTTCCACTCTTTTTTCAAGATTTTTAGTTTCTTTGCGCTGGGTACGTAATTCCTCCTTTAGCTCTGAGAAGTTTGATGGACTGAAGCCTTCATCTCTCATCTCGTCAAAGTCATTCTCTGACCAGCTTCGATCCGTTGCTGGCGATGGGCTGCGCTCCTTTGCAGGGGGAGATGCGCTCTTATTTTTTGAATTTCCAGCTTTTCTGCCCTGCTTTTTCCCCATCTTTGTGGTTTTATCTGTCTCTGGTCTTTGATGATGGTGATGTACTGATGGGGTTTTGGTATAGGTGTCCTTCCTGTTTGATAGTTTTCCTTCTGACAGTCAGGACCCTCAGCTGTAGGTCTGTTGGAGATTGCTTGAGGTCCACTCCAGACCCTGTTTGCCTGGGTATCAGCAGCAGAGGTTGCAGAAGATAGGATATTGCTGAACAGCGAGTGTACCTGTCTGATTCTTACTTTGGAAGCTTCCTCTCAGGGGTGTACTCCACCCTGTGAGGTGTGGGGTGTCAGACTGCCCCTAGTGGGGGATGTCTCCCAGTTAGGCTACTCAGGGGTGAGGGACCCACTTGAGCAGGCAGTCTGTCCGTTCTTAGATCTCAACCTCTGTGTTGGGAGATCCACTGCTCTCTTCAAAGCTGTCAGACAGAGTCGTTCGCGTCTGCACAGGCCTCTGCTGCTTCCCCTGTTGTGCCCTGTCCCCAGAGGTGGAGTCTACAGAGACAGGCAGGTTTCCTTGAGCTGCTATGAGCTCCACCCAGTTCGAGCTTCCCAGCGGCTTTGTTTACCTACTTAAGCCTCAGCAATGGCAGGCACCCCTCCCCCAGCCTCACTGCTGCCTTGCGGATAGATCGCCGCAGACTGCTGTGTTAGCAATGAGGGAGGCTCCGTGGGCGTGGGACCCTCCCGGCCAGGTGTGGGATATATTCTCCTGGTGTGCCAGTTGGCTTAAAGTGCAGTATTGGGGTGGGAGTTACCCGATTTTCCAGGTGTTGTGTGTCTCAGTTCCCCTGGCTAGGAAAAGGGATTCCCTTCCCCCTTGTGCTTTCCAGGTGAGGCGATGCCTCGCCCTGCTTCAGCTCTCGCTGGTCAGGCTGCAGCAGCTGACCAGCACCGATTGTCCAGCACTCCCTAGTGAGATGACCCCAGTACCTCAGTTGAAAATGCAGAAATCACCGGTCTTCTGTGTCGCTCGCGCTGGGAGTTGGAGACGGGGGCTGTTCCTATTCGGCCATCTTCGATTTCTATTTTTCAAAGATGATACTGTGCTAGTGCAACTAGTTTAATTGTCCTTACAACTTTTTCAGCTCTCATGCAGTTTGAGTTGGTCACTAATTTTTAGGAAAATTGTAGCATATAAATCCTGTTGGAAAATTAGATACAGTGTAAAGATTCTGAGATATAACTGTTAACCTCCTAAAATAGAGATCTAGTGTTGCGGGAAGTCAGGGACCCCGAACAGAGACCCCAAGACTGGAGCTGAGGCAGAAGAACACAAGTTGTCAAGATTTCATGGACGTTTATCACTTCCCCAGTCAGTACTCTTATAATTTCTTATGCCTGTCTTTACTTTAATCTCATAATCCTGTTATCATCATAAACTGAGAATGTACATCACCTCAGGACCACTATTGTACAAATTGATTGTAAAATATGTGTGTTTGAACAATATGAAATCAGTGCACTCTGAAAAAGAACAGAACAACAGCAATTTTCAGGCAATGAGGGAAGATAACCATAAGGTCTGACTGCCTACAGAGTCGAGCAGAATAGAGCCATATTTTTCTTCTTGCAGAGAGCCTATAGACAGATGTGTAAGTAGGAGAAATATCACTGAATTCTTTTCCCAGCAAGGAATATTAATAATTGAGACTCTGGGAGAGGAATGCATTCCTGGGGGTAGGTCTATAGATGGCTGCTCTGGGATTGTCTGTCTTACGCGGTTGAGATAAGAAGTAAAATGCACACTGATCTCCTGCAGTACCCTCAGGCTTACTAGGACTGGGAAATTCCAGCCTGGTAAATTCTAGTCTGACCGATATTTCTGCTCTCGAACTCTGTTTCCTGTTACAATGTTTATCAAGACAATGAGTGCACAGTGGGACAGAGACCCTCATCAGTAATTCTAATTTTGCCTGGCTTTGTGATCTTTATTGCCCTTTGAAGCATGTGATTCCTTGTGACCTACTGCCTGTTCGTACACCCCCTCCCCTTTTAAAATCCCTAATAAAAACTTGCTGGTTTTATGGCTCGAGGTCGTCATCACAGTCCCACCAATATGTGATGACACCCCCGAAGGCCCAGCTGTAAAATTTCTGTTTGTACTCTTTCTCTTTATTTCTCAGATTGGCTGACACTTAGGGAAAATAGAAAGAACCTACGCTGAAATATTGGGGGCTGGTTCCCCCAGTAATCTAGTACATTTTGATGGAGGAATAGTGAAGGCAGACATGATGGATGCTTCATGGAAAAGAACTGGCCATGTTTGCAGACTGAACAACCTCAGGATGGCACACTTGCCCCTGCAACCACACTTTGAGTGCCCTGAAAACTCAGAATCCTAATGTAGTCCCCAAAATCACTGACCCTTAAATGAGAAATTCAATAGAAAGTAATGTTTTTCTTAATTTTTAAAGTACACCCTGGGTAGTACAGTTAAATCACATGGTTGAAGAATATTACATTGAAAGTCCCTGTTGGAAAAATATAAATTTGACCAGTTTTTCTTTCAAATAATATTCCAAAGACTGATATCTGTCTGTTCATGCAGCGTATAGCAGCAGATTGGATGAAGTTGATTCAGAAGCACTAACCATTGTTTGTGAGCCAGGAAAGCAGCAAGAATTCTGATTGGCATTGTTATTTACTATTTTTGAATGCTGATGGTGCATTTACATGACAGATTCTTTCCTGTGCTTATTGACATTCATAAATGAAAAGGCTCTGCTTTGCTGACTATTTAACTGGTAATTTAATTTTCCTAATGACTTTCTTTACAGGAACTGGATTTTGAAGCCAAAACAAGTTACACACTACGGATAGAAGCTGCAAATAAAGATGCCGACCCCCGCTTTCTAAGCTTGGGTCCATTCAGTGACACAACAACCGTGAAGATAATTGTGGAAGATGTGGATGAGCCGCCTGTGTTCTCTTCACCCTTGTACCCTATGGAGGTGTCAGAAGCTACCCAGGTTGGGAATATCATTGGCACTGTAGCAGCTCATGACCCAGATTCTTCCAATAGCCCTGTGAGGTAAAAAGTCATTGCTCTCCTTTTCTATGGTTTTACAAACAGTGCATCTTTTTTCACAACTCTTGTTTTATGCTATGATGCTTCTTTGTTCATAACAAATAAAAAACTATATATATATATATAGAGAGAGAGAGAGTTATAACAGCAGAAGTAAAACAGGATTAGAAACATACATTTTACTAACTCAAAATCGTCATCTGATTATCAAGGCCATTATCATTGAGCCATATTTTTAGGCATCCATTATTATCTACAAGCCATAGCTTATGTTTCTATTCAACTAATTATCCTGAACCTATTTTAAAGCAAAGCATGTTCAAAAATGAAGCGATGCATGTTTTAGTTATAGGATACATGCATATGTTAGAAAAATAATTGTATCAGCAATTCAAATTAGGGACTAATTTGAAAACAAATCATTTTAATGATACTCGTCTACTTGAACGGTATATTTTTGTTCAGTTTAATATTTCCACTTAAAAAATTTTTTAAAAACTATCTACATGTAAAGACTATTAAGAATATCCTTTCAGTAGTGTTGTGTTGAGGCTAGACACTGTTATAGCCAGATAATATCTTTAATACTGACACAATGGTGATACGTAAGCATTTCAAAATATGTCAACCTTACATTTTGCACTTTTTAGCTATAATTTATAATCTGAGATCTACATGTGTTTTTGTGTGTATACGTGTGTTTCTGTGTTTCTATGAGACTTATTTAAGTTAACATTATAAAAAATAGAATATAATTGAAATAAAATATCTATTGTATTATATGTCTTATTTGGGTTTGTAAGTAAAATACTTCACTTTTCAACATAAAGGTTTGATTTTGATTACAAAGACTATAAGGTAAAAAAAGAAAAAGAAAACACAATGATTATTTTATATTCAGATATGTTCAATTATAAGCTATCCACAGATTTTTAGATTTAAATA
The DNA here is from genome assembly GCF_007565055.1 of Rhinopithecus roxellana. NCBI lineage: Eukaryota > Metazoa > Chordata > Mammalia > Primates > Cercopithecidae > Rhinopithecus > Rhinopithecus roxellana. Next base: position 25,440,543 of record NC_044569.1, read on the forward strand.
ATATTTAACAATGGTAAGTGCTTTTCAGCTAACTTTTGAGATAAGTCCGGACTTTGGCTCTAAATTGTCATGAAAATTACTTAATATTTCTTGGTTTAAAAAAGCCCATAATGTTGTTTCTTTCTAAACTAATAAAGTGATTATATACATTTATACACACACACATATATTTTGAAGTAGTATATATACATATATGTATGTATATATGTGTGTGTATATATACATATATATACACACATACACATATATATAGAACCTTGTAAAGGATTGGTATAGAATAACAGTTATTTAAAAAATGAAATCATACATATTATGTCCTTATCTAGACAGCAATTTCAGAATGTATTGATGATTATACTGTTTTTAATGTGGTGATAATAGACCATTTCTGAGAATATAATCTGTGCACAAGAATATTTATGAATCACAAATATAGCAGATAGAATAAGGCTTCCCCTCTTCACTGTAATTGCCCTGCCTTCATGGTCAAGAAAATTTCCTGACTGCAGTTCAGCCCCACATACCAAGTTATATTAATTTGGGCAAACATGAGTGTGAGTTTTGCTATAGCATTCCATCTCTTAGTGAAACCTTAAATCTCTTGCCCTCATGAACAATCAACCACAGCACAATTACTGGCATAGATTAGCTGCTTAGGACAATTTGGTTTTTGCTTGAATCATTTAATGTAATGGAAAGAGAGACATGCTTTCATAAAGTTGGAGATATGGAGAAAGAAAGACAGTAATATATATCATAATTTACTGCTAAAATGAATGATGGAGCCAGGTGGGATGACAAATGCCTGTAGTTCTAGCTATTTGGGAGGCTGAAACAGGAGGATCACTTGAGACCAGGAGTTCTAGATTGCAGTAAGCTACAATTGCACTTGTAAGTAACCATTGCACTCCAGCCTGGACAACATAGTGAGACCCCTGTCTCTAAAATAAATAAATGAATAAGTAAAATGAAAGGATTTAAGAATATTTTCACTGATTGCATTGATATTTTCATCCTGTTCAAATTCTTCTATTACCCAGTCCCTTGTTTCATTCTGTTGAAGCCTTTCATAGAAAATATTTCACTTCTGGCCGGGCATGGTGGCTCAAGCCTGTAATCCCAGCACTTTGGGAGGCTGAGACGGGCAGATCACGAGGTCAGGAGATCGAGACCATCCTGGCTAACATGGTGAAACCCATTCTCTACTAAAAAATACAAAAAACTAGCCCGGCGCGGTGGCGGGCGCCTATAGTCCCAGCTACTCGGGAGGCTGAGGCAGGAGAATGGCGTAAAACCCAGGAGGCGGAGCTTGCAGTGAGCTGAGATCTGGCCACTGCACTCCAGTCCGGGCGACAGAGCGAGACTCCGCCTCAAAAAAAAAAAAAAAAAAGAAAAGAAAATATTTCACTTTTTATAGTATTTTTGTTGGAAAAGTGTCAATATTATTATATAATAATTTGAGGAAGAAGAAGGAATAGAGGGCCCAAGTGGAAGGTGACTTGAGAAAGAGCAAGTAGTGACTAGAGAGAGATGAAGTCAGCTCCAGGTCTGTTCTCTGAAGCACAGAGGTCAAAGGCTGAACTTCTAATTTTGGAAGTAAAAATCTCTGTGTTCTTTATCAGTGAAAGAGAATCTACCCAGCACCATGTTTTTTACTCCACTTTCATTTCCTTAAAAGTAATGACAGTGACATGAAAGTTCAAGTTAGTGTTAGCTTACATTGTTTCCTCACAAAGAGAGAAATAGACAGACTTTGTCCCCAGTGAATTAACATTTTATTTTGAATATATGAATATTTCTTTTGCATTTGTAGAATTAATTTCTTGAGTCATGTTTAATACTTACATACTTGAAAGTTTTTACATGATTTTCGTAAGGTCAGCACAATTATTTGCACCTTTTTTTTCTGCATTTGTCTTTCTCATACTTCTCTTCCTCTATCCTTTTATATAATATCCCTTAAGAGGCCAGTCTCCTTATTTTATAATTTGTTGAGTCTGCATTACTCACATGCATTCTCTTGAAGACTGGTTCCCTTCCCAGCACTGCTGTTTGTGGAATGACCTAGGAGATGTCACCTTGCTTCCTATGTTTTTTTTTTTTTTTTTTTTGAGGCGGAGTCTCGCTCTGTCGCCCAGACTGGAGTGCAGTGGCCAGATCTCAGCTCACTGCAAGCTCTGCCTCCCGGGTTTACGCCATTCTCCTGCCTCAGCCTCCCGAGTAGCTGGGACTACAGGCGCCCGCCACATCGCCCGGCTAGTTTTTGTATTTTTAGTAGAGACGGGGTTTCACCGTGTTAGCCAGGATGGTCTCGATCTCCTGACCTCGTGATCCGCCCGTCTCGGCCTCCCAAAGTGCTGGGATTACAGGCTTGAGCCACCGCGCCCGGCCGCTTCCTATGGTTTTGTATTAGCCAGCAAAAAGGAAAAGTAACTGATGCTTTATCCCAGGATTTTCTGATGATTGACTAAGAGAGAAAAAGTAAATGAAGCTTTTAAACTGTGAATCATGACTTAAATATTACGATGTATTATTATTATGTATTGCTATTATTATAGGTTATTGTGTTTTCATGCCATTTTAATTCTGAGATTAACGAAGTCAGTAAAAGAGACATAGCATTTTGTACGCAACCATATTGGCAATCTATATTGCAGGTTGTCTTGTACTCACACATATTCCAAAAGATACAACATATTATAGGGCTTTTTGATGAATATAAACATGTATTTGCATTAGGCACTCCAATAACTATCAAAATGTAAATCCTGTCTCATAATATATGTTTAACATAATAAAACATATGTCAGTGGATGAATAAATAGCACAGTCTTCTGAGGTACTAGGAAAAGTGAATCTCCAGATTGAGATGGGGCACGAGGAGTCTTAACAATTGTGAGCTTTGTGCGTTACACCTTTAGCAATATTGTAGTTCTTTGAGGAATGGAAAAGCATTATTTGTTTTGTTGTAATTATTTAAAATTAGACCAGTAGGGTTTGACTTGTAAAACAGTATAGCCAATGGGATGATTAGTTTTGAATTTATTGACATTCTTTGTTGTATAATACTGAAATCTAGCAAATGTCATTTATGTTTGTAATGTTTTCTGATATATGAGGCAATAAGTTAAAATTCTAGAAAATATATATTTAGTTGCCCCCAGCAAGGCAAAGTTGATATTGTCTTCCTACATGATCCCTGCTTTGCACAGCATTTTAAAATGTCTACCTACTTTACTGAAGTACCGACCAAAGGTTATGCATAACTCTTCTCTGTGAATCTGCTTTTTCCTTAAAAAAAGACTGGGGCACCTACATGACTATTGGAACCTGGTCATTTTGATGTTCGCAAGTGTAGTTGTCATAGATGGAAAGATTAAGCTGAAAGTCCAGTAAACCACCATTTCATGTACACTGTACTGTCCTTTTGTGGCAGGGGGTGGTATGTGGAAATGAAACCATATGTAAACTAAAATTGTAGCCAAAGCCAAGGGTGGAAGTTAGTTGATACTTGAGAATACTTAGAGGAAATTTTTTTTTTTTTTTAGGAAAAATGGGTAATTGAGGGCAAGCATGTTTCTGGCTTGTTATTTGATAAGTAGCTGTTTATCACATCATGTATTTTGGCCCTAAGTACTCAATATTGGGCTTTATCTCTTGAACTTGGAAGGACAGATTGTGGTCTGTTGATGCTGGTCATGTTTCTGAATGATAGAAACTTCACTTCTGTGTTTCTCATCCAAGATGGTAAAAGCTGTAAGAACAGCCTAAAGTCTAGAGGATTTGACTCATTTTTCATGTCAGCATTGGCAGACTGATCAATGACTGAACAGGCATTCATTAAAAACCTATGTTATGCAAGGCACTGGGGAAATGCTAATGAGAAAACAAAGATAAATGAAACATTTCCTCTGACCTCAAGAAACTTACAATCTGGATAAAGTAATAAGATCTCATAAAAGTTAAACAATATCGGGGAAAATATGCCAGCACTGTAATAGGGCAAATTGTATGATAAATAATCAGCACTCCAAGTTCAGGCTGTGAGATTTCATTTGAAGGAGTGGTAGAGTAAGTAGGGCTTCAAGGGATGGCAAGATTTGGACAAGCCAAGAAAACATCATGCAAAATACATTTATGTTTTATTTGGTTATATCTTAAAAGCCTAGTACTAAATTATGAAATAAGCAAATTCATTTCTGCAGGCATCACAGCAAACCCAAAATTCCTATGCTAAAAATGACCAATGAAATGGAACGTGATATTATTACAAATAAGATCAGATATGAATACAGGAAAAGAAAAAGTACTAGGCATCATTTTAAGCATTTCTAATAATCTAAATATAGAAATAAGTTTATATTTATGTTAAAGGATTCTTGGATAATATTTACCTGTGGACTTTTTCAGCATTCCTGGTATTGTATACCCTCACATAAAAACTGGTAATAGTATATCATAAATTCCTTTTTGTGACTAGTGTGAACATATTTGGAGTATTTGAATAATTCAATGTGTATTTTTTGAGTAGCTTGTATTAATGCATTTATGTGCACATATGAAATCTAAATTATTTGTGAATATCTATTTTATTCCAAGAAAATGAGCAAGCCGATAACATAACATACAGAAAAATAATAGCAGCAGTAAAACTGATTAACGTAAAAAGTAGCGGATATTAAATCTGTGAGAAGACTATAAGCTATACTCTATTTCAAAATGCTGCTCATTTTAGCATAACTACCACTAAAAATGAAAAAAGAGAGTATATGTTCATGTCTGGTGAAAACATAAAGTGTTTTTGTTAGAGTAGTGTACTTACTATCCAGAGATAACTTTTGTAGAGTTAAATTTTCTAGGAAATGCCTAATTTATCTGAGCCATCTTTCTCTTCTCTTCTCTTCTCTTCTCTTCTCTTCTCTTCTCTTCTCTTCTTTCTTCTCTTTTCTTTCTCTTTTCTTTTGCCCAGCTGCAGTGCAGTGGTGCAATCTTGGTTCACTGCAACTTCCACCTGCCAAGTTCAAGCAATTCTTCTGCCCCTGCCTCCCAAGTAGTTGGCATTACAGGCATCCGCCACCATTCCTGGCTAATTTTTGTATTTTTAATAGAGACAGGGTCCCACCATGTTGGCCAGGCTTGCCTCGAACGCCTGACCTCAGGTGATCCACCTGCCTCAGCCTCCCAAAGTGCTGGGATTACAGATATGAGCCACCACCCCGGCCATTTTTTCTTGTTTTATTATATTGCTGTAGAACTACAAAGCTCTACTGTCAGCAAAGACTTTCTTAGTTACCTTTTTGGAAGACTCCAGGTAAAATAAATTCATTGAAAATTACATTTGTTCTGATTTGTTTCTTAAAGTATTTTTCATATCTAAAATACTTACTGGGGGCTGGGCACAGTGGCTCACATCTGTAATTCCAGCATTTTGGGAGGCCACAGCAGGTGGATTATTTGAAGCCAGGAGTTTGAGACCAGCCTGGCCCCTGTGGTGAAGCCCTGTCCTTACAAAAAATATAAAAATTACCCAGGTGTGGTGGTTCATGCCTGTAATCCCAGCTACTTGGGAGGCTGAGGCAGAAGAATCTCTTGAAATCAGGAGGTAGAGGGTGCAGTGAACTGAGATGATGCCACTGCACTCCAGCCTCAGTGACACAGTGATGCCCTGCCACACACACACACACACACACACACACACGTATATTAAAAATATAATATATAATTTATTAAATAAAATACTTAATGAAAAGTCACATTAATAAAGGAATACAAAAATTCAATGTTCTTGGTGCAAATGGTAGAGAATTATTCATGGGGTTAAAAAGTTAGGGAATATTACTTTTTATCATGTACTGTCCTCTTAATATTCTTTAACCATAATCAACAGAAATTGGCCACGGTTAGTTAAAAAAAGAAAGAAGTTTATTGGAATAATTGGGTATAGCTCAAAGAATCAAAGGAAAAAGTTGAATGACCAATCTTCAGAAAAGGAGAGGAATAGGGTTCCTCTGTAAATACTTGTAGCAGGGGTAGCAGGCTCTTCAGAATGTAGCAACTGTGATGAATCAGCTGCAACTCTTTTCTTGCAGCTCTCTGTTTAAGATTCACATTTGCTGCAGAGTTTTTTTTTTTTTTTTTTTTTTTTTTTTTTTCATATATTGATATATGTGGCCGTCTCTTCTCCAAAATGTTCTGGACATCTTGAGTGCCATGAAGATTGCATATGAGATTTGAAAAAGTTTAAAACCCTAAAGGAAAATTGTGTTGACATAATCAGAAGAGGGGTGAGCAAGGTGTCTGCTGTCATTAAGTTCAGAAATCAATAGTTCATTTTTATTCGTTTTTTTTTTTTTGAAACAAGTCCTCACTCTATTGCCCAGGCTGGAGTGCAATGACACAATCATGGCTCACTGCAACTTCTGCCTTCTGGACTCAGGTGATCCTCCCATTTCAGCCTCCCCAGCAGCTAGGACAACAGGCACATACCACCACGGCCAACTAATTTTTTGTAGAGCTGGGGCTTTACCATGTTGCCTAGGCTGGTTTCTAACTCCTGAATTTAAGCATTCCACCCACCTCGGCCTCCCAAAATGCTGGGATTATAGGCGTGAGCCACAGTGCCCGGCCTCAATAGTTTATTTTGAAGTTTACTTATCATTAAATTCCTAACAGGCAAGCATTATTATTACTATGTTCTTAGAAGTAAATACATCCCTGGCCACACAGTTAGAAAATATGGTTCCAGGATTTTAGTGAGGTCTATATCAAACCTGTACGATCCTTACAGCAATCCACATAGACACACGCAAATGCGCACACGCATACTGACAAACTTTATAGTAGATGAAATTTTCAATTCAAATTATTCATCTATTTCAATTGATTAAACTTTCTGATGCTTTTTTATTACATTATCTTTTGCCACTTTGGGAGTACTGATGATATATTTGTGTTAATCTAGCTCACTCACCCCCACTTTCTGTTTGTGAACACTGATATGCAAATTAATAGCTGGTGATAAGAATGCTACCTGTGAATATAAAGAAGAACATTTTAATTGATCTCTTTAGCTTATCAAATAGCTGCAGGATAATCACCGGTATTCATTAGGGAATTCATTTTGTAACAGATGTTCAAACACTGAAGACACACAGATGTATGAGATACGGTCTTTTGCAGAAACCCTCTTGTTATGTAGCTGTAGAAGAGATCTTACATGAAAACTCATTTTAAAAAATTCAGTGTTAGATCTGAAAATGATAATTAATCTTGTAAACCTTTCTCATTGAACAAATGAAGAAACAGAAAAAGCACAGATGAAAAGCCCCAATTAGTACAGTAGGTTAGTGACAGGGTCATAGCCAGAAATACTGTCCTCAGTCTATGGTTCCTGGTGGTGTAGCACAAGGAACATTTGGTAAACTCCACGGATCACACACCCTGCAAGTTTTCTTTAAAAAGCATGACTTCTGATGTAATTGGAAAGGCATGCTGCTTTAATGCTACTAGTTTGTCTTCAAGGAATAGCAGGACTGAAATAATTGGAAAGGAGGAAAAACAGGGATACAGAATGACCAACATGAGAAAAGGCACAGAATTGGAGATGTGTGTGGTATATATTTGTTCACCAATTAATACATCAGTTTGACTGGTTATGAGTTTAGATAGGAAAGCAGAGGGGGGAAAAAAAACAAATAGCTGAATTATAGAGATGTAGGTGGCTGAAACTACAATTAATGTATATGCAACATAGTGTGCTGGAAAACTGGCTCAAATAGTCATGATTCTAAATCTTGGATCCAACCCCCATCTGTGAAATTTTAGAGTCCAGTATTGAGATAACCTCAATAATAACATATGCTTGCGTTAGTTAGAAATTGTGCTTGGCTAGTAGCAGCAAAGCTTAACACTAATGACGTACTAATGAGAAGTCTGGAGCTATGTTCTCAAGGACTGACACCTTGGCAGTATAATGCCATCAAGAGCCTTGGCTTCATTTTTTAAGCACTTGTCACCGCTTATTTACAATATGGCTTCTGGATCTCTTCCATTGTGTTTATGCCTCAGGTGAGAGAAAGGGGAAGGGCAGAAATCAAATACCAGATAAATTAACAACTATCACTCATCCTTTAAGGAGTTTTTCAATTAGACTGTAGGCTAAAAATGTATTTTGTACTTCATTTCCCAAAACTTAAATAAAAAGACACCACATCTACAAGGGAGGCTAGCAAATATAGTTTTTCAGCTGGACGTATGGCTGACTCTAACAAAAGCACAGTTCTCTTAACAGGACGTAAGAGAAATATAATTATTAGGTATGCAAATGGAAGTTTCTGCCACTATATGACCTTACATATTTGTTTGAGAATTAAGGAAAGAAAGTAAACTATATTTTAAATATTACATCCTGCAAAGAGAAAAGTTCAGAAGGTAGGGTGATTTGGGGAAAAGGTTGATAAATTTGCTCATAGATATATCATGATTGTATTAGTAATGGTACAGGCATCTAAAAAGCAGTGTACACAAATCTCAGGAACTAGTTTGAGACTGGATATTGAGATACAGAGCTGTCAGCATAATAAGTGGATAGGGCAGAAGCTTAACTGCTGTTGCTGCAAAAATGTGAAAGTGATCTCTCTAATTGTTCACTCCAACATACACTAAAGGTAGCCAAGTATTTTAGGCTGTATTTTGCAGAAGCTAGAGAGATTGTTCTAAGTCCACAAACCACTAATGGCATCAGAAGTTGCACGGTAGTTGGTGGTGGTTCATGATTTGGAAATCACCTATCCTCACACTTCTAGTTCAGCCTCCAATTAACTCAGGCAACTGCATTTCTCAGGTCCCTAGGCCAGTCAATCCACAACATCAAATAGTGTGTCCTTTCAGACTTCTTTTAGGGCCTTTCTTCTCTTGACTCAATCAGCCCTCCCACATTACTAAGGCAGAGATATTTTACACTTCTCATTCTAAAAAGTATCTGTATTTTCTTTATTTTTCTTACCTAAGGACGTTTTTTTCTCAAGTAACTTTATACATTAGCTAATGCTTTATACTACAACTTAAGGTTTTTGCATGTCCAGAAGGACTGGTAGAAATAGGAAACCCCTTTAATACTAGGTGATCCCAAGTCCTTGTCATTAAGAAATGTAATAACCACTAGGACTGTTCTGGATTGTCAGTCTAAACCTTGTCTTTGCCAAAGCATCCCATGTCTTCTCAAGTCAATACCATTCTGCAAACATACCCTGACCTCCTTCATAATAACTTCTTAGTTTATCCCTCAATATTTATTATTTTAGTTGCAAGTTAAAAAAAATTGTTTATGTAATGTATTTCCTGAAATAGTATGTCACTTGCAGGTGCTCAAGAATAATTGCCAAATGCATAAATGAATAAATGGAAGACATAAGGAAATTATAACATCATAAATTACCATATATATACACACACACACACACACACACACACACACATATATATATATATATATATATATATATATATATATATATATGCTATTTAGTGAGATCTAAGTGGGAATTATAGTTATTAACAAATACACACAATTTAGAAGGGGGGCCAGACGTGGTGTGTGGTTCAAGCCTATAATCCTAATACTTTGAGAGGCTGAGGCAGGAGAATTGCTTGAGCCTAGGAGTTTGGGACCAGCCCTGGAGGCATAGTGAGACCATGTCTCTACAAAAAATACAAAAATTAGCTTGGCACATGGCCCACGTGTGTAGACCTTGCTCCTTGGGAGGCTGAGATGGGAGGATCACTTGAGCCTGAGAGGTTGAGTCTGTAGTGAGCTCATGGAGTACCACTGTACTCCAGCCTGGGCTACAGAGTAGATTTTGTCTAAATAAATAAATAAATATATCTACTAGGGGAAGCTGTAGATTTATAATTCAGAAATGATAAATATTTGAATGATAGAAACTTTTGTGGCCCACGTTTTTTCAAAACAGATAGAGGCCTAGGTTATAACTAGATCCCTAAATTATTTGTGGTTTTCTGTGAGGCAAATAGTGGTTGGAGACGTTTAGCATATTAAATAAATTCTCCACTTTAATGTTTTTTATTCTAATGCTAAGATCTTTGAGACTATTGATAATAGAGGCAGGTGTTTTAGTTATTGATGTTAGCCCTGTGGGGAATTTCATGAATTCATTTAGACCGATGTCTGTCAAGTTCAAGGCCTTTTTGCTTTTAAGAATCTAGACATTTATTTTTTCATGAATATCCAAACATTATCTCAGTTATTAACTTAGAGATTTGACAAAGAGAACAATTCAGGCTTTAATATTGGCTCAATTGATGCATGAATGTATGGGTTATAATCTCATTAAGTTACAATCCTCTTATCAAACATTAATATCAGCTGTCATATTGCCATTGAATATTACTTGTATAGAAGTGTATTTTATATATGTATATTGGTTGCATACATATATATATGTATATATACGTACATGTATATATACATATGTATACGTAGATACACACATAATCCTGTTCTAAGTAAACATATTCCACCCTGTATCTCACAGTAAATGCAACTATGAAACCTGGATAGAGTGGAGCCATCAGAACTCTGAAAAGTAAATATTAGCAGGTAGTTTAGTGAAGAAGGGTACTACAAAGTATCTCCAAACCTGTGATGGGTTTACCATTATTTTCCCTCTACTGTCCCCTGTCCTGGAGTAATAATTAGAAAAACATTAGCAGAATAAATCCAAAGCAAGGTGAAGAAATAAAACAATAATTATAAGAGCAAAAAACAATGCATTTCAAAACAAATTATACAGAAATCAATAAAATTAAATGCTTGTTTTTTTGAACAGACCTAAATAGTGATAAACCTCTACCAACACTGAAAAAGGAAAAAAAAAAAAAGCAGAAAAAATGATAAATATTAAGAACAAAAGAGGAGATGTTACAGACCCTGCAAACATAAAAACCAGAATAAGAAAATACTATAAACACGTCTACTGACATAAAGTTTATAATTTCAGTGAAATTGGACAATTTGGAATAAATGGATCAATTATTCAAAAAGTGTTAACTCTCAAAACTCAACATGAAATAGATAACCTAAATAATCCCATAACTATTAAATAAATTATAATTTTAGTTAAAAACTTTCTGAAAATGGAAATATTTGAGCCCAGATCACTTCAGTGACAAATTTTTACCAAACACTTAAAGAAGAATTACCAGTTCTACACAGTATTGTTCAGGAAATACAAGAAGAGGGAATGCATCCCAACATTTTCACATAGCCTTATTCTTACTACCAAAACCAGGTAGATGTAGTACAAGAAAAGAAAACTTTGATCAAGACTTTCATGCAAATATTTTCCACAGAACATTTAGATAACTCAATCAAGCAATATATAAAAGAATAATTCACCATGATAAAGTAGGGTTTATCCCAGAAGCATAAGATTAGTTTAATATTCAAAAGTTCACCAATATAATTCATCATACTAAGAAATTAAAGAAGAAAAAACACACTGTCAGATAAATTGAAAAAAATGGGGGAAGCTGGCTCTCCTGCCATGAGGACACTCAGGCAGTGCTGTGAAGAGGAGTCCATTTGGCAGCACCAGCTCACCATCCATGCCATGCACATGCCGTCAGTGTGAATAAGACACTTTGAAACTGGATCCTCCAATCCCAGTCAAATCATCAAATCATGGTTGACCCAGCCAACATTGACTACAACCTCCTGTGAGATTAAGAGCTAAAACTGCCCTACAAACACACTTTCAAATTTCTGACTCAAACAAAATAAGATATATTATTATTATTGTTTGATGTCACTAAGTTTGATATATTACAATGTAATATGCATATACACAGGAGTAATAATAATGAGGGCTCATAGTACATAAATTGGTAAGAGAGATGTGAGGAAATAAAGGCAAACTGATTTTAAGAAAATGTTGCTAGTGTCAGTAAATTGTAGATCCCTGTCAGGATGGAGAATTGCTGGAGTAGGAGGTGGTGAACAGAGAGTAAGATGCTTGAAGTAGAGTTTCCAACAGTAATGCATATATTAGAGCTGACAAGTCAAAGGTATGTTCATAAGAATCTATGAAAACTGGAGTAAAGGAGCAAATCAGGAATCAAGAAGATGAAGAACATGAAAGACCATTATGTTTAATGGATCATGAGTGTAGTTGAAGCAGTTACTAATCATCATGTCTAAAGTGGGTGTATGCTTTTTTTTTCTGTTTGTTCTTTTGTTCATTTGTTTGTTTAATTGTTTGTTTTTAAATGAGAGCCATCTCACCCAACCAGAAAGACTGTGAGAGGAACCTGAAGCTGATCATCATGAGGGGAGGGTGAATTTTGTGTATAAAACAAATAATAACATGGACAAAAATACAAGTGGAGCAGTAATTTTTCACTGCTGAAAAAATATTTGGATTACAGATATTTCGAGAAAAGGCTTTTACATGCAAAAACAGCCATGCAATCTCAGGGGTTCTACTTTGAAACATGTCTTTAGAATCCTCGTCAAGACCACTGAGTAAGATTTAAAAAAAAAAAAATAAAAGAAAGACGGTTAATGACAGGTTGGTGCTGTCAGAACAAAAGGTGTTACTAAGTATATACAAATGGGCAAGATGTTTACATGTTTCATTTTAGAAGGGTCCATAATCGGCCGGGCACGGTGGCTCAAGCCTGTAATCCCAGCACTTTGGGAGGCCCAGACGGGCGGATCACGAGGTCAGGTGATCAGGACCATCCTGGCTAACATGGTGAAACCCCGTCTCTACTAAAAAATACGAAAAACTACTGGGTATATACCCAAAGGATTATAAATCATGCTGCTATAAAGACACATGCACACGTATGTTTATTGCGGCACTATTCACAATAGCAAAGACTTGGAATCAACCCAAATGTCCATCTGTGACAGACTGGATTAAGAAAATGTGGCACATATACACCATGGAATGCTATGCAGCCATAAAAAAGGATGAGTTTGCGTCCTTTGTAGGGACATGGATGCAGCTGGAAACCATCATTCTTAGCAAACTATCACAAGAACAGAAAACCAAACACTGCATGTTCTCACTCATAGGTGGGAACTAAACAATGAGATCACTTGGACTCGGGAAGGGGAACATCACACACTGGGGCCTATCATGGGGAGGGGGGAGGGGGGAAGGATTGCATTGGGAGTTATACCTGATATAAATGATGAATTGATGGGTGCTGACGAGTTGAGGGGTTCAGCACACCAACATGGCACAAGTATACATATGTAACAAACCTGCACGTTATGCACATGTACCCTAGAACTTAAAGTATAATAATAATAATAATAAAAATACGAAAAACTAGTCGGGCGAGGTGGCGGGCGCCCGTGGTCCCAGCTACTCGGGAGGCTGAGGCAGGAGAATGGCGGGAACCCGAGAGGCGGAGCTTGCAGTGAGCAGAGATCACGTCACTGCACTCCAGCCTGGGCGACAGAGCGAGACTCTGTCTCAAAAAAAAAAAAAAAAAAAAAAAAAAAAAAAGAAGGGTCCATAATCGTGAGCAGGGTTACCAAATATATTGTAAATGGTTTACAGGAGTCATAATAATAATAATGAATTTAGCCAGGGACGGTGGCTCACGCCTATAATCCTAGCATATTAGGAGTCTGAGACAGAAGGGTCACTGGAGCCCAGGAATTCAAGACCAGCCTGAGGAACATAGCAAGACCCTGCATCTACAAATAATAATAATAATAATACTAATAATAATGAAATGGCCAAATATGGTGTTGCATGCCTCTAGTCCTAGCTACTCAGGAGGCTGAGGTGTGAGAATCCCTTAAGCCCAGGAGTTCGAGGTTACAGTGATCCACTCCACCCCAGCCTGGGTGACAGCAAGACCCTGTATCAAAAATAAATAAATAATAATAGTAATAATAATGAACTTGTAGTTCCAATGACATATTCAAAGCCATTGTGAAGATCACTGTGGTGTTCATTTAGTAATGTCTGACAGAAAAGCAAATATATTAGTGAGACACAGGTTATAAACCATCTAATATGTGAGTAGAGTTTTAAACATGGCATGCATTTATGTGATTAATATGACAGATCAGAGAGTCAGTAGGATTTAGTGATGAGCTACATAAATAATGACATAGTTTTAGCAAATTATAATCAAACATGCATGTTGAAGGCTTTTCTTTTCTTCAATGTTCAATTAGGTACTCAATTGACAGAAACACAGACTTGGAGAGATACTTCAATATTGATGCCAACAGTGGGGTCATCACAACTGCCAAGTCTTTGGATCGAGAGACAAATGCTATTCACAATATCACAGTACTTGCAATGGAGAGCCGTAAGTTGTGAGGCTTAAAACTAAATTAAGATGGAGGACAGTGAGTGGAGAACCGATTGTCATGAGGTTGTAAATTCAACTTAATTAAAATAGTTCCTTATATGAATTGAACAAAAACTTGAGAATACCAAATTTCTAAGCTGTGAAATATACTTATCTTCACTGTCTTTGTATGCTAATATTTACAAAATTTATGAAAACCAAGGACTAAAAAACAATGGGCCTATATTACCTTCACAGGATTTCTTGTTTTCTGATCACAATTCATATATCATGTTTATGCTGTTATGGAGTTAGTGAAATAGCTTATAAAAATTAGTACATTGATCTATAACCAAGACATCTGGATTTGAATATTCTGATATTAACTAAGTTTAGTCCCTCATAAAAAATAAAATAAAATAATAAGTAATAAAATAAAAACTATTGAAAAATGAATGCATATTTGCATGTATATATGTATATGATATATTGTATATTTTAATATGTATGCATTTATAATACATGTGTTGATAATACAAATGTCTAGTCATACAAATATGAGTTCTAACATTAAAGAATATTGAAATTCATGGTTTACCATTTATTCTTCTTTCAACAATTTTCTCATCAGGGACTAAAAAACTACAAGTACGCATACAGACTATAAATATACATTTTTATATGTGCATGTATATCCAAATACACACACATATAATCATGTATATGTATATATTTGGGTATACATATGTATATATACATACACGTGTATGTATACACATGTATGTATATGTGTGTATATATACACACATATACAAATATATACATACATATGAATGTATGTGAGTGTGTATTTGGATCATATTTTCAATTTTCTATAGCTCCTTTTAAGTAATACAGCATTATAATTCTAGATTTCATTCTCAGCTTAGTCATTTTATTATTAGAATTGTGCTTTAGAGGGGCAAGGCGTAAATGATAAGACATTGTCTTATTTATTAGAGAATCCATCTCAAGTAGGAAGAGGCTATGTGGCCATCACTATACTTGACATCAATGATAACGCCCCTGAATTTGCCATGGACTATGAGACCACCGTCTGTGAAAATGCCCAGCCAGGGCAGGTAAGAGTCTTCAGAACACTTTGCTTCTAATTTGTGGTTTCTTAAAAAATATCCAGCAGCAGTTGCCTTTGAAATTCTTCTAGCTTTAAGATAAAACATAATCAGCTTGTTTCAGCAAAACTAACACTTTGATGTGTAGCATGAACTAATATTAAAGGAACCTTCAAATTCCAGCTTAATTGGGGTGATGAAAATTCCTCAGGAAGAAAAGGTAAACGTTGTAAAAGCTCTGTTAAATGGCTAAGAACTTAGACTCCTTTAGGAGAAAGATAGCATAGTACGCTGATTGGGCTGTTTCCACCTTACACAACCAGGTTTAAGTGTCTTACAATTCTAAGAATTAAGTGCATTTCAATCTCAGGTTGGTTTGTTCTTCTATTGCTCAGTGTCTTGTAATGTTTCCCGGGATGTCTAATCAATTGGAACAGCTTATTTCTGAAGTTCACAAAAGTGAATTCAAACATGAACTAAGAAAAGGACATGATTTGTTTTTCAGAGCCCTTTTTTAGATTGGGTTCATAATAATACATTTGATCCTCTCTCCCTAGCTCATTCAGGGAGGTGGTATTTATTATAAAGTGTAAAACTGCTTTGTCCTGACACATAAAACTAAGCATAGCACACCAGTGTGCTTTAAACTTTTACTTTCTCTTTTCCTAGGTTATCCAGAAGATCAGTGCTGTGGATAAAGATGAGCCATCCAATGGACATCAGTTTTACTTCAGCTTAACAACGGATGCAACAAATAACCACAACTTTTCATTGAAAGATAACAAAGGTAATGTATTAATATTGTTACTGATAGAGGTAGCAGGTCCAGATACTCTAAGCTTCTCCCTCAGGAATGGTGATTATGGATTTTTTTTTAAAGCAAAGATATTAATTAAAGGGCAATGAGCACCTCAAGTAATTTTTATCTATGGATTTACTGTCATGAAGGAAAAGGTGCTATTTAACTTATTTTAGGCCTAAAGCCAAATAGGAGGGAAAGTTAGATTTTTTTTATTATTTTCTTATAGGCACTCATTTTTTTACTTGTGTACCAAGTTGATTATCCAGATAATCTAATAAGTTGATGGTCAACTAAATACCCTAATAAGTACTATGCTCATAGATGCAACTTGAGACATAAGAACTGGATATTACACATTTTAATCTAAATCAGCTTTGACTTAATGTTTTCAATAATAACACCCCTTACTCTTTTATTTTTACATAAATGCAAATGTAATTCATGCAAATAATAATAAAATAATGACATATTTATGAGCTAAGAAATATTAAAAATAACAAAATGACTCCCTCTCATGTGAGATTATATTTCTCTGCTTCAAAGGTAAACAGTCTTAGTGGTTTCCTAAATATCATTATAGTAAAAAAACACTTACAAATACCGATAAGTAGATTTTAGTTTTGCATAATATTATATATTGGCAATTATGAGAACTTAAAGCATGAGAACCTGCTATCATTGTCTAATTTTGAATTATATATTTGAATGAGTTTTTATTCAAGATATTTATTTTAGAGGAAGGAGAGCATTTGAAACTGATGTAGAGGGTGAATAGTACCCCCCAACAACATGGAAAATATCTATTTTTAAAAATTTATATTGTTTATGTAAATCTGGTTTTAGGGAAAAATGCAGAAGTGGATTTGCTAGTCAGTACTGGCTTGTTTAAAACAGACTTACTACCAAAAGGTGGACAAGAACTTTTGCCTGAGGCCATCACCTTATTTAGTGCAACCTAGGCCTCAAAAATTCAATTCGAAAGTAATAATTTTTCCTGATCTTATTTCCTACTCAATGAGAATACTATTGTGTCCCTTTAGTAATATAAAAGGTAGAGCATTCTCTACATGGGTAACTCCAGACTCACTGACTTAAACATAGTTAAGAAGGATAATTCTCAGCATTTAGATTCGTCTGGTACAAATGCAGAGAAGGGAATTTATGACCTTCACAAGGAGAATGTGAATATATCCCCCATGTGTCATCATCCAATACCACCATGATTGCTGTACAGTGCGTGCACTAAAATGTCTGCATTTATAGGACATCCACATTGCCACACAATTGAAAAATTATCTACTTTAAGCCCAGAGCTCCCTTGACTGTACCTTGAAGGGAAACATATGAATACAGAGAAAGTCAGTTCTTAAGAAGTCTTCCATATGATCGCTTTTCTGAATATAGAGTCATATTCTCACTTTTTAGGCATTTCAGCTTGTGTTCCTCAATTGTGTGTGTGTGTGTGTGTGTGTGTGTGTGATTTTGATATCACTCATGTTACATTACAAATCAACTTTCTAAAACTTTTTGTATCAAGTCATAAATGCATCTGACATCTGAATTGGTAGGAGGCAAAGGCATAGGCCTGCATGCTACTGTGAAATGTACAGGAACTTACTGAAAACTGTATCCTTCAACAACTCCAGCTTAATTTTTTATTGCATACCTTCTTGAATTCATACATTTTAAAATAAAAGATTTGTTTACATAAAAATCTACCAGATGGAATCTGAAAATCAAATCGTTTTATTACTGTCTCTTCTATAATTGCATGTAATACATTTTCTGCAGTCTAATATGAGCTTGCTGTTTTGTGCTGTTTGAGACAGATTTCATCTTGCTGTTTCACTAGAGTACCATTAATTTTTTCATGCTATCATTGAATAAATCTTTTTGACAATTTGGAAGAGAGAAAAATATATAAAAGCACACTGCATGGAACTCTGATCCTGATTTTTCTTCTTTTCCTTTATATTTTTATCAATAGCTATTAATTTTAAAAATCTCATAAATACTCTATTTAATTAAGACAAGTTATTTGGAAAACTGCTAACAGAGACAAAATATATTTTTTATGTATAAATCTCACATGTTATAAAGACTTATTGATCACTTTTTTAAAGTTTATAATTACTATAATTGCTTAGATGAAATCAAATATTGAATACAAATTAAACATAAATGGCCTGTTTTATCACTGACAAAATGTTTATACACATAGAGTAGCTATAAATACGAATATAGAATTTTTAAAATTTTACAATAAAATTATTCTGAATACCCCATATATTCCATTTAAATAAAGTTAAAATAGCCGATTTTACCCTTTTTAAATATTGGTCTTGAAACCTGACAATAAAAGGATAGATTGAAAATTTTGTCTGTACTATATGATGATGCTGCAAACTATTTAAGCTGTTAATATGTACCATCCTTTCTATAAGTTTATGGTATAAAATCTAAGATAAGTAAAAAGGTGTAGTTTTTATAAAGTTGCAATTAATGTAATAAGTGATGCATAAACATTTTCATATTTTGTTTTACTTTATAACTATTGTTATACTGTGTAGAATAACATAAGTATCTTATAATGTATTAAACTGGAACTGTCCCTCTGTCCCAGAGAACTCAAAGAAAATTGTTGAAATAAATCTGCAATTCCAGAGATTTCCCTAATTAAGGCATCAAAGAAAATAGAGTGACTTAAGTAAAGTTTGGGAAGACTGATTCCGTCAGAAATCTTGTGTTACACATTTGCTTTCGTTATCCTAGACAACACAGCCTCAATATTGACCAGGAGAAATGGCTTCCGGAGACAGGAACAATCGGTTTACTATCTGCCAATTTTCATTGTGGACAGTGGATCTCCTTCACTTAGCAGCACCAACACCCTCACCATCCGCGTGTGTGACTGTGATGCCGACGGTGTAGCCCAGACCTGCAATGCAGAGGCCTATGTCTTACCTGCTGGCCTCAGTACAGGAGCCCTGATAGCAATACTCGCCTGTGTCTTGACATTATTGGGTAGGTACTGTTTCCAGGGCTTGCTCTGAAAGAGCTGTCACAATAACCATGTGTCACGACTTGCCTATTTTCTTCTCCATTTGGTGAACATATGCAGACATTCTGCTAGATGGTGTTTGTTTTGTTTTGTTTTTCTTTGAGATGGGGTCTCACTCTGTTGCCCAAGCTGGAGTGCAGTAGCAGGATCTCGGATCACTGCAGCCTCTGCCCCTCAGGTTCAAGCAATTCTCCCACCTCAACCTCCTGAGTAGCTGGGATTACAGAGGTGCACCACCACACCCAGCTAACTTTTGTATTTTTAGTAGAGACGAGGTTTCACCATGTTGGGCAGGCTGATCTTGAACTCCTGACCTCAGGTGATCCACCTGCATTGGCCTCCCAAAGTGCTAGGATTACAGGAGTGAGCCGTAGCTCCTGGCCTGGATGGTGTTTTGCTCACTAAGTAATGCAATTGTTGGCCACACTTTCCAGTGGTATATTTAAAGTATAACTCAGACAAAAGTTCTGTCAATTTCATTTTCAAAACAACAGTGAAGATAAATGGCTTATGCTTTAAATTAATGTTTTTTAAGATTAAAAAGAATCTAT
Organism: Rhinopithecus roxellana; assembly: GCF_007565055.1. NCBI lineage: Eukaryota > Metazoa > Chordata > Mammalia > Primates > Cercopithecidae > Rhinopithecus > Rhinopithecus roxellana. The sequence continues at coordinate 25,460,409 of NC_044569.1, forward strand.
CTCATCCCAGTTCTTTGCTTTAGAGCACTCGACAGAGGAGATACACTAGACTGGACAATACATTTTCTATATTGTTTTGATAATATGCTTATTTTAGAAATTATGGCTTTATATTCTACTTTTTAAAGAAAATATTTAAGATGGCTTTCTTAAATAATTTGCAAATTTGAAATGATTACAATTTCAGCAATGCAAATGTTATACTTTTAAAGTATTAAATACTAGCATATTTAATTGTACATTTCTATGATTATTACTTGGTTAAATTCAATTTATAACTCATGCTTGCAGGAACTCAGATTTTGCAGCATCCTTTTAAAAATTGGGAGACGTCTAGTGTGGACATTGGGTAATGGGTTCATTCCAAAGCAACATTTTTCTTCTCAACATAACTGCCTGTAACACGGACAACAAGCACTTAATATGTTACCGGAAACTATACTCTGTGTTTTCCTGGGTTTTAATAGAATTAGTGAATCCACTTATGACATTTTTCTATAACAGCATTTACAATGATAGTCACCATTGTATAATGTTTAAAAACTAGATTTGTGGATTTAGGTAAACTGAGCTTTTACTTCTCCCTCCAACATGTACTCCTTCTTCCCAAGGTTAATGTTAATCCTTCAGTAGCTGGTTAATTAACCTAAAAGTGAAAAATAACCAAACTAGATTCATAAGATTGTTGTGAGAATTAAATCAAACAATTCATATAAAGAACAGAGTAAACATTCAATATACCATACCACATGGTGAACGTTCGATAAATTTTAAGTGTTACTGATGGCAAATTATCAACTAAGACCTATTTACTAATACATTATAAATGCTGTCATGAAAATCGATGTTATTGGCTTAAGTAACTTAAGCTAAACAAGTAAATCTAAAAGAAAATAAACTGTATTTTGCATAGAACTTTACACAGATGCAGAAACTTTCAGAATTTCATTAGAATTGGAAAGTAATTACCTGCTAAATCTAATTAGAATCTAAGGGATTAAATTTTGAAAAAGGTAGAACCACTGCAAACAACTTTTTATTGATCTAAAAGCTTCTAAAGCAAACTTTTCCAACCTGTGGCCTGCGAGCCGCATATAGCTCAAGATGGCTTTGAATGCGGCCCAACACAAATTCTTAAACATTCTTAAAATATTATGAAATGTTTTGTGTTTGTGTGTGCTTTTTTTTTTTTTTTTTTTTTTGCTCTTCAGCTGTTGTTAGTCTATTTTATATGTGGTCTAAGACAAGTATTCCATTCCTCTTTCAGTGTGGCCCAGGGAAGTCAAAAGATTTAAATTTTGGAATCTAAAACTTAATAAAAAAGATGTAAATTGCATATTTATTTTATAGTAGCAGAATAACCTACATTAGAAGATTTAAAAATTCCATTCATGTTTAGAATGTCTTTAGCTTGAAGGCACAGAATCAGAAAGAATAATGAGAGGACAAGTAGATGATGTGTGGAAGACTTTTTAAGTTTGGTCCGTTTATCATAAACAACTTAGATTATGCCTCAAAGGAATAAGATTGTATTCCCCCAATTATAATGATCCTCATTAATGAATTGATTTTTGATTATTTTAAGGCTGTCTGATGAAGCTTGCTTCACTTTAGTAAATACTTTCACCTTTGAATTTGGGGTTTTTTTGTGATTTAGGTTGCTTGATGATTCTAATTAATTAAAAATTATCAGCTAATTATTACTGAAAGTCACTGAAATAGAGATTTATTAGATTTCATTATTAGATATACTATATACAAGTATACATATACAGTATGTGTGTGTGTGTTTGTGTGTGTGTCTGTGCATAAAGGTTTGAGGGATTTTGTCAGAATTTAAGTATTGCTACTCTTTCTGCTAAATTTGAACGTATTGCTTAAGTAGACACCAAATTTGGAATCCCTCTTCCACTTCTAAGGATCCATTTTTTTGTGCCCTATATTTTATTCATTTTTTAAGAGTTACTTCAAGTCTCCAAAACCTTAAGTAAAACAAAGTCTATTGTACTGAAATACTGTTTGGAACAAGGGACTTCTGCCTGCAGCTTCCATTTCTACAGTGACCGCACAATAATCAGTATCATCAAATGCTAGCATTTTAGCCCAGAAATGTGGTCTCTTTGTGTCTTATTTCCCAAGTTTTTAAAAGCAGATAATTAGGAATTTTTAGACGTTTTTAGTTTTGTTGCCAGTATTGTAGTCTCTGGATTTTCACACAATAAGTGCTGAAGTCAATGAGATTAAGTATTCACGGGGGGTGCAAGTGAGGCCTGCAGCCTGACATGAAAATGGAGTTCTAGTACACAATTCATTCTTTATGACACCATAGAAAGTGGTGCGAATCTCATTTCTAGGCATTAGGTATCAGGATTTGTAACTCAAACCTTTTAAGACTTCTGAACAAATATTACTAGGAAATAGCAAGGTGAGGAGGTGGAGATGGGAATAACAACTTGAAAATCAAGTTCAGTTAAGAATGAAACTATAGAGTACCTGGACTTTAGACTCTTAAAAAATAAAAGTATTTGACTACATGTTAAGTCTGTGTTCCAGTGATGTGACAAATTAAAGCTACTTGTAACATGACGGATGGGGACTGCACTGACGTTACCGGAAGTTTAATGCTGGAAGGCATCCCAGGTATCCATGCTAACCCAAACCTTACAGAGGGAGAAGTTGAGGTGTAGGGTAGGTTTGAGGATTTGTAGGAGTACAGTTAGAGGATATGATGGGATAAGATTCTAGGTCTCCTTATTCTCAATCACTGATTTTTATTAAACTGCACAAGAAATACATCTTGAAAATATAAAAATGTTTACTCCTATATATTGCTGAAATAATCCATGTTACCTGGAGTTGTATTTGTCAGTCTTCATCTCCATCCATATTCTTCTAACTTTATGGATGAACTGCTTTCTGATTTCTCATCCTTGCTCTCACCTCTCTCTCTAATTTATTTGCACCTGAATTCTCTAAATTTGAAAAAAAAATCCAAAACTTAGAACATGGGATTCCTTTATTTACAGTGAGTACAGTTTGAATGAGATACGTTATTGCTATACTCACATTTCATCATAAAATAATCAATTAGATGCCTCAATTATTTTTCATGCAGAAAAAGTCCATCAATACATGGCAAGATATTCTGGTATTCTAAATTTTGAATAGAAATTACAACCCATGAATAACATCAATACCAATTTAATTATGCATTTTTATCATAGTTAAATTCACACTTACAGACATATACAGTTATTCTTCTACCAGGCTAAAAATACTTTAAAGAAAAAAAATCTATGAATAACTAAGACATTAGATTATTCAGTAGATTTTTATAATAAAGGGGAAGAATTTCAGCTGTTTTGTTTAAAAATATGGTTTCAATATTAAATATTGTACTCCTATTCTGAAAATATTACAGCTAAATTTTTTCTTTTCCTCCGCACACACAAAAATAAAACCTGTTTCTTGCACAATAAAGCTGCCACTGAATTTACTATATTAAGTTTTGGGTGTTTCTGTACTTGGACTTCGAGGTGGCAGTCATTGAAGTCCTGTAGCATTCCTTCCAGCTCTTTGCTCTTCTGGAACAATTGGAATTAGTTAGACCAGCCCAACTTCATAAACTCAGGTTTAATAAGGTGTTTGTAGAAACTTGCTGTTCACTGCATGGGATTCAGTCTCTTCCAGTATGTCTATGATGGTCAGCTTGACAGTGAGCTGTCATGCATCTTTTCACTTTTCTTCCCTGATCTCCCAAGTACTAAACTATATTTGGTCACCAGTAACTGTGGCTATTCATGACTTTTTTCCAACAGAAAAATATTTTCTTGTTTTTGCAAGTGATAGTGAGCATTACTGAAGGAAAAAATATGTTAAATTGCGTAGAAAAAAAAAGTGGTAGCACTATGTAAAAAAAATTGATCCCCATCATAATCTATAATGATCGAACATAATTGGCATAGCAGCCCTAGAGATAATAATGTGCAGACTACAGTTGGCTAATTTATGGTAGCAGATGTGTTCCTCTCTCAAACAAGCATGAGTATAATAAAAAATGAATTGCATTTCATAAGCTTGTACTACGTGCTAGACATCAGCCTAAGTGCTTTACAAGCATTATCTAATTTAATGCTCATAACAAATTTCCTAGGCAAGTATTACTATGCCCACATTTTTTATAAGAAGACTACAACTTAGAGGAAATACACAAAAAGTTATAGGGCGAACGAGTGTCAGAGTCAGGACCCAAACACAGGGAAGCCTGCCTCCTAAATGTTCTTTATAAGGTATTTTTGCACAGCACCTTGTATCTAGCAGTCTTTGAGCATCTGACATGGCTGACTTGTCTGTTTCATTGGTTTATCTTCTTGTCCATCTCTTCCAGTAGACTGCTTTTAGAGGCAGTCTAAAAGCATTATTTTATCATTATTTATATCAGCTAATCAGATGCTGATCTGACACATACAGAACATTCCATACATGCATGATAAATGAAGCATGAATGATTTGAATGTACTCAATTGTGGAAAAGAATAATTGATTTGACTTATTTTTATTACCTGTAGGAGTATCTCCATTAGACCCTGTTTTTTCTGTTTCCCAAGACTTTATATTTTTAGGACATTTTTTCTGAGATTTGGTCTATCTCTTTAACTCTTCAGGAAAATGGATGTGTCACAAATTAAAAGAATTTAAATGATGTTTTCAGGTTAATAGCCATGGAACTATATAATGGCTTAAGAAAACAAATTAGAATAATGACCAAAGGTAGATAGAGAAAATATTGCAGATGAGATGTCAGAGATATTTTATTTATCAGTTTAAAATTCAGTTAAATGTTACAGTTAATATCTCAGTCACTCACTTGGATCATACCAATTATGAATCTTTAGTTATCCTTTGCAAAAGTAGTAGAATGGGTCCCTAAGTGCAAGATAAAATTTTAGCCTTGTATTACTGGGGATCTGCATGAGCCTCAGATTCCACAGCACATAAATCCAGACAAAATGACAGGTTGATTTCCACCATCCTTCAGATCTTTGCTTAAATGCCACTTCTGATGACATCCTTTTCTGATCACAACCAGATGGTGCTGGTACTCCTGCATTTTTCCTATCACTTTCCTTTGTAAGACATAAATTATTTTACGTCTCTACTTGAAACATTTCAAAAGAATCAGATGCACTTGCATGAAATCCAAATGTTTATCATGGTCCACAAAGCAAGCATGTTCGGCCACCTGCTTACCTCTCTAAGGTATCAGGCTGTCGGATCCTTCTCTCATCCAGTAGGAGGACCCACAGTGCATTTCTTCCCATTATTTTCAAGTGTGCTACCCTCCTCCTGAAACATTCTTGCTGCATTCCTTCACCTGTCAAGTTTAGATTATCTTTAATGCCTCAGCTTCAGTGTTATCTCCCCAGGAGGAGTGTCCTAAGCACCATTATTCTCCATCATAGTATTTATTTCTTTTGTAGTGCTTATCACAACTTGTAACTATATAAGTTTGTTTGTTTTGCTCAAATATAAAAGCTTTTCAATGTAGTGATCTTCAAGTCTGTCTGTCTTCTTAACCGGTATATTATTGAGGCCTGTCATAGGCACATATAGAGACAATATTTTTAATCCATAAATATTATTTATTGTACTCTACAGTAAATTTTGCAACCTTATCCACATATTTTAATCCCTTCAGGAATAGGTCCAGTATCCTCTATACTTCATTATTCTACCATCAGTTAGAATAGAGTAGATAACAGATAAATTAACTACATTACAGGAGGTCATCAAAATCACAAGTGAGAGCATGGTAAAGTTTACATTTTATCTGTGTATGAGTTACATGACTCAAATTTTAGTGAGACCCAAAATTTTGGAACTGAATCGTATGAATTTATTGTAGAAATTCCACAATGTAGGACCTATTATTGAATAAAAACAGATGTTGCCTATGTGGGTCACACTACTTAAGCCCTTTACAATTAGACACTCACTTAATCTTCATAAAGTTACTATGAAGTGGTTTCAAAGAGGTAAAGACTATTATTTTCATTTTGGAGAGTGGGAAACTGAGGCAAGGAGAAGTAAAAGATCTCACCTACCTCCATACATCCAGGAAATGGAATAACAGGGATTCAATGCAGACGAGGTCCTTAAATAGGCAGGAGCCATGGACTGAGGGATGGGACTTGAGATGTATTCCATGGGTTACAGTGAGTAAGAAGAATTGGTTGAGTGGAACATGTGGTGATGAAGAGTTGAAGCAAAGAGGAAATGAAGAAGCTGGAGTCAAAGGTGACTTGGAGTTTCTGGTTTGGGTATTCTCTTACTTGAGAAAAGAACACAAGATAGGAAACCAATCAGAGGAACGTTAATGAGATTAAACTTACAGATTTTGAATGGTGTATGAGTGAGAGTCATTGGACAGAACGTTGTTATCAGTAAAGGAAGTGGTCATAACAAATCATAACAATGATAATAATTACCGTTTTGAACATTTATTATATTCTGACGAGTACATATATTTGTATTATCAAAAATAGGAGTAGTCATTTTAAAATACGGCCTGGTTATCCAAAGAGATAAATGAGAGATTTAGATGTCAGAGACATCAGCTTTTGCCATACAAGAGGCAGTTGAACCTGGGGTTTCACTGGGCTTGCCTAGGAAGAATGTGGGGTGAAAAGCCAAGAAGCCAAGTATGGAACTTGAGGAAGATTTACTGTAAGTACTTCTTAGAAGAGAGAGGCTACAAAAAAAAAAAATGGTTTGAAATAAGAAAATAAATTTTTTTTTCTTTTAAACTGGCTGCAAGCAGCTGCATTGTTTACTATTGCGTAAGTTCAAGAGAGCTGGCCCACACAATTTTCCATGAAGTTCTGTGTCAAAGAGGACACACATGCCATGTGAAAAAGGGGTCACAAAGTGGTCATTGGATTTGGCAAAATGTGAGTCATTGGTAGCCTTGGACCCTGGGAAATAGCAGGGAAAACTCAGATTGCTCTAGTTTGAGAGCAATCAGGATATAAGAAAGTGGCAATGTGGAGTAGGCTACTTTTACATAAAAGTTAATAATATTGAGGGTATATGAAGATAAACTGTTGGTTGGAAAATTTCAGGAAACTGTGTCCACTTAATGTCCTCCCTGTTTGAGCTCTGATGGAATAGTGTGTCTGGAGGCAGTGGAGAGAGTTTCAAGTTGACCCTGAAAAGAGTGAGGATACCATGTTTCTTCATCATGGTTATTTCTGATCCATCTGAAGCCAACAACATTCAAGCTCAGTTCAATATTAAAAGGAAAAGAAGCTGGGAGCTGTGGCTCATGACTGTAATCCCAGCAGTTTGGGAGGACGAGGGCAGAGAATCACTTGAAGCCAGAGTTTGAGACCAGCCTGAGCAACAAGCAAGACCTCTTTCTCTACAAAACATAAAATAGTTAGCTAGGCATGATGGCATGCACCCAAAGTCCCGGCTGCCCGGGAAGCTGAGGCAGGAGGATTGCTTGAGCCTAGGAGTTTGAGGCTGCAGTGAGCCATGATCACTCCGGCCTGGGTGACAGAGTGAGAAAAATTAAAATTAATTAATTAATTAATTAATTAATTTTAAAAAATTAAAATGTCTAAAAATTAAAAATAAATTTAAAAAACAGAATTAAACCATTTTTGAAATTAAAAAAAGAAAAAAATTACTAAAACTTAATTAGTGCTCAGTAGAAAAAACTGATAGATTTTTAATAAACTTCATGTAAATCAACAGGATCAATACATGGTGAAGAATTACAAAACAGAAACATTGATATTTGCATGTCAATGTGGATGATTGTTTAAAATAAATTATTGAAATTGTATATAGATTGTGCTGGCAGATTTTTTATTTTGATTAGATTATTTTTCAAGTATACTTATAGGTACACTAATCATTACACTGATTATAGCTGTCCTATTCTTCAATATGTCATTTGACAATAAATATGAGAATACCTCTAAGACCATATGTAATTAGATCATTCTGCTGTTTGAGTCTTTTGTTTAGATCAGTTGTGCAAAATAAAGTTATTGTGAACCATCAGTGTGAAACACATATGTAATTTCAAACTTTCACATAACTTTATTAGAAAAAGTAAAAAGAAACTATTGAAATAAATGCTAATAATGTATTTCAAACACACTATACCAAATTATCATTTTAATATGTAATCCATGAAGACTATTGAGACAATATTTCACTTTTTTAAAAAAGAAACAAGTCTTGAACATCATATGTTTATTTTACACTTAGAGTATATCTCAATGAAGAATAGCCACATTCCAAGTGTTCAATAGCCACATGTAGCTAGTGGCAACTATGGTAGACAATGAAAATTTAAATGACTATTTTATGGCTAATTAGAAATGAAGATTGTTCATAAGACACCATATAGATGATGGTGTTTTTGGTAAAGACTTACTCATCCCTCAAGTCACATTTCAAATGTCATCTGTTATGTTGGACTTTCTCTGAGGATCCTGGGCAGAAATAATCCCTTTCCCATACAAATTTTCCTAGCATATTTTATATTGCTATATATTTAATTCATTCTATGATATTTGACTGTTTATTTTTTATTCAGAATGTTGGGCTTGTTGATGGCAATCCAGCAAGTCTACTTATTTCTAGTCACATTTCCTTGCCTATAATTTATTAACCCATTTAACAAATATTTATTGAGCACATACTTACTATCATGTATTATTCTTTGTGCTTAGGGTAAATCTGTAAAAAGCAAAGTCACTACCCTTCATATGGCTTACAGTTTCAGCAATTAGTACTCATTAAAAATATTATTGAATTAAATGGAATTTAGGCTTTAAACCTGTGGTAGTAGCCACTAAACAATGGATCAAACTTAAGAAAGTGATATTTAACAGATACAAATATAAATTTATGCGATTTGGTTTTTTAAAAACTTTTTTTTACAGAGTTTTAGGCTAGGAAAAAGCCTAGTGGGATGTAATTTATATGACTGAGTGACTTTAAAAGGATACCAGATTCAACATTTTAAATATGTTAAAAAACAATACATTAGTGGAGTTACTTTCTCTTTAATATAAGTAGCTTTAGAAAGCCAGATACCTCATGTTGTCATTTATAAATGGGAGCTAAACAGTGGGTACACATGGATATAACATGGTGGAATAATAGACATTGGAAGCTACAAAAGGTGGGAGAGTTGGCAGGGAGTAAGGGTTGAAAAACTACCTGATGAGTACAATGTTCACTATTTGGGTAATGTACACCAAAATTCCAGACTTCACCACTGCAAGATAAATGCATGTAAAAACTCTTCACTTCTAATCCCTAAATACATAAAAATTTAAAATTTTAAATATATGTATTTTATATGTATACACATATATAGGCATATATATAAAGGGTATATATATATTTATAACTATATATGTATGTGTATATGTGTGTGTGTGTGTGTATATATATATAGCCTTATTTAGCAATGGTATCATTTTGTGGTGATCAGATCTCATCGGCAGAATTCTGCTAGTTCTGGGTGCCAAAACTGAATATTGAGAATTCTGGCATTTCCAGGCACAGAACATCCAGAGTAGGGAACTCAGGATGACAATGAGGTTTTCAACTCAAGACAAGCTAAACACTACACATGCCTGTGGAGCAAGCTTGTTCAACCTGAGGCCCACAGGCTACATGTGGCCCAGGACAGCATTGAATTTGGCCTAACACAAATTCGTACACTTTCTTAATATTTTAGGAAATATTTTTGCAATTTTTTTAGGTCATCAGCTATCATTAGTGTTAGTGTATTTTATGTGTGGCCCAAGACAATTCTTCTTGCAGTGTGGGCAAGGGAAGCCAAAAGATTGGACATCCCTGCTGTAGAGCAAATCTAGGTGACTTCTAACGTGTCTGCCATCTTTAAGAGGATAGGACAGTTCCTCATAGAACACATTCATTGGAAAGAAGGGATGCTTAATTGTAGAGACCAGTAAGTCCATGGTTATCATCAAGTGGGAAGATTAGTTAGGACTGTAGGACTTGACGATAGTCCAGTAGAAATCATGCTCCACTTTACTGTGCAAATAGACATCTGCCAAAGGTCACACTATAGCTGAGAAGAAAGATGCCCACTGATTTGTAGTATGGTGTGTGTTTGCACATCAATATTTTTCTCCATATTCCCTTCCTTTTATTTATCTTGGTTTTGAGAGAATGATTCTATCCAATTGCTGGACAACTAAAACTAATTTAAAACTGACAAAAGGCTGGGCGTGGTGGCTTACACCTGTAATCCTAACACTTTGGGAGGCCAAGGCAGGAGGATCGCTTGAGCTCAAGGAACTCAAGACCAGCCTGGGCAAAATGGCAAAACTCTTTTGAGCTCAAGGAGTTTGAGACCATCCTAGGCAATATGGTGAAACCCTGTCTGTACAAAAAATATCCATGTGTGGTGGTGCATGCCTGTAGTCTCAGCTTCTTGGAGGTACTGAGGCAGGAATATTGCTTGAGCCCAGGAGATCGAGGATGCAGTGAGCCAAGATCCTTCTGCTGCACTTCAGCTTGGGTGACAAAGTGAGACTCTGTCTCCAAACACTAAAAATAAAACAAAAATAAAGCTAACGACACATCAGTTCAAAAGAGTGTAAAGAATTACATAAAAATTTGTGACATAGTTCGCAGTAGGGTGTTGTAATTTTATATAATTTTATTCTTGTAATTCTCTTTTCTGCATATTTCTCTGCACCTATGCATGTCTGTATCTTCTTACAATGAATTGCACTAAGATTCATACTATATTTATCTGTGAATATACGGTCTACAGTGTTGGAACTGCTTTCTTGTAGGAACCCTCTCTTGATATGCTTCTGCCAAGTGCAAGTAGCACTATTTCCTATCTCCTAGGATGCACAGAAAATGTTGAATTGAATGTTGTAAGACTGAATTCCAAAACCAGAAATTTAGGCCTGCATCGTGCTTTTACTGCTGTAATAGCACTCTAACTTATTTTCTGACATCGACTCTCCTATCTTCCTCTCCTTGGTCCAGTAAGAATGTTTTTTATTTTTTATTTTTGAAACAATCTGATTATATCATGCAGTCCTTAAAATATGTTTGTTCTTGGGCCTGTAGGGTCTGACTCATGCCTACAGCTCCACCCTTACCTCACCTCTTTCTTTGCCCTCCAGCCACATTGGCCTCAAATATCTGCTCACTGTCGTCACCGTACCAGGCATGTTCCTCTATATCACATCTCCTTCCTGTCCCTACCCTCAGCCTGCAGTTATCAGCAGTTAAGTCTTTTTTGTCTGCATCTATTTCCCCTAGTATATTTCTTTTAAGATCACGTTTCCCTCTTTTGGAACAATTATTACAATTCCACTTTTGCATTTATTTATTTTAATGTTTGGATCAATATCTATTGGTCTCAATGAATTGTAAGGTCCATGAGTAAATGTTACATGTCTGCTTCTATGTACAACATTACACTACAATACCTAGTGCACATCATAAATGGTTAACATATTTTTGTTAAACAGATATGTAAATTCCTGAACAACCAGAACAATCTAAGTGTCAAATATGACTAGATTTCAGCTAGAACTAAATCTTTTCTTCTATTTCCACTCAGAAGTAGAGGTCATATGACAGAAAAGAGAAATGATAAAACCTCTTAAAATATATAATCTTATGCTTATTTAGGCAGAGTATTCTTCTTAATACAGTGATTAACACCATAGTCTATGAAGAACAGTTAATTCTTGTTCTATATAAACATTAAATTCTATTTTTTATATGCACTTACATAGTTAGAAATTAATACTTTCCGAGGTCATTCAAATGTTAAATTATCTGACTTTCCAAAATACCATGTTTTTCTTTGCCTTGGACAAGATTGGGAAATAAAGCAAACTGCATAAGACATTAATATGCTTGATGTGTGTTGTACCTTAGGGCTGATATACCCACAGGTACTTTAGAGGTTTACTTTGATTGAAGATTTGAGAATCAAAAGTCAAGTTTATTGGTAGCATGAAATACATTTACAATCGAATATAAGAAATAATTGATATATACTATATATAGGTATATATTTATGACAACATTTATTATAATTAAAGAATTGATAATTTTGGAATGTTTTTGTCTATTTAGACATTGATTTAAAAGAGCATCTAATTATTATGTAATTCTTACCCTCTTTATACCCTTACTGACTCTCATACTCATTCATTTCTTACATCCTTTTGTTCTCAATTGGACCTTTCTCCTCCTTAATTTTGCTGTTCAACATGTGTAACAGATGTCTTATTTCTACCTGCCTCCATCTGTGCATCCCATCACTATTTTCTCTCAACATCCCTCTTCATTCCCTGCTTTCCTTTATTTGATTTCTCACTAAGAAGTTCTACTGGGTTCTACTTTCTTTCTACTGCAGTTACTTTCATTTTGGGGGAACTATGTAAAAAATTTCAGAAACTGAAGTTGTATATAAATATAACATAATTATTTTTTCATCCATGTATTTTAAAAATTGTTGTCTTTCTTGAGCAAGCAATTACCTTTTGAGCTTTCATACTTGTCACCCTTAGCCTTTGTTTTTTAATCACCTTCTGTGAAAGTACTACACATACAGTATTATAAACAGCGTGAGGGTTTTGAAGACAGACTGAGATGGAGTATGCCTCACCCCTTACTACTGCATTTAATTACATTTAGACAGTTATTTTATGTGTCTAAGACAACCATCAAATGGGAAAACCCCTACCCCAGAGAATTGTTGTGAGTGTTAAATAATATGTACTGTGTGCAGACCTTCATTTCTCACGATACCACCTTTCCTATTTCCCATTTAATCTTTGGTACATATGCCTAGCCATATATGGTACACTTTCTACGTTGCTTGTTACCTTAAAAACAAACTGCTCTGTTGCATACTGACAAGTAACTGGGATTCTGATAACTCTACTTATGTTATTTCCAATGTTCTTTATCTCTTCAGTCCACATTGTGAAGATTGATGTGGAATATGATTATCATATATTGCTAATTTCAGTTAGTTTAAAAGTTACTTGTTCCAACATCACACAACTAATATGTAGGAAGGTTGGACAAGGCCTTTCTGACACCAACGCCGCAGCTCCTGTTGTAGCATTCTGGCATGTACCTTGACAACTGCAAGGCATTAGAGTGCTGAAAGTGCTAATTCTAAGTAGACAAGAAAGGACAATCCGCTTAACAGGGAAAGAAGGTGAATACCAGACTACTTATGGGAACAGAAAGATATACAAGCAGTAACTTTTGAACTTAGGTTGGTGCAAAAGTAATTGTGATTTTTGCTATTAATTGCAAACACCAGTTACTTTTGCATCAACCTAATACCTATATGCCCTCTTGGTGAAGCTGGTTGAAAATATCCAAATGGAGTAAACAGGAGCAAAAAGAGAACAGGCATATCTGTGCCAATGCAGCATGAGAAGGTGGCCAGAAAAGCTCAGAAATGTATCAGTTTCTGAACTGTAGGTCATCCTTAAAGTCTAAAGCTTATGAGAAGAGCAGTACAGTAGGATCCAGTGGGAAAGATAAGGAAAAAGTGCCACACACACAAAAAGTTGTTTTCACCACTATTTCCACAGATCACCAGTACAGTTTGTTCATCAGTCACATTCCTGTTGATGATGTTAACACAGATAGCTGATAGACATTTAGGAAAGCATATATTTTTATTGAAGACGAATTCATTTTATTTAAAATTAAATAAGTGCTCAGTCTTTTGGTTTTTGAAAGTACACTGAGGTGGGGGATGGAGTATGCCTCACCCCTAGTTACTGCAGTTAGTGAAGGACACTGATGCCCTTTTTGGTTTTGTATTTTTATTTTCAAAAGTGTTACTAATGCCAGAGTAAAAAGTTTACAAGATACTTTAAAAATATTTCATGCCAGCCGGGCGCGGTGGCTCACGTCTGTAATCCCAGCACTTAGGGAGGCCGAGGCGGGCGAATCACGAGGTCAGGAGATAGAGACCATCCTGGCTAACACAGGGAAACCCGTCTCTACTAAAAATACAAAAAAAATTAGCCAGGCGTGGTGGTGGGCGCCTGTAGTCCCAGCTACTCGGGAGGCTGAGGCAGGAGAATGGAATGAACCTGGGAGACAGAGCTTGCAGTGAGCCAAGATCGCACCACTGCACTCTAGCCTGGGTGACAGAGCAAGACTCCGTCTCAAAAAAAAAAAAAAAAATTTCATGCCCGCTTTTAAAAATATGATGACAATAACGTAGCCAAAACGATAATCCATATAATATACGTTTTGGGCTGTTCTGACTTTCCAGAAAAAAAATCTTAAGCTGATGCAATATAAGTTGTTAAAAGGTATTTTGTAGACGAATAAAGGTACTTCATTGCTTTACATATTTTTAAATTCCAAAATTCAAGAATACCCTTTTTATTTCATTGTAGTTTAGTTGAAGTAGCAGTGAAATTAAATGTATTCCCAAATCAAGGAGCATGCAGTCACTCGGAGGCCAGAGCACTTTCCTTATTTGTGTATACTAGTGAACAATGCACAGAATACGTTGTTTAAGTCTCCCATATAGCCAGTGTAGTTGTTCTTATTTGTTTTACAGTGCAATCTCCTGCTTTAAGATTTAATTATCAGTTTTGATATAGGAAGATAAATTCCTAACATTAAAGGGGTGATTCATTTCTTAAATTTAGCTTGGACAGTTGCTGAAAATCTCACAGCTTGTATTCTGTCTGTAGGTATAATGGATAAAGACCAAGTTCAGTATGTTATACATGAAAGTGGGCCTCAATTTATTATAGAGAAGCTTTTAATCTTTGTAAATGGCCTGACATGCTGGATTTTATTTAACAGTTGACTTTTATAGAGAAGGAGTAGGCATTTCTTCAAAGAACCTGACTGAATGCTATAATCCATTTCTTTCTGAAATTGCAGTTGTTAAATTAGACACAAAACATTTATGAATTTCAATTTGCCTTTCCAGCAATTAAGGAGTTCAAAAAAATCCCTTTGTGTTTCCTGGCTTTGAAATGATTATGTTTATTATGAACTGGCCCTTCAATTTCTTCTATCAAATACATTGGAGGTTACGTTAAAGAGGAAGACATCAGTTCTGAACAGGTGTGAAAAAGGGTTCCTTGATGTATAAAAGTGTTCTATTTTAAAGCCATTTTAGCAATTTTAGCACATCTACCGCTGTGAATCCTCGTGGAAGTAGGTGGCCAATTCATTTCTCTTTAAAGGGAAGAAAACCTGTAACTCAGTGTCCTGGGCCTAATTTTACCATGACCTGGGGCAATGGGTGAGTTTACTGAAACTTTCTCTTCCTGTCTCATTGTTTCAGTGTTGATCCTCCTTATCGTCACTATGAGAAGACGGAAAAAAGAGCCCCTTATTTTTGACGAAGAAAGAGACATCAGAGAAAATATTGTGAGATACGATGACGAGGGCGGGGGAGAGGAGGACACGGAAGCCTTTGACATGGCTGCACTGAGAAACCTCAACGTCATCCGAGACACCAAGACCCGGAGGGATGTGACTCCAGAAATTCAGTTCCTGAGTCGACCAGCTTTTAAAAGCATCCCAGATAATGTCATCTTTAGGGAATTTATTTGGGAAAGATTAAAAGAAGCCGATGTTGATCCTAGTGCTCCTCCTTATGACTCCCTGCAAACATATGCTTTCGAAGGAAATGGCTCAGTTGCTGAGTCACTCAGCTCTTTAGATTCCATCAGCTCAAACTCTGATCAGAACTATGACTACCTAAGTGACTGGGGACCTCGCTTTAAACGACTCGCGGACATGTATGGGACTGGCCAAGAGAGTTTGTACTCATAGCCTTGGAACCTTAACTTGAAATGTACTGAAGAAAAAGTAACAGCAAAAAATAAAATAAAATGAAATAAAATAAACCACTACATACAGAAAACAAGAACTCCACTTGCTGGAGAAAGATGGTTGTAAATATTTCTCCATTTTTAATTGTTTAGGTTTCTGCCTTGGTGAGGCATATCTTCATTAGACTTATCTAAGGGACTGCACTGACCACAGACTCTGAGCGTTTGAAGGTTTTTTGATAAAAAGAAATGCTCAGTGGTTTGTGAATAGATAGCAACTCTCATCTACCTGCAAAGGCACCAAACCTCTATGAGAAAGTAGTGCCCTGTGTTGTCAGTGAATCAAAGATGCTCTGTACATACCTTCATGGTACTGTCATTGAGAGGAAGAGAACATGATGAGCTATTGAAAAACCCTGGAACTTCTTACATATCAAAACTTGGGACAAATTTAATTTACAGAGATGCTTATAGCTTACTATATTATTGAATCCAACAGAATTATGTTGCTCTTGACTAACAGAAATATTTTATTTAGCAATATGTAAATTCCCAGAAATTCCTTCCTAACTGAAAACTCTGCCACAAAAGCCAGTAAAATTTAGTTTAAGGCAATATAAACCATTGTCTATCCAATAAATTATAAAGTGTTCCAATAAGAAAAAGGTAAATAATTTTTGAAGTTTGTGATAGTTTTGAGATGCTTGTGTAGGTATGATAAAAAAAAAAAAAGTTGCTGTCTATTCATTGATTTTTATTCTCTCTTCTGATTCGTACAGGAGAATATCTTTTCTTCTTTATTTGACACATGGTGTTGTATTTATTTTGGAGCTCCAATCTCCACTAAATTCAGGTCCATCATACTGCCTCATAGTATTAAACTCATCAGAACATGCTGATTTTTCTCCAGCCCGAGCTACATGAAGGAAATGAAGCATGGAAATGGAATAGTAAAGCAATTGAGCCCTGTTGCAGTTCACATCTCAAGGAGGAGCACAGCTACAAGGACATATAAATTGTTCTTCTGAGCCATTAGAACGTCAAAACATTGGAATAAAATATTTGTATTTTAGAAAGACTTCAGAGCGAATTGAGATTTTCTTTGATGCAAGAATTATTTTTCAAGGTCATAAGTTCT
This sequence comes from Rhinopithecus roxellana, assembly GCF_007565055.1. Lineage (NCBI taxonomy): Eukaryota > Metazoa > Chordata > Mammalia > Primates > Cercopithecidae > Rhinopithecus > Rhinopithecus roxellana. The sequence goes on from NC_044569.1 coordinate 25,477,416, forward strand.
ACATGCTCCAAAGACTTTCAAGAACCCAACCTTTCTTGCTGCAAACATATTGAGTAAAATACTGATTTCTTAAAAATCTTAAACAATATAATGTTATAAAGACTAAAATCCATCTTTAAATTCTGATGCAAATATGTCCCTCAAGAATTAACCAAGCAATGTATGATTTCTATGTGGTTTAGATTTGCCAAAGGAAGGAAGGCAATTGCAAGTCATCATGTGTTTAAGTCTGAGATGAGCTGCTTAGAGTATGACTTTCATGACCAAAATGATATTTCTACCTATTATTTTTCCTAGGTTAATACTAGTCTAATGTGCATACATATTCAAGTAAGAATGGATTTATTTTTTCCTTCCTTTCTCTTTTGAAAATAATTCATTGTTGGGCTCCTAATACATTTACAGATAGTAAACACTGTGTAGAGAATCATGTTCTAAAAGTGCTTTTTGAAAGGCAGACAGTGAAATTAGAATATTAATATGTTGATTACACAACGAAGAACTACATAGGATTCTGTAAACTTGCAGCCCAACTTTAGAAATGAAGTATGTAAAAGTGACCTTCAGCTTCATAAAAATAGATAATCCAATAAATTTGATTACCTGCAAACAGTTCTTTAATTTGAATAAAGTTTTGTAAACATTGTTTTATAACTATATAGATATGCTTCTTGCTGTATTAATATGCATATATATTTTAAAAAATTATAACAGAATGAAATATACTGTTCATAACTTTTAATCACACATGCAAGATTTTTAAATTAAGAAAAAAAAAGCAGTGTATTTACCCAGTTTAATAAAATCAGAATGTGGTGCAGGAATTACATAGATGTTAATGTAAATCAGCAAGGTGCTGAGAATACAGTTTGTAATAATTCCGTTTTTGTCTGCAAGAAGATGAAATAGTTTAGTACATTTGGATTATGTTGTCAAAACTGCTGATTGTTGCACATATCACTAAACGGAGGTGTGGATGTATTTTAGAAAAGGAACACACATCATTCACCCTTCTTTTTCCGCTTTTAAAATGTGTGTTTTTTCTCATTAATTTTTTCAAATGTTTACCAGTGATAGATTGGAAAAAGAAAGGTTCACATTTAAATAATAATTTAAAATTATTGCATATACCCAATTGCTATTTATGTGCAGATGATTATATCAATGCGGTATTAAATTTGATTCAGTGTTTAATTTAAAAAAATTTTTTGAGATGGCTGGAAGAATGTTCCTAATATAGGTAGTATTTACATGAAGTCGTCTAAGCTTAATTGTAAGAGTAGTAAATGTTCTGCTGTTGCTTATTTTAGTTTTCTTTTTTCTTCTGAAAACTAATGCTATATATGATGACTGACAATACTTGAGATATATGCTTTGTTTTAAAAACAGAGATTGAAGAGTTGATTGACAAAATTAATATTAAATCTATTTGGAAAATTCTCCAAAAATCATTTAAATAAATATATATTATCAAGTTGCTTAAATTCAGTGCTATACTGAAACCAACTAGAATGAGCTCACAAGAACTAATTATGCATATCTCTGCCCAACTCCAGGTACAGTGATATCATTTTGGTATGTTGATGTCAGCCTTGGTGGGATTATTTAGACCACAACAGTAATTAGCAAACACTACCCTTTTCTCTGGAGAACAAGTTGTTAAACATTTACCAGCAACTCTACTGCTTAAATTATTTTATAAAAGGACATGTGATAATTGTAAATATGTTATGAATTTATATGATTTAAAATAATGACATGAAAGGAATTTATGCTATATTTTACTACTAAATACCAATGCATATGGTAGTGATTTCCTGACGTGAAATCCTTGGAGCTACTTGTAGACAAGGAGAGGATTCACTTCTTTATGGAAAACAATGGCTAATTTTTAAGTAGAGACAATAGTTCAGGAAGTCAATATATTTAAATATCTTCCACTTGTCCATATAGGAGCATCAATAGAAACTCAGGGTGTGCCAAATTATGCCCATTTTGAACAGTTTAATTTATTGAAAAATCAGATGCATTTTACTTGTTACTGTCTATGTCAAGGAGATACACCCAAGCCCTTAATCTGAATTGTCACCATTGCATTATTTAAAATCAACATAAAAATATAAAAATCAAAACTTAAGAAAATGGATTTCTGGAGATCAAACCTAAATTATCAATCTCAATTCACAAATTAGTCTCTCAAAGAAATATTCCTAGATCAGTCAGCTAAAGGAACAAAATCAAGAAAAAATTAGGTAGTAATTTACAGGCAATAAGTAGATTTTTCTACAAGCAATCACCAGATCAGGGATCTGGTAAATATCTTTATTTGCTTATGACTACAGTTGAGATTAGTTGTCTACAAGATACATGCAGGAGGTAGTAGTGGTTAAGTGATGGTAGCTGCCTTTTCACTCTGCCCTCTGAGGATGTTTTAAATTATTTTATCTTCATGCACAATTACATTTACTACAATGGATGATAAACAGACATAGGCAATTATTTTCATGTCAACGGCATAGTTACACAATGTAGGAATGATATTTGTGATATGACCCACATGCCCAAGAAATGCAAATGCAAATAGTGTTAGCATTTATATTGAAATATAAAATCTAAAGGAGCTTAAAATAAACTAAGCTAAACACCCTGCAAGAAGCTAAATGATTTAGTTTAAACATGTTAAAGTTTTAAAGCACTAGCTGTAAATATTAATCTTCAGATTTTCAATTTAACATATATTCACTTACAAACTGTTCTAATAATAACCCTAATTATTTTCCAAGTCACCATTTAAAGTTTTATTTACAGTTGACCTAATCAAATTAAAGTTGATGAAAGCTTCAACTTATTTTTTAACTCTTTCTGGTCAACGATGCCTGGAGGCAGGTGAAATATATATGGCAACTAATAGATAAACCAATTTATTTTATGTTAGTGTATGTTTATTTTTTAATTATGAATAATGTATATTGTGTGTATATGTGATGGTGTATGAAAGTTGGCAATGAAAGCTAATACAATCATGTTAGTTGGCTGGATATAATAAAGAACAAGAAAGGAATAATAGCATTTGCATTTTAAATATAATTGAAATGATTTCAGAAGAGTGGGATAAGACCTTAAGAAACATGGGAGATGTTTAAGGCTGTGATTTGGCGGATGCTGTAACGTATGATTCTGTGGGTAAAACTTTTCAAGCAAATCAAGGCAGGCAGTGTGTGTGTTGCATTCTGACACTTTTTCATTATTATGCTAACTTCTACTGGCTCAGAATTTAACTGAAAAGGATGTGTCCCTGTGTGTGTGTTTTTATGTGTGTGATTGGGAACCTTGAGAGATGTATCTGAAGCAATGTAAAAATAAGAGTCTCATAATGCCTGGTAAATGCTGGCATATTGTTGTCACTTGCCAAGTGACTGTTAGGCAATAAGACTAGAAAATATGGTACTGAATGAAAGGAGAAATATCTTATTTGCTGTAACCATCTAATTTATATTAGGATAAGGATTTCAGTAGCTAAGGAAAGAACATTTAGCTGAATTATTTGAGAAATTGTCACATATTATTGTGTAGATTTAATCTCCTTGTTAACACAGAATATACAGTGTGAATTATTTGTTATGAAATGTTACTGGGCTTTGGTGTCGGTGTGGTATACCAGAAATTACCTCTGGTCTGTGGTTATAAAATCTAGGTCAGAAGCTCAGTTTCACCACATTTTTGCTGTGCCCTAGATGCCATTCTAATTCTCTGAACTTTTATAGCTTCATGATTAAAATTGAGTTAACTACTATCCTGTTTCAGAGGCTTGTGAATGATTAAGTGAAAGACTGTGTAAACTGTAAAACACTATAAAAATATAGAGCTTTATTATGGGAAATAATGGGAATTATGTAAAAAGGCCGATTATTATTATATGGTAAACAGAGAAATTCTGTTTGGAGATATATACATTAAGGAAAAATACATGCAATTTGGTATCCTACATTGGGAAATAATATTCAAATAGAAAATTGTCATAATTAATTGAAGCCATTCAAATACAGTCATAAGATCTTAAAAGAGTGAAGTTTAACTCAACCTAATTCAACCATTCATATGAATTGATATCCATATGTGAATGGGATTGTAAATAAAGAACAAATCTTTCCTACTTATGATGATGACTGAGTAGAAGACAAAGGCCTGCCTTTAGATGATCCCAACCTCATTGCTGAACACAAAACACCAGAATAGAGAAAATAAAAAGACAATAATGAGTATAAGTTAAGTGGTCTTCCAGGCATCCAGAGTAGATAAAGAAAATGAAGTTCTAGAGAATACAATACTTTTTAAAGTCACAGTGACATATGTATAATTAATAATTTATACACTTGAAAAAATTAGAATGCAATGATATTGGCTTAACGTGAAAACCATTCTGAATGCAATGTACTCTTGATGACTCAAACTCACTTCTTATATCTTACGATAGCTCATCTTAATCTCATGAATGAAGAAACTCTAGGAAACTAAAAAATAATATACAATAGATATTACTTTTTGTAAGTGATGCCAAGATGAATGTTAATAAACTCTCTTCTCAACTTTAGCTCTTAGTTATCTGGTTATTTTATGCTCATGTGAACAGACACTAGAAACAAATATATTAATAACTATGTAACTAATGAGAATGTTGAGAAGTACAGCATACTTTCATTCAAAAACTTAAACTTGCATTTTCATTTTATTAATGAATATAATTATGGTAATAGTTTATATTTTTATAAGCTGGAAAAAATTATATGATTCAGTAGCCTACAGCTTCATGTTCTATTTTTGTGAGTATAAACACTATGTTTTTGTATATCAAGATCTGGAATATGTTGTATATTGTATATGACCAATACTTTAAGAACAATCAAGTTTTAAAACATTAGATAACTATATACCAATTTCATTTTACATGCAGTAATTTTAAATGTCCAAAAATAAAAGGAAAAGGAAAAACAACTCACTACACAACTTATATATTATATATATTATGTATTTGTCTTTGGATTATGTGTGCATATGTGTGTGTGTATATATAGAGAGAGCATGCACACACATACATACACATATGCAGGAACACACACAATTTGAGGCTAACTGTTGAAGTAAATGACTTTTAAATTAGATCCAACCTCTACAGTTAAATTATATGAGCATACTGAGAAAAAAATGCCCATTTGTAAAACTTCTCTTTAGTAGAGATTTCAGAATTTTTTTTCTGAAATTTAGAGGAATGAACAATTCACATTAGTAAAACACACAGCATTACTTTCAATGAAACTGTGACTTTTATGTTTATGAGATTCCATTATAATTACATTAAAAAGAACTAAAACCACTTTTTAAATGTTTTTGCTTATGTAAGAGTCACTTGTATAATAAAACAGTCTTAAAAATGTTAATTCAATTGACTGCAGAATTGATCCTGAAAATCCAGTTCACTTAACCTTGGAAATGAGACATGAAGCATAAAACTTGAGGTCAGGATGTATGTCAGAACAAAATAGATTATTTTCTTTCAGCTTAAGTGCTATCTTTCTGGCAAATAGGCTTCTACAATATTCAGTATTGGAGATGTTTAAAACAAATATAAGAAATAGGGTACTGTCTCAGAACTAACAAGTGAAGAGATATATACAAAGTGTACTCTGAACTGAAATAAATGTAGGAAGACAAGCCGTGAGAATGTGAGAGATCAGTGTATTGTTGTATTTTCTTGTGTGTTTTGCTATATTTTAAAAAAATAAGAAAAAATTGTCACAGAGTAAGATACATGGAAGAAAATAATTTCCTCAATTCTTGGTACCTCACTACAATGAAGACTTCTATTGTCATCATTCTCAGCTCTGATGGTGGTGTCAACCTGGTTTCCAACATATACCTCCTGACAACTCGGTACAGAAAATGAGTATCGTTGTAATTAAAGTTTAACATTTTCTTCTAAGTGACTGATTTTTTAATATAAAATTATCATAATAAAGTTTTTCCATAGATATGTAATTTTAAGTTCCATAACATTCTAACATATACATTATTTCAATTTTCATATAAGTCTGTGAATCACTCAAGTTAGGCATTGTTAGGTTTTTTAAGGAAAAACTTTGATGACCAGAATAACTGTAACTTATGAAAAAAAAAAAAAAAACACCACATAAAGTAAATGCTGGAAATGAAAGAAGAAGAAGAAGAAGAAAAAAAAAAAAAACTTTGGGACATTTTGCCCTTTATCTTTTCTATTATCTTAGACTGTCAATAAATGATGGTTTGGTTTAGGAGGATAAGAAGATAGCTGAAACTCTAATAATTTGACTTTCCAATCTTAATTAGGCTTCAGTTCCCTCACTAGGATTATGAAACTTCCTTGTGATTCTTTTTTTTAAAAAAATAATTTAATCAGGATGTGACATTAAATTATGTTTCCATGTAATGAGAAAATAGAAATATTTATATTGTCATGATGATGGCACTTCACCAGTATGTCTCAATCTATTCTCAATTGTTGTGGGAAGTCAGGGACCCCGAATGGAGGGACTGGCTGAAGCCACGGCAGAAGAACATAAATTGTGACGATTTCATGGACATTTGTTAGTTCCCCAAATTAACACTTTTATAATTTATTACACCTGTCTTTACTGCAATCTCTGAACTTAAATTGTGAAGATTTCATGGACATTTATCACTTCTCCAATCAATACTCTTTTAATTTCCTATGCTTGTCTTTACTTTAATCTCTTAATCCCGTCATCTCTGTGAGATGAGGATGTATGTCACCTCAGGATCCTGTGATGATTAACTGCACAAATGGTTTGTAAAACATGTGTGTTTGAACAATATGAAATCTGGGCACCCTGAAAAAGAACAGGATAACAGCGATATTCAGGGAACAAGGGAGATAACCATAAGTTCTGACTACCTGCGGGGCCAGGTAGAACAGAGTCATGTTTTCTTTATTGCAGAAAAAGAGTAGGAGAAATATCGCTGAGTTCTTTTCCTAGTAAAATAGAAACTTGCTGGTTTTGCAGCTCAGGTGGGCATGATGGAACCTGCCAACATGTGATGTCACCCCCAGAGACCCAGCTGTAAAATTTCTCTCTTTTGTACTCTTTCTCTGTATTTCTCAGACCAGCTGACACTTAGGGAAAATAGAAAAGAACCTATGTTGAAATATTGAGGGCTGGTTCCCCTGATATTCTATTATGTCTTTGAGGTGGGACATTGTTTTAAGAATGGATGATAGCACAAAAACATGGCAGAGCAGATTTTCTGAGGGTTACCCACTTTGCAGATTCATAAACTTGTTATTGAATAGTTGGCTCACGGGGTAGAAGAAAAATCCCAACAAGCCCTCCACCTTTTCCAAAAAGAAAAAAGAAAAAGAAAGAAAAAGCTAAATCTTATGAAGCTAAACTGTCAACCAACAGATCTACTGAAGTTGCCATGGGGGCAGCTCCAACCCAGCACTGGGCTTGTGGAAGGCAGCAAGGTACCTGCATCAAGCCAAGATCCATAAAGGTGCTAGTGTCATTTGAGGACAGTTTCACCCCTATCTCCCATAGATTATTTTAGACCAAATATGAATTAGTAGTCAAAAATGACCAAACACAGATGATAACCCACCATGAGGGAGATGGTTCATAGAAATCTCCAAGAACTTCATATATGGTAATTATCAGAAATATGACAAGAAAAAACTTTGTGTAAAATATAGAATAAAACACAAGCAATAATGAAAAGATGATCTATGATGGTGTATACTTGCAAAATAACCAAATAGTGTATTTAAGATTTAAATATATCTTTGAAGCTAGAAGTACTATGAAGAGTGTATATACTATATTAGACATATATACTATATTAGACACTGTGCAAGAAGGAACTTGTGAAGCTGAAAAATAGAATGCAAGAAATTAGTCTGCCACATAGAGAAAAAAAGATAATCTGAAAGAATATAAGGGACAAGGATAAAATACAGAGTTTAACATGCTTATAACCAGTGTGATCTTTGTTCATCAGAATTCTAGAATGTTCCTTTGCCTTGTGTGATACCTCCACTGCCCCCACTTTTTTTTTTTTTTTTTTTTTTTTTTTTAGACAAGGTCTCATTATGTTTCCCAGACTGGCTTTTAACTCCTGGCCTCAAGTCATCCTCCTGCCTCTGCCTCACTAAATGCTGGAATTACAGGTGTGAGTCACCATACCAGGTGTCTCCTGTTTTTTTAATGGTAGCTTAACTTCACCTGAAGCCTCCTATGCCACTATCTTTATAGGAAGCTTTACCGACTTCGTACGACTTGGTTTAATTTATTCAGCTTAATGGTCCATTTAACCAATATTGTTATAAATTTATGAAGCTTCAATTCTAGCAAAAATAAATTATGTACATTCATCAGAATGTGTGGCACACCTATGAAAAGTGATCAGGATGCCCAAGCAATTTTAATTAAAATCAGATAATTAAATATGGACTCTGTGTTTTAATTTATCTTTTCTCTCTACGGTGTTTTGGATTACTTTCTCTGGGGTTAGTGAAGATCAAAATAAAGCCCTATTTTTTCCTCTAATAAAAGGGGGATTTATTTGGGTTGTACAGAAAAGATACAATATAATCATGATTTAAGTGGCATAAATCAAGATTTTGTGTTTTTTCTTCTCTTTTAAATACTCTCTTCCTACTTCTTTAGTCCACCAAAATCCTTTTAACAATATATTCAATAGCCAGAAAATCAAATGAGTTGAGGACTGGGTCAATTCTTCAGCTCTCAATTGATTTACCAGTGAGTAATTCTGATCTTTATCACTTCTAGGTGGTCTTCAATATCTTGATTTAAAGTTTCATAAAGATAACTAAGCTGTGCTTTTGCCATTTCACAGTTTGGTAGTAAAGGGGATTCTCTTAGTACTAGTTCAAGGCAAAGATTGCTGTCTTCTTCTTTTTTTTTTTTTTTTTTTTTTTTTTTTTTTTTTGCATCAATGGTGGGTCAGGAATGAGCATATGTCACTACTTGTTTTCCTAAGATGTTAACAATGCCAGGGTTGTATGACAGGCATAGATCCTTTGTACTTAAAACCATCCAGTTCCCTCATCAAAAAGAATAGTAAATGAATAAAATTTAGTCTCCTAGTTCATGGTGGGTTAAGTAGAATGTGCATATGACTATAAGCATGCAGAAGAGACCAAAGTCTCACTTATATTAAAAAACTTAAAAAGGTTCATATTTCACTTTCCTTAATCTAAGCATGTAATATCTAGCTTCCAAAATGAAAATAATTAGTTGAATTATATGTACCAATTATTTAGAAAGGATATTTTTAAATTTTAAATATGCATTATGCATTATTTTTATTATGTATAATTATATCAGGAGAGGTTTAATCACATAAATGCTCCTGAACTGAAATTTAAAAAACTTATTTATATGAAGTATATTTCACCATTATTGCACAAGTGTTTTCTGAGGACATGTATTATTACCAGCATTTAACCCACGAGGAAAGTGAAACTCCAAGAGGTTCGATGAATTGACCAACATTCCACAAGCATTGAGTGATAGGGCAGGACCTGACCCAGTTTACTTCCATTCTGCCTTAACACTGCTATGAACATTCGTAATTTGAAGTTTCATATGATGATACTGTAATTTCACCTGTTCAATGTATGTATTGGCCGGGCGCGGTGGCTCAAGCCTATAATCCCAGCACTTTGGGAGGCCGAGACGGGCGGATCACGAGGTCAGGAGATCGAGACCATCCTGGCTAACACGGTGAAACCCCGTCTCTACTAAAAATACAAAAACTAGCCGGGCGAGGTGGCGGGTGCCTGTAGTCCCAGCTACTCGGGAGGCTGAGGCAGGAGAATGGTGTAAACCCGGGAGGCGGAGCTTGCAGTGAGCTGAGATCGGGCCACTGCACTCCAGTCCGGGCGACAGAGCGAGACTCCGCCTCAAAAAATAAATAAATAAATAAATAAATAAATAAATAAATAAATAAATAAATGTATGTGTTAACATCACATAGGTAGGTAAGTATAAGTAACTGAAGTTTATTGTTTTTCCTCCAGCTGCTCAGAGGGGAAAGGTCCCTAAAAAGATAACCCTTTAAGCTCTATGTTTCGGTGAGAAAATGTGTGAAGTGGGCTTATGGTCAAATTTATGTAGGCAAGTCTTTAAGTTTTAAATATCAGTTCACCTTCATAGCACCACATTGGTGTATATACAAGTCAAACAGGAATGCAAAAGAATTCCCAATAAACAATTTGGGCAACTGTAAAGATTAGAAGTGAATTAGTGAAACAATGGATGAGGGCTAGAAGTAGAAGGTATGATGGAAACAAAAATCCTCAGTATTAACCACACTGAGAAACAAATGCACCTACCAGAAACAGGAAAGGGACAGTTTTGTTATGATAACCGCTATAACATGTTATGTTTGCAGTTGAAATCATCTTCAAGGCTATTAATATATAAACAATTAGAAAAAGGTGTCTGCATTCTTAAACCCATTCAAACTGTTGGCTAAAGTTTCAAACAATGTTGCTTGAAAGTACAGTAATTTAGAGCAGAATAGAGGTTGATTAAAAAAGACCAAAAAATTGTAAAACAAGAGAGTAGGATATTTATAGAAAAATATTATTCAAATTAGTTGTAATTCATGTCAAAATCCTTCCTCATCTTCAATTCAGCTTCTACAAATCTTATCATTCATTCATTAATTTAGAAGTAAGCATCTGTATGGGATGGGGACTGGCTATACAACAATGAGTTAAAGAGATAATATTACTAGAGCTACTAGACAGTTTTCTCTGAATGTGATTCCTGGATTACCTAAGTGATAGTAATTCCTGTTACATAACAGAATTCTTGTTTAGTGTGTTTCTGCAGACTTCATATTGCACATGGAATTAGAATTTTTAGGAGTGAAAAACTTAGCATTTCAGGGCATTCTCTCCTCCTGATCAGTAACAACTACCATATAAATGTCCCAGTCAGGCTCAGTGGCTCATGCCTGTAATCCCAGCACTTTGAGAGGCCAAGGCAAGCAGATCACGAGGTCAAGAGATCAAGCCCATCCTGGCCAACAAGGTGAAACCCCATCTCTACTAAAAAAAAAAAAAAAAAAATAGCTAGGCATGGTGGCACGCGCCTGTAGTACCAGCTACTCGGGAGGCTGAGGCAGGAGAATTGCTTGAACCCAGAATGTGGAGGTTGCAGAGAGCCGAGATCGCGCCACTGCCCTCCAGCCTGGGTGACAGAGCAAGACTCTGTCTCAAAAAGAAAGAAAGAGAAAGAGAGAGAGAGAGAGAGAAGGAAGGAAGAAAGGAAGGAGGGAAGGAGGGAAGGAGGGAAGGAGGGAAGGAGGGAAGGAGGGAAGGAGGGAAGGAGGGAAGGAGGGAAGGAGGGAAGGAAGGAAGGAAGGAAGGAAGGAAGGAAGGAAGGAAGGAAGGAAGGAAGGAAGGAAGGAAGGAAGGGAAAGAAAGAAAGAAAAGAAAGAAAGAAAAAGAAAATGTAGCAACAAGTGCCTCTGTCAGGTTCTCCACCATGCGGATCAGCAAATAAAATTCATTGTATGTTCATTCTAATATTATACAGGGAACCAATTGTTCTCCATATTGAGTAAGGAAAGTTTTATAATCATCATTGACTTGAAGCACTTCAAATAGTCTTTTGCAATTTGACCATCAGAATAAGTGCTAATAGTGAGTGATACAGGAGAGGCAGATAGTGAGGACAAAGGGGTCCTCGGCAAGGCTTTCTTTTTAATGAAAAGCAGCCCCCAAATCATTTCCTTTCTAACAAAGAGCAGCCTAAAAAAAATCAAGCTGCGGACATAGATAAGCAAGCTGGAAGCATCCATGGGTGACTGCCGGCAGCTGTTCCACTGGGAAAAGGCTACCTGTGCGTCAGGTATGTTCAACATGGAGGCTTCATCTTCCCTTTTCTTTGTCACCATACGTACCGTAAAAGAAGCAGGCAATATGGCACCAGCCAGGTAAAGAACCAAACTGCGTAATCAAAGATTAGAGTAGGGGTGACCAGATTTTTGCACACTATGCGAATGGCACACACCTGGTCTAACCAATCTTTCATGCCCCGTGTAAATCAAACACTGCCTCCTCAAGCTCATCTGTAAAACCTCCTGCACTTCACCATAGAAGTGCCAACCCATTTTCTCCAGGATCCCTCTATCTGCAGCAGAGAGAGCTTTTCTCTTTCTTTTGCCTATTAAATTTCCACTCTTAGCCTCACTCTGGTGTGTCCACATCCTAGTTTTCCATGGCTGTGGGACAACGAACCTCAGGTGTTACTCCTAGCAGAGATACCGCTTTAAGATCATGGAGTATAACCTGAGTTATAACCTGAGTCCATGCTGGCACAAACAAATAAATATTTAGAGATTCATACAAGTACTTTCTTGTAGTAGGATGCCAACCAATAAATATTGAAGGGATGATGAAAGTAGAAATTCATCAAAGTTTTTTAAAACTAGTGTATAACATAAGACAATAAACATGTTTACATAACACTCAACTTTTTTTCACAAGGAATGTATTAATTACAGAGGTAATAATTGCTGGTGCAGAAATATGGGAGACACTGCCTGAACCAATGAATTAGCTGATCAAAAAGATTAGAAAAAAATGTTGTGAAATATGTCCTGATACGATGCACTGAGGACACAACATCGCTTTTGTGCTATTCCTGACAGATATGTATAACCTATTTCTATTTAGAAGGACACAATACAAACCATAAAAGAACATTATACAAAATAAGGTGCCTATATTTTTCAAAAATGTCAAGATCAACAAATATAAAGAAAAGCTAGGGAAGGTTCCAGATTCTTTAAAAATTGTATAAATGCAATGCAAGTGTTTTCATAGTCAGAAGGCATTTTTTTCCCTAAATGTTTTTCTGAAACTACAACCTGACAGTCTAGCTTCTGTGAGATTTCATGAAGAAATCTTTTTTTATTTAATAAATAACAAATGAAATATTTAATTACAGTAGAAATAGAATAGTATAGACAGCATTATCTTAGTTCCCCAGATAAATCAAAGTAGATAAGATAAAATAAGATAGATTTGCACATGGCAATACTGATGCATACAATGCAGACTTGGAAGTAGAATAGTTTCTATGGTGATTGCCAAAGAGCTGCTAATCAGTAATTTTTTTTCCATATGACAGTATTTCTTTTTGCAAGATTCTAAGAAATGATCTATAAAGTATATGTATGTTACAAAAATAATTGGTTTGTTCAAAAATTAGTTATTGTGATTATTAGTCATGGTCATATTTTATTATTGGAATATTAGGTGATAATAACTAATTTTTAAATAATCCAATTAGTTTTTTTTTTAAATAAAGGTCTATAAAGATTGTAACCAACATCACTTTTTAATACTACGTGAATGGCAGAGTATTTGATTGGTTTGACATAGATTCATTTAATGGAAATCTATATATTAATTTAAAATTAGAAATTTTCTTTAGAAAATATCTGAAATTATGGTAGCTATTGAAAATATCATGATGTATTTTAAGTGATACATTCTCACTCATTGTACTTATTAAGAAAATAATAAATGCCTAATGGTTTGAGTCATTGCTGAGTATTATTTACTGTCAAAACTCTTGCAACTGACAGATTCGCAGTATACTAGAGAAGCATTTTGCATATTCAAGCATTTTTAAGAAATTTAAATTATTATATGTAAGCAAAGGGTAAAAATAACAAAATACACTCTAACACAATACAATAAAATGGAGGGGGACTTATTTTATCTGCTTTAAAGGCTGCCAAAAGATAAAATATAATTTTGTGTGTAATTAATAGTATTGCCTTTAAATATCTGCCACTGAAGAATCTTAAATTTTCTCTTAATCCTATTTAAATCATCATTGTGGACCGTGCACAGTGACTCATGCCTGTAATCCCAACACTTTGGGAGGCTGAGGTGGGTGGATCAACTGAGGTCAGCAGTTTGTGACCAGCCTGACCAACATGGTGAAAGCCCGTCTCTACTAAAAATACAGAATTAGTCAGGCGTGGTGGCAGGCATCTGTAATTCCAGCTACTCTGGAGGCTAATGCAGGAGAATCGCTTGAACCTGGGAGGCAGAGGTTGCAGTGAGCAGAGATCACACCATTGCACTCCAGCCCAACAAGGGTGAAACTTCAACTCAAAAATAAATAAGTAAATAATAAAATAAAATATCATTGTGTATAATGAACTCAACAAGTTTACCTTTCCCTTTATTCCTTCTGCCTTTTAGATAAGGTTTCTTAAGACACTCAATCAGGATATCATCCTAGTTCCCAGCAGCATGAAATTCAGAGACCTTGCTTTCTTGAAACTTTCCTATGTCACTGAAGCACAAGCTCTGATAATATGCCTTTTTTAACATCCTCATACTAAGATGCCCAACAATTATGTACTATGTGTTCTCCTTTGTTGGGAATCGCAGTTAAACTCAGTATTGTTGAACTATATATGTCTATTACTGGTAGTCCTTGGCTTCTGGACATTGACATGGTTGGATTGCAGAGGATGATGTAGCTGTAAGATAATGCAGGGTCAAAGGAGAGTTTTTTAAAGATAAGACAATAGTTCAATATTTTTGCTAACCAATGCAGGGGAGAAAATTTCTGAAGTTACATCTTTTAGAAGGTGAGCATGAACGGGTATAGTGAATGCATAAAGATTGGTCTTAGATAGAAAAAAAAGAAGAGTCCAGAAATAGAAAAATAGAGATAATAAGTCATAATGATACTAGTATCAATGGGAACATGTTCAAGTGGGAACATGTGGAATTTCTTCTTGGGTTACTTTTATTGTTCTTACTAAACAGAAGAGAAAAATCATCCGTGGAATGTGAGGAAGTGGAAGAAATCTTAATGATGGATGAGAGAAAAGTGTGAATTAGATAATTAAGGGAAGGGAAAGGATCACATCAACATCCTAGAACCTCTGGCAGCAAGCAGGAAGGGCTCAACACTTATTGAACTTATTGACCATGTCCAGAAATCAACTAAAATTGTCTCTACAATCCCACATCCCAACATAGTACATATACTATTTAAGCAAAGGTATGTATTGACCTTCTAATTTTTGATTTACTTAATTATCAACCTGCGCACATGCATAGACACATACACACACACACACATACACACACATACATCTTAAGGTGAATTTTTCAGAAGTCATTAGGGGAGACCACCTGGCACCATCATGTCTAGCCACTAGATGTAGACCTACTGGTTCCTAGCTTACTTATTTTCTGAGTGACTCCAGGCAAAAGATTTGCCTCTTTATATTCAAATGTACCATCTATGCAGTGGGCAGAACAATATAATCTACTTCCTATGCATGCTAAAACAGTGAAACGTATTAACACTTATGAAGTAGTACTTAGAACAGTATTAGGCACCGCATTTGCCAAATAAACAGAAATCTTACCAAACTGAAATCCCTGGATTACTTTGAAAAAATAAAATCAAATGGATGAACTAATAGAACCAGCCTATTACTGTGCCTATTTGACATGTCTAATTTTGGTAGTCGTTTGGGAGTCTTTGTGGTCTAGATTATGGTTGGCATTACTGAGTGACTTTCATTGTGTAAGTATGAAACCACTCACGAATGAAAGCGCTCTTCCCACCTGCCCAAGCATTCTTGCATCATTTTGTTATTTCTAGAAGAGTAGTGGTAGAAACTTGTTCTGAAAGTTAGAGAATGGGCAGGTATCATGGCTTACGCGTCTATCCCAGCACTTTGGGTGGCTGAAGGAGGAGGATTGCTTGAGGCAAGGAATTTGAGACCAGCCTGGGCAACAGGGGAGACACATCTCTGCAAAACATAAAAAATTACCTGGGCATGTGCCTGTAGTCCCAGCTGCTCAGGGGGCTAAGACGGGAGGCTACAGTGACCCATGTTTGCACCACTGCACACCACACTGGGTGACAGAGTGAGACTCTGTCTCAAAAAAAATTTAAAAAAACTAAAAATTAAACATTAAAACTAAACAAAACAAAAAAAAAAGTTCAATAAAAATGTTGAAGAAATCTTCAGTCCCGCTTAATGATAATTAATTATTAACACATAACTAATTTGACCATTCATATGAGTAAAAGAATACACCCTTGCCTAATTAATTTTGTTATTTCTATCAGAGAGAAAAAGAGAGAGATCCAAAGACAATATTGTTGAACACCTTTCTATGTTCACTACTACCCCCAAAGGCCCCTTTAAGAAATGGAATATATTTTGAATGCATCCAATTAACTAACATGACTTTTCAGGATTATCGTGTACTATCAGAGGACATCCCCAATGTGAAAACCTGTTACAACTCATCACTACTCTACTGCTCTAGTTTTCATATTATATTTTAAACTTTTGAAATATTTGTTTAATTCTCTTTATGCTTTACTTTTTTGTATGACTGGAGATTTGTAAGACATGTCCAGAAATTCTAAGAAAATCTGAAAAGATGAGGTCTACTAAATGAAATTCTTTCTCAGGTCTATAGAAATTCAAATAATAAAACTTTTAAGAGAAATAAATTCTCTTTAGTTGACTCTAGCATTCTAAGTATCTAAATCTTCTTGAAAGAAGTAAAATGTGATTAAATTTTGAGGGAGAGCAATAATCTAAAGTCATCAAGTTTATCTATTTTAGAAGCAAAGCATTAAGACAAGGAATGGTGCCTAAAAACTGCCTAACAGCATCACAGGAAGAGCCGAAATCCACCCAGGAGAAATAAGTTTCTATTGGAATACGACAGGGCATTTAACTGCACTGATCGTCTTTTCTCTTTGGAGATGCATTCGATCGGAATTATTAAGAATGAAGTCCTTTTTACTTTATAAAAATGCTCTTCAAAGATTTTCTTTTGCTTCTCAAACAATTTTGCCTTGCTTACAGGCAATACCCAGAAAAATAAAAGTTACCGTGTGTGATATTACATTGCATTTTACATTCAAGGACACTATAAAGGTGCATGCATTGTATAAAAATTAAAACATTCATTTTCTTCCAAGAACAAACAAAGGTTTGAACACTATTTGTCTGTTTCTGCCCTTTCATACCTATTTTCCTATGAAGCTGGAAATGATGGTAAAGCTATTCAGAAAACATTAAACTTTTCAGTACTTCTTCATTTTGTTGTATTATAGAGTAAATACAGATTAATTAGATAACTAGTTTGAAATATGAGAATAAAAAGTATTTAATAACTGCAAACCATTTGAGAGCATGTGAGTTGGGGATATTGTCTACAAGGAAAATATTTTTAAACTACAGAAAATTGCCTTTCTGAAACACAATTAGATTAAAAATTAGAACTATAACCTGAACAAAGAAAGAAAAGGCAACTTAAGAAAGAAATAATTTCACATATCTAACATTGGGAACTAGTTTTATTTTTCCAGCCTGATTTTATTAAGTTAATGTATTATTATACTTACTATGAATATGCAAATTACAGGGATTTAGAAAGCTTGTTTTAAAAACCACCAGAATTATTAATGAAAGAAAGGAGGCCAGATGTCAAATATTTATCCTCTAATGTATGTATGTATATGTTTTGCCATTCAACTCAAGTTGGATTCCAAGACTCAGTTCTGACTCATGTAGTTTGTTTTCTATTTATAAGTTGCCAAAAACATAAAGACCACCTATATTAGTCCATTTTCACACTGCTGTAAAGAAATACCCGAGACTGGGTAATTTATACAAAACAGAGGTCTAATTAACTCACAGTTCTGCATGGCTGGATAGGCCTCAGGAAACTTACAATCTTGGTGCCAGGTGAAGCAGAAGCAGGTGTCTTCTTCACAAGGTGGCAGGAGAGAGAGTGCTAGCAGGGGAAATGCCAGATGCTTATGAAGTCATCAGATCTCCTGAAAACTCACTCCCTATCACAAAAACAGCATGGGGGAAACCACCTCTATAATTCAATTACCTCCCCACCTGGTACCTCCCTTCACACCTGGGGATTATGGGGATTACAATTCAAGATGAGATTGGGGTGAGGACAAAAAGCACAAATAACCCTATCACCATCCTTGGAAAATGTACTTCCCATTACTATATCTCAGTGATAAAATGTGGGTATTGATATCTGCAGAACTTTTCCCCCTATAATGTTACAAAACTAGGACAGCTGCATGAAGTCTTTTGTAAGATGAAGGACTATTTTCTCTTTGCAGCTTGCTAGGGTATTTAAGTTACTTATAATTCAGGATATAAATAAAGCAAACTCATACATCTTCCTACTGAACTAGGCACATAACTGTAATGGCCTTCATGTGAACAATATCTCTTAAAAGGTACCTAATGATATCTCGTACCTTTCTTACTTCTAGAAAAAAAAAAGATTAATCTAATGGCAATCATTAAATTCATTTTACTTTATTAAGGATTTTTTTAAAAAGTTAGAGATAGCCGGGCGCGGTGGCTCAAACCTGTAATCCCAGCACTTTGGGAGGCCGAGGTGGGCGGATCACAAGGTCAGGAGATCGAGACCATCCTGGCTAACACGGTGAAACCCCGTCTCTACTAAAAAGTACAAAAAACTAGCCGGGCAAGGTGGCGGGCGCCTGTAGTCCCAGCTACTCGGGAGGCTGAGGCAGGAGAATGGCTTGAACCCGGGAGGCGGAGATTGCAGTGAGCTGAGATCTGGCCACTGCACTCCAGCTTGGGCGACAGAGTGAGACTCCGTCTCAAAAAAAAAAAAAAAAAAAAAAAAAAAAAGTTAGAGATAAACCTCTGCATCACACTGAAAAGAACTTACATGAATACTTCCTTTTCAAGGTGCTTCCCCAGTTTAACACAAAAGAGATTCCTCTATGTTTATTTTTTCAACTTTGTTTTGAACCTGCAATTGACTCACTTTTTAGAATTTCTTTTCTGTGTAAAGGACATAATGTTTCAAGTAGTATATTTATTCCTTTTGTATTGAGCAACAGGATATAATTCAGGTGCTGATATAACTGAACTATCTGAAGATTAATAATTTATTTCTTTGAGTATTTCTGCAGATATCCTTAGTCTTGGACATTCAATTTCAGACTGTTCTGTATCACTTTCAAACTTGATGCTTAAAGCTAAAATATGCTTAAAGCTAAATTAAAGTCAAATGATTTGATTTTTAAATTGTACATCATTCGCAAGCAGCAAAAAAAGCATTTTTAATCATGTGTGCATATCACTGATTCCTGAGTGTGTGCCACAACCTTTAAACAGCTCAGAAATATGTTGTGTTGTGTTGACAATTGCCCATATTCATTTGAGAACTGTTAACCTAGATTTATTAAATGTAGTGCACTTTGGAAAATGTAAAATTGAACACAGGAGAGTAAAATATAAGCTGCATTCCACAAGAAATAAATCCAGTGCCTTCGAGCCTCTAAAACAAGCATAAAATACACAGAGGAATGGAAAGAGACAATTTAGAGGGCAATAGTCCCTCAGCATCTTACAAGACTGCCCTTAGCAACTTGAAATATATGACTGTTCATATGCTCCATGATTCTTTTACTCTGTCTGGTGCTTTTTCACCTTTTCTATGGGATTTTCTCTCTCCAGACCCAGTGAAGAGCTATGCTAAATTTGAAATAAGTTTGGAATTAATGCCATAAAATTTGCTAAAGAATTGAGTTTTAGGCATGATGCCAGTTGTATTCTGTAAGAATGCCTGCATTATTATAAACAAATCAGATAGTTATGTAGAAATGAATCCACATCAACCTGAAAAATAATAACAAGTGTTGCGAAAAAAATAGTTCAGATGTACCCAGACAGTCCATTCTTTGAGAGTGGAAAACTGGGTTTGTATATTTGGTCAATACTTGTATTGACAAAGTATTTTTAATTCTGGTTGAAGTATTTTAAATTTGACCATGTAATGGCTTTAATTCTCTGATAATAACCCCGTAATAACATTTAATTATCTAGATATGGTAAAAAAGAAAGAAAGAAAGAAAGAGAGAGAGAGAGAGAGAGAGAGAGAGAGAGAGAGAAAGAAAGAAAGAAAGAAAGAAAGAAAGAAAGAAAGAAAGAAAGAAAGAAAGAAAGAAAGAAAGAAAGAAAGAAAGAAAAGGTAAAGACATCATATCAAATGTACTGAGTACTTTTATTTTTTCCAAGACAATTCTAACAGACAAGAAACAATTACCTTCCTTTATCATAAAAATCCAGAGAGATTATAGACTACACTATACTCTTTCCAAATACAAACACAAATATAAACCAATGAACACATAACCACAGAACAAAGGAAAAGCAAAGTATTCAAAAATGTGAGCTTCTGATTCATTGGTTTTGGGGGACTCTCTTAACTCCTGTGAAAGAGCTGATACCATTATATCCATTTAAAAAGGATTTTAAAATGTACCTTTCGTGTGAATTCTAATTTGCTTTATCTGAGTCTAACTAGTGAGTGGTCTTCAGGAGTTCTAGCTTGAAAACTGTAATTTAGAGTGAGAGAAGATGTAATAACGTGTTCGAATAAGACATTACAGACTTTCCTCAACCTTATGACCATAAATCTGTACACACATTACACACTTTATTGCCAGGTTTAAAAATCTGAAGTTAGTTTTAACATGTTTGTTGTATTCAACTGTTTAGTAAACTTCTTGAGACAAGATAAAATCTCTTCTCTTATATCTTATTTCATTCCATAAATATGAAGACTTCCTTCTGAGTCACACATAGCATATACTTGAAATATATTGTTTTGAACAATAAATCTAGAAGAAAAAGAGGTGAGGCTACCAACATAATTTGAATAAGGAATCTCAGTGATTCATTAAAGATACATTCAACCTTACATATTAAAGAAGTGTATCTCAGATCTAGACTAGACATCATGATGTGAAAACAAACACAAACAACAAATATCTCCGGAATAGTCTTAATAACCTGCTAGAGATATTTGATAATGTGTTATTTATTCTGAAATTTCTAACATATGTTATCATGTGTATAAAATTAAATGAAGACTTACATTTCTGGTGATGGTGAAGTAGCTTATATCAGAAAAATCTCCCTGTAGTTAACGATACACTATCATTAAAATAGATGAAAAATAACCATTTGAAGACAGAGGTAGGCGAAACCAGAAGGTATTCAGCTGTTGAATGAAAAGGAGCACATGAGTGAAGTGTGAAGTGATTAAACTTTGAGATTTAGCAGTCTGATAGATTAAAGTTGGATATCATTAAACTAACACAAACACTAAATATTAATGATAGAAAATAAACATGGCTAAAAAGCCCAAAAAGGAAAGAAGGAAAATACAAAAAAAAAAAAAAAAAAAAAAAAATCCCAGCCAATTAAGCCAATGGAATATGAGAAAGGAGTAACAGAAAAACAAAAAAAGAGAAATGATAAATGGAAGACACTGTCCGGAGCCGTGAGGCCCGAAAATTGCCACGGCCTCTGTTGCTTAAGTTCCGCATTGTGAAGACTAGATGGCGCACTTCCTGGTGCTTCATCATCAACTTTACCCGCGCGCACGAACTTTTCCCGCCCGCGCGTAGATAACCTCCAGCCCGGAAAGACTAAGTCTACCAAGCATGCGCCTGGTGACGTCTCTCATTATTCTCCTCCCTGCCTGCTCTGAGCCCTTCCTCTTCCCTGCCAGCCTATATAAGGCATTGCACCGCCGCCATTAAAGGAGACTTGATCAGAGCACTGTCTTGTCTCCGTTTCTTGTGTCTCTTGTCTCTCTAAATTCCCACCCCCTCCTCCAGGGTCTGCGTTAATGATCCCGCAGGTCGGGACAAGACACATACCAAGATGGTTGACCTAAGCCAAAAGATATCAAAATTACAGCAAATATAAATAGAAAAAACATAATTCAATGAAAACAACAGGTTTTCAAACTTGATGTTAATCAAGAAAGAGCTGTATGTTGTATATAAAAGAGGCACACAGTGTAGGTGTGGATATCAAAACAAGCATAGGTTGAAATGAATAATATGGAAAAAAATACACCAGACAAGCTTTCTGCTTAAAAACTTGTGCAGTTTTCTTAACATCAATTAGTGCAGACTTCAAAGTAATAAATCTCACCAGAGATAAATTATTTCATAATGATGAACACATCAATTCATCAAGAAAATGTAACAAGTAAAAATGTGTATTGATTAGAATTTCAGAATATATGAAATAAAACTGGAAGGTCTGCAGTTAAAAAAAGCTAAATCTACATTAATAGTGCAGATTTAAAATTTTTTAATTTTAATTTCAGCAATGAAATTAAAATCAAGATGAGATACCATCTTACTTCTTCAAGGATGGCTGTAATTTAAAAATTTTTTAAAAATGATAGATGTTGGCATGAATGTGATGAAAAGGGAACACTTTTGCACTGCTGGTGGGAATACAAACTAGTATAACCAAAAACAGTAAGTTTTCCATCAATCCCACTACTGGGTATCTACCAAAAGGAAAAGAAGGCATTATATGAAAAAGACACATGAACATTTATGTTTATATGAGCACAATTTTCAGCTGTGAAGATATGTAACCAACCTAAGGGCCCAGCAACCAACAAATGGGGAAAGAATATGTGGTATGTATACAACATTGAATACTATTCAGCCATAGAAAGGAACAAAATAATGTCTTTTGCAGCGACTTGGATGGAGCTGGAGGCCGTTATAAAACCAAATATTGTATGTTCTCACTTGTAAGTGGGAGGTAAGCTATGAGGATGCAAAGGCGTAACAATGATACAATCATTTTTGGGGACTCGGAAGGCAAGGTTGAGAGAGGAGTGAAGGATAAAACACTGCATATTGAGTACAGTGTGGCAGGTTCACTAAAATCTCAGAAATCACCAGTAAAGAACTTCTTAATGTAAGCAAAACCACCTGTATACCAAAACATACTGAAATAAAAACAATTTTAAAAATCAGCAATAACTATAAAGAACAATATAAACCAAAAGAGCTTAAATTATACCTATAGAAAATTACACTGAACAAGTGAAAAATATAAATTATATTCTCCAAGTTCACATTTAATATCCACCAACACAGAGGATGGGCTTGGCATCAAATAAGGACCAATGTGTTTCAAAAAGTGGGGGTTTCACCGTGTTAGCCAGGATGGTCTCGATCTCCTGACCTCGTGATCCGCCCGTCTCGGCCTCCCAAAGTGCTGGGATTACAGGCTTGAGCCACCGCGCCCGGCGAAATCTTATAGACTATGCTATCTGACCACAACAATACTAAGTCAGAAATAAAAAAGAGATACTTTAAAAAGCCCCACAACATTGGAAATACTATTAAATAAATTATAGAATTTTAAAAAATCAAAAGATAATTTATAAAATCTTTTAAAATAAGCGACAAAAATCTAACATTTCAAAAGGTTTGGGATGCAGTCAAAGCAGTGCCTAGAAAGAAATTGATTGCCTAAGTGTTCCTGTTAAATATAATTCTTTTTTCCTTGCCCCTTACCCATGCCCTTTACAGGAAAGCACTGATCCTTCTGTTACTATAGATTGGTTACTAGAATTTTATGTAAATTAAATTATACTGTGCATAATCTTTTAAAATCTGTTTTCTTTCAATCAGGGAAATCGTTTGAGATTTATTGATGTTGAAACAATAGCTCATTCTTTTTTTCTGCTCATTAATATTTCATTAATAAATATACTAATGTTTGTTCATCCATTTACCTCCTGAGGGATATTTGGATTGTATTCCATTTTGGTTATTACCAATAAAGCTTTTATAGCCATTTGTGCATAATAGTTTGTGTATACATAGGATTTGGTATTTTTGTATAAATGTCTGGATAATATAATTGGCATTTGTTAACTATATTAGGAAACTGGAAAACTTTTCCAAACTTGTACCATTTTCTATTCCCCCCAGCAATATGTGAGAGTTCAAGTTTCTCTATCAACACTTGGTATGATCAGTCCATTTAATTTTAACCTTCTTAGTAGATGTGAGTGGTATCTCATTGGGATTTTAATTTTAATTTGTTTTTTCCTTAGGATCAATGACACTGGGCATCTATAGCATTGGACATGCATAGCTTGCACTAAAATAAGCTTTTCATGTGTTTGCTTGTCATAAAGAAAATACAAATAAGTTGATAAATTAATCATCATTAGGTACATTACTGAAATCAATCTGTCACGCTAGGTCTGTTCTATACTTCCTGTGACTTTCCTTCAAACTAGGATAGCCAGATAAAATAAATGTAAGGCACTTAATTAAATCTAAATCTCACACACACACACACACACACACATATATAACATATATATACACACACATATAAAACATGTGTATATATATGTATGTACAAACATACAGATATAGATGTACAAACATACATACAGATGTGCAAACATACAGATATACACGTATGTAACATTTTATGTATGTGTGTATGTGTAGAGAGAGAGAGCAAGACAGTGAGAGATAAATTTTAAGGAATTTGCTATCATGTTTGTGGAGGCTAGTCAGTCCAAAATATATAGGGCAAGCTGGCAGGCCAAAGACCCAAAAGAAAAGAAAAAAAAGAAGAAAAAACAGGCCTTATTCTCCTAAATTTCTTCCTGATAGGTAAATTATGTAGGGCAGATTTACACTATTATGCTATCTAGATTGCTGAGCACAAGCATTAATCAGCTAGAGAGAACAAAACGTAAACGCTATCTGGGACCTCAGAGGCTCCGCAGAAAAAAAAAAAAAAAAAAAAAAAAAAAAAAAAAAAAAAAAAAAAAAACACAGTTTGTGAAATTTATAACAGCACCCAGCAAAAACAAGGAATACAGATGGAGATCCAGCCTGTTCTTTCCTAGCCAACCCATGTATCCTCTCCCAGGTCTGCCTCAGCTTGGAGGATGGGCCACCTTTTTCTTCACTTAGAGGCTTATCAAGAACCACCGTGCTTAGGACTTCTGAGAGGACATCACCTTTTTTAATTAGTGCAAAATTCATATTGATCTAGACAGGGGACCTCAGGTGTTTCTAAGCACTGAAACAACTTCAACCCTACCTACCTCAGATCTGTGTAATCATTGTTCATTGTTCCTTAGGTAAGTAAACCAAGCCACCTGTCTTGAACGCTCATACTCATGCCTTCAGTGACCCGTATTCCATCACTTTCTTTCTCCCTAATACTTTCCAGCATAACTTCTGTAGTTTTCATTCCAAGATATAATATTGTTATGCATTCTAAACTAATGATTTCCAAATTAGACCATGAGATAGATGATTTCCTGCAGAAATTTAAATTTAATTACTTTAAAAAGCTATCCTAACTCTCAAATAACATCCCTTCTAATTTCAGGTTTCAAAGTAATTTTTCCTTTATAAAGTCAACTTTATAACCGTTTTTTTTTTTTTTAATTGTCCTTCCATGGTAGAGAACTGACAACACTATTCTGATCTATCTCCTTTGAGATTACTGATATACAAAAAGCAAAAGTCTGCATATTATTTTCCCAAAACACTTCTCAGAATCTCTCTGCTGCTGCAACATGGCTGAGGTTTGGCCTCATTTAAGGGCCCCAATTTTCCTGCTGAAGCAGCTCAGTTCCCTACATTATGGGATAGTTATGAGAATTGATTTAATGTGTGCAATAGACTTACCTATGGAAGTAGGAAGAGATCCATAAACAGTAGCCATGGTTTTATTTGTGTTCTTGGGCAGACAAAATAGCATTTAAAAGTCAGTACTTTAAAGAACTTTCTTGCCGATCACAGGTTATGGAGAAGATCATTTTAGACTGTACATGCGGAATTGCTTTTAAAATTAACAATAGTGACCACAGGCAAACTTACTATGAAATGCTGTTGTCAAAGCAAAAAATGACACCAGACAGTCAAACAGGCAAGCAAGAATTTGTTCAAGGCTATTTGCAATGGAAGAGAGAGGCCAGAACTCAGTTTGCACTCAACTCCCCTGAAACAACAGGGTGGAAAGCTTCAGAATTTTTATGAGCTGGAGTGGAAAGATCTTAGGCATTCTATGTTTGCTAATTGGCTTTACCTGAAGGAAAAGTAAACTTTCTCCTCCTATCTTCATGAAAGGAAGTAGTTTTCACAACTTGGGGCAAAGTGCCCAGTGAAGTGAAGACCCTACCCTCCCACAGAGACTGGGAGGTAGGGCACCATCTTCCTTGCTGATTGCATTCAGAGGAATGGCTCCCAGGTCCTTGAGAAAGACATCCCTGGGTTGTGAAACTAGAAAGAGGTTTTAAAATGATTTACATCCCAAAGGGGCAGAGAAAGGATGAACAATGACAAGCTTTCTACAGTAAATGTTATAAGCAAAGGTAAATCAGAGGTCTAGTCTACTCTCAGGAAGAAGCCTGTCTAAACTGCAGGCAAACTGAGGTGAACTGAAGGCATTTTGGGTCCCTAGCTATAATCAAATAAGGCCTTAAAACATAATTTCATAAGCAGAAAAAAAATGAATAGCTAAATGGTAAAAATCAAGGCCACTTAAGGGAGTAAGAAAGGTTACATCTAAGAAAAAAAAAGGATTAAAATCAGCATCAATTTAGCAATAAAGAAAACTAGCTAAGTACAGATGAGATGTTTATCAAAATCTGCTGTTTCTGAGACTTCTTTGCTGTTGTGTGCTTTCAAGGAACAAATACTTCTGTTTAATAATCCTATAATATTATTAGAATCCATGTGTTCATATGTTTAAAATGTTTATAATACATGATTAGCCCATTAGCAGCCATCAAAAAAGTGATTATTTATGTATTCTGAATTACTCTGTCCTTCTCCTCCTTACGTTTGTGCAAGCCATGCCTCGGGGTATGTGCTCTTAGCTTTCAAAAATAATAGATTGCAAATGGAAAGGGTTTTCTAAACTAGCATGTGGACCAGCATTCAAAATCTTTGTACTTGCTTGAAGAATACTGTATCTTGACGCAAGAAAGATAAAAATGGCACAGAGTAACAGAAGAGTTCTTATTTTTTAGATTCTATGCTATAATTTAGGCCTTGATAGGATTTTCTTTCTTTTTCTTTCTTGATATTTGAAATTGCCATTACCTCATTCTATGAAATAGAACGAGTGTTCCCAGCTTTGGTATTTTTATGATTCTTATTTTTATGATCATGGTTTATACATAATTGTACTAGGTTTAAAAAAGTCTCCTAGCCCTGGAAAAATTTTAGTAGTTCAAAACCGATCTGTATTATTGGCGAAAACACCTCTCAGTGATATTAACATTTGCCATGTGAAACAAACAATGGACCAAATGGTAGACTTTTGAAGCAGTGATATGGAGCCACTAATTTATTATATATTTTTTAAAGAATAGTTTAACTTCAAACAAGTTTTAGAAAATTATAAAATATCAGTTGAAATTCTGAGTATTTTTCATGTTTGGGGATCGCTAATTGCGTCATTTGAAAGGACATTGCCAAAATGGACAACTTGTAGACTGTGGGCAGAAAGAAAATATTGCTTTAAGATTTGAGTTGTGATTTGACTCTGGAAGTCCTGCAAATCGGATTGAAATTATTTTTAAATTGGCTGTAATTTCTAAAATGGCTATATGGCATTTTATTGCTATGGTCATCTATCAATTAGAGGAGTTTTTTGTTGTTGTTGTTGCTGCTTTCATTTAAAGTGATTTACCTAAGTATTCTAAGGAAAAAAAAAAGAGTTTCTTAATGAAGTACAGTGTGGATTTATGTTTTTTGTTTTCTTTTGTTTTTTTGAGATGGAGTCTCGCTCTGTGCCCCAGGCTGGAGTGCAGTGACACAAACTTGGCTTACTGAAACCTCTGCCTCCGGGTTCAAGAGATTCTTCTGCCTCAGCCTCTCAAGTAGCTGGGATTACAGGCGTGAACCCCCATGCCCAGCTAATTTTGGTATTTTTAGTAGAGATGGGATTTCACCATGTTGACCAGGCTGGTCTTGAACTCCTGACCTCAGGTGATCTGCGCGCCTCCTTGGCCTCCCAAAGTGCTGGGATGACAGGCGTGAGCCACTGCACCTGGACTTCTATCTCCCTAAATTGTATAAAATCAAGCTGTAACCCAACCACTTGGGGGCATGTTCTCAGGACCTCCTGAGACTGTGCCATGGGTCAGGGCCCTCACATCTGGCTCAGAATCTAGTCAAATATTTTACAATTTGACTTTTTTCATCAACAAAACACTAAGTTTTAAATTACATTCTTCTTTCCCTCTCTCCCATTAGTATTTATTTGATTGTGAAACAAAGTTTGTTGTTATTTCCCCCAATCAGTTGCAAAGTGGTGATTTGTCCTAGTATAATGTAAAAACCATTGTCATTAACTTTAATTTATCATTGTACTTCAGCTCCCTTGGCTCTAAGCCAGGAACTTATTAAAGCTGGTGTCAGATTAGCTCACTCCAGATTCGTTTTGACAAACATGTTTTCCTCTATACCACTGCAGATCATAAGCCTGTGTGACCAAAAATAATAATAATAATAATAAAAGCAGAAAGCCTTCCTTTCTCGCTGGCACAGAAGTGAGACTTTAATTCTATAGGCTACATTTGCCTTATCTATCAACTTTTTTCTTTTAATTCATTAGTTTTCATATTTTTTCCTTGAGCTTCTTTGAAGTTCATACTGTTCTATTTCCATTAGATATTATTGTAATCCAGTGTCTCCAAAACATAATCTGATGGGTTATGTTATTAGCTTTTTATATCAAAAAAATGTCAAAACTCTATGTGACACCGGCCTTTGAAACAAAAGCAAAAACAAAGAATAAGAGAAGTGTGCCCCAGGAAAAAGAGCGGGGTATAAAACTAATCATCGAGGCCGGGCGCGGTGGCTCAAGCCTGTAATCCCAGCACTTTGGGAGGCCGAGACGGGCGGATCACGAGGTGAGGAGATCGAGTCCATCCTGGCTAACACGGTGAAACCCTGTCTCTACTAAAAAATACAAAAAACTAGCCGGGCGAGGTGGCGGGCGCCTGTAGTCCCAGCTACTCGGGAGGCTGAGGCAGGAGAATGGCGGGAACCCGGGAGGCGGAGCTTGCAGTGAGCTGAGATCCGGCCACTGCACTCCAGCCTGGGCGACAGAGCGAGTCTCCGTCTCAAAAAAAAAAAAAAAAAAAAACTAATCATCTTATACAACTGCACCTTCAGTTGTAGGTTTCACAGGTGTTCTTAGGTGTTTACATTTCCATCAGGTTTCTGAGAAAAGGAAGATAGCCCAGAGCAGTTTGAGTTATGTGAGGCATGCAAAATTTATCAGGCCCAGAGTGGTAGGAGTATGGAACTTCAGTCAGCTGCTGCCATGGCACCAATGCCTGGGGTCAATTGTTTAAAGCCACTTTTTTCCTGACTAGATGTTTTATCCATTATCTTCACGTTCCTGGAATTTGTGATAATAAAGAACAATGTATAGACAATTAATAGTTGATTGTTTTGTTTTCTTTTTGTGACAGAGTCTTGCTCTGTTGCCCAGGCTGGAGTGCACTGACACAATTACGGCTCACTGCAAACTCTGCCTCTCGGGTTCAAGCGATTCTTGATTCTCATGCCTCCACCTCCCAAGTAGCTGAGACTACAGGTGCATGCCACCATGCCCAGCTAATTTTTGTATTTTTTTGTGGAGATAGGGTTTCACCATGTTACCCAGGCTGGTCTCGAACTCCTGGCCTCAAATGATCTGCCCACCTCGGCCTCCCAAAGTGCTGGGATTACAGGCATGAACCACCATGCCTGGCCAGTTTAGGTTGTTTTAACGTAAATTCTTAGTGAACAACTTTAGAACTGCCTCTTCTTTTTCTTTAAAAACCTACTTGTAACTGCTGCTAATTGGAGTGTGTATTCAGAGAGACTTGAATCTATGCTATCTGCTTGCAATCCTCAAGCTTTACCAGATAAACTCTCTACTTATATTAATTTTGCCTCAGTTTTTTTCCTTCTAGGCCTACATTTCATTATTTTGTTTCTGTTTTATTCTTATTTATGCGTCACAATCTTCAGCTAAATGAGGGAGAAGACTATTTGGCATGACAATTGAGCAAAATTCTTTATTGAAACAGAGAATAAGTGAAAAATTGTATTAATGTGAAAAGTAAAAAATCTTTTTGGAATATAGGTTTAATATACCTTGGAAATGTCAGTGGAACACGATCATCTTTTCTTTAAAATCATTTTTAAAATAATTAGAAAGTTCGTCGTTTAAACTTTTAATACTGAGTCAGGAAGTCACTGGAGCAAGTTTTCCCAAAACCTGTTGGTCTTTGGGCAGTTTTGTGACTTACAGGGAAAAACATTTTGAAAGAAAAATGCATGTTCATTTTACAAATTGAAATAAAGGGTTTATTATAAGCCTTTTATGCAAACTTCATTACATTTAAAACAGTATCACTCTGTGCTATATGGCCTACCTTGTTGAGTTTGCCTTGGCAGATACTAAATTAGCAGAAGGTCATTTGTAAATGTAATTTTACATCCCTTTTTTGTCATTATCTTCATTAAGTTTGCATTTTAATCGTTACTGTTGTGTTCTATTAAATCTCCAAAATGCTGACTGAATTATTAGCCAAAACATGGGTTATTGAAATAAAAGGTAGTAATGTTATTCACATAATGATTACAACTAAAAATAACATTATTAATGCAAATAATGAGGGCCTAGTGCCAGTACAGAATGCGAATTTATATATTCTTGAACAGAATATATAATTTTGTGCTGTATTAATTAATTCATGAAAAGCTGCTTTTTAAAAAAATTGCTTTAAAAAAAGTAGAAGGGATCTCCATGAATGGTAAAAATTGCATTCTATTAACTTTGCAATTCATAGAGCCCTAGTTGCCACAGAGGTGCACAATATGAAAACTTATCAAAAGTCTCATGAGCCATCAATGCTTATCATGATTTATAGAATGCATTAATTTCTTGGATGAATCAATATCTTCTTTCTCCACAAGCTTAATAACAAATCCTTCTTACATATAATTAGTTATCTAACATTAAAAGGTAGAAAAGTAGACAAAATTACAAAGGCACAATTCAAAGTGGCATGTCTCATAGCCAGAATGTAAACAAGAAACACTATTGCTGAGAAACATGTAAAGCAGGAGAGCCATTGGCAAGATTATTTGTCAAAAGAAACTATTAAATGACACCTCATATTAATGCTATACAACATGGAATAACAAAAGCAATCACATTTGTAAACTAGGAAATGTATTTTTAACACTTGGATGAAACTGCTCATATCCAGAACAGAAATTCACACTTAACTTAACTGTAGTGTATACAAAGAGGAGAAATATTGGTTCTCTGTATACTACAACCTATGACTGTCACATAAATTGGAAAGAGTGTTTAGGATGAATACCATCACCAGAAATTAAGAGCATTGTCATATTAAAAAGAAGGTGAGTCCAATTATTGATCTGAGTTTTGTGAGAAAGAGATGTTAGAAGTTAACAGTAAGCCTATTGATGTGAATTCAAAGTTAAAGGAATTACTGAAAATGTTGTATAGCTCAGAGTGCTCTACAAGGAGATCTGGCATTAGAAAATATTCTACTTTTCTACTCTAAAGTCCACTGACTCAAAAATATATGTTGAAAAAATTAGTTGGGCCATGGTTAGAGTGGGCCCTCTTTCTTTGCCACTTTTTGGTTATTAAATTCATTATTTCATAAAATATGCGGAAAATATTTACAATTTCAAGGTATATTTCTTAAATTGCAGAGAAAACTTGGAGTTATCTTGACATTATCTGCGGTGCAGTTTAAAAAGTTTTTATATCTAGGATAATATTAAGTGATGATCAGTGAACAAACTGAAAGTGTTTTTGTTACAGAAAGAGGCTAGTCTGTGTTCACTGACCCATAGATTCAACTTGGTCCCTGCTCATCTCAAAGGGCTGGACTCTCTTCTATAATGAAGATATTAACTTTTTATAGTTGTAGTTTAGGACATTGAGAATCTTAGTTCTCTATCCTGTAACATTATTATTTTAAAGTCACAAACATCATAGTTTTCTTAGAAGGATGATATAACATTTTGAAAGCAATGTATACTTTATCCCCTGTTTGGTAATTTTTGAAATATTTCCTGCTTAATTCTACATATCATTTAGAAAAGTTGCATGAAATTAAAGAGGGCTCTGAGTCAATCGTATGATACTACTAAAATAATGACATATTCTCTTACCTGAGACTAAGATGACCAAGCATAATGGGTTACTTTCTTCTCAGCTTCTCCTTTAAGATTGCTGTTCATTTAATGTATTTTTCACGGAAGTGGATTATTTTTCAACTCCATGGGCTCTGTCTTATAATAAAAGATAATTGCACCACTGTATTTGATCCTAATTAGATTGACTTACAAATTTTATTTATTTATCCCAATTTAATTAAGCTTTGTGGGCTCAAGATACTTGTTATCCCCTAAATGTTCTAGCCTAGCTGTTATAAACTCGTAAAGAGCATCAATGCCTTTCAATTAATAATGCTAATAATGCTATTGATTAGCCTTATGAGTTATGATCCTTGCAGCACATTTAAAATAATTTTAGTCTACAAATCATCTGATATTAGAATTTTTTGCCATTTTCTCTCACTGTCCAATATATCACAAATTGTTCCTAAAATGAATAAAAACATTTTTACAAACCTTTCAAAGTCTAGGTCTCTAGGGCACCCAAGCTGATCAGAGAAGCCAAACTCATTGTGACTAACGCCATTTAACAAATGGCACAATTTCAACTGTTACACACTAAATTCAATACGTTGAAGCAACCAAAGTGAATAGATATTTGTGAGTGTTACATTTGGATATTGCGATTTCTCAGACATCCCTCTTCTTAATGCTGCTTCAATTGTATGATTTGTCATACCAAAAAATTGAAGTGCAACTTTGACCTAATATTCTCATTAACTTTCCTGTTATTGCTAATTCTTTGTCCTGCAAAATTCTTCAAATTATATAATATGATTTATTTTTGAAAACTTATTTTACATTCTCAATCATAAAGGAATTTTTTATGAATTCAAAAGTGTAGTTCTTTGAATATATATTCAAAGAACTATATATATATGTAGTGTGCTACAATACCAAAGATTGCCAGGATCTCACATTCTGATCTATGGTTGCAACACTTTGAATTTCTACAACTTCTCCTCTTCACCATGCTCTACTTGACATTTTCCAATATAGATAGGTCACATCTGCAACTTCTTATGTATGCAATTATTTGCTTATTTTTATTACAGTTTTATTAAGGTATAATTGAACTACAATATATAGTACATGATTAAAGTGTATCATATGTTTTCACATATGGTGATAATTCATCACCATAATCAAGAAAATGAACCTATCCATGACCACCCAAAATTTCTCTGTGCCCCTTTATAATCTTGTCCTCTTGCCCTTTTGTGTCTCCACCATTCACAAGCAACCAATGATCTGGTTCACTATAGAATAGTTCATTTTTCTAAAATTTTATATGAAAGGAATGCATTTTTTAAAATCCAACTTCTTCTGTTCAGCATAACCACTCAATACCCATCCACATTGCATTGCTATGTGTGTCCATAGTTTCTTCCTCTTGTTACTGAACATTAATTCTTTGTTTTTGCTTTATTTTCTTTTTTTCTATTTATTTAGCCTCTTAGACAGTGAGGGCACTGTCTCAGAGCCCATTGTATAGATATTCTATAATCCTGTGGGTGGACATTTCAATTGTTTTTAGTTTTCAGCTATTTCAGACAAAGCTACTATGAACATTTGTGTAGAAATCTTTTAATGAAAATACGCATTCATCTCCTCTGAGTTAGGATTGGCTGTGCCCTGTGGTGGGTATATGTTTATCTACCACACTAGTACATAAGCATTTCAAGTGCTCCATATCCCCACCAACACTCTACAAGCACAGTCTTTTTAGTTTTAGGCATTTAAGTAGACATGTAGAGCTATCTAGTTGTGATTTTAACTTGTGTTTATCTATTAACTAATGACCCTGAGCCCTTTTCATGTGCCTTTTTTCTGTCCACATAATTTATTTTTGGTAATATGTCTGAGGGTATTTGGAGGGTTCACCTAATTTGTTTCTGTCCCTCAGAAATCAGTGTCTCTCATTGTCTTGTGTCTCATGTTGCAAGAGTGATTTTATTTTATTTTTCTGGCTTTGCAATTGTAGAGAATAAATCTAGCCTCTGTTATTCCATTTTGACCAGAAGTAGAAATTCCCATATACACAATTAAATGTTTAGCCCTCTTCCAATGAATCCATGTGGATCTTACCTACATAACAGTCATTTATACCTAAGCATTTCAGGACTTTATCTTTCTTCCTTATTTTAGTCTTATCATTCAAAGTGTTCCAAGGGCCATACCCTTCTAAATGTGGTATTCTATTTTTACCATACTGATTCATTCTCTCATACTTGAGGCACAAATAAATAAATTTATTTGCGGTTTCTACATTTATTCTGAAGAATTAGTTTGATACTCTGCTGTGTTTACTAGAGACATAAAATTTACCCTGTTATATTGCTGGGCTTGTTATAATGTACATATTTTTTATTGTATTTGCATGCATTCTTCAAGTGCCAGCTTCAGATCTGTACACAGAACTGTCATTAGCATTTGTTTCAAGTCATTGATTATCTGTTCTTCTTATTATATGAACTGGAGCAGTTTGATGCTTTTCATAGTTGAATGTATTCCCATACGGCCCAACAAGCAATTGGGAATTAATAATTATCCATGGCTAATCTCCTTATGGCTCACCCCAGCTTAGGGAGACAATAGTTGTCCAGTGAATCCTGGCCATCTGCATTGAGGTTGCCAGATGGGCTTTAAAGTGTTTTCTTTATCACCATAAGTCACTGTAAATCTTTTTTTTATAGTATTGGACCATATATAAAGGGTACTGGCTGGTTCTTGTGAAATTAATTCATAACTACAACTTCAAACCATTGAAACTATCATCAAAATTAGAAGAAAGAGAGTAATACAGAGATAAAAGAAAACCTATTAAATGCTTCCCAATTATAAATAGTTTAGGGTTTTAAAATTTATTTCTCATGATATTAATTACCTACATATTAAGTAAATTCCGAACCTTAAACATTATTTCTCTGTTTTGGGTCTGGCTCTTGGGTAATTAACCCATAATTTATCTTTTATTTAGTCAAAGGTAATTTTCGTTCTTCAATTAATCTTTTCCTTGAATCATGGTTTCATCAGTTTTGTTCATTAAGTTGTAACCCTAGAGTTTGTAAACAAAACTCTAGTTCATGTTCAAACAATAAACTTTGTGAATTAGTATTTTCCCATAATGAACCATGTAGATTTTGTTCAAATCTACTACCAGCTATATTTTAACAAAGATACGCTAAGAAAGTGTTACTTTATTAGGTTCCTTCAGGGTAGGCATGGTCAAATATATATAATGGAATGGCTTATTTATTGGCTGCATCTAATATGTTTTATATATTCCATCATTTTTATTTCCCAAAAGGAGTTTAATGATGTGGGTAACTCATATAATAGGTTACAGATGATCAAAATATACTAGGTTATAAGGTTAGCAAATATCAGAAAGGGCTGAAACACATGAATAACTGACAGTTTTGTTTCATTTTTTTATCTTGTTTTATTATTTTTCCCCATAATGACTAAATGTTTAGGAGAATGTCACCTTGAGTTTTCCGTTTCATTCATTCTGATGTTTTAGTCTCATTGTTTAATTTAAACAAAGTAGATCTAGCTTGGATTGGATAGTCCTCACATGACCCAAAGTGGCATATATGCATGTTGAACTTAAATCTGACTGGTAGACCAAAGAAGTATTTAGGTAATATATTTATCTTATGAAATATTTTCACCTAATTATGAAGACTATAAAATAACTACATTATGAATGATTTATGAAAATCAAACCTTTCTTCTGGAATGAGTTTAAAATTGCCTTATTGTGATCAATCTAGTCAATTTTGTCATGAAGTATTATACAGAATACTCGGAATGCTCATACTCAGGTGGCTAAATACCTTCAATAGCCTTCTTTATAGTAGTGTCTCTCGAAGGATGATCACTGAGCAGCAGCATCAGCATTACCTGGGAACTTGTTAGAGATGCAAATCTTGCTCCAGTCTCCTTCACCCCGAATGTTTCTTTCAGATTTACTGTATCAGAAACTCTGTAAGTAAGGCCTAGCAAACTTTAATAAGCCCTCAGGGTGATTCTGAGCACACCAGAGTGAGAATTCACTGTTTGAATAATCTTATCTTTTTATTTAAAAAGTCTGAGACTGCTGTAAAATGAAGTACTCAGGGAGATGTCTATCATTTATGAACGTATTTTATTCAAACACTCGTCTTATGAGTGTTCAACTGATGTCATATGCAAAACTGTAGCAAACCAACTTAGGACATAGTTGAAATAGTTCTTCATAAACATGAAACCATATGATATCAAATAGGACAAATACCTAAGGACGTTGCAAAATACTATGTTTTGTATCATTAATTTAAATTTTTTTCCTGAAATTGTTAATAATTTGAACTAGCCATTCAAAGGAACAAGCTAGTAACTGTAATTTTTTATTAAATTAGGTCATTTTCTTAATCTGCTTATTAATGAGTTTTGAATATTATAAGTTTCTATCTAGATATAACTTTAATAGCAAAATTTGTTGAGTTTAAATTAATACATATTGCTATATTTGCTTTAAATGATGAGAATACATAAAAAACTGTTTAGTAACAGTGGCATACCTATATTATTCTACCAAAATTTTATTTCATAATAATAGCTTACATCAAAATTATTTTAACAAACTATTGATCTCCATCTTTTCTTCACTTGTCAGACACAGTTTATATTTATTCCTTTCATTGCTGAGGGAATAAGAATCTCAAAGAATCCAATTCGATATAGTGTAATAAAACAATAAAGTCAGTTCAGTTGATTCTGATGTTTAGCAGCTTTCAATACACTGAGAAGTGATCGTTACAGAAATTGGGACTCTGAATAGTCCATCAGAGCATTCCTCTTGATACTTGGCATGAGCATGAATCTACAAAGACAACAATAATAGTTAAGTTATGTTTGAGGAATGTCAAGAATTAATACAAGTGAATTACTCATGGCAGCTGCCTAGTCATTTCCAAAGCAACACATAATATCGCCGTTTGTTTATTTCCTTATGTCCTCGAAACCCTTTTGCATAGATGTACAAGGCATACTAGCAAAATCACTATGCTTTGCCACAAAGCAGCATTTTTAAGAGCAATGTAACTTTCATTTTCCCTCTTTACCCCATTACTCCACCCACTTTAGAAAACATTAGTATCAAATCTCACATCTCAGGAACTTAGGTACATTATGTATTCTTTAGGGGACAGAATTCTCAGTCAGGACTCAGATTTAGACCCTGTTTATGCATGTAATGAAGTGGCAGAGATGATGCAGTGAAAATAGAAGGATGAGGAGATGAAGCCATTTTCAATCAGATAAACTTGGAATCCTTGTTCTGACATTCGCTTACTCTATTCTTTGGGTTATTAACCCTTCTCGGTTTCAGTTACTTCACGTGTAAATTAATGTAATAATACTTGAAATAGTTACTGTAAGATTTAATGCTTTTGTTGCTTTCCTTCCTTCCTATAACTCTCCATACCTCCTCTGTTGATTTTATGTGTGGTTGTCAATAAAAGCAGTTTACATGCAAGGTAATGATCAGTAGTACATTTTCATTAGTCACAGCTTGCCTTGAGACAATGATTTTAATTTCTGATCCTCTTACTTTTCTGCTGCTCCAGCTCTGCAGTTTTAATAAGTTTTTGTTGTGTTCTTTAACACTATTCTCATGGAACAGGAGCTAACTTTTAGCATCCCTCCAGTATTAAATATTTAATGATGTTTGAATACTAACTTGTTAAGGATGTTTTAAATCATTCTGTAAATACACTGGTACAAATCATAAAGGTTTAGACCTCTGCTAGATACTAAGAAAAACAAGGAGTTAAATCCACTACAAGCTAGGTGAAGTTGCACAGGAGATTTTATATAGTAAGGAAAGCAAAAAATGTATTTTCATTTATTTCTCTGGTGTGAGAAAGTTTTTCACTAATTACTAGTTAATGATCATAAAGTACATTGAAAATATGTAAGTGTGGTATATAGTCCTTATAATGATGGAACCTTTATGACTCTTTCAAATTAAATGATCATTTAACAACATTTAAAAACTCTTTATGCTAATTGCTTCTCTTAGTCATTTACTTTGCAGGGTGATTGCTCCCATTCTAAAAGACAAATACTCATATTCTCTGAGCATTTGGTAGGATGACTAGCATCCTGTCACTAGTCCATGCCTTCTGGTTTTCATATTTGACTTTAGCTCAAGTATTCTTCTAACTACTAAAGCATATATATTCCTTCAAATGTGATATATAAATAACGTCAGTGGAATAGATTCTATCTTTAGTGTCTTGCTTTCAACATTAGGAGTGTATAAATTCTGTTGAATGCGTAAGTCTCTAATATCACAAACTTATGTTTTCATATTTCATCTTATAAACTCCTTATTTTAACCAACTGCCACATTTCCTTCTTCCTCCCTCTCTCAAGATACAAGTTCAATTCTCTTGTGTATGGCTTGGCAGCACATTTTGTGTGCAGCTCTCTAAAGACTGCCATAGCAACATAAAATGATAACTTATGCTTATATGAACTTTCATGGATTGGAAAAATAAATGCTTGGCATAACATCAAATCCTTGTCTATATTTGTTATTTTTCCCCTCTGCTATAATATGAAAATTATGGGCAGGTTGTCTCTTTCATCTTTTTTCATGTATGGAGATCTAAATTAGCTGCTATGATTCATCCTGACCTTCTAACATCACTTTGTAGTCAGAGTCCCTTGGTGCTCAATTCTGTGTCTGAACTGAGCGGCAATCAATTTATCACTGAGCAGAGAAAATAGAAATGGAGGAGAATGAAGAGTGTGTTAAAATACCTAATGTATGCGGGGCTCAAAACCTAGATGACAGGTTGATGGATACAGCAAACCACCATGGCACATGTACACTTATGTAACAAACCTGCATGTCCTGCACATGTATCCCAGAACTTAAAGTAAAATTTTTAAAAAGTGATGCATATATATGGTTGGCTGTATATAGAAACTAAACTATAAATACATAGTGAGTTGAACTTAACAATGATTTATAACTAGTAGTAATTAATGTCTGGTTATCAGAGATCATTAATGGCATGGGATGAAAATATCTGTTAACATAATTTTGTTCTATGATCTCAGAATTATCATTGCTATACTTAATGTATTCATTATTACCATACCAATTTATCAAGAACTGCATATTAATCACATTTAAGCTTACTTTAAAAGAGAATCAACATTAAAATTTGTTTTTTATAAATTAATTTCCGTAATTTCATCCTTTTTTTTTTTTTTTTTGAGACAGAGTCTCGCTCTGTCTCCCAGGCTGGAGTGCAGTGGTGCGATCTCGGCTCACTGCAAGCTCCGCCTCCTGGGTTCCCGCCATTCTCCTGCCTCAGCCTCCCGAGTAGCTGGGACTACAGGCGCCCCCCACCGCGCCCAGCTAATTTTTTGTATTTTTAGTAGAGACGGGGTTTCACCGTGTTAGCCAGGTTGGTCTCGATCTCCCGACCATGCGATCCACCCACCTCGGTTTCCCAAAGTGCTGGGATTACAGGCGTGAGCCACCGTGCCCGGGCAATTTCGTACATTATAAGTACTAAATTCATACTTATAATTTAGTACTTAAAATGAATGCTTTCAGCTACTCTGAAAAAATCAAATGACAAAACAACTATGGGTTTTCCAAAGCAAGGAGCATATAACTAGACAGACATATATTGAGAAAATATTAGATTAGCATGCAGCATAATTCAAGTATTTGACTTCAGTTATGGTCAACTTTGGCATGGGCTGGAAAGCTTGATGCCTCCTTAGCCATGGTCGCCATAGGTCTGAAGCACACCTGAAGTACTAAGATCAGAGCTCTTGGGGAAGAAGTCATCATTCAGGTCTATATTACTTTTTGAATACACAGATATATAAATGGATATTTTTTAGTGGTAGATAAGGTGGAAAAATGATACAAATTTTCTATTATTGGGGAGTTTTAATGTGTATAAGAAAGTTGGAGAAAGCAAAGGACTCAGAATGGCTTGAATATGGGTTTATCTCTAGCCAGACCAAATGTTCTTCCAGCCTTGACACAAACCCTGGATTCAGTACTAGGTTCTTGTTCTCCAACCCAGAGATGATGGAGGAAACAAAACATAACAAATATAAAAGACAAGTACATATGGATAGAAATAGTTTCTGAGATATATATTTTCTAAGAAGTGAAAGATTTCAGAGAAGTCTGTGGCACACAAATATCTGCTTATATGGCTTCTCTTACATTTATTTTATTTCATTTTGGTATGATATTATATTCACAGAATGGTATCCAGATTATTTAACAAATAGGGATCATTTGAGATCTAAACAACACTTTCAAAAATGTCAAATTATTACTTTTATATGTTAAAGTGCTATTTGCTGTCATATAAAAAAAGTTACTAAACTTCATGAAATATAGATTATATTCCAAACATACTTTGCAAGAATACTGCATATTTTTCAGGATACTCATATGAAAGATGGTTTTCAGTATAGTTTGTTTTTGTCTTTTCTCTTAGTCATTTTTAGGAAACCATTTATGAATGATTTAATTCAAACATCTTTTGCTAAGTAAAATTTCCATATATTTTGCAACAATAGTTCAAAGAATATGGTATACGAAATGGAGTTCATAAATATCCACACCTTAAAATTTGTCATTTCTTTCTATATTTGAGTGTTAAAATCAGTTGATAAGTAAAGACACTTGCATAGTAGGTGATATGGTTTGACTCTGTCCCCATCCAAATCTCATGTTGAATTGTCTCTCCTATAATCCCCACATGTTGTGGGAGGCACCCGGTGGGAGGAAATTGAATAATGAGGGTGTGTTTTTTCCCATGTAGTTCTCATGATAGTGAATAAGTCTCATGAGATCTGATCTTATAAAGGGCAATTCCCCTACACATGCTCTCTTACCTGCCTTTGTTCCTCCTTTACCTTCTACCATGATTGTGAGGCCTCCCCAGCCATGTGGAACTGTGAGTCCATTAAAACTCTTTTTCTTTATAAAATGTTCAGCCTCAGGTATGTTTTTATTAGCAGTGTGAGGACGGACTGGTACAACAGGTTTTCTAAAGGTACTGGGCTCAGTATGTGTGTATACACATGCACGTGTGTATAGGCTATTCTTGAAACCTCATAAATGTTTTGTACATTATGCTATATTGTTAGGAGACTCTCTTTATGATGTTTTACAGAGCTTATTTACAGACTTTATTCTATATCTGGGGTAGCAAAATCTGTTTCTCTAGAACAGATTTGTAACAATGATAATAATAATATGAGTTAATGCATTCACTGGGTATAATACTTTACATACGTTATGTAATTTAATCTTCATGACGAAACTGTTAAGAAAGTAGTATTATCCTCTCTTAATGGATGAGTTAATTGTTTGCAGAGGCTATTAAGTTGATGTCATTGAAAAGAGTTGGACTATTGACCCAAGTCTGTCTGACAATGAAATTTGATGATGACGGATGCACATTAACCACAGAACAATATTTCTCAAAGTATGATACCAGGTTACAGATTGTGGTGTACTGGAGCTGGCTCCAATCTGCTCAGGAGATCTGATTATGTGCATATGTTTCTAGCAACCTGTTCAGCGACGTCATGTGGAGACCTTGAAATGGGCC
This sequence comes from Rhinopithecus roxellana, assembly GCF_007565055.1. Taxonomy (NCBI): domain Eukaryota; kingdom Metazoa; phylum Chordata; class Mammalia; order Primates; family Cercopithecidae; genus Rhinopithecus; species Rhinopithecus roxellana. The sequence continues at coordinate 25,519,279 of NC_044569.1, forward strand.
CTGGTGAGAGTATTCATATCATCGTAATAGGAAATGCAGCAAATCGGGGCTTTCATGTATCAGGAGCGGCACTTAGTCTGCACACCATCACTGGCAAAGAATATCCTGCTAGTAGACTGCAAAGTGTCCAAAAAGGTAAATTTTAAAAATGTATATTTTGAATACCTTCACAAAATTGTATTTTTACCAACAACATAGGATTTTTTTTACTACATCTAAAACAAATTATTTTAAAAATGTTATTTAATTAGTTGTTCATAATTTTAAAGTGATGCCCTACCAGATCAGTTTACTAATAATTCTAAATCAGTATTCTGTGAATTCTCGTTGCCATACAGTAATTGGCAAGTTTGTAAAGCACTTTCTCTCTGTGTATATGTGTATGTGTGTATGTATTTGGAATTCCTGAAATTTTAAGTATTTGCTATCAGTCCATGGTAAGCACGATCTTGAAATCCTCATTAAAATGTTTCTATTTTTGCTTCTTAAATTATAAGTCATCATTGCTTAAGTGTAATCATTAAAATGTCAGTTTCCTCCCCCTGGAATTGCATTGGGGAGTTATACATGATATAAATGATGACTTGATGGGTGCTGACGAGTTGAGGGGTTCAGCACACCAACATGGCACAAGTATACATATGTAACAAACCTGCACGTTATGCACATGTACCCTGGAACTTAAAGTATAAAAAAAAAATAATAATTAGAAAAAAAAATTAAAAAAAATAAAATGTCAGTTTCCTTATGGTCTTTGGCTTATTATTTAATGTGTAATAACTCATATATACATCAATAGTGCTTTAGACTTATACTTTTAGATACAATTTTATTTTATAGATAACTGTCATACTTTATTTTTTTCATTTACTGGGGCATAACTGACAAAAATTACACATATTTAAAGTGTAAAACTTGATGTTTTGATATATATATACATCGTGAAATGATCAAATGGGATATTTATCAAAGAATACGAAGTTTCACTTTTGCAAAATGAATCCTTTATTGAGATAAATTAATAAAATGTTGGTTAACAATATATGCTTAGTTTCTTGAATTTAATGACAGAAAGCAGCTACTAAGGATTGAATAATTCTTATGAGGGGTTTGCTTGTTGGTTTTGTCAAAATATTGATAAATAAAGCACAGCAAATGCCCAAAGTTTTCTCTGAAAGGTAATGGCTATAATGGATTTGGTGAAGTTTTTACTTGAAAGTTGTAATATATTCTAAATGACCAGGTAATTAGAGCTATTCTGAAAAGATCTTAAAAATTACAAAACTGGTTGTATCTTACAAATCTATTCTAATTATCATTAAAATTCAATGCAAAAAAAGTCAATAATAAATTATCTGGCACACATCTAGTATCTGTGTAGTAGACAGCATGGTCCCCCAAAGAAATCAATTTCCTAATCCCTGGAATCTCTGAATATGTCACCTTCCATTACAAAAGTAACTTCATATAGGTAGTTAGGGTTACTGACCTTAAATGGGGGGGTTTAACTAGATTATCTGAGTCTTCACAAAAGTCCTTAAAAGCAGAGAACTTTCTCTGGCTGGAGTTAGAGAAATGCAGCAGAAGGCAAAATCAGAAAGATTGGAAACATAAGAGGGTCTCACCTCTCACTGCTGGAGGGGGCCTCACAGAAAGCCTGAGACGGTATGGGAGCAAGTTTCCAGGAGCAAAGGCAGGCCTCTGGCTGAGAGCTAAGAGTCATGAACTTTGGTTCTACAATCCCACTGAGCTAAACCCCACCACCAACCTGAATGCACTTGGAAGCAGATTCTTCCTCTGAGCTTCCAATAAGGAACTCGGGCCTTGACACCTTGATTTCAGTGAGGCTAGTGAGACTCTAAGCCGAGGATACACTCGAGCTAGCAGAGTTCTAACCTGCAGAAGCTGTGAGGTAGTCAATAGGTGCTGGCTTAAACCCTAAACTGAAACCCATGTGAGAAGTTCTTACATTAGTGAAAGGGAATGAATGACCTTGCTTTAGGAAGCAGGCATTGCCATTTACCAGGGTTCAGGAAAGTACTTGGCTGGTAGCATGGATCAGATGCTGAGACTAGGAAGGCGGTTAGGAGTTGCAGCAGAAAACAGAGGATTATAGTGCACTTATTTTCCTCACTCAACTGGATGCATTGCCTCTGAATTTTTTGGTAACATTATAACCACAAAGCTAAAACTAAAATCAACTCAACACTTGTAGTATTGTGTGAAAGAGTACCCTATGTTTTTGATTCATCCATCGTACTACTATGCCACCTGTCTCATCCTGAACCTGGGCTGTGAAGTGTAACTTTGATATTCACAATTTTCTGCTGCTATGAAATATGATAGTGGAAATGTTGCAAAATTATGTTTTTCAATACTGCCAATTTCCAACAATATGTGTTCCAACTCAGATCTCACTACTGAATTGCTCCCTTAGCGGAACTTCTCTGGAGAGATTGTTTTTTATTTGAATAAATACTTGAAGAAAGCTTTATGGAATTAGATTTAAATGTTTCTTGTCAGATATCTGTAAAAGACTGTTATTCATTTGAAAATTTTATTACTTTGAAAAAATGTGCTATATCCAAAACACATATGGAAGTATCAGTAGTTTGCTAAATTCTGTGAAAAACACTCCTTCCCTTCCTTTGTTTTTGCCTGAATTTCATCTAGATTTTCCATATCTCTTCACATATATCATTCACTGATTTTCTTCCCCAGCCATGTTTTAGTAAAGTATGCTCATTTAAATGAAACAGTCACCTGTCCTTGTCGTTAAATGGTATCCTGTCCTAAGAATTTAAAGACCTCTGAGTAGCATAGCAGAAAGGTTAACGGCAAATGAAACGGTGCATTTCAGTGTTACTGTGGACTTCATTAAAATTTAGTATCCATTATCAGTCTTTTCTAAGATCACAAGTCCTATTGAATCATTTGATTTTGTCCTTGTAGTTTCATTAATAAGTCAGAAAACTTTATTTCAAACACTTCTTTTAAGCCTCTGTCAGCATCATGCTAATTACCCAACACCACCCAAGTGCCAAAGAAGAAAACCTTTACAAGAGACAGAGTTGATTCATCAGAATTAATCTTGTCTGTTTTCAATACAATTTCATGAGTGTATGCAATCTACATTTATGTCCAAGAAGCGTATACTTTAACCACTTTTTTCTTATTAAAATGACTTAATTTGCTTATATGACATAGTATTTTTTCATCATGTTTTTAAAATAATACATTCTCATTACAGAAAATTTGAAATATAGAAAATTAAAAATTGAAAATAAAAGCTGTGCATTATTATCTCTGTACCAGAGAAAACTTCTGTTATCATTTTGGTATATTTGTTTCTGGTAGTTATATGTAACTAAGATTTTATTATGTAGACAGGTTTTCAGTCTCTTTTCTTTTTAATATTTATTTCTTTATATTTAGAGACAGGGTCTCATTATGTTTCCCAGGCTGGCCTCAAACTCCTCAAGTAATCTTCCCAAGTAGCTGGGACTACAGGTGTAAGCCACCATACTTGGCTCTTAATCTCCTTTCTTTTGCTTAACAATATATTATGCATATTTTCTCTTTTCCTTAACAAGTCTCTCAAAGTAGAATTTTTGGCTGGGTGTGGTGGTTCATGCCTATAATCCTAGCACTTTGGGAGGCTAAGGTGGGAAAATTGCTTGAAGCCAGGAGTTCAAGACCAGCCTGAGCAACATAGAGAGACTCCATCTCTACAAAAATTTTAAAAATAGCTAGGCATGGTGACATGTGCCTATATTCTTAACTACTCTAGAGGTCGAGTCAGCAGGATTGCTGCAGCCTAGGGAGTTCAAAATTGCAGTGAGCTAGGATTGCACCACTGTACTGCAGCCTGACCCATAGACCTAGAACCTATCTTTAAAAATATAAATAAATAAAAAATAAATAAAATTATACACACTATCATGTACAGGTAGCACAATTTATTTAACCATTTTTTTCTATTACTCAATGCATCATTATCAAAGAAATGCTATCATAACTAAAATTAAAATGCATAATTTTTACATATAAATCTTCTTATAGTCCTTGATAGAATCTGAGATGTTAAATTATTAGGCCAATGTTTGTGATCCTTACGAAAGTTCCTGTTGCATACAACCAATTGCTTCTCAAAGTCTAGGAGATAGTGTCACATGATTATCTCTCCATAATTTATTTTATTTATTTAAAAATTAATTTATTATTTTTTATTTTTTTTGAGATACGGTCTTGCTCTGTTTCACCAGGCTGGAGTGCAGTGGCATGGTCATAGCTCACTGCAACTTTGACCTCCTGGGCTCAAGTGATTATCCCATCTCAGCCACCCGAATAGCTGGAACTACAAGGATGCACCACCATATCTAGCTAATCAAAAAAACATTTGTAGAGATGAAGTCTCTTTATGTTATGCATGCTGGTCTCAAACTCTTGAGCTCAAGAAATCCCCTGCCTCAACCTCCCAAAGTGCTAGGATTACAGGCATGAGCCACTAAGCCTGCTTTCCTTTCCATAATTTAATGTTATTCACTTCTGCCAATTTGATAGGTGATACATAGTATTCCATTATTTTAATTTGTGTTGCTTTGATTTCTAGTAAGACCATGTTTCAATTTATGATTCATTATCTTTAAAATAGTTGATGATAATATACCTTACACTTCTCTGACAGATATATTAAGATGACTAAATTGATCTTCACTGTAATAGGTCTTCATGACTTCCTTGGCTTCTCCAGCACAGTCATTTTTGCACTAGAAGTGTCATCCTCCACTTAATGTCTCTGTTTGTCATGAAACTATACTGATATACAGTTTAAAGCAGGGGCATGGCAGCTTTTTCTCATCCAGGCTAACTCTGCTTATAGGTTTTATTTAAGATAAATAGTTTAAATAGGTTTTATTTAAGATAAATAGTTAGTTACTATTTGATAAATAATAGGCCAGAATATCGAGAAAGAGTAGACTGAACCCTTTGCATTTAAATTTTTGCAAGAGCATAGCATCAATTAAATATATTTAAGACTTGTCAATAGTCTTGGACAGGGTCCATGCAATCAGGAAGGCTCTGGATTTTAAGCTTTATTTGTTTCATGATAAATCCACTCTGCACTCACTATCATACAGTGAGTGCAAAGCAACTCACTACTGCAAAGCAAAGTTCCTGGCACATTCGAGAATCATGAAAACCACGAGAAAACCTAATTGGTTAGCATATTCAGAGATATTTCCTCTAAAGAGGTGACATTTAGGTTGAGAACTGAAGAATGAAAGAAAAAGATAAAGGACACTTATTCTCATAAGTAGAAATAACACTAGCAGAATTCACCACTCAAAAATGAAATTCATAACTTATGGTTGCTTAATAACAGTGAAAACATGTTTAAAATGGATGAGGTAAAGCAGCAGTGAAACCATGCTTGTTTTTGTATGACAAGTAAGGACCATGGATTTTGTCCAAGTAAGCCATCTAGTAGTATTATATAAGGGAGTGACAATATGATATGCATTTTTTAAAGACAACGATGGGACCAGGCAAGTTAGCCGAACAGGAACAGTTCCAGTCTGCAGCTCCCTGAAAGACCAATGCAGAAGGCAGGTGATTTCTGCATTTCCAGCTGAGGTACCCAGTCATCTCACTGGGACTACTTAGACAGAGGGTGCAGCCCATGAAGAATGAGCCAAAGATGAGGCTATGCCTCACCTGGGAAGCGCAAGGGGTCAGAGAATTTCCTCCCCTAACCAAGGGAAGTCATGAGGGACTGTGCCATGAGGGACATTGCTATGTGGTCCAGATACTATGCTTTTCCCAGATAATACACTTTTCCCATGGTCTTCACAACCCGCAAGCCAGGAGATTCCCTTGGATGTCTACACCACCAGAGCCCTGGGTTTTAAGCACAAAACAGGGTGGCCATTTGGGCAGACACTGAGCTAGCTGCAAGAGTTTTTTTTTTTTTTTTTTCTCCATACCCCAGTGGCACCTGAAATGCCAGTGAGACAAAACCATTCACTCTCTGGAAAAGGAACTGAAGCCAGAGAGCAGAGTGGTCTTGCTTAGTGGATCCTACTCCCAGGGAGTACAGCAAGATAAGATCTACTGGCTTGAAATTCTCACTGCCAGCACAGCAGTCTGAAGTCAACCTGGGATGCTCGAGCTTGAGGGGGAGGAGCGTCTGCCATTACTGAGGCTTGAGTAGGCGGTTTTCCCCTCACAGTGTAAATAAAGCCACTGGCAAGTTTGAACTGGGTGCAGAACCCAACGCAGTGCAGCAAAGCTGCTGTAGCCAGACTGCCTCTCTAGACTCCTCCTCTCTGGGCAGGGCATCTCTGAAAGAAAGGCAGCAGCCCAAGTCAGGGGCTTATAGATAAAACTTCCATCTCCCTGGGACAGAGTTCAAAGGGGAAGGGGCAGCTGTGGGTGTAGGTTCAGCAGACTTAAACATTCCTGGCTGTAAGCTCTGAAGGGAGCACTGGATCTCTCAGCAAAGTGCTTGAGCTCTGCTAAGGGACAGACTACCTCCTCAAGTGGGTCCCTGACTTCCCTGCCTCCTGACTGGGAGACAGCTTCCAGCAGGGGTTGACAGACATTTCATACTGGAGAGCTCTGGCTGGCATCTGGCAGGTGCCCCTCAGGACAAACCTTCCAGAGGAAGGGGCAGGCAGCAATCTTTGCTATTCTGCAGCCTCTGCTGATGATATCCAGGCAAACAGGGTCTGGAGTGGACCTTCAGCAAACTCCAGCAGACCTGCAGAAGAGGGGCTTATTAGAAGGAAAACTAGCAAACAGAAAGAAATAACATCAACATCAACAAAAAGGACGCCTATGCAAAATCTCCATCCAAAGGTCACCAACATAAAACACCAAAGGTAGATAAACCTACAAAGATGAGATAAAACCAGCAAAAAGGCTGAAAATTCCAAAAAAACAGAATGCCTCTTCTCCTCTAAAGGATCACAACTCCTTACCAGCAAGGGAACAAAACTGGACAGAGAATGAGTTTGATGAATTGACAGAAGCAGGCTTCTGAACGTGGGTAATAACAAACTCCTGTGAGCTAAAGGAGCATGTTCTAACCCGATGCAAAAAAGCTAAGACTGTTGATAAAAGTTACAGGAACTGCTACTTAGAATAATCAGTTTAGAGAAGAACATAAATGACCTGATGAAGCTGAAAAATGGAGCACGAGAACTCGGTGAAGCATACACAAGTATCAATAGCCAAATCGATCAAGCAGAAGAAAGTATATCAGAGATTGAAGACCAACTTGATGAAATAAAGTGGAAAGATAAGATTAGAGAAAAAAAGAGTGAAAAGGAATGAACAAAGCCTCCAAGAAATGTGGGACTATCTGAAAAGACCATACCTACGTTTGATTGGTGTACCTGAAAGTGAGGGGGAGAATAAAACCAAGTTGGAAAACCACTCTTCAGGATATTATCCAGGAGAACTTTCCCAACCTAGCAAGACAGGCCAATATTCAAATTTGGGAAATACAGAGAACGCCACAAAGATACTCCTCAAAAAGAGCAACCCCAAGCCACATAATCATCAGATTCACCAAGGTTGAATGGAGGAAAATATATTAAGGGCAGTCAGACGGAAAGGTTGGGTTACTCACAAAGGGAAGTTCATCAGACTAACAGCAGATCTCTCTGCAGAAACCCTACAAACCAGAAGAGATTGGGGGGAAATATTCAGCATTCTTAAAGAAAAGAATTTTCAATCCAGAATTTTCAATCTCTCCATCTGACAAAAGGCTAATATCCAGAATCTACCAAGAACTTAAACAAATTTACAAGATAAAAACAAACACCCCCATCAAAAAGTGGGCAAAGAACATGAACAGACACTTCTTAAAAGAAAACATTTATGTGGCCAACAAACATATAAAAAAAACTCATAATCACTGGTGATTAGACAAATGCAAATCAAAACCACAATGAGATAACATCTCATGCCAGTTAGAATGGCATTCATTAAAAAGTCAGGAAATAATAGATGCTGGAGAAGATGTGGAGAAATAGGAACATTTTACATTGTTGATGGGAGTGTAAATTAGTTCAACTAATGTGAAAGACAGTGTGGCGATTACTCAAGGATCTAGAACCATAAACACCATTTGACCCAGCAATCCCAGTACTGGGTATATACCCAAAGGATTATAAATCATCCTACTATAAAGACACATGCACAAGTATTTTCATTGCAGCACTATTCACAATAGCAAAAACTTGCAACCAACCCAAATGCCCATCAGTGCTAGACTGGATAAAGATAATGTGGCACATATACACCATAGAATACTATGCAGCCATAAAAAGGATGAGTTCATGTCCTTTGCAGCGACACGAATGAAACTGGAAACTATCGTTCTCAGCAAACTAACACAGGAACAGAAAACCAAACACTGCATGTCCTCACTCATGAATGAGAGTTGAACAATAAATATGGACACAGGGAGGGGAACGTCACACACCGGGGCCAGCCAGGGGGTGGAGGGCAAGGGGAGGGATAGCATTAGGAGAAATACCTAATGTAGATGATGGGTTTATGGGTGCAGCAGACCACGATGGCACGTGTATACCTATGTAAGAAACCTGCACATTCTGTACATGTATCCCGGAACTTAAAGTATAATAAAAAATTAAATAAAAATAAATAAAGACAACTCTGGCTGTTTCATTAAAAATAACACAGGTTTGGGAGCTTAGGTGGGTGGATCACTTGAGGTGAGGAGTTTGAGACTGGCCCGGCCTACACGGTGAAACCCCACCTCTACTAAAAATACAAAAAATTAGCAAGGCGTGGTGGCATGTGCCTGTAATCCTAACTACTCAGGAGTCTGAGGAAGGAGAATCGCTTGAACCCAGGAGGTGTAGGTTGCAGTGGGCTGAGATCATGCCAGTGAACTACAGCCTTGGCAACAGAGTGAGATTCTGTTTCAAAAACAAACAACAACAAGCAACAACAACAACAAGCACAGGTAAGAAAGCAAGGGCTGCAGCTATTGCAATAGTACACTTGGAAATAATGACATTCAGGGGAAAGATTGTGGAGGTTTATAGGATCATTTATTTATTTAACACTAGTTTTGCAATATATACCTATAACTGTGTGATTCCTCTATGTCAGGGGATGGGATATAATTGAGGGCATTATATTTGTTCTCTAGCCCCACAAACATATTTTAGTAGGAGAGAAAATATTTTTAAGCAAGTAAAACCATTGCATAAAATAATTAAAATGTGTGATTCATTTTATTATGGCAAAAATAAAGTGTACTGAGGAAGATCGGTCAAGAAGCAGCTATGGAGTCAGGGAAACATTCCAGACAGAAGGAGCAGCATATACAGAGACCCTGTACCAAATGAGCTTGGCACATTCTAGAACTCCTGGAGAGACAGTAAGGCAGAGTGAGACTAGATCTTAGTGAGTGAGATTAAAGGGCAGGCACTGAGGTGAAAGGCAGGTGGGTACCAAATCAAGTGGGTCTTTTAAGACGTGGTAAGGGGTTTGCTGTAAACACAATTGAAACCATTCCTAGGAATTCCTACTAGGGGTCACTCCTTGGAGACGTGTGGATAGAATTTAAGGGTCTTTTATGGTTTAAATTTTTGTTCCCTCTGAAACTCGGGTTGTGGTTTAATCCCTGAAGTGACAGCAATAACAGGTGAGGTTTTTAAGAGGTCAATAGGTCATTAAGTGAGACTTGATGAGTTCTCAAGGGACTGGGCTAGTTACTGTGAGAACAAGTTGTTACCAAATGAGGCTGCCTCTCCTGTGTACTATGTTTGCACCTGTCTGGTTCTCCTTCTACTTCTCTAGCATGTTATGCCACAGCACAAGGCCCTCACCGGAAGCCAACCAGAAATGGCCCGTTCATCTTGGATTTTCCAGCCTTACCCAGTCTCAGGTAATCTGTTATAACTAAAAACAAACCAAACCAAACAAACAAACAAACAAAAACCCAGAAAACGGACTAAGGGTTCTTCACTTGAATGAGTCAACATTGCATCTTTTTTTCCCACTCGTAATAAAATTTACCAAATAACCATAACATTTGAAGAGCCTGTGACTTTGTCATCAAAAGAAATGAGAGATATTTTCATGGTACTTTATAGTCATTGCAGACATCTCAACATTTATGCTGTCAGCACTATGTAAGTAAAATAGTTTTAACATTCCATTAAATTTTATTGTTTAATGTATTAAATGAATTTCTTACATTATCTCACAAATTAGTTTAAAAAATAGTTTGATAAGTGTACTTCAGCAATTTTCTTTGTAATACTATATATGTCATTTTATGTAGTTAAAACCATTAGTCTGAGAAGGGGCTCATAGGTTTCCCCAGACTGTAAAGCAGGCCTACAGCATGAAACAATCGTGGGAATGTACAATGGTGAAGTCACTTTGTACAATAGTTGGGAAGTTTCTTTAAATGTTAAACACAGAGTTACCATATGATCCAATGTCTCCATCCCCAGGTATATACCTGATAGAAATGAGAACATATGTGCATACTTCTTTGCAAATACTCACAGCAACACTACCCTTAATGGCCAAAAAAGGGAGAAAATATCCAATAGTTGGTAAATGGATAAACAAAATATAGTGCATGCCTACAATAGAATATTATTGACAGTAAAAAGAAAGAAGTATTCTTCGGTGTTATAATTTGGATTAACCTAAAAAACATTATGGTGTGTGAAAGAAGTCACTAACAAAATACCATATATTGTTTGATTCCACTTACATAAAATGTCCCAAAAAAGTAAATCAATTGAGAAATAAAGTAAAACTGCTGCCTTGGCTGCACAAAGGAATGGGGTGAGACTGCAAATGGTCATCTTTTTTTACGGGGGTGATGTAAAGGTTCTAAAATCAAATTGTGGTAATAGCTTCACAACTCTGGAAACATACTAAAAGTCATTGAATTGTACATTTAAATACAGTGAATTCCACGGTATTCAAATGATACCACGGTCAATCTGTAAAAAGAAAAACATAATTACATGAATAGAAATCCAGCTCTGGGCTGAATATCTTTTTTTTTTTTTTTTTTTTTTTTTTTGAGACGGAGTCTCGCTCTGTCGCCCAGGCTGGAGTGCAGTGGCCGGATCTCAGCTCACTGCAAGCTCCGCCTCCCAGGTTTACGCCATTCTCCTGCCTCAGCCTCCCGAGTAGCTGGGACTACAAGCGCCCGCCACCTCGCCCGGCTAGTTTTTTATATTTTTTTAGTAGAGACGGGGTTTCACCGGGTTAGCCAGGATGGTCTCGATCTCCTGACCTTGTGATCCGCCCGTCTCGGCCTCCCAGAGTGCTGGGATTACAGGCTTGAGCCACCGCGCCCGGCCGGGCTGAATATCTTAAAGTGAAAATGTCAGCATGTAATAATATATCAGTCAGAATCCAGTCAGGAAAGTGGAAACATTATTTGAACTTTCAAACAGAGGAAATCTAATAGGTTTCACAGGTAACAGAAGAGCTTGAATAAATGGTTTCCTCCTGGTGGTACTGATGTAAATGAGGTTGATTCCGGGAATGACCACAATTTTCTGAGGAATAGGGCAAACCGAACTGCTAGTGTGATGTGAACAGGACAACAAAACTGCCTCTTATCTTCTAATTTTCCTTTTAGGCATACCAACAAATAGGCAGATCAAGGAGCTGTCTGACAAAGGAGTCTAAGACCCACAGTTTGCAGAGTTCCAGGCCTGTATGACAGAGCAAAATATAGAAGAGTGATTTTGGAGCTGAGACACAATAGATGAATAACCTACCTATGTAGTATTTTAAAGGGAAAGTGCTCAAAATACTAAACATTTCAAGGTCAGGTTAAAAAAAAAAAAAAAAGTAGGTCTAGAAAAGTAAACTTTAAGCATGAAAACATGTGGTTTCATTGAAGTCAGAAAGGAAATGATAGACATCTCCAGTGAAGCCGAAAGGACAAGCTAGATGAGGGGAAGAGGATACACGGATTTGGCCACATGCAGAGTAGAAGTAACATTACTAAGGCCAACTTCAGTGGAATGCTAGGAAACTGACAAATACCAGATGGGATGAAAGAACAAATTGGAGTGAACATTGTGACTCTTACTCCCTGTGAGAATCAATTTGACTGTGCCACAGGGTGCCCAGACATTTGCTTAAGCATCATTCTGGGTGTATCTGAGAGTATATTTCTGGATGACATTAACATTGAGTCTGGAGACTAATTAAAGCAAATTATACTTCCTAGAGTGGGTGGGCCTCATCCAATCCTTGGAGACCTGAATAGGACAAGAAAGAACAAGAGGTGAGATAACAAAGAATTTTCAGTCTGTGCCAAGCTGTCTTCCATCTGGGACATCTGCTTTCTCTTGCCTTCAGACTCAACTTGGACTGGAATCTACACCATTAGCTGTCCTGTTTCTGAAGCCTTTTGGGGTAGGACTGGAGCTATGCCATCTGCCGCCTTGCTGGATGTTCAGTTTGCCCGCTGCAAATCCTGAGATTTCTCAGCCTCCACAGTCATGTGAGCCAATTCCTTATTATCTGTCTATCTATCTATCATCTATCTCTAACCTATTGGTTCTGCTTTCCTGAAGAATCCTGACTAGAACACCCTCTGATCTTTATAACTGAGTAAGCTTGAATATCAAGAGATATCATTATGAGGTAGGAATTCATCAGGACTTACTTTCTGAGCATAGGTTGACCCTGGCTGCAACCCTGCTAATTAAAGCCACATCTTGTTGAAAGAGGGAGCAGTGAAAAAGCCCGCTGAAACCAGCGGATGGCGATGAAAGCAAGCTCTAGTTGCCCTCACTCATCATTAACATGAAGACACTCCCACTGGTGCCATGACAGTTTATAAATGCCATGGCAATGGGCTTTGGCAATGACCAGAAAGTTACCTTATATGGTCCTGGAAATACCTCAAAAGTTCTAGAAACATTTTTCCAGAAAGTTCTGCATGGCCCACTGAATATAGTTGACAGTTGTATTTATACCCACATTTAATTACATGCTAATTAATATAATTAAATGTGGGTATAAATACAGAGACCCACATCCCATATGCTGCTGCTCTGGGCACAGCTGCCATGGGGTAGACCTGCTCCATGAGGGACAATACCTCTGTTGCTACTGTACATTGCTGCTACAGTGAAATTGCTGACACCGCCAGCTTGCCTTTGGATTATTTCCTAGGTGAAGACAAAAACCCTCCCAGGTGAAGCCCCAGTTTAGGGGTTCACCTGCCCTCCATCAATTAGACTTTGCAGAGGAAAGAGAATCACTGAAGTAGTTAAAAGTATATACGAGGTGGAAGGAGTTTTTATTTAGTATTGACATAATAATGGCTGATGTTTATTGTCAATTTTCTAAGCTCCAGGCACTGTGCTAAGTATTTTTCCATGCATTGACACATTTGAATCTCACTACAACCCTATGAGTTAGATACTGCTATCATTAATTTACTGCTGAGGAAACTGAGGCACGAAGTGATTGTCACTTGCCTAGCCCTTGAGACAAGAAGAGGCCCTTTCTCTGTGGAAACTGAATGGAGAAGACGGGGTCCTGTGGCAGTTAACAATCAGGAGAAAAATCTTACATTCATTTACGAAATTGCCATTTCTTTGAGAAGGACACTATTTTAATTTGTAACCCCAATGTTAAATTTTAATTAAAAATTTTAATTTTTAACCCCAATGCTCTCATTGTTCCTCACATGAACCTTCTACTCAAGCCTGAAATGTTCCAATATCTGTAGCTCTGTTTACAGTATGTCTTGTTTCATCTTCTTATCATTTTCTTGGGTTTAACCTCAATCTCATCTTCAAAAAACCTTGAACCATCAGGCTCAGGGAGACTCCTCTGTTCTCTGAAGTTTTTCTATCCACAGGGCCACAATGTTGCACCATTTTACCACTGATTTGATTGCTTTTCTTGTATTACCCTTTGGCCATTTTGTTTTGTTTTGTTTTGTTTGTTTTCCAAAGAAGATACTAGGCAATTATTTCTCTGAATACTTGGCAAACAATATTTTTCCTTTGATAGATTAGAAATCATGACAAATCTATTCTAAAAAGCACACAGTTGAATTGGACATTTTTAAGTGACCTGCATCTGCTGAATTTGTTTTATAGTTACAGTGACCATATTACAGAATAAAATTGACACATATAGCTAAAAAATAACAGTATACTTGGAAGGATAAAGGGATGTATTCAGAGAAGCATAGTTTCTACAGTTAATATCTGGACCTACAACTTACCTAGCACAAAACTTTATTTCCAGAATGTGAATATAAAAATTGCACAATGATAGTGATCTTTCTACATACCATTAAACTTGAAATTCATGTCTAATGTGTTATTTAATATTTCTTTTTTCTGTTTATTGATTTATTACATCTAAATATTTTAATTTAATTTATTTATCCTATGTCTCTTTCTAAAACATATTTGAGCTCACTTATTACAAAATGCTAGTTTTTTTTTTTTAAGAAAAAAGGGACAAGGAAAAGAAGCTACCTAAAAGTAATATTTATTTATTTTCAGAGGACAAGTTAAAAATCTGTTTCTGAACTCCCACGGTACTAAGCAGTAAGAAAAACATGACGATGTATGTGCTCCCTGCTCTAGGATAAAGGAGAACATATCATAATTAATTGGCATGAAAATAAAGAATGTTGAAGGATGTAATATATGTGATCCTCAGCAGTTTCATAGCATACATAGAAACAATGACCTTGCAATGCGAAACTTCTAAAAAGGAAAGTAACTGATTTTGAGAAAGGTTTGAGTCAGTTAACTTTTTATAAAATATTTATATTAAGAATTATTTTTCCTCATTATTAAGTTTGGAAAAGGAAGAAGATGAAATGGACTTTTAACTTTTCATTGTTTTCTTTAATGTGAAAATACAGCCCTTTCAAAAGCACAGTTTTCACTTTGTTTAGACCAACATAATTTACTTTAAGTATTTGTTTGGGAAACGTATATTGATTTTGTGACTGATCTTATTACTTCTTCATTAAATGCACTCAAGTCAGGGAAAGGGGTGATGACGACGATGAAGAAGAAAATACAGTGAAGAGATGTGTAATTTACAATGCTTCCCTCTTTCCCCACTAAAAAAACAATATTATATCTTAATTTAGAGTACAATTCTCATAGATTTCTTCTTTAACACTGAGGTTTCTAGATTATTGTAGATGATGCTGAAGATTGTTTAGGGAGAAAAAAAAAATAAGATTAAATTTTCTGCTGAAATACCAGCTCCTGTCTGGTCCTCTCTTCTCCTTCTCTGGGGAAAGTAGCTGGCACTAGCCGCTACATCAAAAGTACAAGTTGTACCTAGTTCTTTCAGTCACTCAGGACAGAAATACTGAGTAGCATATTAATCACCCAGTGATTAAAAGTCATGATGCTTTCACCCACCAATAGACTGTTCTTGAAAAAGGAAAAAAGTGCTGTTTGATGATGATCATGACTGATGATGCAACACAGAATTTACAGCATTCGTTCTGAGCCTTGGAAAAGCCTATTGTAACAACTTCTTAGATTGCTGGTGTGTGTTCCATAGTTTCCTTATTAACAGAACTCCATTTGCAACACTTGCCTCGTCCAACTTCACCAGTGCTATGAAACATATTCTTTACTACACAGTGCTAATATGAAGATAACATGAGAGTAGAAATCCCAACTAATCCAAGCATGTACTTACTTGAACTATTCACCAAGATACAGGAGGGGCAGTGTAGTTCGACGGCCCAGTAGGAGTCCCTGCCACCTGGGTGGATGCCTGGGTTGAAATCTCACCACCACTCTCTAGTTACTCATGTCCCTGAGCAAGGCATTGGTGACTTCATTTCTTCATCATTAAAGCAGAGAAAAAAAATAGAAACCTATCTAATAGGGATTTTGCATGTTTTAAACAGGTTAACAAATTGTGCCTGAGAAAGTGTAAGCTTTTCGTTAATGACTATAGCATTTGTACCATGCATAGTAGACATAAACATAAAAAGCCGTTCCTGAATTCTAGGAATATGTATCAATTCAAAGGAAGGGAATGTATTTCCTGATATGACTTGGGCCATATCAAGTTTTAGGGATGTCATAATGCTTTAGTTTACCAAGGTTCTTTCTTACCTAGATTAGATAAATTTGCCGACACTATAGTCTGCCCTTTTATAAGTGATAGCTTATTTCCTATTTTCCTGTGGTTTCTTAAAGACGTCAAAGAATAGGCCGGGCGCCGTGGCTCACGCCTGTAATCCCGGCACTTTATGAGGCCGAGGCGGGCTGATCACGAGGTCAGGCGATCGAGACCATCCTGGCTAACACGGTGAAACCCCGTCTCTACTAAAAATACAAAAAACTAGCCGGGCGAGGTGGCGGGCGCCTATAGTCCCAGCTACTCGGGAGGCTGAGACAGGAGAATGGCGTAAACCCGGGAGGCGGAGCTTGCAGTGAGCCGAGATCGCGCCGCTGCACTCCAGCCTGGGAGACAGGGTGAGACTCCGTCTCCAAAAAAAAAAAAAAAAAAAGATATTAAAGAATAATAGAGTTTCCTTGTGGTCCGAGATTTTGCTCCCAATACATGGCATTTATAGCACAAGGGTAGGGAAAAATATAACCAGACAGTTGTTGTTAGACATATAGGGCTAAGCTTCATTGAATTAACAAAATCAAGCGTCTTTGTGCGATAGATTAGTTTGCTTGCCTTTATAATTTTCAGTTATTAGTGTGAAAAGTATGCCATTGGGGGAAAGAATGATTTATGATGATAATAGGCAGAGTAATTAATATGCATACATAGCATAAAGTAAATATTTGAGGTCTTCTTACAATCTCAATCAAGCTTAAGGAAACAAAACATCGTAGTCATTTAACCAGTCTCATCTATACCTCTGATTATTGCCAAATGATATATTGCAACAAAAATATTCAAGTATTAAATTTAGAATTTGGAAAAATATTGAGTCTAAATGTTGCTCAATATTTAAGAGAGTGATTTTTCTCTTTTCAAATCTGTCTTATTTCTTATTTTGAGACATAGGAAAAATGAAAGAAGGTTGCTACTTTACTGAATTCTTTCGAAGGTTTTTACAAGAGGAAATGCAAAAGCCTTTGTGAATTGAAATGTTTAGCTCAGCAATTTAAAATCTTTTGTCTGGGCTTGTAGGTGTAGGTTACAGTGCTGGCTTTGAAAGGGTAGAAATAAAGTTTTCTTTTATTCAGCAGCTATTTTACTTTTTGATGCCAGATTTAAATGAATTTAAAACTGCCCCATGAGACTTTAAGATTAGCTATAGGGAAGAATATTCTTGAGAATTTAGGATGACTGAACAGGAGATATCCTCCTACTTATTTTAACATTGTTCAATGTTCCATTTCCCTTCGTTGTCACACTATTTTCTTCAAGCCTTCAGATGGGATCCTCTGTGTGGTGAATGTTGTGGCGGGCCACCAAAAGACCCCTACAGGAATGGAGAATTGATTTCCCCATCTGCTGGGCATGCTGCGGGAAGATAACCCTTACTCACATTGACTTTGGGTGGCTTCAGCTAAAGAAAACTGCCTAACTCAGGTTACAGGTTTTCCAGGGGCAGACCATATCCAATAACTGGTCACCCAGAAGGTGAGACGCCCTTACCACCATTGTGAAGAACTCTTAAGAGCTGTCCAGCTTCTAGCTCTCCGTAGGCGAGCTGAGTCTTTCTTTGTGACTGCATTACAGTTTGCCTTCTACCTCTGTCCAATGCTGGTTCCATCCTCTCCCCTGCACATGAAGGTTTGAACTCCAAGCCTACCCACACATAAACATCTTGAATGCTCAAGATCTCCAATCAAAATCAGCTGAACAAGAAACTCAGCCTACTCTACCCAGTCCATTTGCTGCAGCACAAACATAACCCTTTAGAGCTATTGGCTTTTGACTCTGTAAGTAAACTTTTTAATAAAGAAATACTTATAAAAGTGAACAAATTGTAATGATGCAACTCAATGACTTCTCATGAAGCTCACATTTCATTATAACAATACTCAGAAGAGGAAACAGAACATTAATGGATCCCCAGGAACACTTTCTGGGCCCTAATCCTCTCTAAAGAAGTGGCTATTATGACTTCTACATAATAAATCATTCTGTCTGTTTTTGAACTTGATGTAAGTAGAATCTTACAATTTGTGCGCCATTTATTACATGGCTTCTTTCACTCTGCATTAGGCTCATGAGATCCATCTATGTTGTTATACATAGTTTAGTTCTTTCAAGGCAATACAATATTCAATTACGTGAATATGTCATACATTATTCATCAGCCTCTGGACATTTTTCCCCTCAATTTTGGCTACTATGGATAGTGCTGCAAATAATATAATTGTAAATGTCTTTTGGTGAACATATGTATGCATTCTTTTGAATATCCTTGTGTCCTAAGAGAATTGCTAGATCATAAGACATGCATATTTTCAGCTTTATGGATGGCACCAGTTTTCCAAAGTGGTTAAGCCAATTTATGTGTTTACTAGTAGTATGTGAGAGACCTGGTGGTTTTTACTTGCTTGCAAACAGTTGATATGTTTTACTTTTTATTTTATTTTATTTTTATTTTTTTAAAGCCTTTCCAGTGGATGTGTGGTACTACTGCATTACAATTTTAATGTGTATTGTACCAAGAGCCATGAAGCTGAACATATTTTAATGCACTAATTGGATTTTAGATACCTTATTTCCTGAAAAAACCATGCAAAATTTTTATTTATTATTTTAAAATTATGTGACTGTCCTTTTCTGATTGATTTTTAAGAGACATATATTCTCCACTTAAGTCATTGTTGAATGTGTCTAAAATATCTTTTCCCACTCTGTGGCTACAATTTTATCAGTGCTGTCGATGAGTAGACTTTTTAACTTTAATGTAATCCAATTTTGTTTTTCCTAATATGGTTGGTATTTTTTGTGTTCTACTTAAGAAAATTTTGCCATGGGATATGAAGAACATAAAGATATTCTCCTATATTTCCTTCTAAAGCCTTTATTATTATTCATCTTTAACATATAAATCAACACTCTATATAGAATTATTTATCTTGTATAAAATTGACTCGGTGTTCATTTGTCACTCGTGTTATACATTATGTATCTGTATAGGAGCGGGTTTGTTTCCAGACTTTGTGTTCTATTTTAATGGTCTATTTACATACTCTTGTCCCATAGCCACAGTGTTGTAGTCACTATAGCTTTACAATAAGCCTTGATATCTAGTAGACTATACCATCTAGTTTTGTTTTTCTTTAAGATCTCTCGAATGTTTTTGATTCTTTGTATTTTCATTCTTTAAAATTCAGCTTGTCAGATTCCACAAAAAAATTGATAGAATTTTGATTAGGATGGATCGAATCCTTAGATCAACTTAGGAAGAATTAATTTCTTTATAATATTGAATTTTCCAATCCACAAATGAAGGAATTTTTTCTCGTGTTTAGATTTTAAGAATTTATTTAAATATAATTGCAGTATTTTCAGATTTAGTCTTTGGTATATAAGGATTTTTGATGCCATTCCAAATGACATCACTTTTAAAATTTGATTTCCTGCTTCTTGTTTCTAATAAACAAGTGTCTTTTGTTGTCATTGCTTGAGATAGAGTCTCACTCTGTCACCCAGACTGAAGTGCAGTGGCGTGATTACAGCTCACTGCACCCTCAACCTTCTGGGCTCAAGCAATCTTCCAACTTCAGCCTCCAGAGTAACTGGGACCACAGATGTGAGCCACCATGCCCAGATACTTTTTAAATTTTTTGTAGCAATGGGATCTCCCTATGTTGCCTGGGCTGGTCTCCAATTCCTGGACTCAAGCTATCCTCCCACCTTGGCTTCCAAAACTGCCGGGATTACAGGCATGCACTGCCACGCCTGGCCTATTTTTTTTTTCTTTTTTCATGTTTTCTATTGGCATTGTATCCAACTTCTTGAGAGATTCCCTTATTAATTCTATTTTTTTTCCTATAGACATTGTCTTTTTTTTTTTACACCAGCTTTATTGCAGTGTAGTTGACAAATAAAATGTATATATATTGGACTGAACACAGTGGCTCATACCTGTAATCCCAGTACTTTGGGAGGCCATGGTGGAAGGATCGCTTGAGCCCAGAAGTTCGAGACCAGCCCTGACAACATAGGGAGAGACTCCATCTCTATCAAAAACAAAAATGAAAAATAAATGAAAAAAGTTATATATATCTACAGTGTACAATGTGACATTTTGATACACATTGAAATGATCACTGTAATCAAGTGAATTAACATATCCATCACGTAACATAGGTTTTTTTTTTTTTTTATGGTAAGATCACTTAATACCGACATTGTTTTAATTCACACATATCGTTTTAGATTTGTGCAAAATACTAGTTTATACTTTCATCTTCGAGGGAGGGACACTTTGGATCCAAATAATATATTATTCTGGCTTCCACTGGTGAATATATAAGTACTGTTGGTGTTTTACGTGCTTGTATTGCGAATGCTCACAAAGTACATAGTGGATTCTGATCAGGAAAACAAATATGTAGAGAAATGATAGTCTGACACCTGAATTATTCCTCAATCAGTTTCCCCATCCCGTTGGGGTGGTCCAAAAGCAACAATAGAGCATTCCAGGAAGAAAGAAGGAAATCACCGCCTTAAGTAGTTAAAGTTTACAGACTTTGTAAGAGATGCAATATTTCAAATAAACAGCTCAGTATAAGTGAAAAATGCTAACGTAACTGGGGGCTTACAGGCCACGATTAGCAACTGAATTTAGTTTTTATTCTTATTGTTCCATCTCTTCTGGACATTGTGACTGCAACTGAGTCCATTACATAAAATAGTGGCATTTGGTATGCTATCTTTGACATTGCCACTGCCTTCTTTGCTCTCACACTGTCACCTAAGAACCAAGACAAATTGACAATTATTTGGCAACACTTCCAATATAAGTTTGTACTACTCTCTCAGCTGGAACTCCTTTGCCATTTGCCACTAGGTCAGAATTTAGTGAGTGCCTCTACCATCTACTGTCCAAAGCTTTCAGTCTAATATAGGTGGTGTCTTGTTGGTCGGCAAGAGAGAAGTCTCAGTCTCAGTAGCCTGGACAGTGGTGTAATCATGTCACCACCAACCAAGGTGGCCTAAAAACCTGACATATTTAGGGTTCAGAATTCAGAGGCATGCTTGCTATGCAAAGTTTTCTGAGAAAATGTGAGCAGATTTGCAACATTCTAGCTCTCTAGTCAAGGAAAAAGTGCTGTCACTTTGCTTTCCCCATCTGTAGAACTTCTTGGATATGTGTATTGATGTCTTTCATAAGTTTAAAAATACTTAGTCATTAAATACTGCAGTATTCTTTGTGTTCATAATCTTTCTCTTTCAATTCTAAATACATGTCAGATCTTTCTGCTGGTTCCTACATGCCTTTGAGGCTTTTCTTTATTTTTATTTCTTTTCTTGCCTCAGTTCAGCTATCATTTTATGGACCTGTCTTCTATTATGTTTATTCTGATGTTAACACTATCCATTGGTTTCTTAATTTTATTTATTAAACTTTCCTATTTCTTGAATTTATGTTCTTATAAAATGTAGAACATAATTGACTTTTTATCAGTTATTAGAATCAGTTTTCTAATAACAACCTTACTGTTTTCATCTACTGATTTAATATAAAATCTATTTTATTAAACATAACAATCTTACAATATTTAAATGTCCTTTACTGGATGTTATTTTGTAGTTTACTGCAATATTCTAATTACCTATGATTTTTCTGTTGTGTGGTTTCTCTCTTGTTTCTTGGTCATTATTGAAACAGGAAATGTTCCCCTTTTCTTAGTCTTTGTTATTGGTGTGGCTACTAAGATAATTGAGTGCCAGACCATCAGGTGAAATATGGCAGAATTTGCAGATGCAGAATTGAGTGCCAGACCATGAGGTGAAATATGGTAGAATTTGCAGACAATGTTATCTTTCTTTAGAGAGGGTTCCTTTCTTTGTTTGACATTTTTCCTAAAAATTTTTTAATTAGTAAATCAATTAATATATTTTTTAAAACCCTTTCTATTTTGCTCAGTTGTTTGACTTCTTTTGCCAGAGTGATACAGTGTTGTCTGATCACTTTAATGCAATCAGATGGAGGTCAGTAGATTTTGATAAGGCTTGGTTCTATTTCCTCCTGAACACAGACATCCTCTTGCAGGACATTCAACTCAGAGCTTGTGAATTTATCAGGAACCTGCTCTTAGAGATACTTTTGTTCTAATATTTGTCTCATCATCTCAGGAGACTGCTTTGAATTCTACTTGTCATAGATATTTTGCTTAGTGTTTCAGTCTTCTGCCATGTTTGGTTTCAGAATTCAGCATATACCATGCAATGAGAAATAATTCTACCTCTGAGACAAGTCAGATTTCAATTCTCTGTCTCTCCAAACTTTCAAGATCACACAAAACAGCACTAGTTCCCCTGCCCCTTGGTCACAGCCATCTGCTTTTGCAAAACTCAAATAGCGAATCTCTTGCCCTGTGCCAAGACACATCATTTTCCCTAGGGAAAAAGCCACTCCAGACAGTCAGCTCACATCTCTGGGGTGCTTTCCTCTTCAGAAAACCAATATCTTGATTTTCTCTCTTTCACAAGCTTCGATTTTAATAGTTTTTTTTGTTTGTTTGGTTGGTTGGTTGTTTTCTTTTTTTTTTTTTTTTTTCTGTTGTTGTTTGTTTTTTCTTTTAGTTTTTCTTAATGTTCTTGTTAGAGTGTTGGTCTGCCACCATTCAGTCCATCATACCTAGAGTTATGAGCCCTGCTTTGCCAAATATTGATAAATGTGTGTGTGTGTGTGTGTGTGTGTGTGTGTGTGTGTGTGTTACACTAGGGCTGGATACTGGCATAGTAATTTCTATTATATTTCATTTTGATCATGGTGAGTCATTCAGTGTGGGATGGAGTAGGTGCAGCTTGTTGTTCGCCAGAGCTCCAAAATTGAAGCAAAACATGAAGCCCTTTATAAAACAAAAAGAAAAATTACAACTGCTTGTTCCAATGATCATATGAGAACGTTGGCCCAGGAACATTTAAAAGTGCGGGGTTACAGCATTAGACAGTTTTGCTCAAAGACACAGCCCTGAAGGTAAGTAAATTGCAGAGTATCAAATGCTGCATTTTATAGTCCCTTTGAGAGGTTGTTATCCTGTAGTCATGACTGCATTGTAGTTGTTGCTGACTCGCTAGTTTTGAGTCTTTTAATTTACACAATGCTGGACAAATTCCTATATCTAAAAAACTGTGTGCTGAAACAAAAATGGGTTGCCCCTATTTTGTTTTTATGAAATTATACCAACATTGTAGAAATGTAGAGTTGAAAAGTATAATGCAGGTCATGAGCTGTATAACCTTTTGCGAATATAATGAAACTCAGACAGATAATATGAATTTACCAAATATCTTATACCTTTTAGTGGTAGTCAGTGTTACAACCAAATTTTCTGATTCCTGGTCCAATATATTCACTTTATTTCATCACGATTCCCTCCAAATAGTATTGCTATGTGCATCCTCACTATTATTATTCTACATGTGCCTATTTTTTCCCTTTTGGTTTAAATCCTAACCCTGATAGTTTAGTAGTATTCAGTATTCAGTCTGCCTCCTTCTTGTTGCTTCCTGTTCACTCACTCTTTTTTAAAAATGTTATTTAAAAGTGGCTAACAAAATCTGAGAACTTAATGATTAAGATAGGTGATGGGAATTGTTATAAAATACTTTTTCAAGAAGAAAATTTTATCTTTTTATAGGCTTTATGGGTAAATGTGAAGGGAAAAATGCTGTACAAAAAAACTGAAACTGTAGATCTGTTTATCATCCTTGCTCTAAGATGTGGCAGCCAGTTATGCATAGGTGGTACTTAAGTAGATCCTCCTTAGTCTATTCCTTCTCCAAGCCTTGAATCATAAACATACACGTTTACAATATATCTGTTGAAATTCTCATCTGTTACAATGTATTAAAAGTGCTACTATTTAATGAGAAAATAAAATAAAGCTAAGTATAAGATTTCCATGAAAGTAATATAACACTGTGTTTGCCAAAATTCCTTTTTGTGAGCTTACAAATTGCCATAATATCATACTCCAAATCTACATGGCAAAACTGTCTTAAAGGTTAAGGTAAACTACTTTTGTTTTAGAAATGATATCTTACTACCTTGGCCTGCATTTTATTGTGTCATGTTATTTACACTAAGACTCATGAAAAAAGAAAACTGAAATTGGACAAACAAAATGACAGAACCTGAATCATCAGCCAGATGAGTGAAGTTAGGGTGGGCATAAAAAAAATCAAGCTGAAGAAAAATTGTCATTTGAGTGAGTCTTGAACTCCGCTGTGGTTCTATGCTTGTCCACAGTAAACTACTCACTCTAAAGTGAATGACTTCTGAAATACTGATGAATAAATATGGGAATGAGAAACATTTTTTCAAATTTTATGGATAGATAGGTAGATAGAGATTACATAAAGTCCATTACTGACACTTACAAATATCAAGCCATCTCTTTCTTTGGTGTTACAATAGGATACACTTTATTACATTACCTTCATAAAACAGATGGAGTGCCATAATGTAAAAGCTGGGATTACAATGATAAGTATTTTTTTTTCTGTTGATGTTCTTTGTTTTTTTTTTTAACATAATTCTGAAAATATATGAATCATCTACCACATTAGGTAAATAACATTCTTGTAGCCCCATTAAATTTTCATGATTTCTATTTTCGATTGCAATCTGTTTTGAATTATTTTTGTTAATGTTTGCTTATGCTTAATTGCTGAACCACATATGTATGAGGCCAGGAGTAATAATATTCAAACTATCTCTCTAAAAATCACACCATATTGTGCTCAAATGATATATATCATAGATTTTCTTTTTATGAAAACAGGATTTTTACCTTCATAATATCATAAAAGTAATATCATAAAAGTTATGTAAAATACATTTTTTCAATATTTTTCACTAGGTTACTTCTTAAATCATATGGTGGTTTTTATTATCAATAAATAAATTGATAATATCTGATGGACTTTACTGTTATGTAAATGTTATGCTTAGGTTAGATTCTGACCTAGATTCTGGTAGGCTGAATCAGTCTTGCAAAGTAGAGTGAGTCATAACTACACAAATACTTGCACACACACATACACACACACATACACACATGCCCCTAGTATAAAGCAAAAAGTATATTCTCTGGATTCAGACAAAGTCTTAATAACCATTTTAACAACTTCCTCTTCCGTAGACTCCAATGGTTACTGTTTTCCCTTCTACTTGGTATTACGCTTCCAATTGCCACTGAGGTCTGGATAATCTAGTAGCAGCGCTATGTAAATATAAAGGGATTATATATTTTTGACCGAATACCAAGCACATTAATAACATCACCTAAAGTCTCATAATAGAATACGTTGATATTAACTTAATCATATGATAATTAATTATCCATAACTCTGGTGTAACTGAGTTAGAGATGCAGCTAACATTCCTGAGTCACCATTTCCAACCAGCACAATCCTAAGGTCATTGCGCTGATATTTACAGCAACCCTTTCTGTAATAGGTAAGTGTGATTATTTCTACTTAAATATAGAAACTGAAGAATGCTAAGAATTTTACCAAATTCACACTTTCAAAAAAGTGGTTGAAACACTAACACTTTGTCTGAATCCAAAGCACATGTTCTTCCCACAACACTATGCTGATCAATATTTGAACAATGATCCAAATCTTCATAGGAAGATGATTGTAGGTTTTAGCACTTTACATTCTTTAAACTGTTCACATGCTGTAGATAGATAGTCTTGCTTTTTGTAGGAGAGAGAAAAAAAGCTCATATTTACTGAACACCAACATGTTTGATAGGTAATTACCTATGATGTCTAAATTACCTGTGATATACCTATAATATGCATAGAAAGAGATTTTATACTAAAAGTAAATGTTGAATTTACAAATATTCATGCTTCATATATTTGGCAGTAATGATTTTATTTGCATGTCTTCACTTAACACTTATTTATTTAATTCTTGACAGGGACCTAGTGAAGAGGGTTAAAAAGAGTAAGAAAATATCCTTGAGGAATTGCCATACTGTCTTCCACAATGGTTGAACTAATTTACATTCCTGTCAACAATGTAAAAGCACTCCTATTTCTTCATAGCCTCGCCAGCATCTGTTGTTTCTTGACTTTTTAATAATCGGCATTCTGACTGGCGTGAGATGGTGTGGTTTTGATTTACATTTCTCTAATGATCAGTGATTTTGAGCTTTTTTTTTTATATGTTTTTTGGCCTTGCAAATGTCTTTCCATCTAGAACCAGAAATACCATTTGACCCTCCAATCCCATTACTGAGTATATACCCAAAGGAATGTAAATCATTCTACTATAAAGATGCATGCACATGTATGTTTACTGCAGCACTATTTACAATAGTAAAGTCATGGAACCAACTCAAATGCCCATCAAGGATAGACTGGATAAAGAAAATGTGTTACATATACACCATGGAATATTATGCAGACATAAAAAGAAATGAGATCATGGCCTTTGCAGGGAGTGAAGCTGGAAGCCATCATCTTCAGCAAACTAAAACAGGACCAGAAAACCGAACACTGCATGTTCTCACTCATAAATGGGAGTTGAACAATGAGAACACCTGGATGCAGGGAAGGGAACATCACACACCAGGGCCTGTGGGGGGTAAGAAGTGAGGGAAGGGAACTTAGAGAATGGGTCAATAGGTGCAGCAAACCACCAGGGCACACGTGTACCTATGTAACAAACCTGCACGTTCTGCACATGTTAGAAAATATGCTTGATCCTAAGCAGCTATAGTTTAGTAGGGCTGCCTCGGCCTTCCAAAGGGATGGGATTACAGGCATGAGCCACTGCACCCGGACAGTATTTTACTTCCAGGTTCCTTGGTTGTGGATAGGTTTATCTGAGCCTTTGTTGGCATCTACCAGAAAGCAGATGGTTGCAGGAGAGATTTATTCTAACAAATGGCCACCTCCTTGCTGTACCACCCAGGAGGTTAGGTTGAGGTAAGCTTTATACAGCATAAAAGAAGAGGAAAAGATTTTTTAAACAAGAGATTTTGAGGTTACCAAAACCCGATTTAGATTAAGAAGCAATAAGTTGTCAACGTTCCAGAGAAAAGCTAATTTAAGTATTTTCCAGAAGGTAGAAAAAGGAACAAAGTAAAAAATTAAAGACAGTTTTTATGTCTTCTTTGGAGACTAACCTACATTTTCTAACAATTCGAGCAAATGCAATCTGTACAGATGCTCATTAGACAATTTCCTGAAAACCTACCTATACCAACCTGGAGGAATTTTTATGGAAAATGAAAACAGAATGTGATGAAATATTAAATGTATTGTCAATTATATTGGAACTATGAGCAAAATAGCAATTAATTGATTGCATGTGGTATAGAGCAGAGGTCCCCAAACTTTTTTGCACCAGGGACTGGTTTCATAGAAGACAATTTTTCCAATGACAGGCTGGGGTGGGGGGGTAGTTTTGAGATCAAACAGTTCCATTGCAAATCAATTATCAGGGATTAGATTACCATAAGGAACAAACAACCTAGATCCCTCACATGCGCAGTTCACAATAGGGTTCACACACCTGTAACAATCTATTGCCCTTCTGATCTGACGGGAGGTGGAGGTCAGGAGGTAATGCGAGTGATAGGGAGTGACTGTAAATACAGATACAACTCCACTTGCTTACCAGCTGCTCACGTCCCACTGTGTGGCCCAGTTCCTAACAGGCCACAGACCAGTACTGGTCCTCATCCTGGGGTTGATGTGGAGCATTTCCCCATATTTTTTTCTTTGCAAGAGCTTAACTTAAAACAAACAAAAATCCTCAAAAACTTAGCATAGAAAAATTTCCTTCTTCTTCTAGGATACTTTCTGCTCATTTCATTTGCTTGGTTTGGTTGATTGATATTTCTCATCATGGAATAAAGCTAGTATCATAAAGGAACAAATAATTATGAAGTTTACATGAAATCAACAAATATTTATTTAGCATTGACTACATACGGAGAACTAGATACAGAAAGCATCAATTGGCCGGGTGCAGTGGCTCACATCTGTAATCCCGGCAATTTGGGAGGCTGAGGAGGTTGGATCACCTGAGGTCAGCAGTTCGAGAACAGGCTGGCCAACATAGTGAAACTCTGTTTCTATTAAGAAATACAAAAGTTAGCCAGGCATGGCGGTGGGCGCCTATAATCCCAGCTACTTGGGAGGCTGAGGCAGGAGAATCGCTTGGCGAGGGGTTGCAGTGAGACGAGATGACATCACTGCACTCCAGCCTAGGTGACAGAGCAAGATTCTGTCTCAAAAAAAGGAAAAAAAGAGAAAGGAAGGAAGGAAGGAAGGAAGGAAGGAAGGAAGGAAGGAAGGAAGGAAGGAAGGAAGGAAGGAAGGAAGGAAGGAAGGAAGAGAGGAAAGTGTCAAGCTTTTAGTTCTCTGAAAACTTGAGGAAACTGCATATTCCTGTTTTTATGTTCTTTTAACTGAGGCAAGAAAAATGAAAATCAGGAGGCCATTTTTAAATTAAATAATTTGGCATCTTGTCCCAGCAGTCATGATTAAAGGTGGCTCCTCAGACATTTAAATGTTACATGGTAAGTAATTGAGTGTAAAACTAAATTAATTCTTGATTTTAGCCTGGGTATTAATATTTTTCCAGGAAATAATTCCACATAGTCATTCCAAATAGGGAATATTTTCTTCTCCAACAACATAAACAAAACTTTCAGCACCATTTTACTACTTAACAATACAGATTCTCTGAGTTAATCTATACATTTGAGTTTTAGGTGAATTTTAATTTCACCCTTTAAGCTTTTGTTTTTCCCGGGAAATAGTCCCACATGGTCATTCCAAATAGGGAATATTTCCTTCTCCAACAACATAAACAAAACTTTCAGTACCAGTTTACTAGTTTACAATACAGATTTTGTGAGTTAACCTATACATTTGAGTTTTAGGTGAATTTTAATTTCACCCTTTAAGCTTTTGCTTCCACTAAAAAAAATGTTTATAATAGACCAATCTGTAGCTCAGGGAAAGAGGCTTATGACAGTAGCACCAGAAGTACCACACACTAAGGGGAAGTGATTTACCATACCCATGAATGCATTTCCTAGCATGCTGTGTGCGGGTTGACTTTTATCGGGTAATTATGTTGAATCTTCTCCTAAACCTTTTGTTCCCTGGGTAGTACCATCTTTTGCGTAAAACATCATCAGTATGCCTTTCTCATACATTATCCCTGTGACAGCTTCAATGGTGTACTGAAGCAACAGCTCATCAGAGCAGCAGTGCACTGTGATGATTTATTACAGTAACATATCGTCAGAGGGAGGCAGCAGAATAATATATGACCAGAAGCATTCAAGAGTGTTATGCAGGAGTATATTTAGTTGTACAAGAGGACTCAAGGAAACCTGAAAACCTCACATTAGCGGATCCATGTCCTCAATCAGTGGAGATGTTTGTGGGTGAAGGCTATTCATTCACTCTACAGGTAACTGGACACCTGACTGCAGTTGTTTGCCCAAATACTGTAAGTTTTTTATAGAACCTCTGCAAATTTCAGTTCAAATTTTGTTTGTATAAGAAAATTTGCAGTTATCAAAAATGGCATTAAATGGCAGACACTGTTTTCTATTAGAGACATTCTGGATATTGTCCTATTCTATTTTCTAGGAGGATATGTAGGTTTTTAAAAAATTACTCACTCTAGGCAACCACATTTTTGTGTTAAATAGGTTTATTCAAAAGCCTAGTTAATAAGTGGAGAAAGTTTCACTCTGCAAATTAATGCAAGGTAAAAAGAGCCTATAATACAACAGTTGAATATTTGTAAAATTCACATGTTAAAGAAAAGACCCACTATTTTAACCTGGTTGACAATGACAGCAACAATGTTGTATAATTTGCAGGGAAAAGGGTTGATGGAATTCTTAGTTCTTAAAGGGTGTCTGATAAAAACTGAGATACTGAGCAAATCTTCAAGCTTCCATAGAATCCATTTTTGTATTTTTATGGAAGAATCGCTTTTTGAAATTATAAAAATAATTTTAAAAGATTTCTTGGGAATGTTAATTTCCTTCTGTAGATGATTAAATTTGCTTCATGTTTCCAGTCATTTTTTGTGCAGGATGTCTGATAGCCTCAGTCATACCTGAGATAATCAGTGGAACATTAAGATTGGTTTAGTTTTGGGAGCACAACATCATCTCTTTTTATGAGTTCTACTTTGGGAAAGACGAAGAGTGTTCTTGCCCTGATTCTGGTGTGTATGTATGTCCTCTTTCTCGAAGGTGCTGCTCAGTTAGAAATATCTCCTGGCAAACTTCCCAACACAGCATTTGTCAAGATCTTACCAATCCTCAGTCCCAATTGAATGAAAAATATTTCCTACGTGAATTATTTCTTCTTCATTCAATGGGAAGCTGTTATCATCAACTTTATTGAACAGTAAAGAAGAGGCTTTAAGAGACGGAATCATAAATTTTTCTGCCAGCTTGTATTTTTTATATCTTCAATATGCAGTACCTTATTTTATTAGCTTGGATACAACATTTCCCCAATTTCTTCCTGCCCAGGCTGTGTTCCTATCAAATTTTGGGGGAGGCAACTTCAATAGCACATATCCTTATGAAATACATCATTGCAATGTATCTGTTTACTAGAATGTCTTCCCCAATGAGGCCTTGAGCTTTGTGAGGACATGAATTATGTTTTATCAATCTTTGTATTCTCAAGGGTAATGCACAAGTGCCAAATCAATATAAGCTGAAATTGTTTTTGTTACTTATGGCTTAAATATATAAATTACTATTCACCTGAATGAGTTTCTATTTATATAGGTTTTATATTTCTTTTGATTTTATATATTTTATTGACAACATATTAGGTGGGTTTAGTTAAAAAACATTTATTTAAAACCATTTGTCAGGGCTGCTGTTATCACTCAGATAAGAGAAGAGTACAGTTAGGTAAGCATAGACCTGCAATATATATTGTGTTGCCAGAATAACAACCATAATAATAATGATTAGTAACAATAATAATAAATATTATAAATAATAATTAGTGAAACAAATTTTAAGTAATGGAAAATAAGCCAGTGCTAACAAGGAGAATGTACTGTGCATTTATATGTCTTATTGAATTAAATACTCTCCCTCTGAGGCAGGTGCCATTAGTATCCCAACTTTACAGAGGATAAAGCTAGTTTAAAAAGGATATATTACTTCATCAAAGACACACAATTAGTATGCAGTAAAAAGTCAATCTCAGGTGAGTCTAATTTGAAGTCTAACTCTAACTGCCTCTTAAAGTAGTTTATTAAAAATATGCACAGGTGTTGTGAGGGGATGAAGGGTTTTCTACAAATTAAGGCTTTTAGGAGGGATTTCTGGAGCAGCCTACCTAAGCAGAATCTTGGACTTTATCCTCCAGTTATAAAGATATTAAAAATTTTCACAAGAGAGTGATATGATCAGGTTTGTGTTCTTATGGACTCACTTTTATGGCAAAGAGGACAATCTATTTCAGAGAAGACTGGAGATGGTACAACTGAGAACAGGGGATCTAGGACTTCAATATACATCAGAATCACCTGGAAGACTTGACATGCAAAAGCAGGTTATTGTGCCCTACCCCCAGAGACTCTGTAATTATGGAGTGGGGCCCAGAATTTGCATTTCTGTCAAGTTTTCTGTTGATGGTGGTGTTGCTGACCTGAAACCACATTTGGAGAACGACTATTCTAGATGATTGTACCACTTCAGAACAGTAACAAAGAGGACTCAGGTTAAAAATACACTATAAGAATGCAGAGAAGAGGATAATTTTGATAACTATTTAGATATAAACATTTTCAAGAAGGAGAAAGTAACTACATTTAAGTCTGGTATTATCCTCATACTTTTGGGTGACAATATTAGCAGTGATAATAAAATCAACAGGGAGGAACAGAATAGTACCTCCTCCTCTTCTTCTTCTTCTTCTTCTTCTTCTTCTTCTTCTTCTTCTTCTTCTTCTTCTTCTTCTTTCTCTTCCTCTTCCTCTTCCTTTTATTCTTCTTCTCTTTAAGTCATGGTGTCATTTTGTCACCCAGGCTGGAGTGCAGTGGTGTGATCATGGCTCACTGCAAATTCAAGCCATTCTCCTACCTCATCCTCTCAAGCAGCCAGGACTACTGGTGCATGCCACCATGCCCAGCTACTTTTTAAATTACTTTTTGTAGAGATGGAGTTTCACCGTGTTGTCCAGCTAGTGACGAACTCCTGGCCTCAAATGATCCTCCCTCCTTGACCTCCGAAAGTGCTGAGATTACAGGTGTGAGCCACCACACTTGGCAGACATTTCTGAGAGAGTAAGAAAGATGTTATGCTTTGCACTTTGAGGATTTGGGGATTTGAGATTCTTGAGAGATAGTTTTCCTTGAGTCTCTTATGTTTCTACGCTCCTTGTAGCATCTTTTGTTCTGGGTTGCCTTTCTAAGGATATAGAACATAAAGAGATACAACATCTCGCTCTGGGACAGAGGGTAGGTTCGTTTGTTGGCTAAGGAAATAAAGGCACTGATTCCTTCTGGGGCAATGATTGAACAGGTTCACTTGCAGTTCCCTTAAAAGACTGGAGTTTCCTAAGGTCATGGTTTCTAAGCAGTGACATATACCCACTGTGTGTACAGCTTCTACCCAGGTCACTTCACCTTACCTGATGAGATCTGGGAGGAGCGAGGAACTGAAGCAACATGAAGCTCATGCTGCCTACTGTGCCTGTGTGATGAAGTCCTTCGTCTCTGGCTCAGGAGTCTCATGTGTTCCACCAGCACCCCATCAGAAACTCTGACAGGAAGGTTTGTCAGCTTCTAAGGAATGTAAAAGTTTAAACTCTTCACAGTTCCAGCAGACCTGTGTGTGGGGGCAGACAAGGCCATGTAGATATGATCAAGAGGAAAGTCCTAAAGGTCTGGTGCTCAGGTGACCAGTCGATCTAAAGACACAATTTTGTTAATTGTCATTATATAGGTGAATAAAATCATGAGATTAGAGAATTTCAACTGAGAAAAGCATGCAATTTAATGGACAGTGAGTCAAGAATGGAAGTGAAGTCATTTTCTTCTTTAGGTACTTGGTTAGAGCCAGATTGTGAAAGTCCTGTGGCCTTAGTTGTGGGTGGGAAAGAGATGTGGGGTTTGAAAATCAGAAACCATTTATTTGGGGCTAAAATCAAAGCAATCAATTTTAAATTAATCATACTGTTCATTTTAAAGCATTTTTATATAAAAATTTTGACAGGACTTTGGTAGAAGAAAAAAATATGACAAGGACTTTGGTAGAAGATAGAAAGTAAGAACCACCCAAAATGAAAACAACATTGATATATGCAATTAGCACAGATGTATCTGAGAAGCATGATGTGAAGTGACAGAAAACAGACACAAAAGACACAAAAGACCACTGCATCATCTTACTTATATGAAATTCTGCAACAGGAAAAATTATAGTGATATAAAGTTGATTAGTGGTTATCAAGACCATGGAAAAGAGAGGATACAGCCTGCAAAAAGGTGCAGTCAAACTCTTTTGGGTGATGAGAATGTTCTATGTCTTGATGGTGGTGGTTACACTACATGTATTTGTTCAAATTAATCAAGTTGTGCACCTAAAATGTGGGA
The DNA here is from genome assembly GCF_007565055.1 of Rhinopithecus roxellana. Taxonomy (NCBI): domain Eukaryota; kingdom Metazoa; phylum Chordata; class Mammalia; order Primates; family Cercopithecidae; genus Rhinopithecus; species Rhinopithecus roxellana. The sequence goes on from NC_044569.1 coordinate 25,553,110, forward strand.
ATTCAATTTTATGTAAGTTATACCTCAATGAAACTAATTTAAAAATTAAGATAAGTCATATTTTAGGGCTATTTATACTTTATTCTTTTTAATGTCATGAAAATATCAAATTAAGATTTTAATAGACTATGCTATGTAACACAACTTTCATATCAAGTTACTAAAATATTTTTCTTGTTGATCTTCTATTACCCATTGTTGATACTTTTCTTTCATACAACTATTGAATTTATGATCTTGGCATTATTTAAAGGAACTCACCTCATTTCCTTTGCTTCTCTGTCTCAAACTGACACCACTCCAGGGTTTGTACTGCTTGTTAATATGTCCTCTGAGTTATGAGTCTTTCAATGGCCTTGGAGTATGTCACCTTAACACACTGCTCAATTTTTACATGCTCTTTGAGCTCTGAGATCTTAAGATGACAGGATCTTGATTATGTCTCAAAAGAGAAATTTTGAAAAAGTGGTCACTAGCCCTGAATACCAAAGGAATTTCCATGTCAATATTTGAGTCAGGCCATTTTAGAAATACACAGTTAGCTGAAAGAGTCTTACATCATTTATTTTATGATCAGAAAATTTGAGTTCTAGTCCTAGCTATAAAATTAACGTTTTCCTTGGCTATGACATTTAACAACTCTGCTTTTGTTTATCCTTAAACTGAATGTAATTGTATCTGTCACCTCAAACTGTGATCAAGAAGTAAGGAAAAATATTTGGGAGAGCAATAATAGTGAATATGTTATTTTGGTAGGAGTCTGGAAATTACACGTAGTGAATAAACAAAATTTAGGGTAGTTTAATGAAATTGCTTCTCTTTATTCCATATTTCTAAACCTCCCAATATCTTATTTTGAGATGCACTAATAAATTGTTTTTTTCAAAAATTTCTTATCTGGTTCTTATTAGAGTTATACCAGTTACTGTGACACGGCAGTGGCTGGTTACACAATGTTAAGCAAAACAAATCCAGTCTAAGTTCTCACATTGCTTCTGGTCTGATGGAAGGTAGCCATCATTCTGATGAATGCTCAAATACAGGATGAAGTAAGTACTCTAATAGAATGAACAATAGTTCAGTGACAGCAAATAATAAAGTGATCTGACCTCTACTGAGGGTGAGTGGAGAGATTGACCAATGAGATTTATCTGGGGAAATGATACTTGAACTGAAACAGGAAGGATGTGTAAGATCAGTTAGGATAGGGGAAATGTAGGGAAAGAGCATGTCAGACTGAGGGTAAGAGCAGTGGCAGGGTCCTACGGCAGGGATGATAAATGAACAAGTTCAGCCAGAACACTGTGAGTCAAGGGTAGCATGACATAAAATGAAGAGAGATGGAAGGTGGGTAACAGCCAGGTCATGCAGTGTATCTTCCTAAAGGCCCTAGATGTGAATCTACCTCCTTGCTTTTGTCCTCTTGAGGCCCTCTTCCTCTATCTTCAAGCCAGCAACATTTTCTCTGTCTGATCATTGCTCTGACTCTCCTCTTCTGCTGCCTTTTATCGCTTTTAAATACCTTCCCCACATTTGAGGCTCACCTGGAAAATTCAGGATAATCTCCCCATCTCAAGGTCTGTACTAATCACATCTGCAAAGTCACTTCTGCCATGTCATGTAACAGTCACAGATTTGGGTGATTAAGATATGGTATCTTTGGGAGAGAGGTCATGATTCTGCCTATTAAATCAAATCTCCAGAATCTTTCTGTCATGGCTTTCATTAAGATATGGCTTTGATCAGTTTAATCCTTTCGCTAGTTGAATCACCATACAGTTGGTAAAAGTTATTAGAGTCAAGTTCGATGCTAAAAAATAGACACGTAAATAACAAAATAAAAGAATAGATTATAGTTGGTTCTTGAACAATGATGGGGTAAAGGAGGCCAAATCCCTGCACAGCCAGAAATGTGTGTATAACATTTGACTCTCCAAAAACTTAACTACTAATAGCCTACAGTTGATCAGAAGCCTTACCAATAATAAAAAGTTGACTAACACGTATTTTATGTTATATGTATTATGTACTCTATTTTTATAATAAAGTAAGCTAGACAAAAAAAGACGTTATTTAGAAAATTATAAGAAAAAGTAAAATACATTTTAATGATCAGAAAATTTGAATTCTAGTCAAATTTTACTATATATTAAATGGAAGTGGATCATTATTCTCATCGTCTTCATGTCGAGTAGGCTGAGGAGGAGAAGGAAGAGAAGGGGTTGGTCTTGCTGCCTCAGGGGTGGTAGAGGTTGAAGAAAATCCACGTATAAATGGATCCACACAATTCAAGCCCATGTTACTTAAGAGTCAACTGTATATTACTCCAATAAAGGCTAGGAGTCTAGCAGAAAGCATAGATTAGCAAACCAACAATGACAGTGCAATGATAATATGTGGACATATAAATCAGACTTGGATGGAGGTTTGAGAGCATTCAGGAGATATTTTCCTTGCGGTGATCCATGCATTTTTGCTAAAGAGCTTGTAAAAGTTAATTTGCTAAAGAAGGAAAAGTGCTCTTAAAATATATGCCATATTTTAAACAATTTAGTTCCTAAAGGTTTATAGTAACTATTAGAGTTTTATGTTAATAAGACCCATTATTATGCACATGACAATTGCTTTTTTGCAAGGAAAATAAGTTGGTATTTTTCAAATCAATACAAAATATATGGTAATGGAAAATTAATTTTCTACCTATATTCTGACCAGCTTTTAAAGTCACTTGTTTTGGTAAAATGTTATTATCCTTTAAGGAAACTCTGTTCTATTTTAAGACAGATACTCCTGGACTAATCAAAAAATAATGACTAGAAATAATCACTTTCATAAACCAAGAATATATTTTCAAAAATCCCCCAGGAGGCTCTCTTCATTGCCTCTTCTCTCTTCCCTTCTTCATCTCCACCACTGCTCCCCAAAATGCACAATAAGCATAAAGACCAGGCTATGTGCTCCCCTTATAAGCTCCCAATGGACCTTTGATTTGGCCTCTCTGTTACATTTAACTCTCCCCACACTGGAAGTTCTAATTCCCAACTAAGCTACAAACTTTTTAAGGAGAGCTGTATATTTTCTTCACTTTTATGATCCCGCAATCTAGAAGACTTTGTTGCAAAGTCTCGCAAAATATTTTCAAATTCAACTTTTCCAGAATATATATATATAATATATATAATATATTACATATTTTATATATATTTTATATATAATATATATTATATATTACATATTTTATATATATTTTATATATAATATATATTATATATCTTCATATATATTTTATATATAAAATATATATTATATATACACATATAAAATATATATGAAGATAATTAGCAACAGATGAGGCAGTTTCTGTATTTACCTGCTTTGCTAGATGAGAAAGCTGAGGCTTACAGTGATCATTCAACTTCTTCAAGTTCTTCTTGTTAGTAATTGCTAGAACCTGAATTTTAATCCCAATGTGACTTGTCTAGAGAGACTTTCATTGAACTCCTATGTAATTTCTACCAGGTCTGGTCAGATAGACTGAAGGAGAGGGAATGATGGCCCCTTCCAAAAACACAATACTTGAGGAAGCATCCAGTCTCCAAAATATAAATTCATCAACAAAGCATGCTTGCTGGAAAGCTCGATGGAGATGGACCAATTGTATACTCAGAAATTTAAAGGTGAAAGATCAATCAAAACTGCCTTTGAACAACTAACCTACTCTTACCTCCTGCGACAATGTTAGGGAATTAACACATTAGTCCACTTTGTTTTTGTCTTTTTTATGCTTAGAAGGAACAACAAATCCAACATTTACTATCTTCATAAATAGTATGTTTTAGTTTGAGTTAATTTTATACACAAAAAACTCTTCTATGTATCATTAATATTGCATTAAAAATGATGCAACTTAAAAGAAGTCAGAAAATACATAAATTATTTTCAATTTTCTGAAAGAAAGACTCAAGAAAACACACAAATAAACAGCAACCCAAACAAGCGTCAGGTGAATGTGTGACTGTGGGAATGAGCGCCCAAGTAGAATGTCTGCCATGTTTTGCTGTGTTGCACTGGGAAGGAAAGATGTGCAGGATTTGGAGTCAGGAGAAACTGCCTTGGTTTTTTCCAGCCCCGTTTTCGGACTGTCTCACAGATTTAGTAAGTATCAGGAAACCAGGCTTTAAAACCCTGTGTTCTGGAAGAGAAAAATCCATGTAAAACATTGTCTCTGTAAGCAGCAGAGTTAGGTAGAGTGCCCAGGGTGACTCAAAATTCTCATCAATAACTTTCTAGTTATTTCAGGAATTTAGACCCCCAAGGAGGTCATGACTCCTTGCAACCTAGAGAGAGTCGTATTACTAATATAAAGAATATAGTTGGCCTGAGGATCATATGGCTTGTGATTAAAAGAGGATAATTTTCTTTAGCCTTTAACTTGATCATGAAATTTTAGCCACAGGCACACAACTGGTGATAAGGCAAAAGGCAGGTCAGTGGTCCTACTCTGTTAAAAGTGACAGTTCCCTGGTCCCCACACTCATTAAAATGGATTCAGTAGGCACAGAGAGGAGCTAAGTTTTATGTATATATTTAACACTAGATTGAATGGGCGATCTCATCCCAGCGTTTGAACTCCATGGCTTTATACGTTTTAAACATCAACTGTGAAAACTGAGTGACTAATAATCTGGTTTACAAATTAACCACTGAGTAATTAAACCGTTTAGATTTTTCGGAAACCTTGTTGTATGAGTTTATTTCCCTCTCCTCCTTTAAATTCCAAAAACCCACTCAGATTCTCTTAGCGTTCATTAGAATCTCAATTAGAAACGTAGCTATTTATTACAAGTTATGACAAAAGATTATGGCAGATGGGGAGTGGGTAGTAAAATTCTGTCATTTTAACATTCATGTTTCCCTTAGGCTTTTTTGAATTTTCTCTTTTATTCAAGAGTTCCCTTAGAGATGTTACTTCAAAACTCCCGTCTTTTCAGTCCCCTCTACAATATTTTCAGATGATTTTGAACAGTGTCTCTAGTTAGGAAACAGAGGAACCACATATTCATTCTGGCTTTAATTTCTGAGTTTTACCTCATCTCTTCTATGTTGTGATTTTCTTTTCTTTTGTTAATTTCATGAATGACAGTTAAAAAGAAAACACTAAAATTCTCAAAATGTGCCCAAGAATTATGAAAGCATTTAAAATGCACTTTTAGACCTGGTTGATGCTTTACCCCCATGGCAATCTTGGCTAATGAGACCATTTACATTCATGAAATAAAATAATGGTCTGCAGAAAACCATGAGATACGTCTTTATACATTTAAATACATTAGTTGTATTATCTGGACATTATTGAATTGCAAGGCCAGGAGCCTCAATGATTTGAGGAGAATATTTAAAATAGCCAAGCTCTAGTTACAAAGAACAGTTTGAATTTTTAAAAGTTTATATTGCCAGGACGCCATTTATTATGTTAATGATTATTCTTATTTAAAAATGGAACTGTAATAGTTCTTGTTGAAGTGGACCATTAAAACTTATTTTCACAATTTTCAGTCAATGTAATGCTACACTAGAGTCTCATAGTGTTTAAAACATTATCTGATCCCAGTGAGTTTAGCTAGCTGAATCAGCTATTTCAGGATATTAAGGTACCACTTGGATAATGAAAGCAGGACGTTACTTAATAATACCCCAGGGCATTCTTCAGCATCTAGGAGCAACTTGGAGAAAAGGCAGATTTAGTTATTCCACAATGCATATATACACTTCAAAATATCATGATGCACATGACGTATATACATTTTATCTGTCAATTTTAAAAAGTTGCATCACTTGTCCAAGGTCACACAATTAGTGAGTGTTTGAGATAAGCCTTGAGTCCAAGCATTCTGCCCACAGATTTTATGACCCCACAGCTAATACACTCTTATGTTGTGTTTCCCAGGGCTACTTCTACTTTGGAGAAGACAAGATTTTAGCCAAAATAATAACTTAAGGGTTTATTAATAATTTTTTTGTTTCAAATATATATATACACACACATATATATGTGGAAAATGCAACTCATCATTTTATACGTGATTTGTCTTTTTAATTTCCTATCCATTGCAGAAATATTAGCAAAAATAAGGCCATTCTAAGTAGAAGTCAAGGTACAAATAACTTCGGTTTTCCAATTATATCCTCTTCCTACTGCACCCTGGCCAACAATCCTTGTAAAATATATGGCCTCTGATCCTCATAAAATATGTAGATGCGCTAGTATGTTTTTATTTTTAAATTTTAATAGACTTTATTTTTAAAGTAGATTTAGGTTCACAGAAATATTGAGCAGAAAATAGAGAGAGTTTTATATGCTTCTTGCCTCATATATGCACAATCTCCACCACCAATAGGATGGTACATTTGGTACAATCTATGAACCTATATTGACACAGAAGTGTCACACAAAGACCACAGTTTATGTTAGCTTTCACTCTTGATGTTCTTTGGGTTTGAGCAAACCTGTATCCAACATTATAGTATCATACAGAGTAGTTTCCCTGTTTTAACAATTCCTCTTAATTACATTTAAATTTAGAACAATTATTCTGGTTTCAGTGGAGAAAATGGATTGGCACATGGAAGAGTAATGCTCTGTGTGTGGGGAGCTTGATGTAGGGGATCTCTTCTTTTGCCATTGTCGCAATAATAATAATAGTAATAATGAACCAACTATTTACTAAGTTCTTAAAGCAAGCTTATATGCTGAAAACTTTTAAAATACTTTATTATTGAAGAAAACGAAACGGGGAAGTTAAGCAACAGTATAATAGAATTTCTGAGTGAAGCAACTGAACGTTGAACCCAGTTCTTTAATTCAGAGTCCCAGCTTTTGTTCACAAATGCAATATTCTCTTTACCACCATTACACTTTGCAACTAATTATGATCTTCTGACCCTGAGGCAAGAGGCTTCTCATAGTAGCCTAACTAGGATATTGTTATTCTGGTACAGAAAACATCCAGATATTATACTGGTTGGGTGCAGCTACTTTAAACTTTTCACCTATCCCTGGAGGAAGTCAAGTTAGGGATTTTCTATATTTTTCTACTTTTTAGTATCTGCTGGGACTATGAATTCTAATAATTCAGTCCCTTTGGTAACCACCAGTTATTCTATTTTATCAAAGTCAATGTCAGATTATTAGTCCACATTTTACTTGTTCCTTCCGCAATATTTGAGAGTTGATCTCTCCCTTCTTGAAACACTTTTTATACTTCATGTTCAGAACATCACATTCTACTTTCTTACTTCATTTTTCACCCTTTCTCACCCTCCTTAACTCAATCCCTTAACTCAATCCTCCATCTCTTCTCCAAAGTTAAAGTTTGAGGGGCCTCTAGAGTTAGTCCTCAAAGCACCTCTCTATGTACACCAAGGGTTTACTTGAAATCTTCTAGTCTCCTTGATTACGCAGCAGCAACTCACTGCATAGTGCAAAGATACATCTCCATCCCTAAATTCTTCCTAAACTCTAGAATCCTATATTGGACTTGCTACTCAACATCTTCACATGGAAAACCAACTGGCATATCAAACTTAATACGTACACACTGATTACTTGACTATTTCTCAGACCAAGTCTGTTTATCCTCCAGTAATTTTAGAAGATATATTCTTAAGCCATATTAGGAAATTTTTCTTAATCCTTTTTTGGTCACATCGCATATACAATCCAGCAGCAAATAAAATTAAATCTGTGATCAAAAGCAACATTCGATCTGACTGCTTCTTACTCCCTCAATCTCCAGCATCTCGTCTAGTACTACGTAAAGAAATGGTGCAATACTAATACATCCGTTTTGACTGACGTACCATAATATCCTCTAACTAGTACCTTCACTGCAAGTCATGGTAATATACTGTTTTCTCTTTACACAGCTTTCAGAATGGGTCTCTTAAAGTATACAGCAAATTATGAAACTTCTATATCTCTGTCCTGCAATGGTTAATCACACCGTGCAAAACAAAATCCGAAGTCCTTTTCCTGGACTCAGCGTCACACATGATCTGACTCCTAATTAGCGCTCTCATCTCATTTCTTACTACTCTTTTTCTGGTTTATTTCATTCCTATTACAGTGGCTTCCATTCCTCCAAGCACACTTTTACATCAGGGTTTTGTTATTTGTTCCCCTCCCTAAAACACCTTTTCTCTTGATATTCTAGATGTTCTCTGACTCATTTGCTTCATTCATTCCTTTGCTTCAATATTATCTCCTCAGAGATACCTCTTCTGATCAATGTCTGTAAGAGAGCACTCAGTCTATAATCTCACATAGAATTTTTTTTATTCATGACTTACTCATTGTATTGTAGTCTGTATTTTAATATGTATTTATGTTTTTTGTTTGTCTAGTACCTGTCTCTCTGGCTAGAATGTTAAGTTCTATGTGGATAAGGACTTTGCCTGTTTCTCACTCCTATATCCAGAATCTGGGGCAGTGCCTGCCACATCCTAGGAGCTGGTTTCTTACTCCTTCGTGCCACGACCTCTCTGCACATAATGACCAAATGTTTGGACCTTGAAGTTTTGTAGTTCTGAATTGATTCTCTAACTTTCATCTTATTGACTGCACTCATGGGCAAATTTGATATATCTCACTTTCCTCAACTCTAGATTCGGCATAAGAATACCCACCACCTCAAGTGGCTGAGATGAGAACTAAATGTAGAGGCCTTCTTAAAGTAATAAGCATAAAACCTGATACATAGTAAGGGCTTTATAAGCATTATTTATTATTTTTACTAATTCCTTAAAAGATCTCAAGTTGAGTAAAATCAGTTAGTCTATTCTTTTGCTAAACTTTTAAAACAATCTATTTTAAGTGCAATTCTAGATTGTATTATAATAACAAATGCATATGTACTAACTATATATTAAAACAATCCCATTAGCCTGCTACAATCTCTTACATTGCACCACAGTTTCTATTTTACTTTCTGTATGTTACACTTCTAGTGTTTAAGTTATACTATAATTTACTTATGTGTAGGTAATTCCTTTCTGGCAGAGAAAATGTGGTCATTTATAGGTAATACCTTGTCCTTAATTCTCATATGTTGAATGTTGTTGAGAGTGAGTCTCTTTGTTAAGATAAAGAATTATTTTGCAGTTTAGGAAAAATTTGAATTTTTCAATTTCCATTTAAATTACTCTAATTCATATACATATTAATCGCTAAAATGTTTTTTTTAAAAAAACATAGATTATCAAATTATTTATATAGAACAGATTCCTAATAGAATGCTTATCCTTACGTCTTATTTTAGAGCTATAGCCAATTATATTTAGCTTTCAGCTTAATGGAGTAAATCTCAAACAGAATTAGAGGTCTAAGTGAGTCATCCAAATGTGCTGTGCTTCATAATATAACCCTTTGGTTGACAGAGGTTTCACTCGTTGAATCACGTAAATGGATTTTCTATTTACTCATCTAATATCTCAGAAAAGTATTGCTTGATAGGTCAATAATTTCAACATGAGAGTTTTTAATTAGAAATAATGGGTAACAGAGTCATGCTTCGAGGAATTTAATACCTCTTACATTCATGTATCTTGGTTTTTTATTGGTCAAGTAATGGTGATAATTATTTTCAGCTCATCCTCGTACAGAGTAATTATTACACAATAACACCAATTCCCGTGTTTTAGCCAGGTAGTTTTGGGAGTAAAGCCAGAAGAAAGGTATTTGGTTCAAGCCACTTACCATGTAGTGCTGTCAAGGGTCAGATCTGTCTTGCTTCTGCTGCTAGGAGGCTTTGGAGTGGCAGTTATATGAGATTGCACTTTTCTCTTTGAAAAGAAAGGGTTTGTACTAAATTTCTTTTTTTATTTTTATACTTTAAGTTCTAGGGTACATGTGCACAACGTGCAGGTTTGTTACATATGTATACATGTGCCATGTTGGTGTGCTGCACCCATTAATTCATTACATTAGGTATATCTCCTAATGCTATCCCTCCCCCACTCCCACAGTAGAACCCGGTACGTGATGATCGCCTTCCTGTGTCCAAGCGATCTCGTTGTTCAATTCCCACCTATGAGTGAGAACATGCAGTATTGGACTAAATTATTTCTAATATATTTTCTGTTTTTGTGACATTCTATTATGTTTCGGTATCTATTCACTAAATATACAAAAAACCTTTGGCACAATGGGTATAACCAAGATCCTATGTGACAAGTTAATTCAGTGGTGGAATATCTATATAAATTTGGGATTTTATTGTATATTAAAACTGTTAGGAAAAAAAACTCTCGGTCATATTCTAGAAAATTTGTAACATAATATATTCAAGTCAAACATCCAGACTGCTCTCATTACATAAAGAATGGGAATTTTCATATAATTCCATGTATGTATAAAGGCTATTACCTGTTAAAAATTCAGCTATCGAATTGCATTGATTTTGTTCATTCTTCTTTAATAGAGTGCAAAGAGTTATTTTTTGTTAAATAATAGGTTTCTTTTCAGATAAATAACCAGTTTCATCAAGCAGGTAAATACCAAGCCTAGAACTTTCAGAGATGTTCTTGGAAGCAAAATTCTATATAATTGTTTATTAGAGAATTAATAAGTAAATATGAGACATCTTATGTATAAAAATGCATCTACCTTTTGGTGTTAAGGGAGAGTATGTTTATTAATATTTATAAATAACATTATTCTTTTGGTTGCTGATATATTGAGATGCTGGGAAATGCATTAGTAACTTGAATAGTTTTCTAAATAAGTGGTTCTTAGTGAACTTTGAGTTTCACTTACACAAAAAAAATTCACATTTGAAATTTGTAAGTATCCATTTAAATATGTTTAGAATAGAAGTTGGTCCCTGAAAATAAATATTACAGATTTTGTCTTGATTTTCAAGTTCAGTGCAGTCTATCTTGATGGTAGTCCTAATTTACTATTAAGCATAAATTAAATATGTATTAATCAGTTTACATGCAAACACACTCAAATATTTAGATGGATTGGCCTTCAGTGTTTATATTTAAACAACTATCTCTTTAGCAATCCCTGATAGTGCTGTTACCGCAGGGAACAATAAAACTGTACAGATGGCTTAGCTTTATACATCGGCTTTAAATAAGCAATGTGTCTTTCTTGTCTTTAAGAAGAAGCAACTAGAATTTATTGATTGCTCATTATGTGCCTAGGGGTGAGGCTCAATTTTCACATTGAGAACCGTGGAAATAACAACTTTTCTGTTTGAGGAAGAAGTTGGGTAGGTTCATCTTATATTCTGTAACTGAATTCCCACTTCTGATCAGGTAAACTTTGGTTAAAATGTAAAAGGACTCAAAATACTTTCACTTTTTTTTTTTTTTAACAGAATCAAAATGAATGAACAGTTTGAGAAATGGAAATGTTTGGAATTTGGTGTTCTATCTACTAGACTGTAAATTAAGTGATGCTTAATATCTCTTTGAACCTTCATTTTGAGTGTTTTAATATTGAAATTGCACATGTACAGAGTATCACACTGGAAACCTATTTTTCGTGCAAACTTAGCTATATATTCTTCTGCAGATGAAGTTACTGGGTTATGGAGAAGTATGTACATGCTGGAAATTCAGATTTACTCCATCACCTTATACAAACAAGAGATAAGATGCTAACCATACATTGCGAAGGGAGGAAATGCATCATGTACTCTTTATACAGGAGACTAGACAATCTGGTCACCAGAGTATCTGGTGATCCATATTATGCTATGACAAAATATTCAATTAAACTTGCAGTGACATGGATGGCAGTTTAAGAAATTATTGATAAGATTACAAGTCAAAAAGTGGATGGTAATATAGCATGTTCTCACTCATAGGTGGGAACTGAACAATGAGATCACTCGGACTCGGGAAGGGGAACATCACGCACTGGGGCCTATGATGGGGAGCGGGGAGGGGGGAGGAGGGAGGGATTGCATTGGGGAGTTATACATGATATAAATGATGAATTGATGGGTGCTGACGAGTTGATGGGTGCAGCACACCAACATGGCATAAGTATACATATGTAACAAACCTGCACGTTATGCACATGTACCCTAGAACTTAAAGTATAATAAAAAAAAAAAAAAAAAAAAAAAAAAGAACACTATAAACCAAGACCTTAAAGTGTTGAAAATATCAGGACAAAATGGAAAATATTAGAAAGGCTTTGTAAGACAGAGGCTGAGCAAAACTATTCAGTTAAATATAGTAACTCAGGGAAAATATTAAAACATAAGTAGAATGTTACAAGCAATTAAATTACCCAATTGGATAAAATGATAAAATAACTCAAACAAAGACCAGAATAATAAGTTTGGAGTAGCCTGAATTAAGGGAAAGGGGTGGGATAGAGAGAGAAAGGAAAGTCAATAAAGTAAAAAAAAAAAAAAAAAAAAAAAAAAAAGCATATTTTATGAATATGATTGAAGAAAACAATTTGGAGTATTATTGGATATTGTTACCGGTGCATGAAAAAATCAAATAAATTTAAATAATAAATAATTTAAATAATAAATAATAATAAATCTGAAGAATCAAATAAAATTAAAATAATGCAATGTTCTTTGAGAAAGTTGTATTGCCAAAGAAACCACAAGCCTAGATTTTTTTAAAGCCTCTGAAACTTTTATTTTACACATCTTTTAGGAATCCATCCTTCTGTTGGGCCAAGAAATATGTATATAGCTTGTTCAAAAGGACATATTTTGATGTGTTCACTTTACTTGTACAAAATCATGAGAGATGAGAAGTAATTTGCAGAAGGCAGGAGTAGATGCTGTAGAAAAGAAAACGACACAGGTAATAATTGGGCAAAATTACTACTAAAGGAACCCTATACCCTTTCAGTGTATTATCTGCAGGATTACAATGATGTCATGACCACTGTTGTGTTCGGTTTGTTTTTTTAATTCTTTTTATTTTTCTGAAGCCTGAACTGAACACTATTGATATATCTTGGACTTTGAGCTGAATTCAGTGAATCGGAATCACATTGTACTGTCTTCCCTTAATAACTTAATTGTATTTGCTTTGTGTAATGCCAGCAAAAGTGTATTTTTGTCAGGTAGAGAGATGGCTAGGATTCACCAAATAATGGTCTTCTCCACATTTTTCAGACTCTATTGTAATTAGGTATGGACCATATACTGGGGTTCCAGCCAATGTGAGATATGAGAAAGTGAAGTAAAGCACTTTGGGTTCTCCAAATCATCTTGTGGAATCTTTCTGCCCTTTCTTCTCTGCCCACAATCGTGCTTTCTCTGCCATACATACAAGATGGATGCGATCCATTCAATCTCACTGAACAGAGATGTGAGCAAGAAGTAAACTTTTACTGCTTTACACTAAGACTGTGATTTTGCCATCAATCACAAGCTAACCTTTATTTAGACTTCCACTGTTGCTGTAGAGATTAGTTTCATACTCTCAATTTTTTGAAGATCATCATGTGTTTTGGGGGTCTTTATGTAAACCTTTGTTCTTTGCATTTGGCTTTCTGGAGTTTTACAAGTTGTAAGTTTATTTTTATTATCCTTTCTTGAAAATATTTTGGGTTCTTGCATATCAGGATTGGTGTCTTTAATTTGCAAAAATTTAAGACTTGAATATGTGTTTCTGCTTCACTTTCGCTATTTTTTTCATGTGAATCAATTAAACATATGTCAGTTTTTCATACCATCTCCTTTCCCCATCTTTTGTCTCTCTGCCTATCACTTTCTATAGTTTCTTCTGACTTGTTTTCAATTATTAACTGTCTCTCTAGTTGTTTTTAATATGCTAATAAACTCATCTATTGGGACCTCTTAATTTTGTTACTGTATTTTTTATTCTAGAATTTTAATTTTTCTACAAATCTACTATACTAATTTTAGAATTTCTGCTTCACTGATGAAGTTTTTAAGCCTAGTTTTATCTTCTGATATTTATTTATTTATTTATTTATTTTAGTTTGTGGTCATTTGTGATGCATCCCACTGTTTCCCTTGATCTTTGTATATCAGACATTTTATTGAAGAAAAACAGATACAAATAACATGAGTCTTAGGATAACATTCTCTTCCTCCAGAAAGAAATTTGTTTACTTTTCCTATAGGTGCTGATGGTCTGGGGTCCTTGCTGAATTTCAAGATTAGAGAATTTCTTGGCCATGAAATGTCATGAAGACAGGCTACAGTTCCTGAGGCAGATGTTCTGGCCTTTCCTGACTACCAGGGCAAGGTTTGTTAGGAGTTTGGCTCCACACATGGGCTAGAAGACCGACTTAGTTCCCTAATCCTAAGGGTTATTGATGGTTACTTGATTTTTATGTTCTGATACAAAAAGTGTTGTGACTTGATCACTTGGAAAAATTCGAGGTCATAAAACTAAGAAAAGGATATGGCTAGGGTTAGGAAAGATAAATACATTCTTTCCTTTCTCTTGTTTATTATAATTAGTTAATTGGGAAAAATTTGAATCTACTACTACCATAGCCATATGATAAATAAATCTTCATGTTAATTAAATTTTGTATTTTTGTGTATGAAAAACTACCATTTTAAGATGAACATGTCATTTTCAAGTATACTTTTCTGTCAAATTTAAAGGACAATTTATATAACTGTATCTCTTTTATTCATACACTTGTTCATATGTTAGATTGCTCTAAACTCACATGTGCAATGAAATACAGTGTAGTGATAGTACAGATGATGTAGGATCATACCTTACAATGTGGTGGCAAAATATGTCTAATTCTCTTTTGATGATCTATATATTATTAAATTCAGCTCCATTTCTTCTCTCTGATATCTACTTGTACATTTTCACAACACTAATTTTAGTCTTTCAGGTTCCTCTTGCTTACAAATTACTTGCATTAAAAAAAGAATCAATTTTAATCTAAAACCCAACCAACAAATATTTTGAGTTCCAATGTTATATCTTTTTTTTTTTTTTTTTGATGGAGTCTTGCTCTGTCACCCAGGCTGGAATGCAGTAGAGCGATCTCGGCTCACTGCAACTTCCATCTCTTGGGTTCAAATGTTTCTTGTGCCTCAGCCTCCCAAGCAGCTGGGATTACAGGCATGCGCCACCATGCCTGGCTAATTTTTGTACTTTTAGTATGGATAGGGTTTCACATGTTGGCCAGGCTGATCTCAAACTCCTGCCCTCAAGTGATCCACCTGCTTTGGCCTGCCAAAGTCCTGAGATTATAGGCATGAGCCACCACACTCAGCTCCAATGTTATAGCTAATTATGAAAAAAACCCAAACAATTGCCATTTTTAAGTCATTTCCAGTGTTAGAAACCAAGTTGTCAGGGTAGTTGTAGTCATGGGATCAGGTAGCTAAACTTTTGCTGTTGTTGTTTTGTTTTTTGACTTGGGGTCTCGCTCTGTACCAGACTAGAGTGCAAGTGGCATGATCTCGGCTCACTGCAACCTCCACCTCCCAGGCTCAAGTGATTCTCCCACCTCAGTCCCTGAGTAGCTGGGACCACAGGTGTGTGCCACTATGCCCGGCTAATTTTTTGTATTTTTGGTAGAGATGACGTTTCACTCTGTTGCCCAGGCTGGTCTCAAACTCCTGAGATCAAGCAATCCACCCGCCTCAACCTCCCAAAGTACTGGGATTACAAGCTGTGCCATTGTGCCCAGTCTAGGTAAAAGTATTACACACCTTTTAGCAACGCCTAAAATACCCCAGTGAAGCCTAATTCCAGCTGATTTTAAGTCTAAAAATCATAATTCAGTTATAAAATTTTTATTATCTGAAAAGGTCACCATCATCCAGCAGAGAAACGGTTGAAATTATAATAAAATGTGAGATGTTTGGAGAAGGCAGACTATTTTCTATAGCAAGAAATACAGTCTTTATTAATGGTGTTTACTGCCAACTGCTTAAGCTTCTCTTCTTTCCAGAATTTATATAGAACAGATTTTTAGCTCTACTCTGGGATCTTCCTTACTTGCCAAAGAGAAATTTGAAATATTGAAAATAATTGTCATTTTGAAAGGTGAAAATGTTAAATCTGAATGTAAAGGACATTGCAGCTGTTACAAATGTTGGGATAGCATCTGGCAAAGGCAGCAACAGAGGTTTGCATTTTAATTAAAATGCATGGAAAGAAAATCAAAAAAGGAATGTCTGTTCATAAGTCTTGTGAAAGCATAGACACTGTTCTGCCTGACAGAGAGAATAATTTTAAAAGCCCCTAGAAGTATTAACTAAGTGTAATGTCAAACCGTCAACAATTGCTTTCAAAAAATAAATTACCTCTAAGACCATGTGTATTTTTTCACACCTTCTAGTCCCCTGTTACCAATTAGTTAATACTTGCTTTGACAGAGAGATGATGATTCTCAATAATCTAAGACTTCAGATGTAGTGTGAATAACTTTAATAATGCTCTTACAGGAGAAAATCTCTCATAAAGCCTCACTTTATCAAATCCTAATTTAGAGAAATGTGGCAAGCTGCAAAGTGCTCTCAAGTTAATGTGTAAATGTTTATTGGATTCTCATTTCTTGTCAGGTTCATGTTTCACTTATGTATCTATCCTCTCTCAGGGACACATTTCCTAAAGGAATTTATATTGTTTTTATTGATCTCCATAGAAAATTAAAGTTATATTCAGCAAGAATAAAATATATCATTCTTGAATTGCTAAACACTTTGGGCTTTGATACACATGAGAAACAGTTATCAGAAAATGAGGTCACATTTTTGTGTATCTGAAAGAAATATTTATATGAAGATGTTGGGGAAGTGGGCAAAGGAATGATAACAATTACATATGAGTCAAGTAAACAAACTAAAGAACTTTCAGACTAAATAGGAAGACAACTATGTCTCAGGCAGCAAGCAAGGAAAACCTAATGGATAAAAGTGCCGAGATGATTCTAAGGTATTGCACTGGAATCAGAATAAGATAGCTGTGTCAGAGTCAAACCTTAGCAAAACTTCAAGTTTGTTACCTTTTCTCTTTGTAATACTCCTCCTCTACTTTCAGTGACATCTCTTTTATGTCAGTCTCTGACTCCAGCACTAGGATACTGAGAACATGGCACAACACCGTGTCTGTCTTTGTGTATTTCTTCCCTTTCCTTCATCTTCCTTCGATCAAATATTATTAGTCCTGTAGTTCACTAATTCTACTATCTGTCATAGATGATGGTTTTTGATATAAAATGAAACTATTTATTTTATGATACATAACCTGGCACCATGCCTGGAAAAACATGCATTTTAAAAAATTCTTTCAATAATTTTCTCCCAACTTAGGAACAGCTGGTCAAATAATTTTATTAAACCTATGTCAAATTATGTCATGTCTCTGCTCAAAACCCTCCAGTGGATTTGTATCTTACCCAGATTTGATCCTATAGTTCTGGCAATATTAAAATAATCAGCTAGGCATAGTGGTGCATGCCTGTGGTCCCAGTTACTCAGGGTGCTGAGGTTGGAGGATCACTTGAGCCCAGGAGATTAAATCCAGCTTGGGCAACATTGCAAGACCCCTCATCTCTCTCTCTCAATCTCTCTCTCTCCCTCTCTCTCTCTCTCTCTCCACACACACACACACACATACACACACACGATCCTACATAAGCACTTGTAAGATGACTTTTCTCTTTCTGCTCTGCTTTTGAAATGCGAAAATTTCCCTGACTCCTTTGTGGGACTTGTGAAAGGGGTGGTTCATTTACTCAACTTGCAGCTCTCAGCCTCTTGCAGGGTGGGGAGCATGCAGGTGAGCAGGTTCAGGGACTGGGATGAATGCTCTGGGCACTGGCAGAAGCAGAACTCCATGCAGCCCTGCGGCAGCATGTAGGGGGGTATCCGTGACCCTCCAGAGCCCAAGAGGGCATGTGTTAACAGTGCACTATTTTAGCTTTGCCATCCATGGATGGATTTAGTGTTTAACAGCTCAGTGTGATAGCCCTCTGTATCCTGAGCTCTTGTTCAGAATCCGGGAAGAATCAGGTCACACAAATGAATTGAAGATGGTAAATGTGGGGGATTTCATTGCCGGCAAAAGTGGTTTTCAGCAGGATGGAGAGCTGGAAAGGGGGTGGAATGGGAAGGTGTTCTTCTGCAGGAGTTTGGCGGCCCGGACCAGGCTCCTCTCCGAGGTCCCACCATCAAGCTTTCCCTCCGAAGTCAAGCTGCTTCTCTCCAATGTCAAGTTGCTGCTTCTTTTCTTTCCTTCTTTGTCATTGCTCTGCCAGTGGAGCCTGGGGATTTTATTGGTACAGGATGGGGGCCAGGATGGGCCAGGGTGGTTATGGAAAAGGCAACACTGGAGCGGGAAAACAGGGATGCAAAGTTTTCATTTTGGGCTGTGGGTCAAGGCTTGAAGGTGGGGCCCTCACTGGGGACCACCCTCTTCTACCCAGTATTTCCCTGCCTCCTCTCAATATTACTTTTGTTCTCTGACTTTACATCCTTTAGCCTCAAATCCAGCAACACTGGCTTCTTAGTTGTTGGTCCTTAAAACTTTGGGACACCTCTTAACTCACAGCCTTCACATTTGCTCTTCCTTTTTCCTGGAATGTTTTCCTCAGTTATGATGCGTGGTTGAGACCCTTACCTTCTTCAGGCATTTACTCTATCTTTTTAAAGAGCTCTTTTCTGGTCATGTTATCTAAAACAAATTTCCCCAGGCTTCCATTGTCTGATTTTTTCCCTCTTAGATCTTACTAGCATCCAGCATACTATATTTTATGTATTTTTCTCATTTTTCTTTATCTTTACATGAGAATGTAGGTTGCATGAGGGCAGGAATTTTTCTTTCTGTTGCATACTGTTTAACCTCAAGTGCTTAACAGTGCCTAGTGCATAGCATACAACTAATAAATTTGCCTACTGTAGGCAAGTGAATATAGCCCATAAAACAGGCATTAAAAACTGGACTTGCACAAATTTTAAAGAAAGGAGGAACAGAGAATTTATCCAGATCCAGGAATAGAACCTATGGCTTTCTAGTTTTTATAGCAAACCAATGTTAGAGTTCTGTAATCACTGGGACTCTTTTAACACTGACTGTCTTGGAGGGAATTTTTTGTCAATAGCATTTCATGTAACAGTTGGAGTTTAAGATGCTTTGCCAAATTAAAAAAAAAAAAAATCATTTTCATTATTTCCCTCAACTCTCACCAACAGGGTGTGCTTTTCACTTCCAATAAAACTGGGGCTCAGATTTGTTTATGTCATTGAGATATTAAGAATTCATCTAAAGATCCAAACTGTAAGAGCTGAAGTCTTCACTCATGTCCTTAAAATAAGAAAAAGACAGAAAAAAACTAAAGTTCAATTATTTTTCTTTGGTATATCTGAAAACTGAGGTCATAGGACAATAACCACCCCTTACCCCAAACCTGGAGAGACAGGCAAATCCAGACAATCACAGCCAAGCTGAACTTACCTGGAGCAGAATCCAATGAGCCATAAAGTGCTGGGAACACTTAAATGGTAATTTTGACAAATTGCTGGAGGCTGAGTGTAGAATAGCATGAGAATGAGAAATTTCTAGGGGTCATAGTCTTAAGTCTCAAGGGCAACCCCACATTTTTTAAAGGTTTTATTTCAAGGACACCCAGCAGCTTCTCATGGTAAGGAGCCCAAAAGAGTAACCATTGTGAAATATTCCCTGCACCTTCTCCATGACAAAGTCATGCTCTCCAAGATAAAATATTTTTCATGAAATACGTATTGCATGTAGGAGAGGGCATTTCCTCTAACTAACACCTTCACATTTGTGAAGGTCACAGCCCAAGAACTCTGACCAATTTAATGACTGAGGTTCAATCATAATTTTATAGGATGCACTTCACCAATACTGCATCTTACAAAGAGGACTCCACAAACAGGTCTTACACAAACAGGACTCCAGTATAACAGTGGATGATAGCTGAAAAAGTTGTAAATTGTACATAAGAAGTTGTTAGTAAAAGCCAAAGGCAATAAGGGAGGCAAAAACAACAAACGAAGAAATTGAGGCGTCTGACACCCACAGCTACGACAAATGTTAAACATAGCCACACTCAACAAGATTAATATAAAACTTAACCCTGAAGCCAAATTTATCCCAGTTACTATCAACTGATGTATCATGCCTGCCTTTAAACATAAAAGGTGTGCTATAATACAAAAGTTAACCGTTTTAAGAGAAAAAGCAAGCATCAAAGCTAAACTCGGAAACAGCACAGATTTTGGAAGGATCAGACATGGAATTTAAAAGAACTATGATTAATATATTAAGAACTCTAATAGAAAAAGTAGAAAACATGTAAGAACAGATAAGTAATATAAGCACACCCTAAGAAATAATCTAAAGGAAATGCTAGAAATCAAACACACTGTAACAAAAATTTTAAAATGCCTTTGATTGATTTATCAGAAAATGCTACACAGCCAACTAAAGAATCAGTGAGGTTTTTTTAGTTTTTTTTTATTTTTTATTTTTTATTATACTTTAAGTTCTAGGGTACATGTGCATAGCGTGCAGGTTTGTTACATATGTATACTTGTGCCATGTTGGTGTGCTGCACCCATCAACTCGTCAGCACCCATCAATTCATCATTTATATCGTGTATAACTCCCCAATGCAATCCCTCCCCCCTCCCCCCTCCCCATGATAGGCCCTGGTGTGTGATGTTCCCCTTCCCGAGTCCAAGTGATCTCATTGTTCAGTTCCCACCTATGAGTGAGAACATGCGGTGTTTGGTTTTCTCTTCTTGTGATAGTTTGCTAAGAATGATGGTTTCCAGCTGCATCCATGTCCCTACAAAGGACACAAACTCATCCTTTTTTATGGCTGCATAGTATTCCATGGTGTATATGTGCCACATTTTCTTAATCCAGTCTGTCACAGATGGACATTTGGGTTGAAGAATCAGTGAGTTTTAAGAAATGTTTATAGAAACTTCCAAAACAGAAATGCAAAGAGAAAAAATAAGAATGAAAATAATAAAAAAAAAGGAACAGAATATCCAAGAACTGTGAGACAATTTCAAAAGTGTAACACACATACAGTTGTAATACTGGAATGAGAAGAAAGAGAGGATGGAGCAAATGAAAGTCATTATGGTTGAAAGTATTCCAAAATTAATGGCAGGCACAAAAGCATAGAGCCAGGAAGTTTAGAGAGCACGAGGCAGGATAAATACAAAAAGTCTCTACCTAGAAATATCAGGTTCAAACTGCATAAAACCTAAGAGAAATCTTGAAAGAAGATGGGGGGTGGGGAAGGTGAAGTGGGACACTTCTGGTTCGGAATTATTCAAGCAAGAGGAGAGTAAAGTAATGAAAGTATTGCAGAGTATTGAAAGAAAAAACAATCAACCTGGAATTCTATATTCAGCAAAAATCATCTCTGAAAAGTTAAAGAGAAATGAAACTTTCTCAAAAAAAAAAAAAACAAAAAACAAAAACTGAGTGAATTTATTACCAGCAGACATAATCTACAAGAAATGTCAAAAGAAGATATTTATTTATCGATTATAAGTCAATAAGACTGAAAAATAAACTTGAGATGGAAGAAAAATGCTATATAGATCAGAAATTTGGATCTCCATGAAGAAAGCAAAAGTGACGTTAACAGAAAACAAAGTTTAAAAATGTATTTCTTTTTGTTTTTTTTCCTCAAACTCCTCGGCTCCAGTGATCCTCCCACATTAGTCTCCTGTATTAGTCAGGGTTCTATCAGAGGAACAGAACTAATAGGATATATGCATATAATTCTCTCTTTCACATTTTTCTTCCTGATTTATATTTGCTGGCAGCTGATTAGATTGTGCCCACCAGATTAAGGGTGCATTTGCCTTTCCCAGCCCACTGACTCAAATATTAATCTCTTTTGGCAACACCCTCACAGACACACCCAGGATCAATACTTTGTATCCTTCAATCCAATCAAGTTAACACTCAGTAATAACCATCACACCTCCCTAGTAGCTTGGACTACAGGTGTGCACCACCACAATCAGCTAATTTTTTTGATTTTTTGCTGTTGTTGTTGTTGTTGTTAAGACAGGGTCTTGCTATGTTGCCTAGTTTGGTCTTAAACTCCTAACTTCTAGTAATTCTTCCTGCTTAACCTCCCAAAGCACCGTGATTTCCAGTGTGAGCCACTGTACCTTGCCTTTCTTTTATTTTTAATTAATAACTGTTCTGGTAAAAAATAATAACAAAATCCCCGATGTTTCTGCTTCATAATTTTCCATCCACTGACCTCACCTTACCCCTTGCCTGTAAATCTCCACTCCACATGTTCTTACAATCTTAACAAGTGTTGTGAACGACTTCTTTAAACAGCCATCTCCAACCGGGAACCAAGCTCTCACTAGGAACCTGAATTGGCCGACACCTGGATCTGGAACTTCCCAACTACAAAGCTCTGAGAAATAAACGTCTGTTGTTTAAACTTCTCAGTCTGCGGTATTTTCTTATGGTAGCCTGAACAGAATAAGACAAGGCACCAGCAATTTTTAAAATTTTTAAAATCCCCAGGTGGTTCTAATATGTAGCCACAATTGAGAAAGACTGCTTTACTGTTTCTCATTGTGAAAATAATACAAAAGCCAAATAAAACAAGAAGCTATTCCTTGCATCCTTACACATTTTTAATTGTCTATTTCTGCCTTTTCTTTCCTCAAATATTTCTTGCTGTGTCTTCATTTTCTCACATTCTACTCATCCCTTGATGCACTCCAACCTGACGTCTGTCACTTCTACTTTCACAAAAGACTTGAATGTCCTCCACAACACAACAGCAGAAATACTCCAGTTCTTCTATATAACATTTCCCCTGTTTTCACACTAGAGCTAATGCTTTTCCTTTCCCTTGTTCACGTCTTCTGTTCTATTTTATCACTTCCATTTTTCTTTCATTTTCACTGATTATTTTGCTTTATCATTTTCATAATTTCATAAAATCATAAAATACATGAAAATAATTCTCTTGGGACATATATAGTCTCACTGATCAGGAAAAAATGTTAAGATTTTGTCACAAATACTTCCTGTTTTATTTTTAAATAAATATTAGAGTTAAAGCTGAAGTTTACTTTGATATCTAATACAAGATACCTTCCATTTTCTCTTTTCCTAGAGGCATTGCCTATGATAAATTTTGCATCAAATATTCAGCCTTACATTTGCAAGTTCACACACACAAGTGAACTTATTCACATGTGTGTGTGCGTACATTTTTTGGTATTATTTGCTTTCCTTAAAAGGTTTTCAACTTATGAATAACATGGGCCGACCTTAACTCACTCTGAACTCACTCTGCCTCCTGCCCCAACTTTTATTCTTTTGTCCAGTAATTATTAGCTAAGTTTAGAAATGTTTTTCCCCTTAAACTAGCAAAACACAGAGAAAATGTTTCCTGTCCAGCCTACTGATGGAGACTTCCCCTCCTTACAAAACAATCCCAAGTGTAAATCATCCAGTCCGTAACTTATCCTCTGTCCCTATAAATATCTAATATGGAACCACTCAGCTGAGACGCTCTGATCTTAGGATGAAGGGTGCTCTCTCCATTGCAGTAGCCTGAATAAAACCAATCTCCTTCCTTGTCTGGGTTTTGTGGTTCACAGCATCATATTGAACATGGATTTATCTGCCTATTATCAGTAAAGAGAATTAGTATCATAAACAAATTCATACCATTTAAGCCTAAATGAAGTATCAGGTATGTATTAATTACTTTTTAAAAAAATATTTAAAATTATTTCTAAGAATATTTAAGCATGAGACTAATTCATTTGTATACTCACTATGTTATTGATGAGTA
Organism: Rhinopithecus roxellana; assembly: GCF_007565055.1. Lineage (NCBI taxonomy): Eukaryota > Metazoa > Chordata > Mammalia > Primates > Cercopithecidae > Rhinopithecus > Rhinopithecus roxellana. The sequence goes on from NC_044569.1 coordinate 25,576,937, forward strand.
ATTACATTACACTCATTTTTTTGCTGACAGTGCTGCAATGCTTACTTGTAAATGTCTCCATATGCCTATGTATTAGTGTCTCCTAGTTTATACTAATGATAAAAATAAAAATAATAGTACCAGATTTTGAGTGCTTTTTCATTTGGTTATTGATTTTATCCCTATAACATTTTTATAATACATGCCAGTATTTTTTTTTTGAAATTAGAAAACTAAGAAAAAAGATTATACAATTTTTCCAAAGAGAAACACAATATTTTCAGTTACCAGTATATATGTATTTTCAACTATGCTGTAAAGCAACAATTGCTTTCCTAGGTGGCTGTTCTATTATACTTTCACCATTGGTGTTTGAGAGTGCCTATTTCTCCAAATCTTCATTATATATTATTGTTACACTTTTGAATTTTAACCAGTGTGATGGGAAATAAATGAGATTTTATTGTTTCTATTTGATTTATTCTTCTTAATGGGGAATTTTGTCCCCATTCACTTCGTGTGCATGTGAATTGTTTACACTGTTCTTTGCCAAGTTTCTTATTTAGTTGTTTGCATTTTCCTCATTGATTTCTAGGCATTCTTTAAATATTCATAGCCATTCATGCTTTGTGCAATAAATAGATTGTACTTATAATTTTGTTTTTATTTCTTTGCTTCCACAGAAAGTTTTTACATTTGGATGTACTCAAATGAAGCATTGTTTTACTTTTTAAATTTTATATTTATGTCTTCCTTAACAAAGTCATCTTTTCATATGTTGGCTATAGTGAATAATGATGAAATAAACATGGAAGTGTAGATATCTCTTTAACTTACCAATTGTAATTCCTTTGGACATATATCCAGAGGTGGCATTGCTCGATTATATGGTAATTCTATTTTTAGTTTTTAAAGAGAGAGCTGCACTCCCATGTTTATTTTAGCTTTATTCACGATATCCAAGATATGGAAGCAACCTAAGTGTCCATCAATGGATGAAGAAAGAAAATATGGTGTAAATGCCCAATGGAATACTATACAGTCTTAAAAAGAGAAAAAATTATCCCATTTGTGGCAACATGGATGGCACAACACAACAGTAGAGTAAGACATTTTGAGAGAGTAAAAGAGATAAAATTTATATAACTTTTATTACAGTATATAATTATATTGTTCCATTTTATTATTAGTTGTTAATCTTACTGTGTCTAATTTACAAATTAAAATTTATATTAGGTGTATATGTATAGGAAAAATCACAGCATGTATAAGGTTCTGTACTATCTGCAGTTTCAGGCATTGACTGGGGGACTTTAAACCTATTCCTCACAGATAAGGTGGACTACTGTACAAGCAATCTACTGGAAAAACTCCCAAAAAGATCTTTCTCAATTTCATAGATTCTTTGTTTTCATTTAGGTTGATGATAATTCACATATTTTACACCAATCTCTTAGGTGTAAAAGAAAGACAGGGTGTTTGATAAGAAAGACAGGATGTGTGGCAAACTGAGGGTCAATATAGGACTTCATACATAAGATAAGCTGTGTGCTTTTGTTCTCACAATTTTCTATCAAGTAACCACCAGATGGAGTGTTTGGGATTGCAGCAAAAGCTACTCATATTAATTAAGCTTCTATTATAATTACTGGGAGAAAAAAAGAGCAGATGTGGGTGCTAACCCACATAGTTTTGCCAGATAGAGTTGGAAGCAAAGCACAACCGAATTATCATGTTGTAATTTTATTTCCCACATACTTTTTTTTTTTTATCAGATTGAACATGCTTTATTCCATTTTTAATTTGCCATAATTTTAATTCAAAAATAAGTATCTGGATATCAAAATTTTGATCTATTGGAATGTGCATTTTCCTTTATTCTGTTAATATGGCAAATCATAGTAATTGATTTTTAAATGGTAGAGTAAACTGGTATTGCTGGAATAAACCTAGAATGACACTTATGTTCCAATTTATACATTTTTTTATTCTATTTAAAAAAGCTTAGATCCATATTTTCAGCTCCAAGTTTAATTTGTTGTGTTACTCAGGTTTAGAATTTCCATTTGATATTTTTCATAGCATAGAAGTTAGTGTATTTCTTTATCATATCATCTGATTTCTGGCATATATAAGTCATATATATTTTAAGATCTGTGTCTGATAATTCTGATATCTGAACCTACTATGGTTATGTTATATGTTCTATTTTTTGCTCTGTTTTTAGTCATGAAGTCTTACTTCCTGGTAAGATGGGTAATATTTGAAAACTGGACATTAAATATGAAAAATTGTCTGACTTCGTTTTATTCCTAAGAGGGATGTAAATAGAGTTAAAGTGCTCTAAAATTCTTGTATTTTCTGAAAAATGCTAACAGAAGTACATTATATTAGACTTTAATAAATCAAGGAGTTATGTTTCACTCTGTAGGACAACCATTAAAAGAATAACGAAAGATGTAAAACTAACAAGCTAAAATAGAGACACAAAATCGAACTTTACAACTATTTAAATTATTCAGTTATTTCTCTCCTTAATATAAGTGATATACTAAGAAGGAAGCAAGAACTTTTCGCCTAGTCTTGATAAATTTTTATGAAGAATACAACATTCTACTTGTCTATGTTTCTAATATTTTAAATTTCAGTTTGCGAAATAAAATTTAAATATATTTTTTATTTTCCCATGCATTCATAACCGACAATATGAGAATTTTTAATGTTTTGTCAAAATGGTTAAAGGTCCCTGAACAGTCAATTGTATATTCTTCTTCGGTTTTTAAGATCACTTTGCACAGTTTCGGCTTGCACATTGTTTTTATAGTCCTGCTCTAACATGCAGAGTGAGATCTAACCTGTATGAGCAAAACTTCTCTCTGTAAATGGAAGTGTCAGGGAAAATGGAAGGGTTAGGTTCTACATGCATGTGTCTATCGTTCATGTTTCATGAGGTATCAGGTATGGGAGCTAAGCATGTCATTGTGTGAGTTCAGTTCAGCAACAAAGCACATGTATCCCTGTCATATTAAAATTTTTTCCCAAAATAAGCTAGTGACTTCAAGAAATTAGTCAGTGTTATTAACCATGTTTTCAAAATAACAAGGTAGTATTGATAACAAGGTGATAATTTAGTAATATTTTAAGCCTAGGTAGCAAATTCCTGTAGAGATTTCAAATTCTAAACTCCAATTTAAAAATTTGGTGGTGATATAAAAGTGTATTAATATAAAAAGCTACAAAACAATGGCTTACAGTCATAAATATAATAAACATTTCTAGAAAATTAGACCAGGTTACATTGGGTAAGAACTTGAGTGCTACCCTGAAAAATGTGTGCTTAATTGTGAGAAACACGTTAAAAATATTTGCAATACTGCTTCTTAATATATTCATAGCTTATACTTTATAGAGCTTACTTTGTGTCAGCTACTACTCTAAGGTCTCCCTATGTATTAACTAATTTTATTCTCACTTTTACCAGGTATTATTTTTAATCTCATATTACAGATGAGGAATCTAAGGAACAGAGAGACTAAGTAATTTGCCCAAATACATAATAAGAAAACAGCAACATGAAAATTTAAACCAACGTTGTCTGGCGTAGTGTATGTTTTCTCTCTTTGTACAATATCACAGCATTACACACCATAAACTATGCTACGACACCATTACTCCTCTCCAGCAGATGATCCCACATCATTTTCAGAAGATGTTTTGTAATTGGAGATTATATGATAAGTACAGGAAATTATGATAGTTGAAAAAAATCTAGGTTTTATATGATTTTAAGGATTATAGTTTTTGTACTTTAAAACAAAATCAATTGATCCGGTAAGACAGATTTATTGTAGTAGTACGACAAGAATAAAAAAAGAAACCCTAATTTTTAGTTCTAGCTTTTGTTCAGTAATTACACTGAAATAAAAATGCTAGTGCTTTAAATATTTTTCAATATGTGAATGAACACAAGTACAATTATTTTACTATGTTTTTACTTGTCTTATTTTGATTTACATATTTTCTCCATTTTCTACTAGTCATTATTATTTCCCCTTATTTATTATTATTATTATTATTATTGAGATGGAAACTCACTCTGTCACCGAGGCTTGTGTGCAGTGACACTATCTTGGCTCACTGCAACCTCCACCTCCCAGGTTCAAGCAACTCTCCTGCCTCAGTCACCTGAGTAGGTGGGATAACGGATGCACACCACCATGTCCAGATAATTTTTGTATCTTCAGTAGAGACAGGGTTTCTCCATGTTGGCCAGGCTGGTCTTGAACTCCTGACCTCAAGTGATCCACCTGCTTCCGCCTCCCAAAGTGCTGGGATTACAGGCATGAGCCATCATGTCAGGCCAGTCCTTTTATTTTCTTCTAGTTTCTAGCTTGAATGCCTGTGATTGAAAATAAAATTCAAAAATAATTAAGGGAATTATTATATTAATTTTTGTTAGAGTCTGAGTCTACTTTTTGTCTGTAATTTATTTGTTTTGTAGTTTTATCATGGGGATCAATGAGTATTCCCATTTTTATTCAGGAACCATGAAATATTCACATTTATTTTCTATTTACAATACTTATCAATGGCTCAGTGTAGTATTTCTGCTCAGATGGTAGCAATGTAGTCTATGAACTCAACATGTAGCAACAGTTATTTAATAGTAATTGTGAAAACTAGCTTATGTTTTTAAATTTTGAGACTAATAGATATCTTTCTTATGTATCTTTTTATATAGTGCCCAGTCTCTTCAGTTATATAACTATGGTTAGTGTTCTAATGAGAGAAAATAACCTGCATAAATCAAAAAAAGATATTATTTAAGAATAATTATAACTGATTATAAAATAAAAGAAATTCAAATAATCCAGGCAAACATGATGGTGGTCATTCTAGCAGGGAACTTTTAGAGAGGAGTGAGTTCAAAAAAGACTTCAGTCATTCTACATATATTTTAAATTTTAAAATCTTAAAACACAAAGTATAAATAACAGATGCTAAATATGTTTGCATTGATACGTATTTTTAATATTATTCCTTGGAAGTCATTTTGCTCACTCTTGTATAGTTTACTCCCTACCCAAGATTCATTTAAAAAAACTTCTTAAATTTTATAGTCAGTGGTGGACATCTCTAGCAAAAAAGTTATTTGATTATGCAGTTGGCTTTTATATTTATATAATTTTATATTCCATGTATCTACTTGTCAAGGATCTGTAATAAAGACATTGACTAGCAATGGACTCATTTAATTGATAAATGACCTGCTGGCTCATCTTGAAGATTTTTTACACACACACACACAAGCACACACACACTCACACACACACACTTCATTCTGTTTCTCTGAAGAACTTCAACTAATAGATGGTTTCATTTAATATTTAACTTTTATGTTTTATGATATTTAATGGACTGGAATATGGGCATAACTTACTGTCACAGGATTTCTTCTGACACATTATTTTGAATGTAGCTCTATAGCCAGGATGGAGCCTCTGAAACGTATTCTTTCCTGAGCTACAAAGTGCCAATTTACAGAAAGTGTGTGATCTGTGGGAACAATCATAACCATTACTGAAATACAGATTAACATCGAAGAAGAGAAAGTTATTTACTTTCTATCTTCTAGTTCAGCAAAATGAAATTCAATTGTGCTTATTACCTTTAGGTTAAAGTCATACTGGATTAATGACTGATTTAAGATTTAAGCATTGACAAATTAGACAGATACAGAAATGTATTTAAGCAAAGTAAACAGTATTCCCTCTTAAAATTAAAATACATTTATTTTTTAAAAGATGCTGGCTTGCCATCTGTTTTCATCTGTTGAGGAAATATTAATGCTTCCTAATCTAAATAAGCATCATAGACATTTAATATGAAGAAATGAGATACGCCCGCTGCCTTTCAAAATTAGAAAAGATGAGGCTCTAGACTAAGACCCTGCTGCCTAATCACACATTCTCTGATGAATGGGCAGTGTCATTCCTGGATTACTAATGTTAATGAGCCATTTATAGTTGCTCACTTGAACTAAGACTCAAAACAGGTCAAATTCTTCTAGACTATTTAAAAAGTTACCAAATTATGCAGTTATCTGTTTGTTTTTTTCATTTTATAACATTTGGTTTTTCAAAATATACTGTGTGAAAATAATGTTGTATGTCATATTTATACATACTTAAACAGAAACTAGGAAGATATGTTTCCACTTTCATTTTAAATACCTCTATTTTATTAGAGAGGTAGGGAAGAGAGAGAGAAAACTAGTCTAGTGTAGCAGTCCAATATTGACAAGTTCTAAAGTCACACACACATATGCTGTTCTTTCTCTTCTTTTCATTATCTTATCTACATCACTCTTCTTTTTTCCTCTTATTATAACGTTATTAGTTTTGTCATGGAACAAATAGCCTTCGTGTCTTCTTCTTCTTTTTTTTTTTTTTTGCCCAGAATTATTTAATTTCACTTTTTATGTGTGCTCAAGTATTCATCCCCCTCAAGCAATTACTTTACAAGTGTCACGACAGCACAAAGTAATTACATACTTCTACATATTACTTGATAATTATTTCTGACATCACTAAGTACTTTCAAATATAAATGTGCAATGTTGCTAGAATTCAGGATGACAAATCATTTAAATACGTATCTGAAAGAGAATAAACCCACATTGGAAAGCATTTGTATTCTATTTTCTTAATTTGCACATGAAAAGGGAATAAGTGCATGTGTAGCTAATAGGATTTACTGAACAAAAAATGATTGTTCATAGTAAGTGGTCTTGAGTTTTCCAAAGAAGAGCAATATTAACTGTAGATACAACTTCTTGAAATCACAGAATGTTACCTCATTTTCATTGATTGATTCGTTTGAAAAATATTTATTGGATGTTTACCATTTCCCAGAAATAGTACTAAATTCTGATGATACTTTGGGGAACAAAAGAAAACTTGGTTCCTATTCTTTTTTATTTTTTTGTCAATCTGTTGGCATAAAGATTGGTCAAATACTCATACAAATAGATTATTAAAGTGGTAACTTTGTTAAGAAATACAAATGAGTGATACACAGTGACATAAACGCAATATTGAAATTTAACCTAGTCTTTTTTGAGGGAGAAGGTAGAACATTAACTACTTATTCAATATCTGAAGGATGACTAGGATGTGAATTTGCGTGGAAATTCCAGGCAAAGACTTCAAGTTTGGAGAAAATGCAGGGAATATATATGGCAGGCTCACAGAAAGGAAGGCAGGGTCTGACACAAGATGCAAGAGACACATGCCCATTGTGGACCATACCTAATATTATGCTTGTTCAAAGAGGATTTTGGGGGCATATTTTTATAGTTTTAAGCATGCTAGAAATATGATCACCAGTTGGAGGCACAATGTCTCATGCCTGTAATCTCAGCACTCTGGGAGGCTGAGGTTAGTGGATCACTTGAGGTCAGGAGTTCAAGACCAGCCTGGTCAACAGAGTGAAACCTCATCTCTACTAAAAATACAAAAATTAGTTGGGCATGGTGGCACGCACCTGTAGTACCAGCTAGTCAGGCAGCTGAGGCAGGAGAGTTGCTTGAACCTAGGAGCTGGAAATTGCAGTGAGCCAAGATCGTGCCACTGCACTTCAGTGTGGGCAACAGAACAAAACTGCATAAAAAAAAAAAAGAAGAAAGAAAAGAAGAAAGAAGAAGAAAGAAAGAAAGAAAGAAAGAACGAAAGAAATAAAGAAAAGAAAGAAAGAAAGAAAGAAAGAAAGAAGAAGAAAAAGAAAGAAGAAGGAAAGAAGAAAGAAGAAAGAAAGAAAAAAGAAAGAAAGAAAGAAAGAAAGAAAGAAGAAAGAGGGAGGAGAGAGAAAGAAGAACGAGAGAGAAAGAAGAAGAAAAGAAGAAAAAAGAAGCCGAAAGAAAGAAGAATACCTCCCGAAAAGCAAAAGAAGAGAAGAGAAAGAAGAAAGAAAAAAAGAAAGAAAGAAAGAAAGAAAGAAAGAAAGAAAAAGAAAGAAAGAAAGAAAGAAAGAAAGAAAAAAGGAGATGATCACCAGCCTGGGCAATGTAGAAAGACCTTATCTCTACCAGACAAAACTTTAAAATTAGCTGGACCTAATGGCATGCATCTGCAGTTTCAACTATTCAGGAGGCTAAAGCAGGAGGCTAAAGCCAGGAATTGAGGCTCCAGTGATCTATGATTGCACCACTGCACTACAGCCTGAAAGAGTGAAATCCTTTCTCAAAAATACAAAAGAAAAAAAAAGGAAATATGATCAGAGGTGAAAGCACCTAGGTGGAAAACTAGGAAGCAATTTAAGAAGCGATTGCAATATTTCAGATGAGAGGCATATCCCCATCTCATGCTTTCCTTCTAGATAATCCAGGGAAAGCCATTGACAAAGTGAATTGGCCTCTTATGCTCCTAATCTTTTGATAGGAGCAGTTTCTAATTAATATTATGTTTTTCAAATATACATACTCGAATAATAATCTAGCTATTTTTAAAAATACTTTTAGTAATATTCTTTATGACATTTACTGTCATATGCACCTGAAATTCTGTTTACATAAATTTAGTGTTTTTATTAAGCATTTTGAGTTTAAATACAGTTCCAATAGAAATAAGTCAATCAATAATCTATCCTTTTGCATCGTTATGTGTTTCATACAGGATTTTCAAGAAATATTTGTGACTTTCTATAACAATCTTCACAGTACATACACTTTTGTCAAATAAAGGATTTTATCTAGTTCTTAATCCTCAAAAAGAAAATTATGTAATACTGATGGAATTTTATAAAATTTTGTAGCTTTAAAAAATAGAATATATAGCTTGGAATAGAAAGTTAAATGCTAAAAGCATTTATTTTTCAAACAGTAAACTGAAGATAGGACATTGGCCCAGATTGTCCCCTAGGACCATGTTGTGCTTATCAATAATTTATACCTTTTTATTATTTTTGAGTCTGTTTAACATTCACCTGCTGACCATTTGCTGATTCATTCACCTATTCCCCTAGGAACCATTCTATTCCAATATGAAGTAAAAGGAAATGGAAAACACGAGCTTTTTAAAAGTCACTAGAGAGATTTAAATTTTGGGTCAAAGCATGAGAAGTTGAGCATTTGTGAAATAAAATTAAAGAGATAGCGTTGTGCTGGTTTCATAACAAAAAATGTTAAAAAAAAAAAAAAAAAAAAAGGAAAATACAGTGTAACATAGACTGACCCCCTTTCTCACAAAGCCTGCCACGGAACTTACTGAGAGTAGGACTGAGCCAGAATTAGAAAGCACTGTAGACCTAGATTACCACATTTATTTGTCTAAGTACTGAGCTCTGTTGTTGGCTTAGATGTTTTGTCATTTAGATTTTAAACTGGATAGTTCATGCATTTTCTTCTTCTTTCTTTATGGTTCGTATGTAGCTTTATTCATAAGAGGCAAAATTCAGCCAGGTGCGGTTGTTCACGCCTGTAATCCCAGTACTTTGGGAGGCCGAGGGGGGGAGGGGCGGATCACGAGGCCAGGAGTTCGAGACCAGCCTGACCAACTCCATCTCTACTAAAAATACAAAAATTAGCCGGGAGTGGTGGCACACGCCTGTAATCCCAGTTACTCAGGAGGTTGAGGCAGGAGAAAAGCTTGAACCTGGGAGGCGGAGGTTGCAGTGAGCCAAGATCATGCCACTGCACTTCATCCTGAGTGACTGAGCTAGAATCCATCTCAAAAAAAAAAAAAAAAAAAAAAAAAGCCAAAATATCTTACAATAGGTCAATGTTGAACAGACTCAGCAATAAAAAGGAATAAACTAACGATAAGCACAACGTGGATGTATCTCAATGGTATTGTGCTGGGTGAAAAAAAATCAGTCCCAAAAGATCATATACCAGATGATTCCATTTATGTAACTTTCTTGAAATAGCACAGTTAGAGAGAGGCATGTTATATTTAACTGAATGTATTTGAAATATTACTCTATTAACATGCAATTTGTATTAAAAAATGTAATGAGTTGCTTTGCATTCTGTTTCATAGTAAGTCTTCAAGGTGCATTTTGTATTTTATATGCATGGTACATTCAAATTTGGATTTACTACATTTTTATTATTTATTTATTTTATTGCATATATATAAGGTATATAGCATAAGGTTTTGGTATACATATACATAGTGAAATAATTAGTCAAGCAAATTAGTCAGCAAATTCCTCACCTTCCATAGTTAACATTACTTTCTCTTTTGAGGAAATGGGACTCAAGGTCTACACTCAGCAAATTTTCATTATGCTGCACAATATTATTAAGTTACAGTCCTCATGCAGTACATTAGGTCTCTCAGTTTACTCATTCTATGTAACTGCAAACTTACACATTTTGACCTACTTCTCATTTCCTTCTCCTCCCTCTTCTGGTTATACCACCACTCTATTTTATTTTCTGTTTCTATATATTCTGCTTATTTTTAGACTCCAAATATGAATGAGATCATGCCATATTTGTCTTTCTGAGATCATGCAGTATTTGTCTGGCCTCTTTCACTTAGCATAATGTCTATCAATTTCAGCTGTGTTGTGACCAATGGCAGTATTTTTTGCTTTTGTACAGCTGAATAATGTTTCATTATATATATGTACCACAATGTATGTCCTCATTCATCAATGAACATGTAGGTTAGTTCTGTACCTTGGCTATTGTGAATGCTGTTAGAATGAACATGGGACTGTAGAGATCTCTACAGAGTGCTGGTTTCATTTCCTTCGGGTACATATCCAGCAGAGGGGTTTCTGGGTCATATGGTAGTTCTATTTTTGATTGTGTGAGGCACTTCCATACAGTTTTTCATAATAACATAATTTACATTTCTGTCCACAGCATACGAGGAGTCCCTTTTCTCAACGCCCTTGTTCACTACATCTTATCTCTTGTCTTTTTGATAACAGACATTCTAATAAATGTGATGTGATATTTCATGGTGGTTATGATTTGTATTTTTCTGATGATTGATAGAGTTAAGCATTTTTTAAACATACCTGTTGGTCATTTGTATGACATCTTCAGAAATATGTCTATTCAGATCTTTGCCCATTTTCGAATGTCTGTTTGCTTGTTTTTGATTTTTGCCATTGAGTTGTGTGAGTTCCTTACATATTTTTGTATTTAGTCCCTTGGTTAATGAGATATTTGGTTCAGAAATGTTTTCTATCAATCTTTATGCTGCCTTTTTTGCATTGTTTTCTTTGTTGGGCAGACATATTTAGTTTAACTTTATCCTACTTGCTTACTTTTGCTTTTGTTGCCTGAGCTTTTGGTGTGGTGTGTCAGTCAACAAAAAAGAATCATTGCCAATGCCAATATCAAGGAGTTTTCCACCCAAGGAGTTTTCTTCTGAGGTTTTATGGTTTCAGGTCTACATTTAGGTCTTTAATCCATATAATGTTGATTTTTGTGTATAGTGTAAGATAAGAGTCTCATTTAATTATTTTGTATGTGGATATCCAGTTTTCTCAACACCATTTATTAAAGAGACTATCCTTATCTTCCAAGCCATATTTTGCTTTCCTTTATTTCACTATTGTAAACCAAGTTATTTTCATACCAATGTACATGTAAGTAATCCTTCAGCTTTACAATCTGGAGAAACACAAGTTGTTGATGTTCATTACTCCTCTGCCACCTGTGTTTTCAGGGAGAGGTTCTGCCAGCTCACTGAAGTTTAATTCTTGCTGCGTGTAGAACTTCTGAGATTTAAAAAAAATGTGAATAACTTTGTGAACCGTGATAAAATGTTTATTGATTCAAATGAAAATATTTCTCAGTGTTCACTACAGGTTAAACCTACTGTTAGATACTTCATAAAAATGAATGTAATTGATTTTTACACATGCACAGGAGATTACTATTTGTCCCTTTCATTTTATTTATTCATTCTCATGAATAAATGAGAAACTGAGACTCAGATAAATTAAATTGCATTTGTGGGATAAAAGATACGGTAAATTTTAAAAGCAGAGATTTCAACCCATGATTCTGTGACTCTAAAACGAAAATTTATTATATTGCTGTTGGCTTCTGAATTAACCAAAATGATTATAGAATTCTTGAATAAATGATTAAAAAATTCTCAACAATATCTTATAAAAATGAATTTATTTTACTTTGGGTCTTTGAATATTTTGAGTATTTTAGTTCTTATTTATCTTTGAATATATATATATATATATAAAATATCAGTATGTTTTAGGTTCCTTAGTGTTTATACTCAAAATAATAACTTCAGATTAATTTGCAGGCAAATTTTAAAGTCTTTCATTTTTACTGGGATTGATACTCAATTGACAAATTTTTATATTTTAAATTGGTTCTGTTCTATATTGTGAATTATTATTACTATTATATCAGACATTTATTTGTTTATTCCAGACAAGGTCTTGCTCTGTTTTCCAGGTTGGAGTGCAGTGGTATGATCATGGCTCACTGCAGCCTCAACCTCTTGCGCTCAAGCAATCCTCCCACTTCTGCCTCCCAAAGTGCTGGGATTACAGGTATGAGCTACTGCACACGGAAAAGCATTTAAATAAAGTATCATGAGCATAAAATTAACCCTGGTGAAATTTAATTAATCTGTAATTTACACAAATAGTCATGCTCTAATTACCATTTTGAAAATGAACACACAATATGCAACACTGGTTTGTTTTGTTGCTTATTAACCTAAAATTTTCTCCCATTATTTTAATCCAATAATTTATATAATTGAATTGTGCGAAAAGTTTCTGAATTAGTAAAACTCCTAGGTAATATTAACAAAAAGAACCATGTAACATCACTTGATAATCATTTGTCATATAAAATTCTTAGTCAAATAACTAAGAGTTCAATACAACACACCGGATGAAAAGTTGATATTGACATAAGTATCTAAATTGCAGATCAACCTATTTCTTAGCAATTTTTGAAGAGTGTCTTTGTTTTCTTTAAGAATACAGTCTTTAAACCATTTATGATGGCATTTATAAAGGGTAATTGTATAAATTTTCAAAACTTATTAATAATTTTCTAATCAAATAGTACCCAGTAATTGTGGAACAGGTTACTTGCTTCTGGTTTGTCAAAAACAGTCTCTTTTTCTAACAGTTTCATTAAAGCTTCTTTAGATTCCGTATAATTCCACTAATTCCTATTCAATGAGGATGCTGTTTTTTGTCTGACCTAGAGTTTTGGATCATATGGACGTGGACCAACCAGTCAGTCAACAGATATTTAGTTCGCCACTAGGAAAATAAGAAAAGAAATTATGGAAGAGTTTTAGTGAAAATGTGCTAAAAAGAGAAATATCTAATTATCTAATTGGAAAATCAGAAGATAACATGAAAAATTAGGAAGGAAGCCAACATGTGCGTAGATAATAGTTGAGATTTTCTCTGAAATAAAAAAAATGTGAAGTCTAAGATTTGGGAAACAGAATGAATAAATAGAAAGATGATAACTGTTCTCCATGTTTTCCTGGTTTTAATTACTCTTCTGGGTCCTCTGCCCATGACAGGTGCTCTAATTCTGTTCCTGCTAAGGCTCCTTTAGGGACCCTCAGGGAGGAAAGTAGGCCCTGCACCCCATCTTCTTCTCACCTAGGCTTGTCCTTTATACTGCAGGTCTTTTAAGTTCCATCGTAACCACAACTCTCTGACACTTAAAAAAACAAGCATTTTAATTTATCTGATTTTGTTAATTGTTAGAGTGTTTTTTCATCAACTTCTACAGTCTAACTGGAGGCAGAAGTCCTATTTGTCATGCAGTAGTTACACCTTTTGGTATACATGAGATATATCACAGAAAATTTTAATAGAGTCATGTAAATATTTGCTATGTTATGATTTAATGTTTAGGAAAAATGTGTCTAAGTGATGAAGGTTATTGGTTCCTGTATCTGAAGGAGGGTCTGCCTTCTCCTAGCCATTTTTTAATATACAGTACTTCTCTTAAATGATACAAACATTGCTTACTTGGGGGAATGTATTTACCATTGTTACTGAGTAAAGTAAAAACTGATATATATGCTGTATGGAGTTCAGAATTTTAGAAGATATTCTTATAGTTCTGCATCCTTTCTGTGAAATTTCTATCAGATACCATAGGTTTTTCTTTAATTTTTTGAAGCACATTTTTGAACAGGCTCCTTTTTTTGTTAAAGATCGACTCTTAATTTCTCAACGTGGCCTTTAAGGACTTCTGTGATTGAAATTCTTGCTCTTGAGATACAATTTTATCTCTTATATTTAAAACTCACTACATTGAGTAGTGTACTTTATTTTAGTTTTCCAAATACATCAAGGTATTTTCTGGTTCAAATTCTTACATAGATTGTCTCTGGTTCTTGAGACGTCCCTGCCTTCCTCTGTGCCTAACTCTTAAGCACCTTTCAGCATTCAGTGTAAATTTTACTTTCCTAACATCTCATCAAGATCAAAGTTTTCTGTTACACCTTCATATAACACACTGTACTTCTTTTTACTTGTTCTTTATAATAGATATCACCATCGTTATTACATAATTGTTATGCATTTTTTATTTATTATCTCTGTCCCCCATTAGATTGTGGCATGAGAATATGGAGCCTATCTGTACATTTACAATTATCCCAAGTCTTACACAGAACCTGGGGCTTAGTATGTACCCAGTAGTTCTCTTACAGGGTCTTATAGGTTAATTTGTATCTCGTATTTGAGTGGTCAAACTATCTTTGTCACTGTTTATTTTTAAACTTTTTCTTTCCATAGGCTGCTTAAGTATTACATTTTTAATAGAATATTTTTAGTTACCACATTTAACCAATTCAAAATAGAATTATCTTTAAGGATTTACTGCATAATATATGTCACTAGAGTTTGTTATAATATTTTCCTATAATTAACTCATATAAAGTAAATTGAGTCTTAAATTTTTTTATCTTAATGTATATCTATAGGATAACTTAAGTTGTGGTATTTTGTATTGATTTTTTTAATGTGTGTTAATACCATTATAATTTATCTGCTTGCGCATGTCTGCTTGAACTTTGTGGTCACTGACTGATGGGAGAGGTGGAGACAGACAATTTGGTTGAGATAATTGGTATACATACCATACAATTTTTGTCCTGAGGATTATCTGATTTCCAAGTGAACTGGCAAATCTTCATTAAAATGAAATTTAAGTGCTAATTTCATATTCTTTAAGTGAGAGTGAAAATTGCTATTGTGTTTCTCAAAAAATATGTATCAAGAACCTGATACATATTTATTTATTTATTTATTTATTTATTTATTTATTTATTTACTTATTTATTGAGACAGAGGTTTACTCTTGTTGCCCAGGCTGGAGTGCAATGGTGTGATCTTGCTCACCACAACCTCTCCCTCCTGGGTTCAAGCAATTCTTTTGCCTCAGCCTCCTGATTAGCTGAAATTACAGGCCTGTGCCACCACGCCTGGCTAATTTTGTATTTTTAGTAGAGAAGGGGTTTCTCCATGTTGGTGAGGCTGATCTCAAACTTCTGACCTCTGGTCATCCTCCCACCTAAGCCTCCCAAAGTGCTGGGATTAGAGGCACAAGTCAGCGTGCCCAGCCACATATTCATTTTTATATAGTAATTTATAATACTCATTCTATGACTAACTAGATACACCCACAGACAACTGAGTACTTATGTTCTTATGGCAACACTTTAAATATTATGCAATTTAGAAATGAAGTAAACATGCATCAGTTTGAAAATGATTATATAAAATTAGTATATCTATACAAGGTAATGCTAAACATTCATTCAAAAAATAGCATTTAAGATTCTATGAAGATTCGGAAAATGCTATTGGCATAAAGTTAAGTAAAAGCTGATGCAAAATGGTAGATGCACAATAATATGTAATGTGTCAATTAGATACAGGCATTTTATACACATATACACATACAAAAACATAGCACAATACTAATACGAATGTTATAAAATACTACATGCAATAGTAAAATGATTAGAAATAATTATCTGTTATACATGAGTGTATATACCACACTTACACATATAGAAACATACCTGGAAAGAAGACAGAAGACATAGCTAAATATTAGTTGTCATTTTCTCTGCATGGATGTTTTAGGTAATGTTTCTGCTCCATAATAGCCTGTATTTTATAAAAGTGTGTATATATATATATATAAATTAAATATTGCTTTTATAAAGACATGAAATATTATTTTAAAAGTTGTCTTACTGATAATTTCCAAATTCCACAATTAATTGGTGTATGATTATTTTATTTTTAGTTCCAGGTTTTGTTTCTTTTTTTTTTTTTTTTTTTGGGGGGGGGGGCTACTCCTTGCTAAGTGCTTTCAATACGTAGATATCTGTGTTTTTATCCATTTCACAGATATATACCACACTGAAAATTTTAAACAATTATCTTTTTTTTAGATTTTCATTTTTTCTCCTTTTTCACAGTGTATTCAGAAATAGATTTTTAAAAGAATAACATTATTTATATTGCAGTTCCCTAGGAAGAGAAAATGATGAACAATCCGCATGTGATTTTGACTTATGAGGTCCTCAAAGACTACTGTGCCTCACTATCTTTTAAGAGTTATAAATATTTTGAGTTTTTATCATGACAAGAAGACACATGAAGATTGAATTTTTACCTTAATGCTGTATCTGTGAAATGTAAATATCTTGATCGCCAAAGGCTTTGCAGACAACTACCATTATAAAAATCTCTTGTCATTAACACCTTTTGTGAATGATAGAAAATATGTTGGTTAGCAAGTAAAGATAATCAGCATATAGAAATCACTGAGCAGCATTATATGTCAATAATTCAACTAATCAACTTGTGAGCATTCTGCATTTCATGTCAGGGAATAGCTTGTTCTGGAAAACTACAGAATGCTAGATTGGAATTCTGAATTTATGGAAGGGTGGAAAATAGGAAAAACTTTCTATTTTTAAACCATAAGGCAAAAAATATGTCCATAGAACCAATTTGTCCTAACGTACAGACCCAAACACTTACTAGAACACTGGACAATCTTTTTCTCAAAATGTTCTTTCTGAGCTTCTGAAATAAAATGTTTTCTTTGTTTTTGCCCTATCTCTCTGGTAGTTTCTTTGTGCACTCTTCTTTGGAAAAGAGCCTATGATTGAATAGGAAAAAGAGGGGGAAAGGAGTTATCTCCAGTCACCTCAGCATAAAAATTAACATGAATTTTTTATAATCTTTTTGAGCATAACCCTTGTCATAGATTAAATTGATAACTAATATTAGACTAGGCTCTAATATTAGGTTAGAGTCCAGCAGTGCAATGGAATTAAACATCTAATAATAGGATATTCCCTTTTTCCACATATCCTCGGCTAGCTATTTGCATGTGATTATGATATGTAATACCTTGCATTCAATGTCTGTTTCTGTGATTATCTCCGTGTGGATACTGCACCTCTTTGAAGCTGAGGACAGTAACATATTCCTCATCTTATTTGCTTTGCTTAGCTATGTAACTGTACAATGAATGGTAGCTTTAAAATGACATCGTATTCTCATTTAGTGAATATCTTGAACTCTTGCTTTTAAAATTTAAGGAAAGACAACTGCCTCCACAAAGAGACTGGGCATGCGGCCTTGCTTACCTGGCAGGGTGAGATGCTGCCAAACACATGTTAAAAAATTATCTGACATTTTAATATGGATTTTTAAAAGGATGTGTGTTTACTAGTTAGAGAATAGAGAAACTCTAGGGACAGAAGGCATTAGGGAAATGGGTACTCCTTCCGGCTTTTCTCCACAAGTTATCACCAGATGCTCACAAAAGTCATTGACAAGAACCCTGAGAAGCCTTTTTTTTTCCCCCATAGTACACAACTGTGCTAGAAGAACAGAAGCTGCGGTAAGAAATGGAAACTGCTCCACGACTCATCCCCTCCTCCAGATTCTCCCACTGCCCCGCGGCTCTCCTATGGAGCAAAAACCCTGACACTATTTGAGAACAGGCAGCAAACACTGTCACCCTTCAGAAACCAGTAAAAAATACCTTTAAATTGTGGAAGAGGAACAAACCCCCTGCATATGGAAGAGGGTAAGAATACAAGCCGGGCAAAAACACACAGCCAGGACTCAGCGCAAGCACAAAGGAGACCTCACCCCAAAGATCCAGGATCACAGTGCCTACCTATGAATGGGCTTAAGTACAACAACCTAGAACCTGTACCTCATCTCCAGTCTGGAATGTGTCAAGTAGCAAGTTATAGATAGAAAAGGTGAAGAGCATGAAGACAGACTGCTCTGAGGTCTGGGACAAAGGGAAGATGCAAAGCTGAGGGTAGAGTAGACATTGACAAAAACTTGCTGGCAAAATAGTCCTTAAATTAAACACAATGTAACATTAAATGCAATATGAAGCCCGTTTATATAATTTGACTGTGTCCCCACCCATATCTCATCTTGAATTGTAGTTCTCATAATTCCCGCGTGTTGCTGGAGGTACCCGGTGGGAGTTTATTGAATCATGGGGGCAGTTTCCTGCCTACTGTTCTCGTGGTAGTGAATAAGTCTCAGGATATCTGGTGGTCTTATAAGGGGTTACTGCTTTTGCTTGGTTCTCCTATTCTGTCTTGTCTGCCACCATGTAAGATGTACCTTTTGCCTTCTGCCATGATTGTGAGGCCTCCCCAGCTATGTGGAACTATTAGTTCATTAAAACTCTTTTTCTTTATAAATTACCCGGTCTCGGGTATGTCTTTATCAGCAGCGTGAGAAGGGACTAATACACCTGTGTAGCACTAAGAGTAACCATACTGAAATCAACTCCTAAACACAGAGAAAAAGCATCTATTTCAACTTAATGACTCACTCTGAAGTTCTCGTGGATGAAAAGGCATGCCAGTTTCCTGGCATAGAATCTATTAACTTCAATCTATGCCATTCTACCAAAATGTCCAGTTTTCATTAAAAAAAGATTGATACATAACTGAGAGAAAAACCCAGTAGCATATGGTTAAGAGACAAGACAAAAAAAAAAAAAAAAAAAAAAAAAAAAAAAACAGATTCAGATATGAGCTACCTCTTAGAAAAAAATCAGACAAGAAATTTAATATAACTATGGTTAATATGGTAGAGGATCTGGTAGAAAAGACAGACAGTATGAAATGTCTGATGAATAATTCTAGAAGAGAGATAAAAATTACAAAAAAGAATGAGATGGAAATTCTTGATATAAAAATAGAAAGATTGTGTTTAACAACATATTCAATGGACTGGTGAAAAAACTAAATTTGACAATAGAGCAATAAAAAATGTTTTCAGTTTACTCAGGGTAAAATAGAAGAATAAAAAAGAATGGGAAAAAAAGGTAAAAGTATTTAATATATTTAGGAAAACATCGAGTAGTCTAACAAAATTAAATCCTAAGTGTGAGAGAATGGGAAAAATACTTGAAAATAGCAACAAATTTTTTTCCAGGAGGCAGAGCAAGATGGTTCAATAGAATCCTACACTATTCATCCCTCCTGCTGGAACACCAAATTGTAACAACTATCTGTACACAGAAAAGCGTCATCACAAGAACCACAAATCAGGTGGGCAATCACCTGAGTTTTAACTTTATATCACTGAAGAGGATAGAAACTATGATCTTGAATGGTCAATGTTACTCATTCCCCAGCAAAAGAGAATACATGCACTTTGCCGAGGGAGGGCTCATGACAGAGGGCAAAGCCAAGCGGAGCTCAGCCAGCACCCAGTCATGGAGGGAGAATTTGGACAGACCTAGCCTGAAGGGAACTGTATATCCCAGCCATTGAAACTTGAGTTTCTCAGTAAGCCTTGCCACCATGGGCCAAAATGCTCTGGGATCCTAGGTAAACTTGAAAGGAAGTCTTGGACACAATGGCTACAATAGCTAGGGAAATTCTAGTGCTAGGCTTGGCTCAGATCCTGAACACATAGGGTGGCACAAGAGGTAGGGGAACACTAGCTGGGGTGGCTAAGGGAGTGATTGCACCATCTCTCCAACAACCCCAGGCAGTGCAGCTCACAGAAACAAACAAACAAACAAAAAGTAGCCTAATTTTTCTGCCTGAGGAGAGGAGAGTGAAGAGTAAAGAGGACTTTGTCTTGCATCTTAGCTACCAGCTCAGCCACAGTAAAATAGAGGACCAGGCAGAGTCATGAGGCCCTCATTGTAGGAACTACCTCCTGGATGACATTTCTAGACACACACTGGGCCAAAAGGAAACCTGATGCCTTAAAGGGAAGAACTCAGTCCTGGCAGGATTCATCTCCTGCTGACTAAAGAACCATTGAGTCCTGAATAACCAGCAGTGATACCCAGGTAGTATACCCCATGGACCCTGGGCTCTGAAATTTGCTGGCTTCAGGTGTGATGTGGCACATTCCCAGCGGTGGTGGCTATGGTGAAAGACTCCTGTTTGATAAAACCAGAGGGAAAAGTAAAGGGGATTTTTGTCTTGCACCTTAAGTACCAGGTCAGCCACAGTGGCGTAGAACAACAACCAGGCTCTTATGGTCCCCAAGTTGAGATCTAGGCTCTTAAACAGCATTTCTGGACCTGCCCTGGGCCAGTGGGAAGCCCACTGCCCTGAACAGTAAGTTGCAGGCCTGGCAGCGTTCACCACAAGCTGACTGACTATCCCTTGGGTTTAAGTAAACATTGGTGGTGGCCTCGCAGAACCGCCATGGGCTGGAAGTGGTGGTGGTCACAAGGAGATGCTCCTCTGCTTGTGAAAAGGGGAGAAAAGTGCAGGGACACCTTTGTATTGTGAATTAAGTGTCAGCTTAGCCACAACAGAACAGAATATCAGGTAAATTTCTAAGGTTTTGGGTATCAATTGCTGGCTCTCAGACACCATCTCTGGACCTGCCTGGGGCCTGGGAGAACTTACCGCCCTGAAGGGAAGAACACAAACCTGGCTGTCTTTGTGACCTTCCGATTGTAGAGCACTAGGACCTTGAGTGAACATAGGTGGTAGCCAGGTAGTAGCAGTTATAGTGGGTCTTGGATGAGAACCAATGCTGTACTGGCTTCAAGTCTGACCCAACACAGATCCCGGTGGTGGTGGCTATAGGAGTACTTGCATCAACAAACCTTCAGTTCTAGAAAACTAAGGACTCCAAGATGGAGTCTCTCTCTCTGTGTGAGCTTAGCTTTCTGAAACTGAAGGTTTGATAATGCAAAACTCTATTTTAGAGTCTCTCTCTTTTTGTTTGGGAGAAAGAAAGGGAAAAGAACAACAGTCTCTGCTTGGTAATCCAGGGAATTCTTCCAGATCTCATCCAAGACCACCAAGGTGGTACCTCTAAAAGTCTACAAAAACCACAGTGCTATTGGGCTTGGTACTCAAGTTTATTTGATACCTGGAAAGCCTTCCCTAGTAGGATGGGCACAAGAAGCCCAGACTGCAGAGACTACAATAAATACCTAACTCTTCAGTGCCCGAACACTGATGAACATATACAAGCATCAAGGCCATCCACAAAAGATAACCTCACCAAAGGAACAAAATAAGGCACCAGAAAACAATCCTGGAAAAACAGAAATATAGGACCTTTCAGATAGAGAATTCAAAGTAGCTGTTTTGAGAAAAATCAAAGAAATTTAAGATAGCACAGAGAATGAATTCAGAATTCTATCACATAAACGTACAAAAGAAATTGCAATAACTAAAAAAAATTGAGCAGAAATTCTAGAGTGGAAAAATGCAATTGGTATACTGAAGAATGCATCACAGTTTCTTAATTAATAGCAGAATTAATTAAGCAGAAGAAATAATTAGTGCGCTTGAAGACAGGATATATGCAAATACACAGTGGAGAAAAAGTAAAAAAGAATGAAGCATGCATCCAAGCCCTAGAAAAGTCTCAAAAGGGGAAAACTAAGAGTTATTGACCCTAAAGTGGAGGCAGAGAAAGAGACAGGGGTAAAAAGTTTATTAAAAGGGATAATATTGGAGAACTTGCAAACCTAAAGAAACACGTCAACGTTTAAGTAGAAGAAGGTTATACAGCGTAAAGCACATTTAACCCAGAGAAGGCTACATTAAGGTGTTTAATCATCATACTCTCAAAGGCCAAAGGTACAGAAAGAATTCTAAAAGCAGGAAGACAAAAAGAAACAAATAACGTACAACGAGGCTCCAATACATCTATCAGAAGACATTCAGTGGAAACATTACAGACCAGAAGAGAGTTGCGTGTCATATTTAAAATGCTGAAGAAAAAAACAAACAAACAAAAATCCTTTACTCCTAGAATATTATATCCTGTTAAATATCTTTAAAGAATGAAGGAGCAACAAAAACTCCTCCAAACAAACAAAAGCTGAAGAATTTCATCGACACCAGACCTGTCCCTACAAGAACTGCTAAAGGGAGTCCTTCAGTCTGAAAGAAAAGGATGTTAATGAGCAGTAAGAAATCATCTGAGTTACAAAACTCCCATGTAATCGCTTTATCATAATTCTTAAAATTGGGTAATGTCAGTCCCTCAACTTTGTTCTTTTCCTTGAATGTTGTCTTGGCTATTCTAGACTTTTGGCCTCACCATATACACTTTTGAGTTAGTTTGTTAATATCTACAAAATAACTTACTGGGATTTTTCTTGGGATTGCATTAAATTTATAAATCCAGCAGAAAGAACTGAGATCTTGACAATATTAAATATTCCTATTCATGAACATGGAATAACTCTTTATCTAGTTTGACATTGATTCTTTCATTAAAGTTTTGTAGTTTTTCCTTACAAAGCTACAGAATCAAGAATGTGTGTTATTAGCAAAAAGAAAAGATAAGTAGATAAATGGAACAGAACACAGAGCCTAGAAATAGGCCAACATAAATATAACCAACTGCTCTTTGACAAAAGAGCAAAAGCAATACAATTTTAAAGAGACAGTCTTTTCATCAAATGATTCTGGAGCAATTAGACATCCTCACACAAAAAACGAAAAAAAAAATCTAAACAAATCCTTACACTCTTCATGAAAATTAATCCAAAATGGACCACAGACCTAAATGGAAAACACAAAACTATAAAATAGTTAAAAGATAACATAAGAGAACATGTAGATAGTCTTTTGTTTGGCAATAACTTTTTACATATGGCAGCAAAGGCATGATACATAAAAGAACTGATAAACTAGACTTCATTAAAATTAAATATATACATATATGCTGTTCAAAAGATACTGTCAGGAGAATGCAAAGACAAGTTAGAGATGGAGAAAATATTTGCAAAAGACATATCTAATAAAAGATTTAGCTGAAATATATAAAGAACTCAAAATTTCACAATAAGATAATAAACAACCTAGTTGAAAATTGGACCAAAGACCCAAACAGATAACTCACCAAGAAGTTCTACAGATGGCGGGTAGACGTATGAAAGGTGTTTCACATCATTTGTTATCAGGGAAAATGCAGATTAAAACAGCAGATACTGGCCAGGCATGGTGGCTTATGCCTGTGAGCCCAGCACTTTGGGAGGCCGAGGTGGGTGGATCACCTGAGGTCAGGAGTTTGAGACCAGTCTGGCCAACATGTTGAAACATCGTCTGTACTAAAAATACAATATTAGCCAGGCGTGGTGGTGTGCACCTGGAATCCCAGCTACTCTGGAGGTTGAGGAAGGAGAATAGCTTAGAACCCAGGAGGTGGAGGCTGCAGTGAGCCGAGATCATGCCACTGCACTCTAGCCTGGGCAACAAAGTGAGACTTGGCAAAAAATAAAAAATAAAATAAAAAAATAAAAATACTAATAGGTGTGAAGCAGTATCTGTTTAGTATGGCCAAAATCTAGACCATTGACAAATCAGATGTTGGTGAGGATATGGAGAAATAGAAATTCTCATGCATTACTGGTCAAAATGCAAAGTAGTACAGCCATTTGGACAGCTTCTTGTGAAACTAAATGTACTCTTACTATACAATTCTGCCATCACGCTCCTTGGTATTTGCCCAGGAGTTGAAAATGTATATTTACACAAAAACCTGTACTTGGATGTTTATAGCAGCTTTATTCACAGTTGACAAAACTTGGAAACAAAATGTTGTTCAGTGGGTGAATGGATAAACTGTGATTTAATCAGACAATGGAATATTTTCAGGCCTAAAATGAAATAAGTTACCATGTAGGAAAAGTCATGGAGGAAACTGAAATGAATATTATTAAGAAAGAAACCAATCTGAAAAGACTACATCCTGTATAATTCCCACATATTACATTGGGGAAAATGTAAAATTAAGGAGACATTGAAAAAATCAGAGGTTTGTGAGGAAGGAGACATGAATATCGAGAGCCCAAAGGATCTTAAGGGCAATGAACCTACTTAGCATGACACTATAATGACTGATACATGTCATTATCTATGTATCCAACCCAGAGAATCTACAATACTGTCTCAGCCAGTTCAAACTGCTGGAACAGAACTACCATAGACTGGGTGGCTTAAACAACAGAAATGTATTTCTTACAGTTCTACAGTCTGGAAGAGTGAGATCGTGGTGCCAGCATGCTTGGGTGCTTAGTGAGGGCTCTCTTCTTAGTTGGTAAATGGTTTCCTTGCTATGTCCTCACGTGGTGAGGGAGATAGTAGAAGCTGACTCTCTTTTGTCTCTTTTAATAAGTGCACTAACATCATAAGGGCTCTACCCTTGTGATGTAATTCTCTCTCAAAGGTTCCATCTCCAAATATCATTCTTATTGGTGTTAGAGTTTAAAGACGGAAATTCTGTGGGGATACCAGCACACAAACATGGAGTCTATAACACTAAGGGTGAATCCTAATGTACACTATGTTCTTTCAGTGATAATAATATGTCAGTGTAGATTCATCAATTGTAATAAATCATATTCAGTGACAATGATCCTAGGAATGCAAGTCTATTTTGGTGTTTCAGAATCAGTCACAGTAATTCAATATATTAAAAGAATAAAAAAGTATACAATCATATGATTATTGACAAAATTCAATATTTACTACTGATTAGAAATTATCCACACTCAAGAAGTAAAAGGGTACATCCTTGATTAGATAAAAGGCACCTCACATAAATTCTACCGATTAGATAAAATTGTGAAAATGGTGTCTTACTTAATGTTGAAGACTGAATGTCATCTCCCTCAAATTCAGAGCAAGGCAAGGATGCATCTCACCCTATTCCTGTTCAACATTGTATTGGAAATTATATCCAGTATAAAAATAAAGAAAAAGAAATGAAACATACAGTTTATGCACCTAAAACCATAAGACAATGATAAAATAAATTAAAGGTTTAAAGAATTTGAATGATATTTTATGTCCATGGATAGAAAACTCAATAATGTTTAGTTTTAAATTTCAATCCAAATCTTTCCTGGATTTATAATTTAAAAAATTCAGGTGCACAAATTTAAATGGAAAAGAAAAAGAAGTAGAATAGCTAAGATAAATTGCAAAAGAAGTTGGAGGACACACACCACCAATTTCAAGACTTACTATAAAGCTAGGATTATCAAGTCAGTGCGATATTGATGAAAAAATAGATACAGAGGTCAATGAAACAGAATACAGATTCCAGATGCATATCAATAAATATTTAGACAGCTTCCATCCAAAATACATTGTTAATAAAATTAAAAGGCAAGTAAATGACTTGTAGAGGGTATTTGCAATTTATGTGTCTTCATTCCAGAGTATAAAAAGTTTTTTTAATCAATAAGAAAACAAGTGATCCAATAAAAAATAGATGAAAGTTTTGAATAAATATTTTACCAAAGAAAATGTATTCAAACAAGCCCACAAAAATCTGCTTAATGCCATAAGTCATTAAAGAAATACAAATTGATGCCAAAATGAGACATCACTATACCTATCAGAGAGCATTCTTTAAATTTTCCTCTAAATGTCCTTTCCTATTCATTTCTATATTTGTCATCTTAGGTAGATTACCTGTGGGATATAAATAAACTATTTTTGTGTTTCTCCAAGTTGCAGCTTTCTGAATAAATTTTGCTGAAAACTTGGAATCTTGGGTTAGCATCAAAGCCTTGGGGAAGTTAATTTCCAGCTATATAGTCAGTGAAAAAACTTTATAAGAATTTCTAAGAGATTTACCTAACTCTGGAACTACGTGTTTTCATTTCAAGGGAAAACGAAGCTTGCAACTTTGGATATGTGTCCAGGTGATGAAAGTGAAAGACACTGACATAGGTGCTTGTCTGGTCCTTGGTGACAGGCATTTACATTCCAAAGGCTAGGGTGAGAGCCCAAGGTCCTTTCTATTCAAGGAGCAAAGGTTTCTATTCCGCAGTTAAGGAGGGGAAGGAAAAGGCAATTCTGTCTCTTTCACATGCATGAGCAGATCAATCTATTTCCTTATCTAAAATACAGACTATGATTTTCTGAGACGTGACCTGGCTTTCATTGCATCACTCCAGGAGGAATAATAAACCAAGAAATACGTGGGAAACTATACACTCATTATTTGCTTTTTGTGAATAATGATAATCTGTCTGAACTGGAACACCTTGCATTTACATTCAGGATGAAATTAATAAAGATGAATAGTAAAAGTGAAACAGTATCTCATCCTAGTCTGATTTCTGGGACATCAGTACTTGGCCCATTTCAAAAGAAATAGTCTATCTTGAAACAGGTTGTGTACATGGGATAAAACTCATTACTACTAAATCAGGCTCTTCACCTGTTCACTTTTTGGCCAATATATATTATAGTTTACAAACCCATATGACCTGTACTTGAAACAAAAAAACTTACAGAGAAGTACACTTTTTATTTTTAAGTATGCTTAATATTAATTTTTAAATTTATGCATGATAAAATTATTTTTTGTTGTACGTTTCCATGAAGTTTAACAATGCATAAATTCTGGTATCTACCATCATGATCAAGATGTGGAGCACTTACCTCACCACAGAAACTTTACTTATATTACCCCTTTATATAATTCATCCTCACACCTGATCCCACAAACCAATGGAAACCTACTCTCTATACCTATACATTCTCCTTTCCCAGAAAGCTACGTAAATGCAGTAATACAGTATGTAGCATTTGAATCTGGCTTGAAAGAGCCTAGCAAAATGTGGTTGAGATAAAGTGATATCGTTGTAGAAACCAATAGTTCTGTTTTATATCTGAACAGTATTTTGTGGACGCACTACAGTTTGTTTTTCTATTCACTGGGTGAAGGACATTTGGTGTCTTTCCAGTTTTGTGTGATCATGTACAAAGTTGCTGTAAATATTTGTATACAGCTGTTTGTAAATATTTGTTTTTCTTGGGTAAATAGCTAGGAATGTAATTACAGTATCACTTAGTAAGTGTACATTCAAACATATAAAAGTTGCCAAATTATTTTCTAAAGAGAAAAATAAAATTAACTCAAATGGCAAGAGAACAACTGAAATTTTCAGAAGCATCCAAGGCCAAGAGATGATGAATAGAACTGAAATGAAGATACCCTAAGAGTTGTTCATAGAAGGTGTGGTATAGTTGCCATTCTCAAAGTTGAAGTGTCCACTGCTTGCTGATATGTGTCTTTAATTACACAATATACCATAAGTTTGTCTTGATTAAAAGTAATTTTTAGTAGCAAACCGTACATGTTTTGTGTTTCTTTTCGCATGAAGGAAGATTAAAGCTTAAAATGGCGACTATATATATATGACATATAAGTATATCATATATATACATATATAATGCCTCTCTCCCTTTTTCAGGTTTAATCTGGGGAAAATTTAATCAGCCGAATTGAATGTGCTTGTATGCTAATAGGTTAATCTCTCTAATGAAGGGTCATTGTGGTTCAACCGGAAAAGATAGAGAAACTCTTTTAATAAGGAAAAATTGAGGTCAAGGCCTCAATTTTTGCATTTAAACCTTTTTAACATTCTATTCAACATAATATTTTAACCTCCTGTTTTAAAGTTGGAAGATTGAAATTATAATTCCAACCCTTTTGAGTTAGGGTAAAAGCTTGTGATCTGGCTGAGTGCTACCTTCTAACATGAGTAAATTGGCAGAAAAGAGTAACATTATTAAATGATTCAAATGAGGGTTATTTAAAATAATCTAATGAAAGATTGCCTTTTCAATAGCAAATAATTCAGCCTATTATAATTTCTATAATTAGAGCAGAATACTACAAAGACTATATTGAATCAGCATTTTAGATTTGAATTTGACTTGTTATGTTCTTACTGTCTGTTGTCATAAATAAAAAAGATTATTTAACACCTCATTTTGTTATATTCAAAACAAGTTGGCCATCAAAATTTTAGCTTATTGTTATGTTGTTAATCAAAAGAAGAGAAGACCACAAAATACACCACCAATGACTCATACAGTGTGAGCTAACATTTTACTTGTTCTCATTGGATGGTGTTATATTTCATAACACATATTTTTCCTTTGAGGTATATTTATCCTGATAGCAATGTGATATTCTAGCCGGCCTCTCATCACTCCTTTATATATCTTAAGCCTGTTCTAAACCTAGTCCCCTAGACTTCTAAGTGACATCTGTGAAATAACTGTAAGTGCCCTAGTTATTTTATTCCTGCACTTTTGCATACTCCTTGGTTGGTTTCTAAGTAGACATCAGGTAACAGCCTTATTTAGGGCATATGGAATGAGGAGTAGCACCTTTAGTTAAATAGTAAAAATAAATAAAAGATAAGAAAGAGAAAGCATATAGTAAGAAGACAGGCATGTAGAGTGCCAAATAGAGATTGGGAAAGAAAGTTATAGCAATGACTGTAAAGGGAACGATGCTTCAACTTGGGCCATATGCTTTCTTTGTACTCCAGTAAAACACTCCAGTGGCCATTTGTTTATCTTGGTACTCTCTTACGCTCTGCTTGAAATGCCTTAAATAAAGGGATTGGTTTATCTCCTCTCAACTATATATTTACGTTGTTAGCAGGAGAAGGCATCCTATTTGATGGGGCCAATTATAACTATTCTTACTAAAGTTTTCCTGGGTGTAGAAAAACCAAAGAAGGCCCTAACTCATTCCTACAGTGGTAACATCTGCTTACATGCTTGGAAAAGTGAATACTGATGAATTTTTTTTTAAAGCTATTTTGGGGTTTTTGGATAGAAAAACACATGGTACATGGGATATTACAGCCTCTCCCCAATGATAGCAATTGATGATCTTTCATGACATTCTTTGTAATCTGAATCTAGAGACAGCTTCTGAAACTATTGTAGTAGAAATATTAGGGATTCCAGTTGATCAGAGTTTACACAAAAGTGTAGACTTACCAAAAAAAAAAAAAAAAAAAAAAACCTTAATGTATCTTGTTCTAAAGTTAGGATGATATAAATCATATTTTGCTCTTTTGCTTGTTAATTCTAAAGTCTGAAAAGAAAGTAATAAACAGTTGAACTTAATTTTTTTTAAATTATATTTATCTCAATATTCTGTTAATAAAAAAATGTTATATGGTACAAAGAGGAACTGAAAATTGTAATAAAGTTCAAATTGTTTATGTTTCTTTTAATTACATGTGGTTTTATCATTTAATATTATTTCAAATATACTTTATCTTTATCATTGTTAACTAATGTATTAGTCTGTTCTCATGCTAATACAAAGAACTGCCCGAGACTAGGTAGTTTATGAAAAAAAGAGGCTTAATTGACTCACAGTTCTGTATGACTGGGGAGGCCTCAAAAAACTTGCAATCTTGGTGGAAGGTACCTCTTCACAGGGTGGCAGGAGAGAGAATGAGTGCCCAGTGAAGGGGAAATCCCTTTATAAAACCATCAGATCCCATGAGAACTCATTCACTATCACAAGAACAGCGTGCTGAAAACCACCCTCATGATTCAGTTATCTTCACCTGGTCCTGCCCTTGACACATGGGGATTATTAAAATTCAAGATGAGATCTGGGTGAGGACTCAGAGCCAAACCATATGGTTTCACCCTTGGCCCCTCCCAAGTCTCACGCCCTCACCTTTCAAAACAATCATGCGCTTCCAACAATCCCCCACATTCTTAACTCATTCCAGCAATAATCCCAAAATCCAAGTCCAAATTATCATCTGAGACAAGGCAAATCTCTTCTGCCTATGAGCCTGTAAAATCAACAGCAAGTTAGTTACTTCCTAGATACAGTGGGGTACAGGCATTTGGTAATATGCCCATTTCAAACGGGAGAAATTGGCCGAAACAAAAGGGCTACAGGCCCCAAGAAAGTCCAAATGCAGTGGAGCGATCATTACACTTTAAAGATCCAAATGATCTCCTTTGACTCCACGTCTCACATCCTAGTCACACTGTTGCAACAGGTGGACTCCCATGGCCTTGGGCAGCTCTGCCCCTGTGGCTTTGTGGGGTACAACCCCAGTGCTAGCTGCTTTCATGGACTGGCATTGACTGTTTGTGGCTTTTCCAGGCACATAGTGCAAGCTGTCAGTGGATCTACCATTCTGGGATCCGGAAGACAGTGACCCTCTTCTCTCAGCTCCACGAGTCAGTACTCCAACGGGGACTCTGTGTGGGCACTCCAACCCAGAGGTTCCCAACCTCACTTTTTGACTTCTGTGCACCTTCAGGCTCAACACCACATGGAAGCTGCCAAGGCTTAGGGCTTGCACCCTCTAAAGCCACAGCCTGAGCTGTATCTTGGCCCCTTTAAGCCATAGTTGGAGCATCTGGGACACAGGGCACCAAATTCCTAGGTGCACATAGAAAGAAGGGCTTGGGCCCCAACCGCAAAACCATTTTTCCTCCTTGGCCTCTGGGTCTGTGATGGGAAGGGCTGCTGTGAAGGTCTCTCACATGAACTGGAGACATTTTCCCCACTGTCTTGGTGATTAACATTTGGCTTCTGGCTACTTATGCAAATTTCTGCAGAATTTCTCCCCCAGAAAATGGGGTTTTATTTTCTATTGCATCAACAGGCTGCAAATTTTCCAAACTTTTGTGCTCTGCCACCGCTTGAATGCTTTGCTGCTTAGAAATTTCTTCTACCAGATACCCTAAATTATCTCTCTCAAGTTCAAAGTTCCACATATCTCTCGGTCAGGGACGGAATGCTGCCAGTCTCTTTGCTAAAGCATAATAAGAGTCACCTTTGCTCTACTTCCCAGCAAGTTCCTCATCTCCATCTGAGACCACCTCAGCCTGGACATTATTGTTTATAACATTAACAGCATTTTGATCAAAGCCATTCAACAAGTCTCTAGGAAGTTCCAAACTTTCCCACATTTTCCTACCTTCTTCTAAGCACTCCAAACTATTCCAATCTCTACCTATTACCCAGTTCCAAAGTCATTTCCACATTTTCAGGTACCTTTTTACCCAGCACCCCACTCTCTGTAGTACCAATTTGCTATATTAATCCATTCTCATGCTGCTATAAAAAACTGCCTGCAACTGGTTAGTTTATAAAGAAAAGAGGTTTAAATGGCTCACAGTTCCACATGGCAGGGGAGGCCTCAGGAAACTACAATCATGGCAGAAGGCACCTCTTCACAGGGTGGGCAGGAGAGAGGATGAGTGCAGACTGAAGACGGAAGCCCCTTATAAAACCATCAGATCTCATGAGAGCTCTATCACAAGAACAGCTTGGTGGAAACTGCCCCGTGATTTAATTATCTCTACCTGGTTCTGCCCTTGACATGTGGGGATTTGTTACAATACAAGGTGAGATTTGGGTGGGGACACAGAGTCAAACCATATCAACTAACATGTTGGTAATATATTGCTGCATAAAAGTAATCTAAAAATTATTACTTCAACAATAATGTATTGTGAAGATTCTAAAGTTTAATTGGGTTCATCAGTGCAATTCTTGCCTTGTATTTCTGATGTTGTTGCCATTAGATGGTAGCTGGAACTGGAGTCAGATGAAGGTTGAATCATGCTAGAAGTCCAGCATAACTACTTTACTCACACACCTTATACCACAAGTGGATGCTTACAAAAGCTTAGAGTTTGCTAAGCATCTCTTTCTCTTCCTCTGGCTTCTGTCTGAGCCAATATGATTGTCACAGGGTAGTCAGATTTCTTACATTATAGCTGGTGTTCTTCAGAGCAGGTGTTTGAAGAGATCCTGATGGAAGCTACAAGGTGTCTTGTTTCCAAGCCTTGGAAGAAATTTAGTACCACCTTCTCTCATGTTGGTTAAAATAGTGAAAGAATGGGCATAAATGCAAGAGGGGCTATGTATGAACATGGATACCAGAATGTGTGGTTCATCAGGGGTCCATCTGTAGAGATTCACATAATTGCTTAGATTGTTGTGCTGGTGTTAAAAATGTTAAGTTTTAACATTTATGTTAAAAAACGGAAGGAAAATTCTACTTTAGAAAGTTAAAAAAGGAAGGTCTCACTTTAGAAAAGGCAGAAAAATGCCTTGGTCACAAAGATAGATTTTGTAAGGAATGTATTAACATCTGATTCTTTGTATAGAAAAATACACAATAATTAATGAAACCAAACAAGAACTTACATCCTGTGAGTTTCACTGTATATATTATCATAAATTACATTTTGCCAATGCACACACAAGTTTAAATGGAAAATCTTCTTATTGAAACAGGTGATGTTTTATACTTAATATTCATAGATCGTAAACCATACCTTATGTTGCATACTTTATCCTAGTTCAGTGCAGAGAATTTAGTAGATATTAAATATTTGCTCAATAAAATTCAAATAATGAATAAATAAATGAACATGAATACTCATATATCAACCTTAATTTGTATCTACATTGTCTAATGTGAGTCTGAGATACCAATTAATTTAATTGCGTGTTATTTTATAAACTAGTTCTTTAGTTTGTGAAATACAGTTGCATTTAGTAATGAAAGAAAAGACAAATTCTTCAGAAGGTGTTTAAAAAGCAACATTCTTTTTCTGAATCAGCAAATAATGCACAATATCAATGAATGGATTATTCTCCTCAGAGAGTAGTCCTCATTATCCTGCTGTGTGTATAATTGGGGTTGTATTGCATCACATTATTATTTAATGCCTATTGAGAACTAATTGTAATCTCAAATTCATAGTGAATATAGAATGTATCTTTTATCATGGCATATATATAATCTAATGTATTCTTCTTTTCTGCTTAAGTATTCAGTATTGTGGAGTAAAAGTGAAACTCTGCAAGCACACAAAATAATCATTACAAATTATAAAGAACAACTAGTGTTTTTTCACAACACAATGGCCTATTTGATGACTCTACAAACTCAGAAGCATTGGAATAGGTCTGTAGAACTAGTGACCAATTGTTGGTCAAAGTCAAAATTTATTCAGTTTGTGTGAGCATGTGTGTGTTTGTTTATGTGAGAGAGAGACAAAGAGAGTCAGAGAGAGAGACAGAGAGAAGTACACATTGCTAAGTTTCATTACATAACTATATATATAATTATTTATGTTATTAAATATATTTATTCAATAAAAATAAATATTGAGTTCCTAATATAGCCATATGAGCCTTTTAGGTTTTCTGAGTTTATGCATGACTAGTAGTATTTTAATATCTTCAAGTTTAATAAAATCCATCAATTAAGCAGTGTAGCCCTGCAGATTTCTTTGGGTTAATGTTTTCTTTTTACCATGAAATGCTTCTCTTTATCTTTTTTCAAGGAACTTTTCCATTTTCTAAACATACTCTGTCAAATTTCAGTATTTTGACATTCATTATCATTTCATAGTCCAGCTCACAGATTACCTTTATGAAAGTTTTCTGTGTACTTTAGTGTTTTCTTTAATTATTAAATGTAATTTTTGTTAATGTCATTTTGATCAAATTGTTTAATATTGTTTTAACTTTCTAAAAAATACTTCGGTTTAGTTAAAAAAAATTTGTCTATAATTTTAGCATGCTCACAAATTTCTATTCAAAGTAGATCTTTAAATATAAACATGACATATAACTGGACCTTCTTTTTTAATCTAATTTAATAATTGGTGACATTTAATTGGATCATATAGTCAATTAACATCCGATGTAATTATTGATAATTTTGGATTTATTTTCTGTGAATTTTTTTTTTTACTTGTGCCTCCTCTATTTTATTACTACTTAGGATTAAATAAATACTTATTTTTAGTATTCCATATTTATCAGTGGGTTAACAGGCTTTAATTTTCTAATGGTTTATCTGTATCCAATTATATTCATTTTTTAAATTATAAAAGTTTCCTAGATTCCTGCTCTTGGTCAATATAGAGTAACAAAGACTGAATTTCTCAGTCTGCCTAACATGACCAAAAGAACTGGGTAAAATATTTGAAGTAATGATTTTCAAGATAATAAACATCAAAAAACATGTGATATTGATCCCTTAAGATGGGAGGCAAACCCCAAAATGATGGAAGTTCTATAACTGCATTATTTTACAGCCTTGATAGAGTTTCCAGGGTGCAGTGTAGAGAGAGGGAACAAAAGCAAAGACTGGAAGACTGCAGACTTAAAGAGATGGAAGAAATTTAGAAAAACCAAGCAATGAGATTTCATAGGATAGAGTACAGGTAGGAGGGAGTGGCACAAAGTGGGCATTCTGGACTTATCCGGAAGGTCCTCCTGGACTATTCAGCAGAGTAATTATAAGTGTGTATGTATGAGCAAACAATCCAAGGCCAGAGAAACAACCCAAAAGGATTAGAGACAGTACCCAGCACTCACTTCATGCTGACAGTGTCTGTTCTAACCAGTATTCATAATTCATGACATATAGTGTAGAATGAACAGAAGAGTCTTATCCTAATAGTGTATAATGGTTAGAATCCCAAGTTGACCCCTCAGAATTATACTTCTTATGTTGAAGTCAGTATTAACTTTTCTACCTTCTAAAAAACTATGGTGATAATCAAAATTGGGACTCAAAAATCAAAACTGGAAATCAACCATTTATTAAAATATTTTTTGTCTCATTCTCCCTTTTCACTTTGAAGATCCAGTTATATGTAATTTTTAAACTATTGTATCATTCCACATGACCTTGAGTATCTGTTACTTTTTTGTCAATACATGTGATGGTTAATACTGTCAACTTGATTGAGTTGAAGGATGCAAAGTATTGATCCTGGGCATGTCTGTGAAGGTGTTGCCAAAGGAGATTAACATTTGAGTCAGTGGTCTGGGAAAAGCAGACTTACCCTTAATCTGGTTGGGCTCCATCTAATCAGCTGCCAGAGTAGCTAGAATATAAAGCAGACAGGAAAACGTGAAAAGGCTAAACTGGCTTAGCCTCCCAGACTACATCTTCCTCCTGTGCTGGATGTTTCCTGCCCTCAAACATGAGACTCCAAGTCCTTCAGCTTTGGTACTTGGACGGGCTACCATATTCCTCAACTTGCA
Source organism: Rhinopithecus roxellana (assembly GCF_007565055.1). NCBI lineage: Eukaryota > Metazoa > Chordata > Mammalia > Primates > Cercopithecidae > Rhinopithecus > Rhinopithecus roxellana. The sequence goes on from NC_044569.1 coordinate 25,612,289, forward strand.
GAGAGCCTATTGTGAAATCTTGTGATCGTGAGTTAATACTACTTTATTTATATTATGATTTATTTATATAATATATATAATATATCTAAAAGGATATCTATATAGATATAGATATATTGATATCCTATTAGTTGTATCCCTTTAGAGAACCCCAATTATATCTATATATCTATATTTATCTATATATAGATATCCCATATATCTATACCTATATACATCTTTATATCTGTATATCCTATTACTTGTGTCCCTTTAGAGAACCCTGATTAATACAATACATCTACTTTCTGTCCTTCAGGTTGAATTATTTCTATTGTTTTATCTTCAAATTCACTTATACTGTATTCTACTATCTTTTACCTGTTGTTAAAATACTTTTAGGGAAATTTTTATTTATGTTATCCTAGTTTTAGTTGTAAAATTTCTATTTGGTTATATTTTAATTTTGATTTTAGTTTCTCCAGTTAGTTTATCTCTTCACTCATAAGGACCATATTTTCCTGTAAGTCCTTGAAAATATTTGTATTCATTTTTAAACATCTTTTTATACAAAATTTAATATCTGTGCCATCTTGCAATTGGATGATATTGACTACCATTTTTATTTTTGGTTGTACTTTCCTATTTTTTAATGGCTAGTGATTTTTGAACTGTATTTAAAATGTTTTGGATAATATATGGGCTCTAGATTCCCTTATTTCCTCCAAAGAGTTTTAATTTTTGTTTTTGGTGGGTTGTCCAATTACTGGCTGTGAATATAGATTTTGATTACCCTTCATCGGATGTTTTATTATGTTTGATTTGTGGAAAGCTCAGAATTCTTTTAACTTTGTATATTAAACTTCCAAAATCTTTATACATTTGGCTTTTATTTACCTAATTTATTAGGTCATTCTTGTATTGCTATAAAGAAATAGCTAAGACTGGGTGATTTTAAAGAAAAGAAGTTTAATTGACTCATGGTTCTACAGCTGTATAAGAAGCATAGAAGTGTCTGCATTTGAAGAGGCTTCAGGAAGCTTTCAATCATGGTCGATGGAAAAGGGGGAACAGGCATATAACATGGTGAAAGAAGGAACAAGGTTGGGGGGAGGGGTCACTCACTTTTAAACAGCCGGAGGTAATGAGAACTAACTATCATGAGAACAGCAGCAATGGGATGTTGTTCAACCATTCACGAGAAATCCACTCACATGATCTAATCACCTTTCATCAAGGCCCCACTTCCAACATTGGGGATTACAATTAAACATGAGATTTGGGTGGGGACACTTATCCAAACTACATTACTTAGTTTCTATGACTATTGACTAGACCTTCCTCTAGGGTTTGCTCCTTATTCTCAAGGTATATCTCCAGCCTGGCTGAGCTGGAACAATGTTTCTGAGCACTGATATACCCCTAGCATTACTGTTTTCCTTTTATCACCATAACAGATAATCTCTGATAAACTCTACATATATATAGTCAAGTCTGGGTACAAAGACACATAGGGGAATTGGACATAGACTTCTGGATCCCCACAATGTGTAACTGTCTCTTCTGTGCTGTCTTGACCCTATGATTCAAGCCACTTCAGTACTTTTATTCTCAGATCCTTAAAAAATATATATGTCTTCTTTGGCTCCAGCTGTCCACACTGCAGTCATAAAATTGTTCCCAGGAAAAAAATGGAAGTGATATAGCACTTCCTCTTCTTTCATGAGTTTTCTGTCTCTCAGAATTTCCTTAAAGCATTTTCCTCATATGTCCAATTTTATACATATTTCTTTGTGGTAGAAAGTTGAGGCCAGTAGCAGTCACTACGTTATGACTGGAAGTAGAAGTCCTAACTGGATATTTTCACTACATAGTTATGCGTTCCTGAGCAAAATTTATTTTAAATTTTACACATTTTGAACTTTAAAGTAAAATTATATTGCATCTTTTATTTTATTTTACTCACCATTTTTATGACCTTCTTCCATATAGTATCTGGTGGAATTTGCATTGCCATGATCTCTTCAATTTATGAATATTCCACAAGTTAACTATGTCTTCAATTGTGATGGACATTAATACTACAAAAATGGTTCCATGAAAGTCTTTGTTTATATTTTTTGGTCTACTTCACTAATCCAGATGTAGTATGATGTTGACTTGTACATAGAAGATGATAATGTTAGTGATTATGAGAAGTGGTCAGATTCTGAACACATAGTTTTCAGGACGAAGAGCCAACAAGATTCTCATGTATTTGCAATTATTATATGGGGAGAAAAAGAAAAGAACAATCATAACTTCAAGGTCTTGCATGAAAAACTGAATGGATGTAGTTGTCATTTGCTGAGACCGTAAGAAGAGATTTGGCATAAAACCTCACAAAGTATTTGCTATAGTATAATTAAGGTGACTATTAAAACATTGAAGTGGAGAAGCTAAGTGGTTAGTTTTATATGTGATTTTAGATTTTAGAGAGAATGTCTAAATGAAAATTTTAAAGAAATATTTATATATAAATAGAAGTTAAAGACACAACATTGGATGAAATCCACACAGCAATGAGAATGAGTAGGGAAAAGGAGATTGAAGAATTAGTCCTACATATACCTTAACATTAAAAATTCAGAAATCTTAGGGAAAATCAGCAGCAAGGACTAAGAGGCAAAAGAAGAATAAAAAACAATGTATGCTTTCTTGAGCCCAAGTGAAAATAGCATTTTAAGGATGACAAAGTGACTAAATGAATCAACTACTGCTAAAGTGTGATTACAATATATATCTAATCAGAAGTCATTAAAGAAGGTATTAATCAGAAGTCATTTAAAAGCTTAGATTATATTTCAATCTCTAATTGACATTCTTATCCACATTAAGCATACCCAAGTCTACTTTTCTGCTTTATGAGTCTCCCTCCTTAGTATATTGTTTCTTATAGTTACTAGCTTCATTTATCACCATACAAATAATTGACAATTCACTGCACACTTGCTTTTACCCTAAAATTAGTCTTGCAAAACTGTTAAGTACTTCCCTTGCTGTTGAATCCAAATTAACTTTAACAGGCCTCTTAGTAAGCAGCATTTTCTATCGATAATTCTTTTCCTGACCTATTTCCTTTTCTTGTTTTCTGTGTTATTTTGATTCTTTATGTCCTCACCTGGTTTTCCCCTTTACTCTCCTTTTGTTAAATAGAAGAGCTCATAAGCTCTATTTTCATGGGTCGTTTCATTTTTTTTTTCAATGTCTTAACTGTAACATTTGACAGGGCTCTTTCCTATGTTATTCCATTTCTTCAATTAATATCTGACGATGACTTCAAACCTCAATCTTATGCCCAGATATATTTTTTGAGCTTTATACATTTACATCCAAAATAATACTAAAAGAGTAAGATATATAAAACTGAATGTATATCTACCACCCCAAAACTCAACTTGAACTTGTTCTTATATTTCTAGTTTCAATGATCTCTAAGTTTCTAACCCAGTGTCTAAGGAGTTGAGAAGTTATTATTAATATTTTAATATTATTAATATTTATATTATTAATATTTTAGGTTACCTTTCTTTCCCTGTTTTCTTCCATCTCTTAGTTTTACTAGTTCTGTTTCTTAAATATCACATGAATTATTGTGCTTCTCTTGATACTCATGATACCCTAACTTACACCGTCATCATCTTCTATCCTGTTTATAATCTCCCAAATGGTTTTCCGATCATCATTTCTCCAAATAAAACCCACTAAATCTATGTTTAACACATAATATTCAGATCGTGTTGAGTCCCCAGGCCTTTGAAGAGTCTCCACAACTCATAAAATGAAGTCTTAACCCCTTAACTTACCCTGCCAAGTACTTTAAGTTATAGCTCTGACAATGCCTCCATGACGTAGTCATCATTTTGAAATAGATTTTTCCCATCCTCCTATTTCTAGCTCCTTGTTACTTTATCACTATACATATTTTTATTTCCTTGAATATGTTTTGTATATCTCATACCAAGCTTTTAGCATTTTCTTAATCCTATCTCCTCTAATACATTAATTTATTTATTCACTCATTCAATAAGTATTTATGAATTTCCTATAATGACCTATGTATTTGGTACTGAATATGGTGAACAAGACTTTGCTTTCACCTTGGATATGGAAAGACCTTGGAAATCATTATACCTCATACTTATAGCAAGAAAGAAGCTGAGCAATTTGAAAATCAACAATTTCTTTTGTACCCATCAGAAAAGTGAAGACATATTAATCAAGGTTCTTCAGAGAAACATAACCAATAGGAGATAGATCTGTATGTCTCTATCTATCTATCTATCTATCTATCTATCTATCTATCTATCCATCAATCCAAACGGGGAATTATTTTGTGTGATTATGCAGGCTGAGAAGTCCCAAGAACTGCTCCCTGTAAACTAGAGATTCAAGAAACTGATAGCATAGTTCCAGTCCAAGTCTAAAGGCCTTGGAACTAGGAAAACTGATACGATAAATACTAGCATAAGTCTGAAAACCTGAAAACCAATAGCGCCATTGCAAGGGCAGAAAACTGATGTCCCAGTTCAAGCAGGCAGAGTTAGAGATTCGTCATTTTCTGCAACATTGTTCTATTCAGACCCTTGATGGATTGGATGATATCTACCCACATTTGGGAGAATGAGCTGCTTTACTCACTCTATGAATTCAAACACTAACATGTTTTAGAGACAACCTCATAGATACATGCACAAATAATATTTAATTAAGTATCTAAGCACTCAGTGACATAATACAGATGACAAACACATAAATTTAACTATCATAAGTGCACATGTTGTCAAGTTGGCACCCATATGCATCTCCCTAAAACAGACTTAATCTTTAAATAAATGCAATAACATAACTACAATTCCAGCAAACATAATAAAATTGTCCTACATACAACTGAAAATGAACTAGTCCCTTTCCCAGAATAAGTAAAGCCCTTATGTGACATTTACTCCTCTTGCTATCCTGTAAGTGAAATACTATAATGCTATAGCTTTGGTATTTGACCCTCAAAAATCATGTCGCAATTTGATCCTCAATGTTGGAGGTAGGGCCTGGTCGGAGATATTTGGGTTGTGGGTGTGGATCCCTCACAAATGTCTTGTGCCATTCTTATGGGAATGAGTGAGTTGTCACTTTTAGTTCCTGCAATAACTGATTGTTAAAAAGAATCTGGCATCTCGCTGGCCCTCACTTTCTCTTTTGCCAGCTGATCACTGAATGCTGGCTCCTCTTTGCCTTCCACCATGCGTAGAAACAGCCTGAAGCCCTTAGCAGAAGCAAATGCTGGTGCCATGCTTCTTATGCAGCTTGCAGAACCATGAGCCAAATAAACTGTTTATGTCTTTTTTCTTTAAAAACTATCTAGTCTCAGATATTCCTTCATAGCAACACTAATGGACTAAGACACATGGTGTAAAATTAACAAAACTTACACAGCATAAAATGAAGTCTATATAGTTCATGTTATGTGATAATGAAGTGAGAGAGGAAAGAAAAATATATACACACATATACACCCACATACATATTTATAAAAACTGAGGAAACACTTATGAAAATAACAGTCCTCATCTTTGTAATAGGTCATGAACTGATAACTTATATTTGAAGCTTCTTCTTCCATTGCGTATTCCTTAATCTTCAGCAAGCACTGCAGCTGGTTGTGGGTCTTTATCTGATGGCCTCCAAACCTTCTTTCCTAAAGGGTCTGGGCCACTAGTAGTCCTATCTGAATTGGCTTCAGTCGCCTGCTTAGTAATACTAAGGGACATCCTAATTGATCTCTTGTTGTGTAAACACACTCTTCCTTACTACCACTGTAAAGCAGTGGTCCAATTTCCTGTGGATGATCAGGATCAATCACCCCTGCTAGCACAGTAACACCCTTCTTTGCTTGTGGATTCAAAGGCATGAGGAACCCAGAGTGAACATATGGCAGTCTTAATTTCCAGATCAATAAAATCATTGTCGTATCTTCTGGTAGAAACATTTCTCTCTCCAGAAATGACACCTCCAGGCCAGCATATCATAAAATATTGAGAATAGGGAACAGATATTTTGTTACTGGGTCCTCAAGGGAGATAGTGAGTGGCACCACCCCTAGTTCCACATGTTGATTCCTGGACCCATGAATCCTGGCTGCAAAAAGAAAAATAAAAGAACACCATATACTGCATGCTAATTCAGACCGTATATTGTCTTCTGTAGAATCTTGTCCTAGACCTGAAAGGCATAGCCAATGTAATAAGTAAGCATATGAAAACATATTCAACATTATATGTCATCAGGAAATTTGCAACTGAAGCAATAATGAGGTGCCAATACAAGCCTATTGGAATGGCTCATTCAAAAAATGCTGACAACACCAAATGCTGGCAACCATATGGAGCAACAGGAACTCTCACTGATGGAAATAAAGAACAGTACAGTCACTTTGGAGTCAAAGATGAACATAGTCTTACCAAAAATCAATCAATTGTGCTCCAAAGTAATTTACCAACAGATTTGGAAACTTATGTCCGCAGAAAAACCTTCAGGTGAATGTTAATAGTAGCTTTATTCGTAACAGCTAAATATGGGAAGAAACCAAAAAATATCCTTTAATAGGATATGTATTATATGTGTCCTATTCTATTGTAAAATATATTTTTTCTATAATACATACATACAATTAAATATTGTATTATAGAAACATAGTGTTTCTGAATACTATATATATACAATTAAATATTGTTCTAGCATAAACAGAAATAAGCTATAAAGTCACAAAAATAATTGGAAGAACCTTACATTTGTATTCCTATTTGAAAGAAGTCAATCTGAAAAAGCTACTTATTTTTTTATTCCAATTTTATGACTTTTGAAAAGGCAAAACTATTGAGACAATAAAAATAATCATTGCCTACAGAGAGTTTGAGAGAGAGAGAGAGGAAGAGGGTGAATATGTGAAGCAAGGGGTGTTTTAGGCAGTAAAGACTGTGAAGATCTACACATGGCATTCTTGTCAAACCCATAAAACTTTACAGCGAAAGATTAAATTTTAATCTGTGCAAATTTTCAAAATCACTTAGAGGGTTAGAGGATTCCAGGAAATTATGCAAACAGCAACAGAAAATTTACTATGAAGCAACCTTATTGAAGGAGGTAGGGAGCAATGGCATTGACCTAAGTAAATTCAGAAATGAGTCAGTCAGGAAGATGAAATGCAAAAGGAACCTCACATAAGCGCTGTACGCTAGGTGATAAAGATGTTTTCTACAAGGTGTGGCTTAAACATTTTGAAACTACTATACATGCAAATAACATTAAATAATTATGTAAATGGATGCAAGATAATGGAAAATAACTTTCTTACAGTTGGAGTGGGAACTGGCAGATGGACAAAGGATGAAGTCTAGAATGATTCAGACACAGAGTATTGTACATGTATTTATAGATATGTGTATATACATGAGTTAGTATACACACATATATTTCTGTGCTCTGTCAACCGAGCAAGCCTAAAAAGAAATGACACCCCAGTAGCAACAAGCACACGTAGGACCCTAGATACTGATTTATAATGTGAGAGTAAGAAAGTGCTAAACATACTGATGGTGGTATGTCAAAATGTTCAGAGTAACCAACTGGAATAATTTTTTCAGTGTTTAAAGCTGGAAAAACTTCAGCAACAAAATAAATCAAATATAACTGGATTATAACTCAAATATAAGTTAAATATCCATAAGTTTATATGATATAGATAAATGTCTGAATAAATTCATTAGTAAAGGAAAGAAACATCTCCCATGCAGAATTCCAAATAATTTCTGTAGTCTGTATTCAAGCAGGACAAGTATAATTTCCAACTTCTTAGATGTGTGCTATGCATAGTGATTTCCTTCCAAAGAATACAGTAATGAAAAGGGGGTGTTAGGCGTCACTTTAGAGTAGAGAAACATAGTAAACACTATCCCAGCCTGGTGATCAAAGCCAACATCAACAGTAATAAGTCATGTTGACAGTATGTACCCTTGATTTGATGGAATGAAAATAGAGCTTTACCTCTTTGGTTTTCCTCCTAAACGCAGTGTTAATTTGAGAAAAACATAAGACAAATCTCAATAGTGGGTGTCCTACATAATATCTACTCAGTACTCCTCAAAACTGTTATCACTAACAAAAACACCAGTAGCAACAAGCACACCTAGGGCCAAGATCTTGGTTTCAAATACCATGCTCCACTAAAAGGATCCAGGGTTCCTTGGAAAAATTGCTGGTTCTATCACCAGCACAAGAAACAGAAAAAACGAGCCTAGAATTTTTCTTTCCAGAAAAGTCTGAGCAACGTCTATGGCCATCAGGGGCCTAAGGAGACGTGGTAACTAATGGCAATTTGGATCCTAGACGGAATTCTAGAACAGAAATAAAATAGCAGGTGAAAAGTGAAGAGATAAGAAACAACTATATATCTCAGTTAATATATCAATTTTGTTTCATTAATGGTAATATATGTATTATATTTATGTAGGATGTTAATAATGGGAAAACTGTGTGGGGTATATGGAAACTGTACTATCTCCTCAATTTTCTGTAAATTTAAAACTGTTCTTAAAAAATAAAGTCTTCACATGCTTGCCAGCATCGATTATTGCATGCCTTTTTGACATAAGCCATTTTACCTGGAGTGAGATGATATCCCACTGTAGTTTTGATTTGCATTTCTCTGATGATTAGTGATGTTGAGCATTTTTTCATATACTCATTGGCTGTGTGTATGTCGTCTTTTGACAAATGTCTATTCAGATATCTGGCCTGTGTTTTAGTTGGATTATTTGGGGAATCATCAATTACTGTTGGTGGGGATGTAAATTAGTACAGCCACTATGGAGAACAGTATGAAGATACCTCAAAAAAGTAAAAATTGAACTATCATATAATCCAGCAATCCCATTGCTGTGTATATATCAAAAAAAAAAAAAAAGGAAATTTGTATATTGAAAAGGTATCTTGACTCCCATATTTATTGCAGCACTAACCACAATAGCCAAGATGGGTAAAGAAAATATGGTACCTATACACAATGAAATATTATTCAGCCATTAAAAGAGAATGAATTCTTGTCATTTGCAACAACATAAATAGAGCTGGAGGATATTATGTTAGGTTAAATAAGCCAGACACAGAAAGACACATATTGAATGTTCATTTTTGGGGGGCAGAAAAAAAAATGTTGAACTCATGGAGATAGAGTGTAGAATGATAGCTACAAGAGGCTGGGAATGGTAGTGGGGAGAAGGGGACAAAAAGGGGAAGGTAACTGGGTGCAAAAATATGATTAGATAGAAGGAATAAAATCTAATGCTCAGAAGCACAATGGGGACGGCCATTAACAATTTTTTTATTGTACATTTCAAAGTAACTCAAAGAGTGGAATTGAAATGTCCTTGTCACAAAGAAATGGTAAATGCTTCTAGGGTGATGAATATCCCAATTACCTTGATCATTACATATTCATTCTTGTATCAAAATACCACACGTACCCCATAATAATGTACAACTATTATGTATCCATAATACTTAGAAATAAGAAACAACAAAATAAAAGAGTTTTTTAAAAAATTAAATGAGAAAAAATTGAATGGCTGCATTTTTGCAGGCAGCCATTTAAAATAACTTAAAGCCCCGAGGTACGGAAAATCGTCTTTCAAATACTTATTTCTATACAAAATATGAACAGAAGTAAGAATTATGATATTGTGGAAAGCAAAGTGTTCTGAAATCTAAAGAGCAGGTTCCTTTGGCTATATCTAAAAGAATGAGGCAACAGAAGCACAGGAAATGCCTGGCGTGGCAGACACAGTGGAGACCGCGCAAGTCTTAAGACATTGTAGAGCATGTTCTAAAAACAATAGGAAGCCATCAAAGAGGTAAGACTTGCACTTGGAACTATTCAACAGAAGTTATCGAGAGGGTCAGACTTTCATTTTAAAAGTAATACTCTCAGCCGCGCGCGGTGGCTCAGGCCTGTAATCCTAGCACTTTGGGAGGCCGAGGCGGGCGGATCACGAGGTCAGGAGATCGAGACCATCCTGGCGAACACGGTGAAACCCCATCTCTACTAAAAATACAAAAAATTAGCCGGGCGTGGTGGCGGCGCCTGTAGTCCCAGCTACTCCGGAGGCTGAGGCAGGAGAATGGCATGAACCCGGGAGGCGGATCTTGCAGTGAGCCGAGATCACACCACTGCACTCCAGCCTGGGCGACACAGCTAGACTCCGTCTCAAATAAAAAAAAGAAAAAAAAATTATTCTGACACTACATTTGTAGATAACATCGGAGGGAAGCGAGAATATATGAAGATTTATTAGTGATATTGCATTAGACCAGGCAAAGGTGACAGAAAATTGTTCCAGAATTGTGAAAATGTAAAAATGGAGGTGAAGAGATACACACACATGCACACATATTAAATATAAAATATTGGCATAATGGGATAATTGAGACCTATATAAGAAAACCAAGGTTTCCAGCTTATTTAGCTCATTAATGAAATTCGAATTTACTGACAAAGAAAGTATTGGAAAAATTAGTGCATTGATTCTAACTCATTCTTTAGATCTCAATGTAAATTCTTCAATTAAAATGGGACACTATCACTATGAGATAAAAGCGTGTGGATTTTGCTCGATGTTATCTTTCCCTTTTCTGGTGTAATACTTGACATAGAGTAGGAGACCAGGAAAAGTTCATGAAGAATAAAAATATGGGACATAGTTTTTGAGTAAGTTTCCAATATATGTTGGCTTTTTAAACAAAGCACTTTTTATTTATTTATTTATTTTTTAGAGACTGTCTCAATCTGTCACTCAGGTTGTATGTGCAGTAGTATGATCAGACCTTACTGCAGCCTTGAATTCCTGAGCACAAGCCTCTGCAGTAGCTGAGACCACTATGCCCAGCTGTTTATAAATTTTTTTGTAGAAATGGGGTCTTGCTAGGTTGCACAGGCTGGTCTTGAACACCTGGCCTCAAGCAATCCTCCTGACTCAGTCTCCCAAAGTACTACAGGAATGAGCCACTGCCTGAGAGCCTATATTGGCTTTTGAAGTGGATCTGTGCTATTTCTCTTCAAAACCACCTTTCTGCCTTTCCTTCCAAACGCACAGTTCTAAAAGATTTTTTTTTTTTTTTTGGCTTTATATTGCCATTAGAATTGATGTTCATGGACTTTTGGCACACAATTTTTAAAAAGTAATTTAGATTCACTGCTGAATTATTAAGCTTTTCATATTTACATTTGGAAAGCTCCTTCCACGATCTTCACTTGTTTTTATTATATATCATTGTTATTTGATTTTATTTCTGTTTCTGCCACTCTCTTTATAACCTGTTAAATTTATTTGTGTTTTGTTTTGAAATTGATGATGCAAACATACGAATGTTCATTACATAAGTAGACTACAAAGTGTAATTTAACACAGTACTGAAAATAAAACACTCACAAAATATATATTTATTTTAAGGTGCAATATTACTCAATCTTGATTTTTGAATCCTCAATACTAATTTGATTTCCTGTTATTTGCACAAAATATTTTATTATGTATGAGAAATATTTTGTATCTGGATATTAATTCTTCTTAGACTCTAATAAATAGAGTAAAAGTCTGCTTTTGTAAATACACATCTACTTTCATAAAGATCCTTTTTTCATGTGGCTGCTTATAACTCTACTCCATTCGAGGTAATCTTAAAATTGGTTTACTATTTCATCAAAAATCTTATAAACAAAATAGAATTGAATATGATCTTAATGGAAGTGATATATTATTTTAATAAGTTTTTATTTTAATTTTATTTCACAAATTCCAAAGCTTTTGCAATCTCATCTCAATATAATTATGATTGTGCTTATAAGGGACAAAATATCTTATAATTCTAGCTATTTTGCATGGAGTGTATGTATGTGCTTATCTAAAATTTGCATTCAAATTTAGGCAAATTTATGTTATAAATTTAGGAAAAACAGTTGCTAATAAGACCTGACCTATGGCTTTGAGACTGATGCTAATATAGTAGTTCTCAAAGTGTAGCACACAGACAGCAAGAGCATCGTGTATGAAATTGCTAGAGATGAAAATTTCATAATATCACTATAGACATATTTAATCAGAAATTTTTATGGTGGAACCTAACAATATGCTTTATTACAAGCTCGCCAGGTCACTGTGATAGATGATAAAGTTTGAGAAATACTATTCTAACAGAATAAATAAAAATAACAATTATAGAAAACTATACTACTAAAAGTAAGACACAGTCATAACAGAATTGTGATTTAAAATACTGATTATATTCCTATTAGAAAGAATCAGAAAATACCTGTTGTAAGGAGCACTATTTCCATTGCAGAAGTAAAACTGAGAAATCTATAATGCACTTTACGCAGAAAGAATGACACAGTTGGCTGGTTTACATTCATGTGCCAGTGGCCAGTTCCCACGTGTTACAGGCTCTATGTGGGAGAATCATGAATCAGACAGGTAAGGCAAACTGAAACATTACTGTGATGAGCTCTGAACATTAAAGTGAAGAATAAAGTCTAGATACTGAATAAAGTTGTGATCCATTTCCTCTTTGTAAGCATGGATTTATATAATCAAGGTAGCATTTTAGGAAGTGCAATCTGGTATTAGTGTATAAAATAAATAGGACTGAGGGAAGACAATAGTTTTGGAAATAATTAAAGAGCTATTTTATTCAAATACATTCTATTTGGCAATGTCATGGATGAAGGTGCTAAGAAAATGAGCAAAATTATCTGTCTTTTGCTTTAATGTCATCTGAAATAGGCGAGTCAAGATAGAAAACATTTTTTGATAATATGGGATGTATTTATTCAATTGTAAGTTCAAAATGCGGTAACAGAGTTGGAAAAGCAGTTAGAATTGGGGCTTCATTAATGGCTAAACTTCTGTCCAAGGGGTAAAACAGTCCTTTAATATAATAGATTAATTATGCTTGTTTTGAATGCTGTCATACAAATACCGTCATACATCATATCAATTCATGTGTCTGGCCTCTTCAAAATTATTATTTTTTATTTCCATAGGGTTATTGGGGAACAAGTGGTGTTTGGTTACATGAGTAAGTTCGTTGGTGGTGATTTGTGAGATTTTGGTGCCCCATCACCTAAGCAGTGTACACTGCATTCAATTTGTAGTCTTTTATCACTCACCCCCTTCCCACGCTTTCCCCCTGAGTCCCCAAGGTCCACTGTGCCATTCTTATGCCTTTGCCTCCTCATAGTTTACCTCCCATTATGAGTGAGAACATACGATATTTGTTTTTCCATTCCTGAGTTACTTCATTTAGAATAATAGTCTCCAATCTCCAGGTTGCTGAGAATGTGTCTGGACTCTTCATATTGACATCGTGTCTGTGGAATTCTTACATTTTTGTCAGTAATTCTAGATTGATCATTCTTGTTGGTTTTCTTTTTATTTCACTGTATAAATAAACCATAATCTGCTTATTCATTTTGCTGTTCCTGGACACCTGAATTTTACTGTGTTTTAGAAATTGCATATATTGTTGTGCTAAACATTCTTATAGCTTCCTTTGGTAAATATTTGTGCACTGTGAATATATTTTGAATGCATTTTAAATATATATGAACACCTGATCACAAATTATGCATACTTTCTCCTTTAGAAGATACTGCCTACCAGTTTTCCAAAAAGAATGTGCAAATTTATACTCCCATTGGAAGTATATGAGAGTTTCAGTTGCTCTGTCTCTTCACCAATACTTCATTTTATCTGTCCTTTCCATTCTTCAGTGGGGTTTCAATTGCATTTTCCCCAATGACTAATAAAATTGAGCATATTTTCATATGTGTTTTGGTTCTCTGGTTATCATAAAATGCCTGTTCAAGTTTTTTGATCAATTTTATTGAGTTGTCTATGTTTATCTTACTGATATATGAATTATTTTTATATTCTGAAATAAACCTTTAACTATATAATGTGAACATACTTTTTTACTCTATCATGTGTATAATACTTTCACTTTGTCAATCTATCACAATTTAGCTATATTCCAAATCCTAGTCATATAATCGCCAAAAGAGTCATAGTCAAATGAATCCAGACAAGCAGATAGTGTTTATTTTAATAAATATAGGGTTAAAATAAGAGAGATCTGAAACCTGGGAAAAATGTTTGAGCTTGAAGAAGAAGCAGGATACATCAAATAAATTAGTAAAATAATCAGAAAAAGCAAAGAAAATACTCTCAGATAAAGCAATACTCTAAAATTTAAAGGTAAACGGATTTTGAAGATTTTTGGATGGTTATCAATATCTCATACTCCAGAAGTGCAATGGCTGTATTTAGAGACCAATTAATTTGTCCTATAATAGATTGTTAGTAACAAGAATAGATTAATTTAAATAATTTGAGCAATAAACCTGAGGCCAGTGAGTCAGAAATGAGGAAATACAGACAAAGAATGCGTGCTTCTTTCTGAAGAAGCTTCTAGCAATGGAAAGGAATAACATGAGAAGAGGCTGATATTGCTATTTTGACTTTCCTTTTAAATAAACTGTTATTTATATGGGGATATTTTTCTGCTGTCAAATTGTTGTTTGCATATTTGTTTTTGATTTTTTAAGGTTTGTTCTTCACGGTGTAATAGTGTGTAGCAATGATTCCTACATGCCCCAGGGACACTGGGCAGTAGATTCATTATATATTTCAAAGGTATAAGATTATATTTATATTTAATGTTATTGAATTTAGTATTGTTGAGTTTATTCTTCACCTGCGTTATACATGTCTGAAAGACATTTCCAAATATTTCTTGGCTTAGAAAAGATGTCTGTAATACTTTCAACCTTCTCCCACAGTTTTGTACATAAAAACTATGTACAACTCCCACTATTTTAGGAATAAGATAAAACTTCAAATATCCTATAAGCCTTTGTATAGTACAAGGGGATTCCTGCCTTTCTCTCATGCCAGCTATCCTGGTCTCCCTCTCTGTCTCTCTCTTTTTTTTTTTTCCTTTAGTTCTTAAGCAAGCCTTGCTTCTTCCTGTCATAGTTGCCTGACAGTTCCTTAGAGTGTTTCTCCTTCCAGACTTCTTTTTTTTTGGTTAACTCTCTGAGGCTGTTTTCACTCTTGGTTGTTTAATAGCCTTCTCAGCATCTAGAATCACTCTTGAAATCATTCCTCAAAGCATAGAACATGTTAGCAGTGAAATTATAAAATAAACATGAGTGTATAATTTAATATATTAAAAAAGCCAATTTTGTTGAGGATCTGAAACTGCTCTAACATCTGTTATAAAAAACCTAAAGCTCTAAAATAATAAAAATCAAAATTGTATATGTCTCTATAGTAATCGGAAATTTAAAACAATCATATGAGAATATGCACATAAGACAAAAATAGTAATCTTAACGTTAACTTGTAAATAAAACTCTATGTATATTAAGCAAAAACAGAAATATGAGGGGGTCTTGGAGAGGGTAATTGGGAGATGGTGACAAAATGATTAATATAAAAAAATGCAATTGGAAATTTTTTTTTTTCCCAGCTTGAATTAATTCAGTAGTTTACTGTTCCTTTAGGCAGGAATTGAGAGAACTGAACTCTGTATTCATTGAATTATATGTCTTATCTATGGTGTTCTCTATTTTAGCCATTATTTTTTATACCTATTATTTTTGCTAATTGCTCTTGATGATTCTTTGTTTGGGTTTCATATTGCTAACATATTTTCTTACCTCTTTTAGTGGGTTTTTTACACCTGTTTTAAAATCTAGGTCCTTCTATGCTAACACGTTTGCTACTGGGTGGCATGTACAATCTATTTGTCATTTCATGTTTGTTTATTTGCTTTAGCTCCTATTCCTTGGTTCTACCGGCTATTCTCACAGTACATATTGTGGAGGGGCCAAAAACTAAAGGGTGATCTGCATCACCTTGAAATAATTCAAGGAGACATGACTGAGTGAAATATAGGGTGGAAAGTCACAGCAAAGATTTACTGTTACGTGGAATTTATCCTCCTCTTTTGTATCAACTCATTAAGCTACTGATATGCTCGGCACATCAGCTTTAGAATCTCAGGAAGAAGCTGCATTAGAGGAAGCGTTCTAGACTGTCATTCAGCAGCTATGGGAGTTTGGAGGGAGGGATGAGAAGACAGCTCAAAGCTGGTCAGCTCTTGTTTCCTCTGCAACTCTTTGCCTAAGCATGAGTTTACACTACCCACATTTTACCTCTATAGACACTATTCAAATGATCCTGGCCTTGCCAAAGGATTTGCAATAAAGGAACAAGTAACACTTTCTGTTTCTCAAAGCAAGTAACATAAGGAGCAAGAGAATTTAAACCATATTAAAAAAAAAAAAAAGAAATCTCAGCTAGGTGTGGTGGCTCAAGCCTCTAATCCTATCACTTTGGGAAGCTGAGGTAGGCAGACTAGTTGAGGCCAGGACTTCGAGACAGGCCTGGACAACATGGTGAAACCCCATATCTACTAAAAAAGACAAAAATTAGCCAGGCATGGTATTGCACACCTGTAGTCCCAGCTATTCAGGTGGCTGAGGCATGAGAATCTCTTAAACTTGGGAGACGGATGTTGCAGTGAGCCAAGACCACGCCACTGCACAACAGCCTAGGCAACAGAGCGAGACTCCTCTCAAAAACTTAATGAATTAATTTTAAAAAAAAGGAAATCTCTTCAAAGTTTTGCTTGCTACTTTTTTCAATTCTAAGATTTCCTTCAGAGATTTCTCTTCAGCTGGTCTTTGGGGAAGTTACCTGCACCCCGGACAAATTTACTCTCTTGTAAATTTCTTTCCCATTCTTTAATTGTTGCGCCTGTATATTTCTTGGCAGCAACTAGGCTCCAACATAAGCAATCATGAGTAATTTTCAAAAATAAAATAGAGCAGTCAGATCAAAGGCAGGAAGAGTTATACAGAGACTTTTGTTCAAATAGGGTTTTTTTGTTTGGTTTTGTCATTTTCATAGCTGACAGTGGGACTTTCAAATCCTAGCTTACAGTACAAAATCTTATTTTGGATGCAGAAATAGAACTGTCAGGGCCATATTGCAATATTAAATTAAGGAGTCCTTGCATACATGTTGCCTGTTTAGGCTTCTGAGATGTGGAGTGACTTGGATAAGGGCTATTTCTCAAAATGCTGTTTGTAATTACTTTAACATAAGAGAGAAGAACAATAACAAAATATTGGTCTTAGTTTGGGGAATTCTTGAAAAGAACAATATCATCATCTCTTTGTGAAATAAAATAGAAATCACATTGCATATCTTTAAATGTGCTCTTGAGTCTGTTTTGGTTTAGAAAGAATCAAAATACAGAACTTTCTCCTAAACAGTATACAATAGTTAAATCTGAATCACAGAACACATTAATTCCTATGCAGTGGTTATTTATATTTTCCTAAATTTTCTTAAGCATTTTTTTTGCAAGATAAAGAAGTGTAGTCAGTACTATATTAGCTTCTATTTTTTTGACTAAGTCTCAAAAGAAGACAAGCCAATGGAAATAGGTTTTCCTTTTTGATTTAATAGCCATCTAAACCATTGGGAATACTATTTACTCTATAATAGTGATTTTCAAAATTTAAGGTATATCAGAATCACTTGGAGGACTCATCAAAATACAGATGGCTGTGCTCCACCCCCTAAAGTTTCTGTTAGTTGTAGATCAAGGTGGTACTGAGGTAGAAGTTAGGACTAGACTCCAGACATGGGGCTTAAACACTGACCAAATTGAGGAGCAGCTAAAACAGATATGATGTGGAAAAACCTCCCCATAAAACAAAAGACTAGGGTCCAATGTCAGTTTACCATTGCCATGGCAACACCCAGAAGTTACTGCTCCTTTCCATACCAACAACCTGATAACCTGAAAGTTGCCACCATCATCCTAGACATTTCTGCATAAACTGCCCCTTAATTGCATATAATTGAAAGTAGGTATAAATACGAGGGCAGAACTATCTCTGGGCTGCTACTCTGGGCACATTGCTTATGTGGTAACCCTGTTCTGCAAGTACTTCTGCTGCTGATATGCACTGCCACTTCAAGGAAACTTGCTGTTTAGTAACATTGGCTCACACTCAAATTCTTTCTTGAGTGAAGCCAAGAACCCTCTTGGTCTAAGCCCCAATTTTGGAGCTTACTTGTCCTGCATCAGTACCTAAGAATTTGCAATTCTAAAAATATCCCAGGTGATACTAATCTGCCAGTCTAGAGGCTGCCTTTTGAGAGCCACTGTTCTGTAGAAAAGTACATGTGGAATAATTTCTGTGAGGCCTCTGATTCCTGGTCAAAGGGTGGGATGGTTTTATTATCTCTCTTTCTAATTCAGAAGATGAATTATAGCTTGACCCCTATTATTATTCTCACAGAAAATAGCAGTCCAGCAACATTCAGGTCTCATTCTAACCAAGACCTTTTACCTCAGAGCTATTGCATTGCACATAAATCCTGAGGTAGAAGACCTTGGCTTTGAGAATATTCTGACTTAGTTCAGTGATGAGAGAGTAGATAGAGGTTGCTTTGTTAGGCGGTTGCCTTCTTTTCCTTATTCACTGACTTCACATAAAGAAATTAATTAATAAATTACAATTTTTAGAGATTTTGAAATAAAAAATATTTCACCATTTTTCATTACTTTTAGACTTATTACTTTTGCCAAATTAATAAAAACATCAATCATTGAAAATTCTTAACGTGAATTTCTTTCCAAACAAAATTTGTTTTATTTTCTTTTCAGATAAAGTATGGCAAATGCAATCTTTGAATAGAAAAATTATATTTTCATAAGACTTTTTTTTGGGCTTTGATGGCCCAAGTGATTCTAGCTAAATTGTTAAATAAAAGGACACAATGAACAGGCACCATCAGTTACTATTTTTTCCCCCAAGTAAAAGCATTGTCTCTTCTTCAGATCTTTCTAGGGTAAAGGTAACTGAGAGACAGTAATGTGACCTCTGACATTATCTACATATGGACCTTATGCTTCTAAAATAAATTCAGAGCCCATTTAAGAATCATAAGATACTCTGAGAATAGCCAAAGACTACAAAATATAAATCACTTTCTTGCTTATTCTTCATAATTATAACATGTAATTTATATATAAATTACTTTTACAACTCTATAACTTTAATGAATGAAGAATATTATAAAGATTATGTTGTTTGATTTTTTCAAGTAAAATTTTATGATTTTTTTTTCCTGCATTTGCTATTTGTATTAGTGTGTTCAGGCTGCACTAGAAAATATCACTAAAAAAAAAAAAAAATGCTGTATCTCCAAATGCAGTCACATAAGGGGTTAGAACTCCAGCATATTAAGTTTTTACGGACACAACTCAACCCATAACAATATTATAACTACATAACATATTTTGGAATAAAATACTTTAAAAGATTGTTTGATATATAAAAAGTTCAATAATGCACTTACATTTTGCTTTCTAAGTGACATGAATGTCCTTTTTTAAAAAAAAAAAATCTTTTCTTACCTTGAATGTGCAACTTTTTTCACAGGCTAAATTTTTAACACCACATCACATTACAAGTTAGGAAAATGCATTTTCACACAAAAAACAATGGATTTTCAGAAAGTTTGGAGCCCACACTGGTTTCAAAATACATCTAACCTCTGATACATAGTGCTGAAATAATAGCCCTATGACAATCAAACCATTAAAGATAAAAATATTTCTTGAGTAAAATGTATTCACAGATTTGCCTTGGATTATTAAGAACCCAAAGCTATGTCAACTACATATCTATAGGCTTTTCTACAAGTTATTGAATCTCACTGAGTTTTGTTAATTAATTTAATTCATGTTTTTAAAGAATAGAGGAAAGAAAGAAAACAAAAGAGAGAGAAATAATGCAAACCTTAAGCACAGGATTGTTTTAAAAAATAAAATTATAAATCAAGGACTATCTCTCTCTTTTGTTTTCTATCCTATTCCCAACAACGTAAACAGAGTTAAGCAAGTAGTAGATGTGCAAAAAATATATTTAGAGATTTAATTAATAAAAACATTCATCAAATTAATATACATTTATGGTCAAAAAAATTAAACAAAGAAGGGTTTATAGTGAAAATCAAGAGTCTCTTGCACCATCCTATTACATTCCTGGTTTGACCCTCAGAAACCATTACATTTATTTTTAGCAGTTCTTTTAGGTAGAGACCTTCATATGTTTAAATAACATGCTTTTACTGTTTTTTTAAAATTATAACTTTGAACTAATTTTACTGGTTTTCTGCTATAATGATGAAGTTAGGGTTAAACTCTCCCTCCTAGCCTCAAGAAATCTTCACATCTCAGCCTCCTGAGTAGCGGGAACTACAGGTGCCCACGACCACACCCTAATAGTTTTTTGTATTTTTAGTAGAGACTGGATTTTGCTGTGTGGTCCAGGCTGGTCTCAAACTCCTGGACTCAAATGATCCTCCTGACTCGGCCTCCCAAAGTACTGGGATTACAGGCATGAGCCACTGTGCTAGGCCTGAATCTTGCTCTTATAATTAAGTCATTGCTCTTCCTTACTTTGAATAGCCTCTTCTAATTAGTTCTTTTCTTCCAAATGAGATGTGTATCACCCATCTTCAAGTATCTTGACCTAATATTTCTATCTACTCTCCAATTTATCTTCTTTCATTAATTGCAAATTCTTCAAAAGAGTTATTTTGTATTGACACTTTTTCATTCCTTCTGTATGATTAATTACTTTACCTTACCTGACAATCCTACGACACTAATGTTTGCTGCCTGAGTCTTGAAACAGATACTCATCTGCTCTTCCTCTCTCTTTTTACTTTAAGTTATATCATTCCCTCTAGGCATTTGAATTGCCTAACTATGTACTCTCACTCAAAATATTTAGTTAGATTTTTCCACACTTTCTAATCTAAATATTGGGTATTGATATTGGAATTCCTCAGAGTTCAGTGCTTGAATCTCTTTGTCTGGTTAATTTGTGCTACTACAACAAAACAATGAGACAGGGTAATTTATACAGAACAGAAATTTGTTTTCTCACAGTTCTAGAGGCTGCTAAGTTCAAAATGAAGGCACTGGTATCTGGTGATGGCCTTCTTGTGTCATCTTCACATGGCAGAAGGTGGAAGGGCAACTAGGACAAGCTCCTTCTGTCAATCCTTCTTACAAAGGCACCTACTCCCTTTCATAAAAGGGGAGTCCTCATGGCCCTATCCCCTCTTAAAGACCCTACCCTACTATCATATTGACAATACCTGAATTTTGGAAGGGAAACATTCAGACCATAACACCTTTTTTTGAATCTCTACTTACACTCACATCCTGTGTGATTTCATTGAATTTTGAAATTACCTATATGTTGTTATCAGTTAAATACAACATGTTAAAGTCTTAACTTTCAGTATCCATCTAAAACCTGTGACTTACAGGAGTAAGGTGGTATCTCATGTGCATTTCCCTGATAGTTAGAGATGTTGAGCATTTTTTCACGTGTTGGTCATTTGTATATCTACTTTTGAGAATTGTCTGTTCATATCCTGTGCCCACTTTTTGATGGGATTATTTGTTTTTCTCTTCCTGATTTGTTTTAGTTTCTTGTAGATTCTGGATATTAGTTCTTGGTCAGATGCATAGTTTGTGAATATTTTCTCCCACTCTGTGGGTTGTCTGTTTACTCTGCTGATTATTTCTTTTGCTGTGCAGAAGATTTTTATTTTAATTAGGTTTTATTTATTTATTTATTTATTTATTTATTTATTTATTTCATGTGATTTTGGGTCGTTAGTCATGAACTCTGCCCAAGGCAATGTCTAGAAGTGTTTTTGCGATGTTATCTTCTACAACTTTTATGGTATAAGGTCTTAGACTTAAGCCTTTGATCCATCTTGAGATGATTTTTGTATAAGGTGAGAGGTAGGGATCCAGTTTCATTCTTCTACATGTGGCTTGCCAATTATCCAGTGCACTTTAGCCTTGGTGACAAGAGTGAGATCCTGTCAAAAAAAAAAAGAAAAAAGAAAAAAGAAAAAAGATTCAGTGACAGGTATAATGCATATTTTGATGATGAAATCAGTTAATTGCTGGTACACACTTAGAACAATGCTTACCACAAACTAAATGGGCATTAAGTGTGCACTTTTGTGGCATTAACTGACAAATCTTCAAGCTCATTCTAGACTTTCTTTTAAAAGTCTCCATCATTTACCACTCTAATTCTGCTTTTTCCCACCAAATAATTGTTGAATCTAATTTTTGGTAGCTCCACTCTTACTCTTTTCATTGTTATGGGTTTATACTTAACCTATTAATTTAATTATTAGTTTGCTTGCTTCTACAGTGGGTATGTTAAAACCAATATGTGATCACCATCAGTAACTAGAGTCTTCGTTTATAAATGTGACTTTATTTATTATATTTTGTTTTTATTTTTCTGTCTTAAAGATATAAAATCTAAATCACAGAGTGCTAAAGTGATTTTTTTTCCCTAAAGTCAACAAGTTAAAAGAAGTAAACTGCATAACTAAAAATTCTAAATGTTTCTGTATGATTCTATACAGAAGTCACTTTATGACTAGTTGTAAAACTAGGTAAAAAACTAAAACTGGAATTTCTTTCTTCAGTTTTCTAAATGCTTGGGAACTTTTCAAGCACTTAAAAAGACATTTTGCATCAATGCATAAATTGCATAAGTCCAATTAGGAAAAAAAAAATAGAACCATTAGATTTGTCCAATCTACTAAATCATAGTCAACAGCCACGGGTCAAAAAGGCTCTGAACATAAGTGTTGTGGTTACCTTTTAAAGTCGAATAACACCAGTCAAAGAGGAAATAATAGCCATTTCTTTTTAATGCCTTAGACGTTCATAACTTAAGAACTCTTTAGTTTGGAGGCCTCATTCTTTCTGGTATATAATTAAATACCTTAATGGTAAATCTTTCAGGATGTGTCATTAATCCTAGTTCTCTGTAACAAAACTATTGGCTGCCTGCAAAATATATTTGCTGGCATATTACTGTGGTAAATATACTGAACTCTCTGTCCAAGATTCCTTCAAACCAATACTGATCATTAGTCTCCAAATATAGCACTGTTTTCCTAAGCGGGAGAGTGAGCTGTGGAAGCTGATCCTGCTGTACATTTGGCCCTGCACGCAGTTATCAATTTGAGCAAATGGAAAAATAGAAAATCAAAAAGCTGCTCAATAATCTAAATTTGGAGAAAACAACCTTTAGTGTTTCTGCCCAGCAGCACAGTATCCAAATTTCTTTCTTCAATATATTCCATATCAATAGGCTACTGTTTTAATAAAAGGCAACACCGAAATTAAGTCAGTTCAGCATCAGTAAAATCAACTTAATAAATGAGTAGGGTAATGCCTCCAACTATGTTTAAATTAACTTGCCTGTTTCTAATTGGATTCAACTTATTTTAAACATGAGAATATTTGGTTTAAACTATTTAAACAGTTATATGTGTATAAGATAGAATACAGCCATGCTTCAAAGACTATGACATCAGATACAAATCATAGTAAGTTTTCATAAGTTTTTCAAAGGTCAACAATGACCGGAAAGTTAAATGAGACTAGGCAAAACTATAGAGAAAATACCTAGAATTCATATTGACCTTTAAATCAATAAAATAAAAATAATGAAGTTCTTACTTTTTGCTTTTTCCATATGGACAGCATTTTGGAAAGTTCCAAACAACAATATACAAAGTAAGAAAGCTCAGTGGGGCTAGATACACAGAGCTGGTGTTAGAACATTAACAATTTATGCAGGAAAAGCATTGTCAAAGAATGTGCTACAAGCAATCTGTGTGATTAAAAAAACAAACAAACAAACAAACAAAAAAACATTGATTCTATGGACAGACAATATTAGCTTTTAATCCCAGCTCAACATTATCTGGATATGTTACAACTAGGGAATTCGTTTAAATTCTTGGGACTTTAGTTTCCTCGCTTAGTTATCACTAAGTGACAGAATGCTTGTGGGGATTTAATGAGAGAACATTTGTAAAACCCCCTACCATAGTACCCAGAATAAATAATATTTTCAATTGATCCAATAAGAATATTAGATTTTATTTTTATGTGTATCTACACATATATCCATGGTGGTAATATTTGTCTTGCTTGACCTTTCTAAACCTTCTAGTGCCTATACCAGTAAATGACTTTTCAATTTTACTATTTATTATTAGGATTCAAAGGTCACAGACTCCAAGCAACCTTGATCATTGCTGTTCCATTTAGAATTAGTATGAGTAAAATAGAAATTTAAGTCCAAATATCACTAAACTTGATTTCAATAAATAAATATTCAACAAATTCAATGAAGAATATTCTTTTCAATTTATTTTATGTGTTTAAATTAACTTTCAACTTGTTTAAGCAGAAACAAAAACAGGGCAATTGAGCTTGTTTTGGTAACTTTTCATGAGAAATAAAGGCCGTTAACCAAACTTATGTGCATTAAATTACCCAGGTCTCAAGACACTGTTTCTATTACTCATACAATGACCATTTATTTCAGGTCAGTGTTTGGTACTGTAAGAAATTATATCATCCTCAGCTGATATCTGGTTCATAGAGATATGTTTGCATTTCTTGCATAATTTTTGTTTATTATATATGCTATAAGATTAAAATAGATCTATGTATCTGTCACTGGAAACTTGGCTGAGTCTGAGTTAATCATTATCCCTTTTAAGCAAAAGCAGGGCAGTAGCAAGACCAGGCAGGTCATGCCTATCTAGTGGCCAAGAAGCATAGGCAGATTTGCTGAGCTTCCTGCTTACCTGGAGCATGACCATAATGTAAAAAGCATTGTGAGAAACACTGACAGACCCACGGGAATTGCTTTGACACACAAAACCAAACCTTAAAAACTAAAAACAATGTAAGTAGTCTTGCCTGATTCTAGGTTTCACTTTTCTTGATTTCAGTTATCTGCTGTCAACTTCTGCTATAAAACTTGCCTTGGTCTCTCACTCTGCCTCATGCCCTTCAGTTGAGTTCTTTCTTCTGAGGAGGCAAGAATTGAGATTGCTGCAGACCCATGTAGATTTGCTGCTGGTAACACTACAGTCAACTCCAGCTCAACTTCCCACCAATGTTTTCAGTCAGATAATGTCCCAACAGAACATCACAGGACTAAAATACAAAACAGATCACTCATTATGTAGCAAACAAAAATTTACTAAATATATCGTAATTTTTCTATTTGCTGTTTTTTTTTTTAATACTTTAAGTTCTAGGGTACATGTGCAAAATGTGCAGGTTTGTTACCTATGTATATATGTGCCATGTTGGTGTGCTGCACCCATTAACTTGTCATTTACATTAGGTATATCTCCTAATGCTATCCCTCCCCCCACCCCCTCCCCACAATAGGACCTGGTGTGTGATGTTCCCCTTCCTGTGTCCAAGTGATCTCATTGTTCAATTCCCGCCTATGAGTGAGAACATGCAGTGTTTGGTTTTCTGTTCTTGTGATAGTTTGCTAAGAATGATGGTTTCCAGCTGCATCCATGTCCCTACAAAGGACACAAACTCATCCTTTTTTATGGCTGCGTAGTATTCCATGGTGTATATGTGCCACATTTTCTTAATCCAGTCTGTCACTGATGGACATTTGGGTTGATTCCAAGTCTTTGCTATTGTGAATAGTGCCACAATAAACATACGTGTGCATGTGTCTTTATAGCAGCATGACTTATAATCCTTTGGGTATATCCCCAGTAATGGGATGGC
Organism: Rhinopithecus roxellana; assembly: GCF_007565055.1. NCBI lineage: Eukaryota > Metazoa > Chordata > Mammalia > Primates > Cercopithecidae > Rhinopithecus > Rhinopithecus roxellana. The sequence continues at coordinate 25,638,119 of NC_044569.1, forward strand.
TGGGTCAAATGGTATTTCTAGTTCTAGATCCTTGAGGAATCGCCACACTGTTTTCCACAACGGTTGAACTAGTTTACAGTTCCACCAACAGTGTAAAAGTGTTCCTATTTCTCCACATCTTCTCCAGCACCTGTTTTTTCCTGATATTTTAATGATCGCCATTCTACCTGGTGTGAGATGGTATCTCATTGTGGTTTTGATTTGCATTGACTTCATTTTTAGGCCACTATTACTAAAACCTGATCTGTCCATAGAAGCCTTATCCTTCCATATATTGAAGTGTTATGAGTGAAAAGGGTAGATTTCCAGTTTTTCTAAATAACCCTTCAGGTTTTTCTATTTGTCTTTTAATTTGTCCAGCTTAGTCAGGTGCCCCTCCCCTTGCTCCCTGCCTAGTTGCTGATGTCCACTGCAGTAGTCATCCTCAAAGTCATGCATACTCTGTCTCTCTCAATAGACATGTTAGTTTCTAGAGGATGAAGACAAGGGTCCCGCATATCCAGCGCAGTGCCAGAAAAATAAGAGAAACTTATGCATTTTTGATAAAATAATTCATAAACGGGCAAGTGAATGACTGAGTGTGTTAGCATATAAAATGCTATTTTCTTTTCAGCTAAAGATCAAATTCTATAGATCTCTTGATTTCATTCTTTCTTAACCATGTGATTCCAATCGTTTTCCAAATTACTGGAAGAAACCCAAGATAATGTATTAAAAAACTAAATTATAAGAGCCTTACCTTATTTCTCTTTTCTGCGAATTTCTTTTGCTAGGTTTCATACAATCTGAAGTGGCCCATTGGCCAGAATTTTATTAAGCCACTTTACCAATCTTTTATTTGACAGCTTAGGAAAAGTGCATCACTACTAGGGTAAGAGAGCAACAAAATAATGGACTCTTCCTCAAGGCAGAGGGTAGTGCACTGGGTATTGTTTGCACATATTACACTGACTTTACATTTTAAGCATCCAACATGGTAATTAGAGTAGTATTATGAAAATTTCCTTTTTGCCATTCTTTTTGTGTTGCTACTGATCAATTTGAAATATACTGCTTGAATTTTAAATGGCTCTTCAAGTATGGATTAGACTTTTTTTTTAAGTTTTAGGTTTTCAAATCTTGTGTTTTTGTAAACAATATCTAGCATTGGTACACACAGAAGAGACCATCCAAATCAATTAAGTCCATACGGAAAAGAGACTATTTCTTTTGTAATAGACGAAAAAGAACCATTCTTTGTTTCTCAATGTTTTCTAATGAAAGACATACAATACAGTATACATGAATTTGTGCCAATATAATGACTTTAGTCCATTAACCTGAGCTCTGAGCTATTCTTAGACATTCCTAAATTGTCAGCTAACCACCTCAAAAATACTTGACAGCAGAAAACTAGCTGTAAAAATTTAGAGTGAGAATTCATAACTGCATTAAGTATAGTTAAACACATTTAGCAATATATAATCAAGTGTTAAAAATAATGGAAATGAAATGGCACTTGTCAAAATAGATATTTTATGAATTGCTTGTTTCAGGTTTTTTTTTTGTCATGTTCATAATAAAATGTAATTCAATAGACTTGGTCAGTAAAATTAGTTTTCCACACCATTGATGTGATCCGTTAAACATTTTCTAAGTTTGATGATAAATTTAGAAGTTCTAAAAACTTTTTTACATATAATATTTTAAAATCATTTAACAAATGGCAAGGAAAGTTGAATATTCATTTCTTTCCCATTCCTTTTGACAAAAATAGCCTGATCATTCCCTTTGGCCTGACTAAATTTTAGCCAGGTTTTTTTTTTTTTTTTCTTTTCCTGACTCTAGGCTCCTACCTCCCTTTTGTTCAGAGCATTTACTTTATAAAACTTATTATTACAAATCCTTTCTCTGCTCCTTTAAAATGTAAAATAATCTGTTGCCATTTTTACAATGCAGAATTTTCTTTCTCATTTACCTGGAATCCATCCCCTTGAAATGTAATAATCAAGAAAGAATCCCTGTCTTCCCATCCCTGTGGGAGGGTAGGAGACCAATGTCATGAGTGGCAACTAGTAAACACAGATGGTCTAAGCACACTGACCTAGGTCCCCATTAGCTCCTCCAGCACTTTTCCATTTGTTCAACTCCAGGGTTTAAAAATCTTCCCATCTATTATTTCCACGAGAGTTGAGTTTAGTTACTCTTCTCTATTGCAATAGTCTTGTCTCCTGTGGCAATGCTCTTAAATAAATTTTTTTCTTGCCTATTAAACCTGTCCCACGCAATTTCTCTTTGATACTTTAAACTTTATTATGACAATTTGTACCTGTTTCCTTTTCTACATTTTCTATTTCTTGTCCTTACTATCCGCTAGGTAATATGGTATAAGTTAGAAAAATTGTAAGACTTTGAAGAAAAGTAATGTGTTTTTCTTCTTTTTAATCAGTTAATGTTTCGTAATCAGTTAAGGCTCTCTCCTCAAGTCAGTTGAAATTTTTTTTTTTTTGGGTCAGTGACATACATATGTGTATAGACCATATAAGAGCTTCTTAAGGAATGCATACTTATTTCCGGTGTTATGGAAGATTATATTAAGTAATACTTAGATAAGCATATTTTATTTTAATAGTTACATGTTTATTTTAATATTGACATTTAATATTATATTCAGTTTATTTTTTAACTTTATCGGCACAAAAGCAATTGCATTTAAAATATATACTCCAGTTTTACCAAATATGCGAAGGGGATGCAGGAAGGACTGGTGTTCGGGAAATACTCTCTTACCTGTGATGGTGAGGTTCTATGATGCCGTGATTCCTGTCCCACAGGTGTGTAAACTCCTCTAAGAAATAATTAACAATTATTAAAAATATTCTAACAATTCAATTTCTGATATGAAGAAATTTTTATCCATAGATACATTTAACAACTGATATTTATGTGATACTTAATTAATTTTTGACATCAAATATTTATTAAGACCAACTATAAGTCGAAAGTGTTCATGATTTTGGAGAGATAAAAATTACAATAAACTGATCTGCCCTGAAGGTGTTGTAGCTGAAGGGGTCAAAAAATATGTCAGGAGAAAATCAGCAGGCAATTAAAATTACATGTAGTAATGAGATTCCTTGGAAGATGACGTACAATAATGAAGAAATTGTGAGATATTTTGTACCTGGAGTACAATGTAAAGAAATGTCTTCCTTCTTTCCTTGGCAAAGGATCCAGCTTCCAGCTTTTACCAAGGCAGCAAAGATATGGAAAGCTATGACATATCTAGATACAAGGAGATTTATGGAGTTGTTTATTGGTATGAAGAAAGAGATTAGCTATGCAGATTGATATTCACTGCCTTTTATGCATTGCAAAGTAATTTAAGTTTTAATTTCATTTAGCTTTTATCTTAATACCATTTATGTCTTCCCATACCTTTTCCTTCTTTTTAAAATGTTTAAGTTTTTTTATGTTTCTTGTAAAGAATAAGAGATGCTTTTTATTCAGTCTTGGGTTTATTTGGTAATTATGTGTGAAAGTATCTGTCTTATACTTATTGTATTAGCCATAAACTTAAATTTATTTTATGCCATCTTTTAAAACAGCTTTATTAAGGTATAATTAACATAGAGTAGGCTGCGCTGATTATAGTATATACAAAGCCAACAACACAATTATTACAGGTGTTACCTATCAACTCAAAGGTTTCCTTATGCTCCTTAGGAATTCCTTCCTTCCTTAGGAATTCCTTCCTTCCACATCCCACACCAATCATTGATCTGATTTTTGTCGCTATGGATTATTTTGCATTTTCTTGTTATATAAATTAATCATACACTAAACATTACTTAGCTGTCCAGTTTCTTCCATTCAACGTAATTATTTTGAGATTTATCAACAAAGTTAGTGTAGAAAACATTTATTCCTTTTTATTGCTAGTATTCCATGTATTCCATGACTTATTCATGTTACACTACATATTCATCCATTCACTTGTTGAAAGAGGTGAATAAAACTGCTATGATCGTTTGGAGGGTCACATGCTTGCATGTCTCTTGATAAATACCAAGAAGTGGCATGATTGGGTCATAATTTAGGTATGATTAACTGTTTAAGAAATTAACAAATTGTTTTTCAAAGTGGTTAAACAGTTTTTAATTTTAACCTGAAGTGTATGAGAGTGCTAGTTCCTCTTCATCCTTATGAAGAGTATGTTCAATTTTAGCTATTTTTATAGGTAGGTATGGATTTTTTTTTCTTATTGTTGAGATTTTCTCAATAATAGTCTTTATGTATTCTGGATAAATATTCTTCATTAAATTTTTTTGCAGTGTGGAACTTGTGTTTTTATTTTTTTAATGTATTTTAAATGGCAGAAAATTTTTAATTTTGATAGATGTATATTTATAATTCTTTTCAATACTTTGACCCACCTCCACAGACTCTATTTATACATACATTAGGCTAATTGAAATTGTACTTCCACTTACTGATGCCATGCTTTGTTTATTTATTTATTTTTATTCCGTTTTTTTCTCTGTTTTATTTGGGATAGTTACTCTTGCTATAGCTTCACGTTCTCCCATCTGTTCTACTAAAAACCTAAACTTCCACTAATTCCATCCAGTGTATTTTTCATCTTAGTCACTGTAAATTTCCTCATTGGAAGTACAATTTGGTCTTTCCTATTAATTTTCATGTTTCTACTTATGAATATATGGAATACAGTTATAATATCTGTTGTAATGTACTTCTCTGCCCATGCTAAAATCGGTGTCAGTTCTGGAGATATTTCACTCCATGATTTCTCTCCACATTATGGGTTCAAGTAAATGAAAAATGTAAAATTTGTTTTGATGGATACTGGTTATGTTTTATATGTATAATAACTAATCAGTTTTATTCCAAAATGTAATTATGTTACTTGGAACCAATTTGATTCTTTAGGAATTTTTAAATTAAAATTGTATCTGATTTTTTCTTTTTTTTGGACAGAATTTTTGCTCGTGTAGCCCAGAGTGGAATGCAATGGCCTCTTCTCGACTCACTGCAACCTCCGCCTCCCAGGTTCAAGCTATTCTCCTGCCTCAGCATCCTGAGTAGCTGAGATTACAGGCATGGGCAACCATGCCCGTCTAATTTTGTATTTTTAGTAGAGACAGGGTTTCACCATATTGGCCAGGGTAGTCTCAAACTCCTGACCTCAGGTGATCCACAGGCCTTGGCCTCCCAAAGTGCTGGGATTGCAGGTGTGGGCCACCATGCCTGGCCCTTAATTAAAATTATTAGGTAATACCAGAACAGTTTCACTAGGGAAAATTATTTCCCACTGCTGAGACAAGACCCTTCTGTGTACACTATCCAATATCCCAAGAACTATAGGTCCTTCCAGTCTGGTTGGTGGGAATAGGCACTACTTCCAGTCCTGGACGAATGCTGTTCTCAGTGGTTCCTTCCTAGTCCTAGGTGGTTTTCTCACCTTGTAGAGGAGATGCTTCAGTCTTTGCAGTTTTCTCTCTGTGCATGCTCTCAGATACTCTAGGCAGTCTCCCCAGCCTCCCAACTCCATCTCTTCATCTCTACAGGTCTGCTATTTTATGTCCGTTTTCCTTATCCATTAATAGAGAAACATGCTCATCAATTATAAAAAGGCAAAGTGAGGAGAAACAGAAAATGAGACACTGAATTCAGTAGCCAGAAGGAAGAAAATTATGAAGAAACCAACATGAAGTGAATTTAAGAGGACAGCTTAACTGTGGGCCATCCTTTGCTGGTCTTGCAACATAGCTAGAGAGAACACACACTTTCTTAAGCATATGGCATTTTAAAAAATACATGAATCCATTAATTCTCTATGCTCTGCTTTTTGTGTGCCGTGTTTTAACCTGTTTCCTTTAGTTAGTTCATGAATTTTCCACTCTATTTTATTTTGTTGATTCGGTTTCTGTTTACTCTTAATCCACCTTGTTCTATGTTTTCCTTCCCCCTTATGCTGTTGCCCTTAACTCAGTGCAAATATTCAAATTTGCTGATGTAAATCATAGCTGACTATACTTGTAATCTAATCATCATCTGGAGTAAATATATCTAAATGTAAAATGTCATGTACGTAAACCAAATTATGTTATAAATAATTTTAGCAAAAATTACTACTACTGTGACAGAATATTTAAGCACTTACTAATTGATAAAAGCCCTTAAAATTCAAAATATTTTAACAGTTTATATCAGAAAAGAAATTTCATAAGGTTTCATTGGTGCTTTTGTATAAAAAGTAAAACATTTGTTTGCAACTCAATCTATTCTCAGGACTACTTTTGTTTTTGTCTTTCTTGAACTACTGTTTTCTTATGCATTGAAAATATTTGAACTTTGGATCCTCTGATAAAATCCATTGTACAAAATTTTACAAATGTCATTTTAGGAAACATTTTCTTTTTCTCTAAAAGCTACGATAAAGAAAACAACTTTACGAAACCATTTGTAGACATAAAAATTTAACAAAAAAATGAATTTTTAAACTTTCTTCAATGACTTTTATTTGTTAATTTATATATGGCTGTCTTTGAGATGAAAGAACATTAGTTTTTCCATTACAGAAAGTATGCCTTCCAATGACAGACACTTTTTAAGTGGAGATTGAGATTACCCAAGAGGATTAGGGGTAACTTCTATGGAAACCTGAATTGTGGTTTCTATTTATAGAATCCTAGATCTACAAAAAAAACCAAAAAACCAACAACAACAAAAAAAAAAACCATGGGCAACAAGTTTTACACAATGATATAGAAGTTCCTGTCATGTGATACTTTTTCCCACCTTTCTGTTTTAACTTCTTAGTACCCAGTGGACAATTTTTCTTTTACCCCAGCTCATGTCAACACTGATCTTCCAAGGGGTGTCAAGTACAGTGTATGTTAATTTTGTTCCCAGCTTAACCTTGAAGCAACTAGAATTTTTTCCTTATCCTTTTATCTGGCCCAACTTTCTTAAGACTCTTTCAGTGAATTTTTAATCAATCTATGGTAACAGATTATGGCGGGCCGAAAATAATAATAGTGACATACTTTATCATGGAAATAAATAATTATATAAAGTTTGTATGAATGTTCTGAATGTTCTTGATAAAATGCACACACACAAATAATGTTTACCTTTCGCTGATATTTGTAAAGTGTTGGTGGAAGGATCTTAATGGATGTGACCATGTGCCATGCACTGTGCTTGAACTTTACATATACATCCTTTAAAATTGTGATACATTTCAAAATGCATACTAACAAAAGGTAAGATAGAGATTAAGACTGAAATTCATGGGTAAAAACTTAGATTATGAAGAGAGAGTGACATATGTTTGTATCCCCTTAGGCAAAGTCAGCTAGCATTTAGGCAACAGATGGATCATATACACACTGACATTGATGGAATTCTGGGATTGAGTTTTTGACAAAGACAGACTATTATCAAACAATGAATTCATCAAGGACATCCTCATCATTAGACATGTGTGCCTTCAATTTTGGGAAAGAAAACATATTACAGCAAGATTAGCATTCAGTAGCATTAAAATCATTGGATTAGACTTTTCAATCCTCTTACTCTTAATTTTGTGGACATTGAGTTATGCTAACTTGCGTAAGATGGAAAGCCACACCTATTGCTATGTGATCATATTTGTTAAATGTAAAAGGTGTTTTTATTTCAGCTATAATTTTAATTTTCACTCTTGAACAGTGAGTTCCCATTTCTCTAAAATTATACAAAAATTATTGCTATTAAGTGAAAATCTTAGTTGTGATGAATCTAAAACCAGAGTGAACATTGAAAAATTTTTTATATTAAAAATGTATCAGTTTTTGTGATTTTTTTCCCCAGTTAATGATAATAAGGAAAATAGAGAAATCATTTACATTTATCATTTCCCTTAAGCTCACCTTTCTCCCATATTGTCAATTGAGTTCATTAGTCAGTACAACATCCAGAATTTCCATGTCATATATAACAATCCCCTCAAAATTATGTTCTTCTTAGGTAGAACTAACATCTCATGTTTATGCACAAATTCCTTTTTTTTTTTTTTTTTTAGTGTGTGTGGTCGTTATGCTTTTTACTAACTTCCAGAACTAATTTACAGTAACGCTAATCAATAGATGAAAATAGAATATGATCTCTTATTCAGGTGAAATGATTTTATTTAAGGGGTGCCTTCTGAACACATACTATGAATCTAATAGAGATGGTGGATTTATAGAGGAAGCATTGTATAATGTACAAGGTAAAGAAGAAATATAGTTTTGCTACTTCAATAATAATCTTGTTATTTAACTTTGAAAAAAATATTTTCTGATTGTCAATTTTCTACTTCTGAGAGGTACTTCAAACAAGGAAACCTTTCAGCATTTCCACCTTAAAATTATTCAATCCAATTTTGCAGTAAGACATGAAAAACAACTATAAGTTTCATTCAATTTCTTCTTTCTCTATCAGATAAAAATCCTTCAAATCTATATGGAGTTGACATGATAAATTAAAAATACCTACATAGAAAGATCTTGAGACTGTTTTATGGTTGTAATCACCCTGTTTCTGCTCCTATTTTATGCCTTTTGTCTATATGAATAACTTCTATACCATTAGATCATTTTAATTAATTTAGGCAGCATGCTATTGTCAATGTTTAAAACAGGTGCCTCAAATGCCAATATTCTACTCAAGATTTAAGATTTCAAATTTCAAATTCACCTTTTCTTCATTAAATCGTGAGCTATTTTCCCCTGATATCATCTGTTTTTGGACATTGTCTCTGGCTATGAATGAATTTGCTTTTCATTCTCTTTCCTCCCTAAAATTCAGAACTTGCTTCCTTTGTGCTATTTTCGGATTCATTTGCCTCTCTGAACCCAATATTTTCAGCTGTCTTAGCTAACAGCTCCCACTGTTAGATAAAATTCTGTGAAACCCGATTCTTACGTTACTTCATATGATATATTTCTGGGCCCACACTGGACCTGTGTATACAGAGATTTAAATTCAAATGTTTCTGGGCTTTGAACTTTCATAATTTTCATTAATTATGTAATGGACGAAATGTAATTTAGGTATTGCCTTTTAGAGAAGCATGCCCTGAACTCACCCCACATCCTTACACACTTAGTAACTCAAAGTTAAGTTATATAAGTATGCTCACTTTAGAACAACACGTCCAGTCTCTGTCAGTCTCCTTCGCTGTTCTTTCCTTTTATTTTCTTCCCTATTAGTTTAAGTTATTCATGCTAAGAAAAAAGAAAATGTATGAAAACTAGTGAACATTCTGATAAAGGTTTCCAAAGGGTTAGAGAATGTTTCTGATAAAGACCAAGATTTACCTGTGTAGGGGCAGGGTGTGGTGGCTCACATCTGTAATCCTGGCACTTTGGGAAGCTGAGGTGGGTGGATCACTTGAGGTTAGGAGTGCAAGACCAACCTGACCAACATGGTGAAACCCCATCTCTATTAAAAATACAAAAAAATTAGCTGGGCATAGTGGTACACACCTGTAATTCCAGCTACTCGGGTGCTGAGACAGGAGAATCGCTTGAACCCCGAGGTGTGGGTTGCAGTGAGCCGAGATTGCACCACTGCACTCCATGCTGGGTGACAGAGTGAGACTCTGTCATAAAAAAAAAAGTAGAAACATAAAATTACAGAAAATTGGAAGTAGCTGGAAGTAGGATATGCCAAATTGTGATGCCTACATAGATAAAAACTTTTATTTAGATGTATATCAAATATAATAAAGTCATTTTCCCTTATTTTCAGATAAAAATTAGACCTAATATCAGAAATCTTTGTCATCATAAAATAATGTACATATAAAAATATGCTAATATATCAAATAAAATGTATTTATAATAATTCAAGTTGATTTACAAGACAATTCACTGTTTTTGTTTGTTTGTTTGAGACAGAGACTCTGTTGTCCAGGCTGGAATGCAGTGGCACAATCTTGGCACACTGCAGCCTCCACTCCCTGGGTTCAAGGAATTCTCCTGTCTCAGCCTCTCAAGTAGCTGGGATTGCAGGTGCCCACCACCACACACAGCTAGTTTTCGTATTTTTAGTAGAGACAGTGTTTCACCATTTTGGCCAGACTGGTATGAAACTCCTGACCTCAAGTGATCTGCCTACCTTGGCCTCCCAAGGTGCTGGGATTACAGGCGTGAGCCACTGTGGCCAGTCAGTTATCTTATATGTAGAAAAGAATACATATCATCCAAACATATGTTTTGACAGGAAATTAAAAAGACACCTTTTATTCTGTGATCACCAATGACAAGACTCCTATGATTCTATTTTAATCTTTTTATTATTCAAATGCTTCACACTGCTTCCTCCTAGTATCAACTCATCACCTCTTTCATAACAGCATCACAGAATAAAAGAGACACGCAGGCAGAAATCGGTGAATAAGAGTCTGCTGAGAGAAAGAAATCATGTATTTTTTTTACTTCTTTAACATTTTCTAATTCTAGAATGGATTTCACATTTTAAAGTTCACGTGATATCAAGCAGAACCAAAACAATTTAAAAATATAGAAGCCTGAATACCTAAAAACAAGATCTATTTGCTTGGTACATGTAAGCATTTATCCACTTATTTCAATACATGAACAGAGCTTATATACAATAACTGACAAATGCTCTTGTTTATATATAAAGCTTTTTTTCACCCAAAACATGTTAGATTATTATGCTCTTCATTGCAAGTAAAAAGTTAATAGAAATAAAGAGAAGTCATTGTGTTATAAAAAGAAAAAAGTAGCATTTATGCATTAACTTCTCCTGACCTTGTGTGTAGAATAACTCACCACCACAGTGCCTTAGTGAATAGCCAGCATCATTAATGACAGGCTAGCCTCCTTCCTCAAATTTGCTGTTACTTACAGCTCTTTAAATGATACCATTTTATTTATCACGGTATAGTCAGCTAAATGCTTCAATTCCATGTTCAACGTAAACTCCTCTTTATCTCCTTGGTGCAGGATAGACCTGGTACTCCAGTGGGTTTGCAACAGGGAGTTGCAGTCTCACAAACACTCTTCCTTTTGGGGGCTTACTGTGCTATGTTTGTGTTTGGGAGAAGAGAGAGGAGAAAGATATCCCCAGTTAACTAACAGGAGTCAGCTCCATGTTACACTCTCCTATATTACATGATTTTAATCTTGCAATCTCCTTCTCAACGTGTAGCTTTCATTTGATCCAAGACAACCGAATTCTCAACCATGCTGAGCAGAATTTACTTAGCACACACACACACAAACTGTGTTACCCTTGCCATATCAAATGCGGCTATTTCCTCCTTCAACTCTTTCATGCCTCCTTTGCTCCATCTTCGTGTTCCAGCAGCATCAGACACTCTACCAGTCCAGTGGCTCACTAACATTTTTCAAAATGTATTTATAAGTACTTAATTTAGTTAAATGAATTAACTTTTTACAGTGCCACCCACATTTTTCTTGGGAGAAAAAAGAGGAAACTGATAGCATCTACTTTCAAGTTCTGTGTTTCTCCAAGACTGTGCACCCACGATCTCTTCCCCAGCCTTCTTTTTGTTGAAGAGATTAGGAGGGATAGCTTAAATGGCACATTTCATCAAGCCCTTCAAAGTCATGACTGGACCTGCAGCATTTAGTTCTGTGAACTTGGATTGTGGAACTACTTAACACACTGCCAGCTATCAAATTAAAATAGGTGCTAAGAAAATATTACCATCCAGGTCAACTAGTCACGGTGGTGAAATTCGCAGTGGTTCAAGCCGACTGTGAGATCTTTTGAGAGTAACGATCTCGTTTTAATATTCTCTGCATCTACAGCTCCTTGTGCCATTTGGACAATTCATATATTGAAAAATATTTAGCAGAAGATAATGGTCTTGAAATAATTTTTAAAGCCATATGTGAGTAGTGAATATTTGCCCCTTGGTATCATGTGTTTCATGTCCTAAGAGCCCTTTATAAAAACATAAAAATACAGAATTCTAAATGGTTTTAAGATTCATAAAAATTATGATCAAAGAATGGGAAATTATAGGAAGATAAAATCTTAATAGGTAGGGTAGAGTATTTCTGAAGAAAATCACCAAGACCAAAAAAACAAAGTAATACCATATTATTAATTTGCTTTATTTGACCTGACTGTTACTGAAAAATAAACATGTACAACTAGGTATGTCTTAAATAACAGCAATTTTAAACACACACATACATGCACACACCATATATAATATGAGGTAAAAATGGTTAGGATCACAGTACAAATATAAACTTTTGCCAGCGCAGTGGCTCAAGCCTGTAATCCCAGCACTTTGGGAGGCCGAGACGGGCGGATCACGAGGTCAGGAGATCGAGACCATCCTGGCTAACATGGTGAAACCCCGTCTCTACTAAAAACTACAAAAAACTAGCCGGGCGACGTGGCGGCCGCCTATAGTTCCAGCTACTAGGGAGGACTGAGGCAGGAGAATGGCGTAAACCCAGAAGGCGGAGCTTGCAGTGAGCTGAGATCCAGCCACTGCACTCCAGCTTGGGCAGCAGAGTGAGACTCCGTCACACACAAAAATATATATATATATATATATATACACACACACACACATATATACATATATACATATATATATAAACTTTTATTTTAGAATACATTTTGTATCTCTTCAATTGTTGAATGTACCATGTAAGGCTATTTGATTGCAAGCAATAAAGTCAACTCCATTAAGGAAATACTTACGTCATACAAAAGAAATTAAACACGAAAGTAAGATAAGAAAAGGCAGGGAGTAAAATTAACTATCATTAATTCGAAGTTGTATAGCTTCATAGTATTGGAATGAACATCTTTGTAGACATAAAAAGCATTTTGTAAAATCAAACACCCTTTCATGATAAAACACCCAACAAACTAGGTATAATACAATGTGCTGAAAGTAATAACTGGTATCTATGACAAGCTCACAGCTAACATCATACTTATCGATAAGTAACTTCCAAGCTATGCTTGCATAGCAGGAAAAATATAAAGATGCTTAGTCACCACACATTTGTTCAATATTGTGTTGGAAGTATAATCAAGGACAGTAAGGAAGAAAATAAAATAAAAGTCATTTGAACTGAAAAAGAAATAAACCATCTCTATTTGTATAGAAAATCTTAAGAAATCTCCTAAAAAGCTATTAGAACCAGTAAATACATTAAGCAAGGTGGCAGTGTCCAAGATCAATACACAAAATTCAATTGTATTGCCATCAACATTAAGCAATCTAGAAATGAAATTTTCAAAGCACTATATTTACAATAGCATCAAAAATTCTTAGCAAACAAAGTTAGCAAAATAAGTATAAAACTTACATTTTGAAAACTACAAAACATAGTCAAAAGACCTAAATAAATGGAAAGTCCTCTTGAAGACATGTTGTTAAGATGGAAATACTCCTCAAACTGATCTGCTGATTCACTGCAATACCTAACAAAATACAAGCTATCTTTTACACTGAAATTGACAAACCAATTCTCCATTTCATGAGGAACTGCAAGGAAGACAGAAAGATAGAAACAATTTTTATAAAGAAGATTAAAATGGAAAGACTGGACTTTCAAACTCCAAAACTTACAGCAAAGTTACAATAATCAAGACTGTGTGGTATTGGTGTAAGGAAAAACATAAAGATCAATGGAATAGAATTAAGAGACCCCAAATAAACCCCTATATTGGTCAACTGATTTTGGACAAGGATGCTCGATCATTTAATAGAGTAAAGAACAACGTCTTTTCAACAAATGGCTCTGGGACAACTGGATATCTACATACAATGAAGTGGAAACCATACCTCACACCAATCAGAAATTTAGTATAGACTTAAATGTAATTGCTAAAAGTATAAAGTTCTCAAAATAAAACATTGAAATAAATATTTGTAACTTTGGACTAGACAAAAGATTTATTAGATATAATACCAAAAGCACATGCAACAAAAGAATAGATAAATTGAACTTTTTTAAAAAAGAAAACTTCTATGCTTTGAAAGACAACACAAGAACACTAAAAGGCAATCCACAGAATGGGAAATATTTGCAAATCATGCTCTCAACTCAAAGATAAAAACACAAACACAATTAAAAAGTGTGATTTTTGGTCAAGTGAGAAATGGATCTAAATATACATTTCTTCAGGTAAGATATACAAATGACAATTAAGCACATAAAAGAATCTCAACACCATTAACCAATGAAAATCAAAACCATAATGAGATACCATGTCACACACTCTAGAATAGGGATAATGGAAATGATAACAGTCATTTATGAGGATGTGGAGAAATTGGAATTCCCATACAGTATGCACTAGTGGTAGGGATCTAGAATGTGCAGTCACTTTGGAAGGCAGTCTGATTGTTCCTCAAAATGTTAACATAGAGTGCTCAGGTGACCCAGCAATTCTAAGCATTTGCCTAAGAATTCTGAAAAGGTATGCTTACACCAAAATATGTACACAAATATTCATAACAGCATTATTAATAGTGGCCAAAAAAGGAAGCAATCTAAATGCCATCAATTGGTGAATGCATAAATAAACATACTATATCCATACAATAGAATAATATAAAAAGGAATGGAATACTGATACATGCAAAAATATGGATTACCCTTGGAAACACAATGCTAAATTCCAGTCACAATCACTACATACCATATGGTTCCGTGTATATGAAATGTCTAGAATAAGCAAATCTATAGAGACAGAAAGTAAATTAGTGGTTGCCTGGGTGGGGTGAGCATAGGGGTTGTGGAATGGTGGAGGGAATAATAGTGGTGAGATTTGTTTCTAGAGTGTTAAAATGTTCTTAAGAGTATGGTGGTGGCTGCACAACTTGGTGAGTGTACTAAAAACACTGAATTATACACTTTAGCTGAGCAACTTGTAGAGCATGCATATTATATCTTAATAGAACAGTTGAAAAATAAAATAATGACATTAAAAAACTGTCAGCATTTCCCCTAAGGAGTTAAGAACATACTGTCAATAACTGGAGAAGAGAACAAATTATCAGTCCTCCTCCAATTACTTAAGGTGCCTTACAACATTGGCTATAATTAGCTTAAATTGCAAATATTTAAATCCAATCATGGTTATCATGATTCAGAGCACAAAATATCTTACAAGGCTATTGAATTACCTCTTCATTGAGAGCCATAAAGTCTTACTTAGTATCATTGAAAGGCTTGAGATCTATGTACTCGATTCCTCGTGAGGGATGTTGGGCCATATCCATGACCTGGGTGAAATAGATGAGCTCGTATGCAAAACTTTTTTAGGATTGCCAGGTGCCTGTGCTCAGTGAACACTGTGGAATGGCACTGTGAAATTTCCAAAATGTATAGAGATTATGATGGTGCTGTGATGAAAGGTAAGGACTGAGATGAGGACTAAGTTACGAATAAGAATCTGTGATTAGAGAAAATATTCTGTGGACTCATTGTATTTACCTGAATGCATAACTGGGAGAGACATTGTATATGAATAGGAATTTTGCCCTTATCTGTTTTGTAGGGAATACCAACTAAGTCCATTATTTTCCAGTTTCAATTAACCATGATGAATGGCAATATTTGAATTGCCCAAACCCCCCAAACCCATCCATTTTTAAGCTTATTTAAGCAATACTGAATTGTTGCAGGACAAATGTGAGATCATCTTTCTGATTGTAACAATACATGAAGTAGAAGTGTTGATGGCAAAAGCTACCTTTTCATGTATGTTAAGAGTAAATTATTAACATCAAGGATTAAACACGGTATTTCCTCCAACTACTTCCCCATATCTGATATGTGAAAGGCTATACAGGAAGTCAAGGAGGAGTGGTGCACCATTACTGTCTTCCTTAATGTCTTCTTTTCAGTGGTAATTTTGAAGTCCAGCAAGAACAATTTGGATGTTGGTGGCTTGGATTCTAACTGTGTTTACCATACTCTCACAAGGATATTTGAATTTGCTGACTGATTGCCATAATTTAGCAAGGCAGGACTTGGGCTTGGCAATAAGTTTGTTGGATGATATTGTGACTGATGCCTCAGTGAAAGAAGTGTAGAAGGCATTGAGGACTATAGTTACCTGGATGACAAATAGAAGCCTTCTAATAAATGCAGCTTGAATTCTAGGCTTTATCTCAGTCTGTGAAATTCCTGGAGCAACTGTGGACATTCTTCAAACTCTAAGCAATATGTTCTCTCTCACTGACGGTGCTACTTAACAAGAATCTCAGAGACTAACAGGTTTGAAAAAAATCACATTCTTTACATAGGAATTCTGTTGATCCCTCTACCCAAAAGACCAAAAAGATATCTGCATGTGAACGGAGGCTGAACTGAAACAGAATTTGAAACTTGACAAAAGACTATAGCTCAGGAAGTTCTGCTAGATTCTTATACGCTGACTGTTCAAATGATACTAGTAAAATATTCCAAAAACAAAAACAAAAACCGGATAAACAAACAAACAAAATACCCCAATACACACAGACTGGTGTCACAGACAGAAATCAGTCAAGGCTATGAGCAGAGTGTTCTTTCCATTTGCACTCAAAATATGCTTAATGCAGTTTTTCAGAATAGCTCCTGTGAAAGACAATTGCTAACTTCCTCCTGCGGGGGATGGTAGCTAATTTCTTGAGTTAAGAAAATTCTGAGGTCAGAAATACTGATCATCTTTTGGTGGCGTCAAAGAGATATTTGATTAGAGAGAGACGTCAGTCCTGTAAAGTTTACTCACTAAGCAGAGGTAGTATTTTCAAGAGCATATTCCCAAGGGAAGCTCAGGAGCAGGGCAATGCCTATGTAAGAAAGTTCTTTCACTGCTGAAAGGGACAATTATGCAGCCTTTTAAAGATCTTTCTTCCCACATTGCTTTGTGTTTTAAAAACAGTGTCTGGTTATTGGATAAGAAATTCAGGATTGAGAACACTTGGTTGTTTGTAGATGAGCAGCAATAAGCCATGCAGCAGGTACAACTGATGAAAGAAATAGAGGCCAAGTTAGCAGAGGGAGTAGAGTGCTAGAAGGGGAATTAGTGCTCTACTTTTTTGGGGGAGTGTCTACACATTTTTAGAACTTTAGACCATAGCCAACGTCCTTACTCAATGCCAGGCAAATGAGCATGAGATAACTTTGGACAATTAGAAAAAAAAAAGCCCACCTGATACATTGAATTATAAAAATTTCTATGGGAATTTGAAGTATTAAAGTGAGCCATGTTTCTTAAGCACCATATTAAAGCCAAGTTTCTAATTCAAAGAGGTACTGAAATTCTGAAGTAGAAGTGTTATATCCCTAGACATACATGTGAAATACATGGCAGGAAAGCTCAGGCCATGCACTAGTGGTTTGAGAGACCATACACCCGTCTTTGCACCTACTGTAACCACTAACGTAATTTTTAAAAACCTCTCTCAATGTCAACAGGCAAAGAAACCACTTGAAAACCGCTGATGATAAAAACTCCTATGTACCATATGACCCAGCCATCCCACTACTGGGTATATACCCAAAGGATTACAAATTATTCTACTACAAAGACACATGTACACGTATGTTTATTGCAGCACTATTCACAATAGCAAAGACTTGGAATCAACCCAAATGTCCATCTGTGACAGACTGGATTAAGAAAATGTGGCACATATACACCATGGAATACTATGCAGCCATAAAAAAGGATGAGTTTGCGTCCTTTGTAGGGACATGGATGCAGCTGGAAACCATCATCCTTAGCAAACTATCACAAGAACAGAAAACACCGCATGTTCTCACTCATAGGTGGGAACTGAACAATGAGATCACTTGGACTCGGGAAGGGGAACATCACGCACTGGGGCCTATCATGGGGAGGGGGGAGGGGGGAGGAGGGAGGGCTTGCATTGGGGAGTTATACAAGATATAAATGATGAATTGATGGGTGCTGACGAGTTGATGGGTGCAGCACACCAACATGGCATAAGTATACATATGTAACAAACCTGCACGTTATGCACATGTACCCTAGAACTTAAAGTATAATAAAAAAAAAAAAAAAAAAAAAAAAAAACTCCTGGGACATTTACCAATGTACATCTGACAAGAGGATTTTGTTGCAGCTCTACCAGAAGCTCCAGGGGGCTGGCTTCAATAGGGTGCTGACTGCAACGGAGACTTACTCTACTGTAGGCATTACTTATCCTGTAATAGAAGCAAACATAGAAAAGGCAGTTTAAAAATAGAAAAAGTGATTTCTCTATAAATTTGAACCATGTTGATATATTTCTTCTAGTAAAATTGCTGACTTTGAAAGCTATCAATTTATGAAAACAGGAAGAAAGCATATTATGTCGGAATACGACATTTCTTATTACCATCAAAGCAGTGTTCTCAGTGAAATTTAGAATGGTCAAATTAAATATTCATTATACTAAAAAGGAGATGGGTCAGAACTGAAAGCCTGGCTTTCACAAATACATCCCTAGATTGATTATGAAGAGAATAAAGGTGGAAATTCCACTGGAAATTTTTCTGAGAATAGATGAGAATGAGGTAATGGGAAAAGGTTGAAAATATACATTTTAATAATTTGGACACATCCCCAAATTTTTATTTTATATTTTCCTCTTATGATAGTCTCAGGCTCATTTAAACTATGATTGCCCAAGAAGAAAATATCAATGCATGGGAAACAACAGCCATATTATTAAATTTGCCAGCACACACTCCTAATGGTACCATAGGGTGGATATTAATTTTATCCCGTGTAACCATGTTAGGAGTAACAATAATCGTGGCCTTATTATCAAGAAACAGGGACAGGTTTGTGATCCTTTAATGTTTAAATCTTATTACATAGACCTGAAGATGAGAGTGAGGCAAGTTTTAGCATAAATGTTGTGATCATTGTCCCTAAGTGTGAACGATACATCTGAGTCAGAAAATTCCAAGTATTGGGGAAGTCTGTGGGTTAAATCAGGTAATAAATGGATATAGGTCCTCATATATGGGTTGTAATCCCAGGAAGGAAGGCAACCATGCCTTTGAAGAGTGCCTTAGAGAGGAAACTCTTAGCTCTCTCTCAGATGTGATGGTAGCAAAATGGCATCACAAAGTGAAATCTCTGGACTTGTTTTCTCTAACTAATGGGAATTAGTCTTTAGACGATTCAGAAGCTTGACCCCAAATTCCTACCTGGATACCATGGAAAGAGCAGGAACGGAACACCCTCTACTTTTAAAACCACTCCATTTACCTTCAGTTACCTTGTGGTTCATGGTTTAAGTGCTAAAACTGATTATTATGTTTAAATTTTTGTAAACGACCTGAGATACATAGGACCACTGAATATAGGGCTGAGAATACTCAATATCATCATATCTTCCTCATTTTTGGTGCCTAAAATCAAAATCTATTGCTAACATAAACACCAAATGTGATGGGATGTATATTGCTGATGCCCTCCTACATTGTGCCAAAGCTTGATTTGCTACTTTTTACATACCATGTGAGAATGTGCATAGAATGCATTTAGTGTAAACTGAAGTGGAACTCTCAAGGGAGGATAATTTTGATGTGACTTGATGGCTGAATATTTCCAATAACTTGCTTTCAGTGGTATGCCAAAGACATCTACCAAAAGTCTTATGGCACATTCGGATGGAACTCTAATTGAGGGTGGAATTCCCAATTTAGTCCCATGGGCACATATGATTTTTGCATGTATCAATTTTTCTCTAAGTTACACAAAAACTTATCAATATTCAATAGCAAAAACATAAGTAGTGGTTTAATCAACACTGAACCATCTATACCAGATATTCTGTGGAGAGTTTTGGAGCTGGTCTTGATGTGCACAGTCAGGATGAAAGAACATTCTTGAAAGCTTCTCATCACTCTTATGCTTGCTAATCATATAGAGGTCCTAGCGGGTGCTTTCTTCCAGGAGACAGGACAGGATATCAGATCAGCTAGGAAGGACAATAACATGAACAGCAAAAGGTTACATGCTTAACTAGTCGAATAGAACACCATGCCAATCAACAACATGGGGAAAGATCTTGTACCACTATAGAGGAAGGACTTTTGGATATTGTAGTAATTGTGAGCTCTGATACCTCTTCAGATGAGTGGCCAGGAGTGCTGGAGGGCCAGGCCAGGAGGATATATTTATGGGAACACATGACAAGTCTAATTTATAGAAGAACAACATTGAACAGTGTGGTCTTAATCATTGTGTGATGGCCTGGATAAAAAGAAACTTGTCCATGGTGGAACTTCTTGCTTAATTTCCAAATATTTGGGTGATGAATTCTATAGTAGTATTTTATTAACGTAAAAATTTTCTGATTCAGATAATTATACAGTGGTTATATAAGAAAATATTCTACATATTGGGATATACACTCTGAATTAAAAGGGGCATGATGCTATCTAACAAATACTTCAGGAAATTATATTATCTATCTATGTGTGTGTGTGTGTATATATATATATACACACATATATATATATATGGAGAGACACAGAGATGGATTGTATGTAGACAGGTCAATAGATAGGATAGATAAGTGAATAGAAAGATATTTTAGATATCTTTTTATCTTTTAATACGTAGATATGTAGATAGATGGATAATGAAAATGAGTAAAATGTAAACAATCACAGAATGTGGATATAGGGTAAATGTGATTTTCCTTCATTGTTCTGCTATTTTTTGGTAAGTTTAAATTGCATCAGCTTTAGAAAGTTATTAAAATAAACATAATACTTTGTGACCAAGAGAACTTTATTTCAGCAAAAATTCATTTGATTTTATGAAACCATTGTATCATCATGCATAGACACAGAAAAACAATATGATAAAATTAAGCAGGCATTATTATTAAAATATTGTTAGAAATCTAGCAGTAAAGGACTTAATATGATAAACGGTATGCATAAAATCTCTATGGTAAGGAATTATACTTAATAATAATATATTAGACTATTTCCAAGTTTGGAAAAAGGAAAAAAAATTCTCCATCACCATATATATTTACACTTATAATAGATATTTTATTGTGTGATATAAAGTAAACAAATTTAAAAATATTTTAATATGCAAAGAAAGAAAAGAAACTGTTATTAATCACATGTGACCTGACTATATGCAGAAAATCTATAACAATCTACAGAAAAAAATTAAAATTAGGAAGTAAATCTAACAAAGTTTTTCAGTATACAGCTCAAGCCAAACTCTATATATGCCAATAGCAAGCACAGAGAAAATGAAGAAAAATAGATGTTATTATTTACATAATCATAAAATAAATCAAACAGATAGAATGAATTTAACAAAACACATAAAAATTATACTGATAAGGTGCAAAATATTATTGAGAAAAGTTAACAAAGATCTCATAAAATGGAAAGATAGATCACATTAATAGATCTGGAGACTCAATATTATCGAGCTGTCAACTTTATCAAGATTGCATAGATTTGATGCAATCTCAATTAACAATCCCATTATAAGATTTGTCAAATGTGACAAGCCGATTTTTAAATGTATATGGAAAAGTAAAGAGCCAAGAATAGCCAAGACAATTTATAAGGAGAAAAAAGCTGGAAGAATTAAAAATTTAGATATCAAGGGATATTATAAAATATAGTAACTAATACTGTGTAGAATTGGTACGTAGTAATTAATAATTTAGTAAAACAGAGTGGAGTCCAGAAGCAAATACAAATATGCTACATGACTTATGGCCAAGTGGCTCCAAATTAAAATGGATAAAAAATAATTCATAGCAACTGATTTTTTTAACTAATTGGATATCCATGCAAAATAAAAAAAAGAAAATCTTTACCCAAAGTTTCAACCCTTATCTCAGGAAAAAAAGTAGTTGAAATATGAAAGCTAAAAAAAAAAAGACCCAAAAAACTTCTAAAAAGAATACAGGAAGGTATCTTTATGACTCTAAGTGACAGATATTTTCAACAGGACAAAAATTAATAATCATAAAGTTAAATTGAATTTCATCATAATTAATAACTTCTTTGTCAAAATCCTCAAGGGAGTGAAAATGCAAACCACAAACTGGCATGCATATCTAAATTAGATAAACATGTCCTATAAACCCATAAAAAAACAAATTAGATCAAATTCTCCAATAACACCCTCTTTGTGCCCTAAAAGACAGTACGAAAGAATAATGGGCAAAAGAACCCAATAGTCACTTCACAAAGGAGGATAGCCAATTGGCCAATTAATATGCTATGAATGATGCTAAAGGTCATTAATAGTTAGGAAACAAAAATGAAAACCTCAAAACCACAGCACAGTTGCCAGAATATCTAAAATAAAAATAATGTAAATTTGTATGACTATTTTGAAAAACTGTTTGGCAATATCTTCTAAACCTGATCCCGTTCACACTTGGTGACGAAGCATTTTCAATCATAAAGTCATAATAAAAAAAGAGAACATGTGTTTGTAAAAAGACACATTTACTAAAAGACAAGTACAAGTAAGCTCAACATTTCAGTAGGAGCCAATAGATGCATGTTATTGTGTGTACATTTGCTGTTTTAAGTTGTTACATTTTGGAGTAATTTGTTATACAGAGAGGGATCATTAATTCAGCAGATACTCCAATCCACAGAAATGAAAAAGATATTTCTCCTGGGTATCAGAACATAAGTATGTCTGTGTTTAAATTAAAATAGCTTTAAATTTTATTAGTTTATCCAGCAGACAAGGAAGGAATTTTCTCTCTATACTTAACAATTTTGCCAAAGACCAGGCATATAATATGGCCCTGCCTACTGAATATAGCCATTTAAATGGAACTTTTGTAGTTTAGACATTTACACATATAAAGTATACAATACGGAAACCTTGAAAACTACATTTTTGCTACAGATTTTGCCCTACTACTACATGTTTGTAGGAAGAAAGGTATTATTTCCTCTTTAATGACTTTTTAATTACATCTTGACCTACTATTGTACATGTGCTATTGTTAATGCAGATTAGAAGAAGAATTTAACAAATCCCTCTGTTACAAGAGCAGACAATAAGAATTTTACAGGTATAAGTATACTATAATTCATGTTCCTTGCAACTATGTGTTTATTGTGGATATCTAGATTACCATGAGTCAATAAAAATTAAATAAAATATTTAGAAAGGCAGTGAAATATTTTAAGTTCTTAATTACTATAAAGAAGCAATATTAAAGGGTTTTTTTTAATATATAAGCTTGTATGTGTCTTCTCTCTTTTAAGGTATAGAGAATAGAAGATGAAGCATGCATAAGAGTATAAAACATCCACATAAAGAGGCAAGATGTCATTGATACAGGTGAATTTTAGGTGTCATTAATAACATTTAAATGCATTTTGATTATTTTGTTTGATAACACCTTAATTTACATTTGAAAAATTCCAATTTAAATTAGAAGAATCACATGAAAATAAAATTTTGTATTTAAAATGGAAGGGAAATTTGAAAAGAAAAATTACAGATATATCCAAATTTAGAATAGTTTAGTTTTTGTTCCTTGCTCATAAGAGAACCAGAGTCTGGATCCTTTAAAAAAAATAAGACAAGTATACGCATAATTTTAATTCAAATAAAGAGAACAACCAAGCTTCAGTAGAAGAAAGAGCCAGTGTAGCCCTGGAATTTATTTAGAATATTGTGCACTATCTCTTGTCTTCAAGGATGCTTTGGAGAATCTCACTTCCAATAGCTTTCAGTCCTTCCTTTGTGCAGACTGTACTGTAATTTATACCCCAACAAGGACAACAAAAAGACAGAGTGCAGTTTCCCATAGAAAAACTGAGGAAACTTCATGAAATGAAAGGGAAAGAGAATATAGGCCTACAAAACTATATGCTGTTCAAGCTCTCATACACACATATGTTCATACATATATGCACTCATGCACATTCAAAGTAATCATTGACAATGCATAACTTAAACAGCAAAAACTTTTACTTAGTAAGGTTAATCATGGGAAACACAAACTTTGCAGTCAGGCTTGGATTCGAATCAATATTTTTATTTACTACCCCATTTGTAATTGCTAAACCTCAATTTATTTTTAATTACTCAATATTTGTATTTACTACCCCATTTGAGGCTTGCTAAGTCTCAATTTATTTGTCTTTAGGTGAAAAATAATCTAGATAATAATAGTACCTACATAATAAGAATCTGCATTATTTCTAATGTGCAATTTAAAGAAATAAAAAAGCAAAAGAGCTATAATGAGAAAGGAACAATGAGCTTCCATGTTGCCGACTCAACCCTTATTCTCCCTCCTCTTGACTTTCCCAGCTCAGGGTGTTTTTGTTATAGACAGATATAAGGAGATAGCTGTGCTTATTGTTTCTTTTTTTAAAATGAAAGTTGCATTTATTAGGGTGACCCATGCTGTCAAGACAAGCAGATTTCCACTCAGACCAGAGTGAAGTGCTGTGACTCTCCCTCCTTATAGATACCCCTCCCTCAAGTAATCTCTCTTCAATTCCTCCCCACACTATCTGCTCAACCCTAAGTCTACCCCACTACTGAGGAGAGGTCCAGATTCTACAAAGAGGAACAGGAACTTAGAATTTGAGGTTCCTTTTCATATACTTCGGCAAAAGGCCACATCAGCAATTAGGTGCTAGGCTCTATAAAGAGAAGAATCTCTGTTCACTGCTGGCAGATATAGATTTGTACATTCTTATCCTTGGGAACCAGTTAGGTACTATTGTGGTCAAAGATTAATGACTTCACCTCAAAGTATTATCCAGCTGCAGTGCCTTATGGCTGTTAACCTTGCATAGATCCAGGAGTTTGACAGAAGAGTTGTTGGCTACTGTAGACAGGTAGTAGCTCGTGAAGAGAATGCTAAGGCTGGACCCAGAGACATCAGGGAGGTTCATGCCATTGGTGTGCTACCTGAAAGCTCAGATCTTGACCCAAAAGACTCAGAGAGTGGAAGTGTGCACGGACAAGGGAGCATCTGAAAGTCTCATCTGTCACTTTGGTGAGCACACGCCCTGTCGACACATCAAAAAAGACCCAGGATTGGTCACTGAAGGAACTCAAGGGATAGTCACCAGTAGCATAGAGGCTGAGATCTGTCTCAGAGCTCTTCTGGGCCCAAACACCTTGCACAAAGTGACATTTGGGATCAACTCAATTGTGGTATCAGCACCTGGGAGGGCAGAAAACAGCAGGGAAGGCTGAAACCCCACAATGGTGACTTTCTTGGTATGACTTTGGAGGCTGGCCAGGCTTTGCTCAGAACTCTTGTGGAAGATGGAAATATTTTTATCCACCTTCCCAGGGTCTGGTGTTGAAGAGCGGGCAGAGGTTTGGAGTGAGGATACCTGGAAAGCTGGTGCTGCATAACCCATGTGAGATACCACCTGTGATACTTACAGAGCTTTTCTGGCTTTACCAGCTCCTCATCCAGTTGTCCCCTTCTTTCAGTCCATGGTGAACCAATTCCTCCTTGGTGTGAAGGTTCTGAATGATCTTTGGAGTCATTGTCACCAGCTTACCCAAATACAATACTGGTTTGTCATCAATGAGGAAGATTTCTGTGGAAATGAAAGTAAAACAACAACTTAATTCACTTGGAGCACTTCCTGGAGGGTAGTAACCAATCTATATTTTAATGAAAACAAAGATGAGAATGATGATTATATTGATGATGATGATCTGTGCTAGATTTCAGTGAGTGAAAACATAAAATATTATACTTAATGTATGTTTTCATTCATGTGCACAAAACATACACACACACACACAAACACACACACACCTTGAAACCAACACCTGCCAGATAATTCTTCCACAGAGTCAATAAAGTGGTTGAAACTTGTAATTACACCCTTATTTTGCAGATAATGTAATAGGCTTAGAGTTTAACCAAGGACATGAAGTCAGTGAGGCAGAGGATACTCAAATATGTGTTTCTGTGAATCAATATCTGCTTTCAGTAACATTTTTCTATTATTCCACCTGAAGATGTATAATATAAATTTATAGCTTTCTTTATATTCCTAGTCTTTTAAGAGAGTTTCTAGTTAAATATGATGAAATACAATGAAAAATTGAAAGGAATAAATGAGAATTTGGCAGCAAACTTAAAACAATATTTGTATTACAGGTTATTTTATTTAGAAAATAAAACTTTGGCACAGTTCAGAAAGCTGATGATGACTCAACAGAAGAATGTGGTAGCATTGCTTGTCACCAGGTTCTTAACATAAACTGCTGTTAGTACCTATGAAGATGATGACATAAACTTGCATAAGCAGTAGTCTCCTCTGAACTCTACCACCTTTCAAATCAAATAGAGAGCAAATCAATGTGTTAAAACAACAATGATATGGTTTGGATGTTTGTCTCCTCCACATCTCATGTTGAAATGTGATTCCCAATGTTGGAGATGGGGCCTGATGAGAAGTGACTGGATCATGGGAGCAGATCTCTCATGAATCATTTGGCACCATCCCTTGTTGGTAAGTGAGTTCTTGCTCAGTTAGTTCATACAGATCTGTTCGTTTAAAAGTGTGTGTTACCTCCTCAACTTGCTCTCTTGCTCCTGCTCTTGACCTTTAATGTGCCTGCTCTCACTTCACCTTCTGTCATGATTGTAGCATCCTGAGAACCTCATCAGGAACAGAGCAGATGTTGGTGCCATGCTTGCATAGCCTGTGAACCATGAGCCAATTAAACCTTTTTCTTTATAAATTACCCAGTCTCAGGTATTTCTTTATACT
Organism: Rhinopithecus roxellana; assembly: GCF_007565055.1. Taxonomy (NCBI): domain Eukaryota; kingdom Metazoa; phylum Chordata; class Mammalia; order Primates; family Cercopithecidae; genus Rhinopithecus; species Rhinopithecus roxellana. Next base: position 25,664,914 of record NC_044569.1, read on the forward strand.
AATGCACAACAGACTAATACAGAAAATCGGTAGCATGGAATGGAGTGTTGCTATAAACATACATGAAAACGTAGAATCAACTTTGGAATTGGATGATAGGCAGAGGTTGGACAAGATTGGAGGTCTCAGAAGAAGACAGGAAGTTGAGAAAAACTAGGAATGTGTTAGAGACTTGTTAAGTGATTGTGATCAAAATGCTGATAGAAATATGGACAGTGAAGGCCAGGTGCGGTGGCTCACGCCTGTAATCCCAGCACTTTGGGAGGCCGAGGTGGGCGGATCACGAGGTCAGGAGATTGAGACCATCCAGGCTAATTCGGTGAAACTCCATATCTACTAAAAATACAAAAATTTAGCCAGGTGTGGTGCTGGGCATCTGTAGTCCCAGCTACTCGGAGGTTGAGGCAGGAGAATTGCTTGAACCTGGGAGGCAGAGATTGCAGTGAGCCGAGATCCCACCTCTGCACTTCAGCCTGGGAGACAGAGGGAGACTCCGTCTCAAAAATAAATAAATAAATAAAAAATAACAGTGAAGACCAGGTTTATCTATGAGGTCATAGATGGAAATGAGGAAGTTATTGGGTACTGGGGTAAAGGTCACCTGTGTTATGCCCTAGCAAAGAGCTTAACTTCATTGTGTTCAGGCCCTAGCAATCGGTGGAAGTTTGAACTCAAGAGTGTCTGGTGGAAAAAATTTCCATGCAGCAAAGCATTTCAGAGGTAACTCTGGTTGCTTCTAACAACCTACAATCAGATATGGGAACAAAAACAACTTAAAGTTGGAATTTATATTTAAAAGAGAAGTAGAGCATAAAAGTTTGGAAAACTTGCAGCTTAGCCATGTGGCAGAGAAAGAAAAAGCATTTTTCAGAAGAGAAATAAAAGCAGAACAACAACTTGCTAGAGAGATTAGCATGACAACAAAGGAGCCAAGTGCTAATATCCAAGACGATGGCAAAAGGGCCTTAAAGACGTTTCAGAAGTTTTGGAGACATCTTCTCCCAACACAAGTTCGAAGACCTAGGAGGAAAGAATAGTTTTGTGGTCCTGGCCATGGACCTCACTGCCATGCACGGTATTGGGGCACTGCTCCCTGCATCCCAGCTACTCCAACTCCAGCCACAGCTCAAAGGGTCCCAGGTACAGCTGAGACCACCACTCCAGAGGGCACAAGCCATAATCCTTGGCAGCTTTCATGTGGAATTAAATCTGCAGGTGTACATAATGCAAGAGTGAAGGAGGCTTGGCAGCTTCCCCATAGATTTCAGAGGATGTGTGAGAAAACCTGAGTGTCCAGGTAGAAGACTGCTACAGGAGTGGAGCCCTCACAGAGAACTTTATTAGGGCAGTGTGGAGGGCAAATGTGGGATGGAAACCCAAGAGAGTTCTCGCCAGGGCACTGCCTAGTGGAGCTATGGGAAGGGAAGCACTGCCCTCCAGACTACAGAATGATAGAGCCATTGGCAGTTTGCCTAAACCTGGACAGGAAGCAGGCACTCAACTCCAACCTGTGAGAGTAGCTGTGGGTGCTGCACCCTAAAAAGCCACAGTGCAGAGCTGCCCAAGGCCTTGGAGACCATCCCTTGCACCAGGATATGGGACATGAAGTTAAAAGATATTATTTTGGAGCTTTAAGACTTAATGACTGCCCTGATAGGTTTCAGACTTGCATGGGACCAGTAGCCCCATTCTTCCTTTTTTAAATATAATATTTATTTAATGGCTGTACTCACATTGTATCTCAGAGTTATGTAACTTGTTTTGATTTTATAGGCTGACGGGTGGAGGAGGTGTGTATCAGGTGAGACTTAGAACTTTGTAGCTGGTGTTGAAACAAAGAGTTTGGGGAACTATTGAGAACAGGTGATTGTTGTATTAGTGTATTCTTATGCTGCTAATAAAGACATATCTGTGACGGGGTAATTTAAAAAGGAAATCAGGAAATTTATAATCATGGCAGACAGTGAAGGGGAAGCAAGGCACCTTCTTCCCAAAGCAACAGGAAGAAGTGCCAGCAGGGGAAATGCCAGACACTTATAAAACCATTAGCTCTTGTGAGAACTCACTCATTATCACAAGAAGAACATGGTACAAACCACCTCCATGATTCAATTACCTCCCACCAGGTCCCCCCTCCAATGACAAGAGGGATTATTACAATTCAAGATGAGATTTGGGTGGGGACACAGAGCCAAACCATATCATTCTGCCCCTTGCCCCTCCCAAATTGCATGTCCTCACATTTCAAAACACAATTATGCCCTTCAACAGTCCCCCAAAGTCTTAACTCATTCCAGCAATAACCCACATGTCTAAGTCCAAAGTCTCATCTGAGACAGGACAAGTTCCTTCCACCTATGAGCCTGCAACATCAAAAGCAAGTTAGTTACTTCCTAGATGCAATGGGGGGACAGGCATTGGGCAAATGAAGGCATTCAAAACTGGAAAAATTGGCCAAACAAATTGACTACAGGCCCAATGAAAGTCTGAAATCCAATAGAACAGTCAATAAACCTGAAAGTTCCAAAATGATCTCCTTTGATTCCATGTCTCACATCCAGGTTGCACTGATGCAAGAGGTGGGTTCCCATGGAATTGGGTAGCTCCAGCCCTGTGGCTTTCTGGGGTACAGCTTCCCCCCAGCTGCTTTCATGGGCTGGTGTTGTCTGTGACTATTCCTGGTACACTGTTTAAGTGGTCAGTGAATCTTCCCTTCAGGGGTCTGGAGGACAGTGGCTCTCTTTTCATAGTTCCACTAGGCAGTGCTCCAGTGGAGACTCTGTGTAGGGGCTCCAAGCCCACATTTCCGTTCCACCCTGCCCTAGCAGAGGTTCTCCATGAAGGCACCACCCCTGCAGTAAACTTCTACCTTGACATCCAGGTGTTTCCATACATCCTCTGAAATTTAGGTGGAGGTTCCCAAAACTCATTTCTTGACTTCTGTGCACCTTCAGACCCAATACAACACATAAGTCACCAAAGCTTGTGGCTTGCATCCTCTGAAGCAATAGCCTGAGCTGTACATTGACCCCTTTTAGCTATGTCTGGGATGCAGGGAAGCAAGTCCTGAGACTGTAGGAAGCAGCAAGGCCCTGGGCCTGACCCACAAAACCATTTTTTCCTCCTAGGCCTCTGGGTCTGTAATAGGAGGGGATTCCATGAAGACCTCTGACTTGCCCTGGAGACATTTTCCCCATTGTCTTGAAAACTAACATTTGGATCCTTGGTACTTAGGCAAATTTCTAGAGCCAGCTTGAGTTTCTCCTTGGAAAATAGATTTTTATTTTCTATCACATTGCTAGGCTGCAAATTTTCCAAACTTTTATGCTCTTCTGCCCTTTTAAACATAAGTTCCAATTCCAAACCATATATTTACAAATGCATAAGACAGAATGCTTTTAAGAGAACCCAAGTCACCTCTTGAATGCTCTGCTGCTTAGAAATTCTTTCACCCTAAATCATCTACCTCACATTCAAAGTTCCACAGATCTCTAGAGCAGTAGCAAAATGTCACCAGTCTCTTTGCTAAAGCTCAGCAAGAATGACCTTTATTACAGTTCCCAGCAAGTTCATCATATCTATCTGAGATCACTTCAGCCTAGACTTTATTGTCCATATCACTATCAGCATTTTGATCCAAACCATTCAACAAGTATCTAGGACGTTCCAAACTTTCCCATATCTTCCTGTCTTTTTCTGAGCCCTCCAAACTGCTCCAACATCTGCCAGTTACCAAGTTCCAAAGTTGCTTCCACATTTTCTGGTATCTTTACAGCAGCACCCCACTACCTTGATTAGTCTGTTCTTGCTGCTAATAAAGACATATCCAAGACTGGGTAATTTACAAAGGAAAGAGCTTTATTGACTCATAGTTCAGCATGGTTGGGGAGGCCTCAGGAAATTTACAATCTTGGCAGAAGGCAAAGAGGAAGCAAGGCACCCTCTTTATAAGTTGGCAGGAAGGAGATGTGCCAGCAAAGGAAATGCCAGATGCTTATAAAACCATCAGATTTCATGAAAACTCACTATCATGAGAACAACATGGGGAAATCACCCTCATGATTCAATACCTCCCATCAGAACCCTCCCACAACACGTGGAGATTATTACAATTCAAGGTGAGATTTGTAAAATTCAACTGTATTTTACAAGATGAGAAAAACATGAGATTTGCAGGGCCAGGAGAAGAATGATATGGATTGCCCCCTCCAAATTTCATGTTGATATGTGACCTCCAATGTTGGAGGTGGTGCCTAGTGGGAAGTATTGGACCTTGGGGCTAGATCCCTTGTGAATGGCTTAGAGTCATCTCCTTGGTAATGAGTGAGTTCTCACTCAGTTAGTTCACAAGAGATCTTGTTGTTTAAAAGGGGCTGGGACCTCCCCTTTCTCTCTCTTACTCCCCTTGTCACCACATGATATGCTGTCTACCCCTTTCCCTTCCACCATGATTGGAAGTTTCATGAGGTCTTTCCAGAAGCTGAGCAGATGCTGGCACCATGTTTCCTGTACACCCTGTGAAACTGTGAGCCAATTAAACCCTTTTCTTTTCTTTATAAATTACCCAACCTCAGGTATTTCTGTATAGCAATACAAAAATGGCTTAATGCAAACAACAAAAATTACCACCCTGAATTAAATCTACCACTTGGGAAACATATATTTCTGAGACCTACATCTTAACAATAATATAATTTGGGGTTAATTATACTTACTAACAAACTTCTCACAAAATTCTGTCCTACCAGATCCTCTCCTCTCTACAATTGACCAGAGGTTTTGGCCACCATTTAGCTACTTCTCCCTCATGATTTCTTTTTTCACAAAGTCGCGAGTTCATCATTTCCACCATACATCAGTAGTACTCTTCCTTTGCTAGATTAAGATTTTTCACTATAAGTTCATTTTTCTACCCACTATAATAAAATCCTCTGTATCTTCAGTTGCTTATCATTCTTCACTTCATCTTAGTATTTCTCACTATCTCAGTGACATTGCTCCATAAGCCATTATTTGTTTTCTTTCTTTAAGCCCCTATGTTGGCTTTTCATCCTCTGTTCATGTATATGACTGTTATTATTTTGCAAAACACATACACACATATATACGAACACACACACAATCACACACAGTCTTCTCAAAGTATTCTTAGCCTAGAGTCTACACTGTTTTACTCTTGTCTTTATTTAAAGCCATGTATTAAAATATATTTTACAACATTGTTGGTAGACCAACTAGAGTAAGCTCTCCAGAGGACAACTGTAAAAATGAATACATCTCATCCCCCAGAATTTTAGGTTTAGGGTTGAGAAAATATGCATATTAGCTAGCTTATGCTGCTGCATTTGAGAATCACTAACTTAATTGTTTTGTCTCCAATTTTGTTATTTCTTGGTAAGTTTTTGTATATAAATCTCTAATAAATCTCTTCTTCATCAGAGGAGAGAAAGAATAAGGAAAATAGATTTAGTGTAATTTGACATTTATTGAACAGCTGAAATGTGTAGGGCTCAGTACTCAGCCATTCTAAATAAGTTATATCATATAGAGCCTTTTAATGCAATCTCTATTTCTGAATTTCTCATTTGCCTTGCTTTTCAGTAACATTTGATATATTTGGTCAGCATCTCACTAGAGAGAGAACACTGTATAGTAATTTAACACCATGGACTATTGACTTCATTTTTGCCAACTGTGGGACTTTAGCCAGGTTATCTGAACTTTTTATGCCTTAGTTTCTTCATTTGCAAAACAGTTATGGTAATGTCACCTATCTAATAGGGATACTATGAGGCTTAAATGAGCATGCTTATAATACTGCCTGGCCCAAAGTCTTTGTTCAGTGCACGTTAGTATTTGTTGGCTTTTACATTCCTTAAAATAAGCTCATGTGGATTCTGAGATTTTGTTTTGTAAACTGACCTCACAGTGTTGGAATTCTTATGTTTATATCACACTTTATAATATGCAGAACATAATGAATTTTTTTTTATTTCACAGAACCATAGGAGTTTGGGCCATATTATTAGGAATGTTTAAAGGTCTAGAAATATCCATCTAGAAATAAGTTATGTTTTTATAATCTGTCTTTTGGGCTTGGCTTGTGAATCATTCATTGTTTTCATTGTGATTTAGTCATATTCAACCATGAATATTTAATGGCTTAGGGCAACAAGTTTATGTTGGTCAGTAATGATGACAGTAATTGTGCTAGGAAGAGTTTACATTTGTGTAAGACTTTGTACCTTATGCATTTCATGTACATCTCAATTGATACTCAAAATAACTTTAAATTGACAGGGAACAAACTTTAAAAAAAAAAGCAGATAAGAAAATTAAAGTTCAGGGAGGCTGATTCACCAGAACGAGGAGGAACACATTTTTCTTCGTGGCCCAGGAACACTGTGAACTCTTCAACTGGATGTGCTTTTACCTTGGATTCTTGTTTAATATTCCTTTCAGTGAAGATGATCTGCACAGCCAGCTGCCTATGCCATAGAGTGAAAAGCAACCTGGACTAGCATATGTGAGCTCTCTGATTGCACATAACTGTGTAGTTTTTTAGAATTAACTGGACTTCTACAAATTAATACTATCACCAGGCAGGAATAAGTTGGGGATAACGCTGGATCAGTAAAGGAAACTTCAGGGAGGATTAGACTTACTCCAAAATTCAAGAGGTAGAACCTTGTAAGCAGGACAGTTGCTAAGTAAACCCATGGATTTTGATTGCTTATTTGGTAAGGAAGCAAAATGTATTTGTCATTTTTAGTGTTTTTTTCCCAATGTATTATTTTTTATGTTGTTTTACATGATCTTTGCAGAGTTCTGAAAAGTAGTCTGATTTTTAGATCATTATTTATTTTAATGTAGATTGATGAGTAGTATATGGTCATTTTACATTATTTGGCCATAATATGTGTGTTTGTGTGTGTGTGTCTGTGTGTGTGTATGTGTGCATATGTGTAGTTTTCAACATGTTACACACATATTAAATTTAAAATTATAAGAATTTTTAAAACTAGGAGGAAAGTTTACTTAAAAATAAACATTTTTAGGGTAATGACAGAAAGTCAAAATTTCTTCACAGCATTTTTTTTTCCATATTGATCCCTAAGAATTACCTCTTACTTAGGAGCATCGACTGCTTTTGGTAGAAATCATTTATCTCAAAGCATGGTAGAATAAACAAACATTTCCCTACCAAATTTAATTTTTTGTTTCTCCAATTAGTAATTTTATATGCTTGCTGGCAGTAATATAATTACACTCTTCCTTGCTACCACACCATGGAGAAGACTTGAGAACAGAAAAATAATATTTTCCATTTTTGAATTTCATAGTCTACATATAACATTTTCACTTAAAAAGCATGGTTTATTAGAGAGTGATTTTAATTATGTCTCCTGCAGCCTGCCTGTCCTTAGTTCCTGTCTTTCTCTCTTTTCGCCTTCCATTCTTTTTTCCTACCTATAGAAGTAGTAAAAATGCCAACATTTTTCTAACAAAGTAGCAGTATCTAAGGTAGAAGTGAACCCCAACTGATTTAGCAGACACAAGCCTCAATTTCATGTTAAAATCTTAAATAAGACTGGATAAATTTTGTTTAGCTTAGCTTTATTCTTCTTATTGAGATTGATTGATTTCCTTAGGTAATGTTTAGCATTTAGTTGGAAAGGAGAGGCGTCCCCTTTTTGCGACCATAATTTGGCCAATTTACTATACAAAAACACAATTTATGTTAGAAATATCAATGCAACAGGTGTGCAGAATACTCAATGCTATATCCCTAATGTTTATTTCTGCCCTATTATTTGGAACAGGATGACATTAACAAAAGCTATATGCAATGAGCTCACTGACTTTTATTGAAACTTTGACCCCTTCTTTCATAGGCACAGAGAACTCAACAATTCTGGTAACTTTATTATCAACAACAGCTTTAGCAAAGCAATATCAATCTCTGAAACCACTGGAGCTCCTGATTAGCATGTCAATAGCTGTGTATCCTCCTTATTAAAGGATTACATCATCTGCTGCCAAGATAGCCTAAATACCTTAAGTACAGGTCCAGACCAATTTAAATGTCTGCTGCTCTATCATTTCCTATATTAAGATTTGTTTTCTACCTTAAGAAATAGGATCCAAAATGTGTATCTCCTAAAATTGGTTGATGAAGTAGAAGAGAGACGTGTCATGGGGCATCTGATGCCATTTTTTTTCCTCCACTGGTAGCAATTGTAGCAGATTATAATGTCTAGATGCAATGTGTGCATGTTATTGAATTGTCAAAGTGTTAGTATATTATTTAAGCCATAGTATTGCTATTACAAAACAGATTTAAGCTATGAGCTTTGTCTAAATTTATTTTTGTTTTCCATTCATTTAAATGGCACTTCTCAAAAATAACAGTCAACACAAAAATAGGATAGATATCCCAGTACGCTGAGGTCTGGCAATAAATGACAAATGTGATGACAATGCTCACAGTGATCATGAGGGGTCCATCATTTTGATAGTTATGCAGTGTCTTCTATAATTAGTCTGAGAATCAAACACTATTTTACTCAACCATGTGATAAAGTGGAAGAATTTAATTTATTGAAGATTAATAAAGTCACGGGGAACATTAAAATGTTGCTGAACTCTTCAATACAGATTATAAATCAGGGTGCTATATTATTTTGTTTGCTTTTTAAATAACAAATTTGAAAAAACTTCTTACTAATAAATTGCTAGTACACTGAAATGCTATATGATGCTTTAAAAACTTATACTTTCTTTCTTTTAAAGAATAAGCAATTTTCAGCAGGACCAATTATTTTCAATTCTGCTTGGAATTAGTATGATAGATACACCTTAAAAATCAAGTTAGTAGAGCACTGTCAGTCTAGAATCGCCTGGAGTATTGACTTTTGCATGCAATATTATTTTTAAAAGATGCTAAAAAGGAAAATGCAAACTAAAATCACTTAGTTAGACACTTCTGGCTGGACATGGTGGCTCACGTAGTCCTAGTACTTTGGGAGGCTGAGGCAGGAGAATTGCTTGAGCCTAGGAGTCCCAGACCAGCCTTGGCAACATAGCAAGACTCCATCTCTATTTACTAAAATAAATTGTTAAAAATCAAAATAAATAAAATAGACACCATCATAGGTACCTTTGGAGGTGTGTAAGAGTGAGCATTTTTGTTTGTGTTTGTGTGTGTGTGTGTTTCAGAGAAGTAGACTACAGAATTGTCTATTAAAATATTCAACAATTTTATAGCATGAGTCAGGAAGCTTAAAGTGAGAATAAGCTAAATGTTACTTGTTAATATTTTCTTATCTTATTCTTGATGACAATGTAAGAGAACTGGTTACGTGGAAAACCATTCCATTGCTGAGCTATGTATTCTGGATTCAGATTTTCTTTTTCTTTTCAAATATTTTAGTCACTTTAAGTTTTCTCCTTGGGATTATTTCTAAATTTTCTGTATCTCTCCATGAAAATCTAAGAAAATTTGCAAGAAAAAGGATTGTTTCACTTTGCAATTTTATCACTATACTTCTGATTACTATTCAGTAGTTGGCCCATTAAAATGTTTAAATATCTCCAGATGGATTATGTCTAGTCTGTGACTCTCCCATTACTATAATTGCTATTAGTGAAAATACTCATATAGCTAGGCAAACTATGACAGAACTCAGCAAGTGGAAACTGGGACATGTGGATCTGATCATTAACATTATTGAGGCCAGGGTGAGATTGTACAATTAGCTGGCCATGAATTAGAGGCAATTTAAAGTTCTTTCGAATGCCAAGATTTTATCATTGTAAATACTGCAGTACAGTAACTGCTATTTGCAATTTCAAAGAAGAAAACTGTAATACCAAGACCATGCACTTGGTATGAGAAGTGGGAGATGTGGTAACGAGGTGCATGTGCCAGGACAAGGGACCCTGATGGTTTTGGTGAAAGTATTCGGGAAAGTGAAAGGAGAGATGATAGGAGCACTGAAAGAGAGCTCATTATTGCTGGGTATGATAGCTACAGGCAAATAGGATGGAAGCAAATGGTATTTGTTCTTAACATTTTTCATTTTCTTTAAAGTAAGTTAATTAAATTTTGCTTCTAAAACCCATGAGGTTTTAGTTATAATATTAATTATAAAGGAAAGGTATTTAAAATAAGTTATTGACATTTTTTTTTAAAAGGGCAGCTATGCAATAGAGATAACTTCCTTTTAATTTAGCTTCTGTGGTCTCTTGTGGAAAATAATCTGAGAATATCATTAGCACTATGTCATCTAGAAGTGTTTATCACCCTAAATCTAATTGCACAAATAATTGTTTTTTAATATAGGAACTTTCTATATATAAAAACTTATATAGGAGTATAATGTCATCCTTCCTTGCATTTTTCTTCATTACCTAATCTTACAAATGAAAGTAATGCAATTGAGGTTGTACCTAGGACCCTATATACTGTGTTATGTTTGGAAATGGCTACATTGTCACTTGCATAAGCCTCTTGTACAGAATTATCTCACAACACAGGTTGTGAAGGCAGATTCAGGGAGAGCTCCTAAGTACTCCACAGTTAAATCCACTCGTGGTGAACCTATCAGACTCCTTTTCATGGTAAAGAGTCTCTGAAGTAATCTGATTCTATCCTTACACATTGTGATGTTTATTCAAATAATTATGAAATGTATTCTAAGTTGCCCATTACATTGAATATCTCCAATAAATAAAATTCCTAGTTGCTCACCATTTTGATGAGGCTGGCTTTGAAGCATCTCTTCCAGACCTTCTCCTTGCTGCAGCATGGTAGTGGCATGGTTCGATAATGGAGAAAATCCATTAAAAAGAAAGGAACAGCAACAAAAATGTGGGCCTATCACACTGAGCTCATTTTGACCTGCTACATCCTCCCTCTGCATGAGCAAGATACTTTTCAACCAAGAAATCCCAAAAACCCATTTAATAATTACCTAGATATATACACATTCCACCATTTACCTCTGCGTGTGACCACTATCTTGAAACCACAGAGAGCTATTTTGGATTGAAAAATATATGGAACCATTCCATCAAGAAGAATATAGCAAATTTTCTCCCTGTAAGAAACTGGAGGAATTACTCAAGGCCTACTTTTAGCAGCAGTGGTTGCAGACATTATCTTTAAATGAGTGCTTGGTTTCAGCTGGATATGTCCAAAGGAAAATGACTTTAAATCAAATAACAACAGGGCATAGAAAACCTTGCCATTTGATAGATCTTGAGGCACTGTAATTTTGGAACATGTTAACATCTACAATGCTTTTGAGAAGAGTCTGTTATAATCAGATGCCAGACATAATTTCACATCCATAGTTTAAAAATTTAAGAGGTCAAGTAAACTCTCTCAGAATAAAAGGGGTACAAAGTTTTCCCACCCAAATTATTGGGAAATCTGTTCAATCTAGATTTTTTTCTCAAATATAATTTATTTTCAAATATTCATTGAACAAATGTTAGGATTATAAACTTTGTTTTTCTTTCACACTGATGCTAGCCCTATTATATACTCAAAACATACCTAAGACAAAAAGAAAATGGAGAAAAATTATATGAGTCTGTTATTTTTCTGCATTAGTAATACCAGTCAATATACTTCTTGATTGATTTTTGTGTCAATGAAAATTATGCTGAACATTACAATATGTAAAGTCTTTGCAGGCCTGTTTAACATCACTCTTCTCTTAGGGCACCAGTTAAACTGAATTTTTACTGGGATTTATTTGTTCCCTGGCATTTATCCACATGCAATCTAATCTCAAATCCCAATGCTCACCTAATTCATTCGTTAGTCACTTCACAGAAATGTGAAGAGGCAGAGGACCCCTCTTGATGGTATATTGTAATTACTCTATAGATATTTGTGAATATTCATAAATGATTAAATTATTCATAAATTAAATAATCTCTATCCTAAGGGCAGCTCGGACCACGCTGACCTGATCATTGCAGCCTCCTTTGGCCCAGTCGGAGAGAGCATCCGCTAAGGTGCACCAGAAAGGAAGTGTTCACATGTCAGCTTCCTGTGTGCCATTTTGTTCAACGCTGTATAGTAACAATTCCAACAATCACGTCAGACATGCAAGTAACTTGATTGATTGCTCTCTATCATTATGCTTCTGCTGCAGCAACAGTGAAGAGAAGGATGTGTCAGGATGAATATGCCCTCAAATGTTCATAATGCCTATTTAATGGACACTTCACTATTTGTCAGGCACTACTCCCAACCTCTTATTCACTCTACATCAGAGTCCTTGGAAGTTGATATCTTATTTTATTATGCAAGGGCAAAATACAGAAGTAGAAGGACTCATATAAAATTTAAGTTATGTGTTTACAGACTTAACTGCAAACATTTTATGAAAAATGTAGAAATATTTAAAGATAAGAGGGTATTTAGATACCATTCATGTCAATATTTAAATGGAAAAAAATTTAAATCATTTAAGTAATCCCATAAACTGAAGTTTTTAGATTATTTACAGTACATTGGGTGAGAGAGAAGATAAACAACTATAATATCTTATGTTTTTAGTTGGTTCTATACTCAGTTACTTCCAGTGAGTAAGGAAATGGAATGATTCATCTGATCATTTAAACTCCAATTTGCAGTCAGTTTATGCAGACTATTGAGCTTGTACGAACCTGATCTTGATCTCTCTGGGATCTGCCTTCTGACCTCCACCTCCCAGGTTCAAGCAATTCTCCTGCCTCAGCCTCCCAAGTAGCTGGAACTACAGGTGCATGCCACCATTCCCAGTTAATTTTTGTATTTTTAGTAGAGACAAGGTTTCACCATGTTGGCCAGGATGGTCTCAATCTCTTGACCTTGTGATCTGCCTGTCTCAGCCTCTCAAAATGCTGGGATTACAGGCATGAGCCACCATGCCCAGCTGACTCCTCCTCGTTTTAACTGATTTAGAATGTGGTTAGAACTAGTGAGCTGTGTTAACAGGTATAACACAAAGCATAGATATTCTATGAATACCTATGAAATTCTAAGAATTTCATGCACTTTTCAAACAAAAATTTATTTTAAAAAACTAAAATTTTCTATATTATTTATTAAATAACAACAAGGGTAATAAGATAGAAGAAATACAATTTCCTAATGGTGGAAATTTGACACAAATTTTTCTTTTGTCTCTTTTTTTCATTCATCTTCAAAAACATTCAGCTGCTCCTCAATATTTTCAACTTCTTTATTCTCTTTCTTAAGTTTCTTTCATCCTAACATGTTTGGTAATGCATTATGTGAGTGAGAAAAGTAATGGACAGCCTCTCAAAATAGCCCAATCCTAAGGAGGGGTTGGTTGCAGATTATGGAAATGGCACCTGGACATCCACAAAAAACTGGATTTTTCTGCCAAAGTTCATCCATGGTGGACCAATTGCTTTCCACACCAACATGTCCATCTTTGTAGATGATCTTATAATTGAAGATGTCTAACCCTGTGCCAGGCAGGGTTGTTCATATAAACACTCATTTCATCGGCCCTATAGGAATCTCTGGCTTAAGCCAAGTCTGAAATACCTTTTTTTCCCCTAGACTTTTAAGTTTCTTGTATATTTTCTTGATAATGGCTTAATACTTGAAAGTATTTTGCGTCAGAATCTTGGAATCTTTTCAAATTCCTTCATTTGTACATTTTTTTCAGAGACAAGTGTTTCAGAAATGTTTTATGACTGATGAGGAAATTTACATTAAACAGTTTCCACAAGTCTTGAAAGTCGCAGAGAGAAAAAGTCATATACATTTTATGTTCTTTTAAGGAAGGCAAGATATTTACCTCAGATTTAAGTCACAATGTTCATGAGAGAATAAAGCCATAATATACACTTGGCATATTTACAAACATTGTATTATATTATGTCATTGTATAGTGTTTTATATTACTTAATATACATATTTTACAACAAATGACATATGAAATATGTAGATATATTTAGTGATAAATGATAGAATAAAATATATGAATAATATGCTAAATATATGCATTATGGCTTTTGCTTGATGAGGAGCAATACGAGTTAGATCTGAAGTAAAGTTCTATGTATAACACAGAATGCATATATTAGCTAAATATTATATTATATGTGGGTCAAATATTTATAACACATAATATATGAGATATAATGTATATTAACTAAAAATATAATACTATATATAGATCAAAGCTATTTAAAACATAGAAAGTTTTAAATTCAGAGAATAGTTCACAGAAATTCTTACATGTCTCAAATTATACTATATCTGTCTTTTAATCACTCAGTGACAAAGGGAAAATTAAAGTCCAGAGATTTGCAAGAAATAAATACACTTTTAGTAAAGCCTGTATGGTTTTAGCAAATAAATAAAGTAAATAAAATAATAAACTTTTAGTAAAAATCTGTAACATTTTATCATGAAAAAAATGAGGAACAAATCTTTTCTGTATCCTCACCTCTATTTAAATAAACTATTATGGTAAAATGAAAGATTGATAATTGGTACATGCATATAAAAAATTAAAGAGAAAAAGATCATTTTGGTGTTTCTGGTAACACTTTATTACTCTAACCATGGAAATTTGAGGTAGAAGCCTATTTTTAGAGGAAAACATGAATGGCCATTTTGGTTTGAAGCAGAAACAATGCAAAGTCCTGGGTTAGACTTGACAGAAAAGTTGAAGAGAAATGGTGTTAGTTGTTCTACATAAAGGGTAGCAATGGATATAGTTTTTCATTTTTTTGTAGAATTAGGAAGAAAAATAGTTTTCTTGTCTTTTTGTAAAAATGTATATCTGGAATAAGAAATAGACTTGTGAAATTGTTTCCAAAAAGCATTAGACAATAGGCTTCACTAGAGCCGCAACGCTGATTTAAAATCTTCAGAAAGATCCGTTAGACATCACAGCCTTGCATTACTGGTGCTCTGAAGAAGAGGGGGCTATACCTACAATTGGGATGTAGTTGTAGGGAAAGAAACCAGAGCAATAAAGAGCTTATGCTTCAAAATGAGATTACAGTAGAAAAGTTAATTAATATGCAACACTTCACAAATAGAGAAATGTCAAACAACAGGGGAATGTAAGAACGTCCTCCACCATTATGATTCCATGGAAAAACTAAGAGCAGTCACAAAACCTTCCATAGCAACATGTTTAAATGTAAGAATTAAACTAAAAACCTTGAACTTTGGGCAACGTTGGTGTTATATCAGAGATATGATTAGTTTTCATCTTATCCTCTGGGTCACCTTTAATCTTTCTTGTTTCTCTGGAGTTTGTAAAATTATTATACTTATTTCCCTCTGATTTTGATATACTTGAACAAAAAATATAGCTAGACTAATCCAATCAGCCATTTGGTGGCAAGTCAATTACAATAAACTTCTTGGATCCTGAAGATCCATCAGTAACTCTCACATATAAACACTTAGATTCTGAGTATGAGTGTCTTACATCAGTGCAGACAGAGCCCCAGCCAGCAACATTATCAGGTTTTCTGGGATGTTTGATCTACATTTCATCCACTCAGAAGACCCACTTTACAGCAAAGGATGTATAGGAGTGGGACCATGACCATGAAACCTATTCATTGTATTACATACAAAAGCATTCAAAGGCAGTTAACATTGTAGAATGCTAGAGCAGTCTATGAAAGGCACAGATGAGGAGTGAGCATGGGGGCAATTCCCAAGCTGCATGGGTACCGTTTTTTAGAAATCAGTATAAGTATTAAATCAGAGACTATGGCACTGTATCTCCAATAGGAAGTGTTTATGGGTTCAAAATACATGCATGGTAGCAAACATGGGCTACTTACAACTCCCAGTAACTGATCAGGAGACATTTGGCTTTCTATCTCTGCAGCTCTGCACTCTATGTGGTTGAGTTTCATCAGATAACTTTAGGCTCCTTATGTCTACAGACCAGTAGGTGAGAAGAGGTGTCAACATCTTCTAGTAAAATTGACACTAGTCAGCTGGAGGAGGCATCATCCTCTTACCCAATGGGCTGTGGAACACAGGAGATCCACTTAGATTTGCCATAGTATCTCTGACTGTAGAAGATTATGATTCCCAAGAGTTCAGACCCCTCATTAATCAGGGATTGGTCAAACCAATATTTAAGCCACTGAGCCTTGCTATTTTAAGAGCTGAGAGAAATTTAGCATGGGTAGTGGTGAAAGGAAGAAAAAGAGTACCAGTTTTGGTCTTGACATACATTATAGCAAGAAGGCTTAGATAGATAGATCATCTTACTAAGTCTTCTTACAAATTCCCTTCAGAAAACAGGCACCACAAGAGCCCTGCAGTTCATGCTTTCTGAGCATACATGGAGAATGGACTCTGCATTGACACAAAGGATGGACTGTGGGCTTCCTAGAACTGAGCCTTTCAGATGTCCTTCAAGAGAAATGTCTGCAGGAAGCACAAAGAACTGAGAGTCCCAGG
Source organism: Rhinopithecus roxellana (assembly GCF_007565055.1). Lineage (NCBI taxonomy): Eukaryota > Metazoa > Chordata > Mammalia > Primates > Cercopithecidae > Rhinopithecus > Rhinopithecus roxellana. Next base: position 25,681,394 of record NC_044569.1, read on the forward strand.
GTGCACACACGTACTAGGGGTACCTCCCATCCCCAGTCACCAGCCAGCTACTTAGCATTTCACAGGTACTGGCACTGGCCTACTCCTACTGGAGGCAGGACTCTCCTAGTGAAAATTTTGTCTTAGATATTCTACATCTGCTTAGCAGAAATTTTCTTGGAACAGTCCTTAAGTCTGAGATTTTTCTGCCCATTCTTCCTGCTCACTCTCATTTTGCAAGAGTCAGAACTGCTTTGTTGCCAAAGGCTTTTCTCGCCTGCCTCTGACTTTCCCCCTGTATTCTTTATAGGCACTTTTCTCAGTGAATCTCTTGTTTGTTTAATTCCATCCTGGTGTCTACTTGTAGGAAGACCCAAATTAAAAGACAACATTTTACCTGGAATCATAATAATACTGGAAAATTATTACTTGAGTTTTAGCTTTTTCCTGATCTCAATCTGGGCATAGATCCCTTCTGTGCATAGAGTCTTCAAATCTCTCTGGAGCTTCTATCACAAGGCTTCTTGGTCTGAAGTATATAGACCTATATAGTTGGCAGCACTATTTAGGTCCTTCTTTCAGGAGCCAAATCTTTACATAATCTGCCTTTTCCAAACGTCTCCTCTCAGTCCTAAAAATCTTTCAGAAACAGTGTTAATCAGGGTAAGGTAAGGAAATCTTCAAATTCCAGTAGCTTAAAAAATTATTTTCTTTTCTTGTCTTAATATCCACAAGCATAGGTAGAGGACAATTTCCACAAAGTTGCTCAAGGAGTCAGTTAAAAAAAAAACCAATTCTCATAAATGACAACATTTGGAAACAGATCCTCAGTTTCCAAGAGAGCAAGAGAGAGAGTGTCATGTAGTGTGTGTGTGTGTGTGTATGTGTGTGTGAGTGTCATGCAGTGTGTGTGTGGGTGTGTTTTATGTTTTGGTTTCTTTATAACATGTCATTTCATCTAAGAGAGCATTGGATGAAATGAGCTATCTGGCCATGCTTAACTGCAAACATGCTAAAAAAGGTGGTTAGCAGCTAGAATGTTTGTTGAATACTACTGTCTCTTCTAGAGAACTTACTACTGCCAAGATGATGCTTTTAAGACAGAATTCTAGTTGCTTTGTTTTCTGTTGTTAAAAACATTTTCATGGTGAAAAATCTGCTTAGCTGCTTGAATCATGGGAAGGAAAAAGGATACAAAAAATGTAATGAGAAAAAGACTTGTTTGTTAAGTCTTAAAATAGTAAACAAATATATACATAGTAGGATGTCATATTGATGTAACAGCTAAGGCACCAAGGTATGATAGATATCAGATAGCCACCTGTGTGTGAAATGAGTTAGACCACTCCAGAGAACCTGAAAGAAGGTGATTACTTAAAACTGGTTACATGACTTTATGCCTTTTGCTTATATTAAGAGTAAAGTGTTTGGAAGAAAATGTCTTTAGCGATAACTATGTTGTGATTCTCAATAGCCCAAGAGGAAGAAAAATTTGGGAGAATGTGCTTCTATTTATATATGGTCAGAGGAGATTGTCTTCAACTTGAAGAAATTAGCATGAGTTCTCCATAGTTAGGAGACTGGGTGGATGGCTCGTTGACTCATGCCCCGAGAATGAGATTTCTAATTGCTTAGCAATAGAGTGAAATAAAGCAAGATGCCCTAGGTAGGACTTTAGTGTCAACTCTCCAGAGGTGAGTGCTCTGTGTTCAGGCAGAAAGAAACATGGATACTTGGGCGACTGGTGGGGTAAACTTCTTATTGTTCACCAATATCATTCTCTCTTTCTTGCACAATGTAAGAACTTTCATCTAGAGAAATTGACATCAAAATAAATAAAGATTACATGTCAAGTCCCATCTGGGGTTAGGTGGTGTATCTAAGATCATGGTGATGTATCTAAGTTCTGGCCAATGGAATTGCTGACAGTGGAAGAGTTTTATGGCATCCTTGGGAAATCTTCCTTAAAAGCTGATGCACACAGTTTGACATTCTTCTTCCCTTTCACCATCACGTTGCTAGAATAACTGGAGTTCAATTTTACATCATTAGTGACTCTTTGTTTCTTATGCTACATTGACATAAGAACCAATAATTTAAGTATGCACTTGGTGTCCTAAGGACAGAGAAAGCTACAACAGCCCTAATGTGTCATACATTGCACCATGCATTTTTCAATGTCTTCTGATAGCATACTCTACTTCTGTGAAGAATCCACTGAGGAATACTATGGTTGTGATAAGGACATGTCTTAGAAAAAAGTATCATGGTAACAGATGGAATTAAAAATCTTAACAGAAATCCAGCAACAATACATACCAATGTCTGAAGAGCAGCTGAAGCAATATACATCACAGAACAGGACCCGAAGTACCAGAAATAGCTCCTGCTCCAATGCCTTGATATTATAGGCAATTAATGGATAAGATGATTTTTTAAAAAGTATTGGCAAAGTGAAATTCATAAGTGACTAACTGTAATTGGGAACTGAAGAACAAATTAAGTTTCTATAGTACACAACCTTTTTAAATTGTTATTTATGTATGTGTTTGTGTATTTATTTATTGTTCTTTGAGATATGGTCTCACTCTGTCATCCAGGCTGGACTGCAGTCATGTGATCATGGCTCACTGCAGCCTTGATCTCCTGGGCTCAAGTGATCCTCCCCTCTCAACCTTCAGAGTAGCTGGAAACTCAGGCATTTGCCACCATACCATGCCTGAGTACAATTATCATTGTAGAGAATCTCACCGTATTTCCCAGGCTGGTCTTAAACTCCTACAATAAAGCAATCCTTCTGCCTTGACCTCTCAAAGTACTGGGATTACATGTGTGAGCCACCACACCTGCCCTTATTTTGTTTTCAAATTTAAATATTTGGCTCATGATTTTCATGAGTTTCATTGGTCTAGGAAAAATAAAATTTTATATTTATAGAGTGATCAAATGAAAGCTCTTGTTCCAAGGGAACTCATGGAGATCATAAATGTTAAGTATAACACACGGTCTTGATTGGATTGTGTATCCTTTGGTGAGTTGGCCAGTTGTCCAGGTCACCTGCACTCACAATTCCAACCAAAAACAGGAACCAATGAAAACTGTTAGTGTCTTGGCTGTTATCTTCCTATATGTAAAAAAAAGAGGAAAGTGGTGGATTATTTCTGAAATATAATTAATTGTACACTTAAAAAAATCAAAGCATTTATATTATATTCTACTTTAAATATCCTTTTTTTTGAGAGGCTATTCTACAAAGACAAATCAAAGCAGTTAAATATTTTTGTTTTTAATTATCTATATTTTTTCAGTTTATCAAGTGAGTTTATTTTTTCTGAATAATGATTTAGCTAACATAACTTTATTTATCAATATATTAATATTATGATCATATTGAATCTTTTGGTCTTGACTTCTGCCTTTGCCACTAGATTCAATAGCACATTTGGTGTTGAAAGACCTTTGTGATTCTATTATCATTGTAGTTTTTCCTCTAGATATTTACATTTTGCCAATGAAAAATAATATTTGTCTTAAATTCTAGAGTAAACTAAGTTAAATTCCACTTCATTTGTTGTTAAAACAGTACATATTATGTTTGATTTTTAAGGTAGAGCACTACAACTGCCTCCTGAAAATATTTCCTTATAAAGAATGATACCTAAATTCGTATGATTACAAATGCAATTATAATCATTAATATTAGCATAATATTGCCCTGGTTGGATAATTTTACTCAACTATCTGCAATTTTGTGTAAGGTATGAGCCTATCTAATCATTACTGCTGCATTCTAGAAGCTTATAATTTCTGTAATCAAATGTATTCATAAAAAAAGTAACACAAAGGCCACATATTTCAATTGTAATATGTTTCAGAAATAAATGCTTAACAACTGCTTTCATCAAGATTACGGACAGAAGAAAAACTATAACACAATCATTAATTAGCTTCAAAAGAAGACTTTACTACATTCATAGTGTATGTATGAATATAGTAATATACTATAGTATTATAGTAATATACATTTCATTTAATTTGATTTAATTTTTAAACATTTGATTTAATTTTTCATTCATATTTTGCTATATTAACACTAAAGTGTTTTATACATACATATGTATGTGTGTTTATATATATACATATATGTTATCAGCAGATAACATATACATATTATCAGCACACGTTAAGTCTTGTGTTCACTTTGTGTTACCAGAAATATTTAATGTAGCTGTTTTTTTTTAAATATCACTTTGCATCTTAGATATTCCATGCTTGCCTCTATCATAAAGAGATTTGAGGCAATGAAGTGTGCCTTAAACTATATGGTTTTAAAAAGAACTGTAATTGCAGCTGACTAATAGATGATAGAAATAGACATGTACATCTGTGTTCTATAAAAGTCATAACTCTACATATATTTTCAAAACAAAAATGTGTTATACAATGCCTTCTACTGTGAGTTAAAAAGAGACATTTTAAACGCCTTTGAAAAAATGTTTCAAAATGTCATTTTTGGCAAGGGGGAGGGTGATATACATCTGAGGAAAGTGAATGAAAATTATTATGCCCTCATCCCTATCCATTGTCCTGAAAAAATTTTGATATTTGCCCTGTCATATCCATGGATACTTATTAAATGTCTAGAATTCTGACTGCATTCTTCATTGTATGCTTTAGAACCAACTACCTGATTCAGAGTGCAAAATCCATGAAATAATTTCCACAATGATTATGACAAATTTAAACTCCAGCAGGAAAGCTTAAAACAATTTTTGATCGTACACGTTGTAAGGTAAATAACATTGTCAGTATAAAGACCCCAGAAACAGGATTGATTTCTTTGTTCATACCAACAACATTTCCTGAACATTTGATTAGGTCTCAAAGGAAATAAAAGACATATAGTTTAAGTCACATAAATCAGTGGACTTACCAGACAATAAACAAATAGATTCCTACTGTCTTCTCGCTAGCAGTAGGAGGCACAATGGTCACGAATTTGGGACTCTGTGTGTATTTCTTTGCCTTGTCAGTAATGAGTTTCTTCTCATATTTTGTGAGATAAATTTTAACACACGGCCGGGCGCGGTGGCTCAAGCCTGTAATCTCAGCACTTTGGGAGGCCGAGACGGGCGGATCACGAGGTCAGGAGATCGAAACCATCCTGGCTGACACAGTGAAACCCCGTCTCTACTAAAAAATACAAAAAACTAGCCGGACGAGGTGGCGGGCGCCTGTAGTCCCAGCTACTCGGGAGGCTGAGGCAGGAGAATGGCGGGAACCCGGGAGGCGGAGCTTGCAGTGAGCTGAGATCCGGCCACTGCACTCCAGCCTGGGCAACAGAGCGAGACTCCGCCTCAAAAAAAAAATTTTTTTAACACACATTATTGAGGCAGGAGAACAGGGTCTGGAGGGAGGGAACTTAACGTCGATTTGAGTTGACTTCCTAGAGGAAAATCCCGTCTGTCCACACTCCCTTTTCACTGTGTTGCCGATGAAAATTGGCAAATGCCTCTAGTTGGTCCCCTTTTGCAACCAATAGACTGGTTGGTTTCCTCTAACAACCAATCAGGCTGGTTGTAGGCCAGGTCTCCATGTGTAACTTGGTAGCTTTGCTTCAGTCTCTGGTTGCCTCCCTCAGCCAATCAGACTGGTAGTGAAGTTGGGGGACACTCCTTCATTTACATAGGGTGTAGCCAAGTAACCAATGGGAAACCTCTAGAGGATATTAAAACACAAGAAAATTCTGTAACCAGTGCTCTTGATCTGCTTGCTAGAACCTGGTCCCACTCTGTAGAGTGTACTTTCGTTTCAATAAATCTGTGCTTTTGTCGCTTCATTCTTTTGCTGCTGTGTTTGTGTGTTTTGTCCAATTCTTTGTTCAAAATGACAAGAACCTGGACGACTCATAGTCAAGACCCTCCATTGGTAACATCATGACAATAAAGATGATTCTCAGAATAGTGAAAATCCTCTAAAAATGTTTAAAACACGTAGTAGAATGGGTTTCCAGGAAGCAGTCTCTAATACGAGTTGGACAGGCAATACGTGTTTAGAGAACCCTTGGTATTCCTTCCATAGGAAGAGGAGGAAGCAGGAGAGGAAGAGTGAGACGCAGATCTGGGATCCCAGCCCAATTACAGACTCCATGGAACCCTCCACAGGGTGCTCTGTAGCTAAAATGGCTCTGCAGAGTTGTCCAGAGTTGGGTCGAGAGTATCAAGTCTTAAATTTTCTCCTACCCTCCATTCATATAAGTTGGTCCCAAGATGTACGTTGCCTAGATAAGGTGTATGAACTTGGGTGAAGTAGAGTTTTGCCAGAGACAAGTGTGGATGAGACTGAGTGCTGAGGGCTGCCTGAGTAGTTGGGGCCCAAACTTCACCAAACGTGAACCTGGGGGTATATCTCAGCATATAATAGGCCGTAATTAGTAACAGGGTTCTTTGAGGATTGAATACCCATAGAATATGGGCTCGGTGAGGATTTAATACCCATAGAGAAACACCTAAGATTCACCAATTTCCCCTTTCTTTTTATATATTGTAAGATCACAATATCATTCAGCATTATTAGAGTGATTCCTTCAGGGTTTCTCTTTGAATTATACGTGCAGGTAGCTCAGCTGACTCATCCTATGATCTACAATCTGATCACAATCACTCTTATAATATTTTGTAATATTATCAACCATGGTTATTGTGTTCTATGCTGTCCCCAAGATAGTGAAAGGAGTACAAATGAAGTCGAGTTTTTTAGATTAGACATAATCAAGGAAAATTTTAGTTAAGCCACACTCTTTTATCATCAGAAAAAGTTAGAGAAGTTGTGTAGTTTTGTGTTGTGAAAGTATATATGAAGTATACTGTTTAATGTTCAAATATATAAATTGTTCAAATATAACGTTCAAGGAATAAATATGTTATTTATATGTAGATAAAAATAAATAAATAAATACATGCTTCTGTGATTCATCTTTTCATTAAGAACTTTCTGTTTCAAATTCCAAATCATCTATTGCTGCTAGATGACTTGAAATTTGCTATTTGCTACTCACTAAATAACCAAATTATTCATTTTTAATGACTTTAATAACAACATGATGCTTTATTAAGTAATTTTAACAGTTGGATGACTATATATATAATAAATGTACATTGATATGTGTTCTAGACATTTTAAATATCTCTACTGGAATTTTTACATATGGATTAAACAGAGCTTGAAGGTATTGGCAATAAATTACCTAACAGAAAACTAGTTCTGATAATTGGTCCTCTTGTTACACGAATCCTAGGAGCAATATTTTATATGCCTAGGATTCTTGTAGCTTGCCATTAGTAAACTTACCACTTAATAACAATTTTCTGATTTGAGAGTCTTGGCAAGGTGTTTGGATATCTGTTTATGAAAAATTAAACATTTTTGACAAGTTAGAATAGTGTTCTATCATTAGTTTTAGTAATGACAAACAATTTACTTTTTCCTAATTTTTAAAAAATCTTTTCTGTCATTTGTATATCTTATTATTATATATTTTAAGAAATCATGCTTGTTTGTACTCTCCACAGACTTGTTCTGTGTGAAATGTTTCTCTCTGGATTCATTATACACTAATTATTGACTCCACCTTCCCCAACTAACAACTCTAACTCAATATAATTCACTTTTGTGGCTCATCCTCATTTGACCACCACAATGACGCCTAAGATTTTTTAAATCATCTTTTGCATAGATATCAAGTGAGGGCAGCTTAGTTTTCAAAATTCACGGCAGCTGCTTGCTTCAAAGTGCTGTGCAATCTAAGAGAAAGACAAAAATAAAACATACTAGCTCTATTCTTCTAAATGGGAATAATTTGCATAGTTTAAGAAGATCCTATGGATCACAATAGGTTTTTCATATTTTAAGTTTTAAAAATATTTATGTTATATCTTGGAACTTTTAAAAGTTCTTTCCAATAATTGCTTTCTTAATTTTTTTTCTAAGAACTTCTGTAGCTTCGTTTATAACCCCTTTTCTGAAATTATTGTATTTTATAGACACTAAACTTTGTTTTACTAACATAAAATTAATATATGAATCATTTATGGCAAAGAGGGAAACTATACAAATTTTTTAAAAGTAAACCTTTTTGTATTTCTCTCAGACAATGGATAGTTTTTTTAAAAAAAAATTCTTACATATTTCATTTTTAAGTGTTTAGTTTTTTTCTCACATATTTAGGCATATCTGTCTACCTAGTTTGTTTTCACTTACACAAATGGGATCATACTATACATGTTGTCTGTAATGCACTTGTTCTAATTGATAGTATTTTTTTTCTCTATCATGACACAAAAACATAGTGTATTCTTGTTACATAGTATTTTCCAGTTTAGAAATAGCAAAAAAAAAAAAAATCTACTCATCTGTTGATAAACATCATGCCTATTTCCTAGTTTCTGCTGTTATAATAATGCTTTTGTTTATCCTTGTACAAAATCTTTGTGTTCAGACACTGGCATTCCTGTAGAATATATTAATAAAACTGAAATTGCTATATCAAATGGTGTATTACTTTCTCAAAAGCATCAAACATGGCTAAAGGAATTTCTAGACAAGTAAGAGTATGAATGCACCTTCTTTCCCAAACTTATGGCATTGATTTTTTTGGTCCCAGTTTATATTTTGAAAATATGATTGTATTTTTAAAATTTTATTCACACATATTTTAGTGTATTTGGGCATCTTCTATATTTTTATTGATTATTTGTATTTCTTGCATTAATTCCCTGTTTACATAATTTGCCATTTAAAAAAGGGATTGTTTGTATCCTTCTTATTAATTTGCATAAAGTCTTCATATATCCTGTAAATTAATTTTATGTTACACATATGATGAAAATGTGCAACAGCCTTAGTGCATTTCTTTATTTAATGTATGTTGTCTTTTTCATATTAAAAAAAAATTTTGATATTTGAATCTGTCAGTTTTGTGCTCTGTGGTTTCCACTTTAGATGGTGTCTAAAAAGCTGTCCCTAAAACAGACTTTCACAATGACTTAAAATGTCCCTTTCCTACATGCTACATTTCTAAATGTATGATGTGTTCCTCTTTTTCTTGGCTCTCTGTTCTTTAATAGTTTATTTGCTGATTCTTGTCCCAATATAATGTCATATAAATATTTGCTTATAATCTTTTGTTAAAGGCAAAAATATAAACTTATAAATAGATGAATGATTAAGAAACTAAAAGGGTACTCTATTTACATAAATCAAAAGATGCAAAATAAAATGAATAATATGGATCCACAGATATATTTACACTAGACCCCTAACTTGCCAACATTAAGCTTTGAGGGAATGTAGATAAAACTTTTGTTTTCTGTTCTCTAAATTCTACCTTAATGGATATAAAAATATTATAGAATAAAATAAGTACTATTAGAAAAAGGGTATACTTTTTAGATCTATGTTTATAAATAGGTGATTTTTTTTTAGCAAGTCATTTTTTTTCCCCAATACTCTACTGCCTGGGAAATATTTGACTGTAAGTGAAATAGTGGAATACCCCAATGGCTGTCTGAAGTGCACTTTTTGCTTATTTTGTTAATCAATAATTTCCAAAAAAAATTTTTTTTTACAATTTATGTTGGCTTGACAGTGAGTTTCACTATTATTTGAGTAATTTTATTGTTAGTTTTTTTTTTTAAGTAACTATTTGGTTTTACAGTAAGAAAAACAAACAAAAGATACACTGAAATTCAAAACTGAAAACTATTAACAGAACAACTCCTAAAATTCTTCCCATACACAATTTTAAACTTCTTATCAAATAAAAACAAAATATGTGAAGAAAAGAAAAATACACAGTGAACCACATGGGTCAAAATAATGTAGAAATTTTAATTAAAGTGTGGACTTTTGCATTTTCTGTTTGGTGTATTTAGGGCAGGAATGAGATTTAATGCTGTCCACAGAAAACAATTAAATAAAATTAAATTATATTGTGCTCATGGTACAAAAATGGATATAGAGATGAACTTTTTGTGTAAAATTGATGGGTAAAGTAGACATGTATGCCATTAACAGTAAAAATGAAATCTTACCAGGAAGTAGGTATTAAAATAATATGCTACATGGAAAGGCTGGGAGATATGTTAAGTCTGATCAAAATTGATTATGAATAATGTGACTTTTCAATGGAACTTCATAAATATTGATTTCTTCTAGGCAAAAGGTAATTCAGACAGTTAAAACAAGCCAAATCTATATTCTAATGAATCATTGAACTTGAAAGCTTGTGGTGTGGTGAATAAAAATTAGAGGTTGGATGTGAACTTGCACAATTGACTTAAAAATAGTTGACCTTGGCTGGGCGCAGTGGCTCATGCCTGTAATCCCAGCACTTTAGGAAGCCGAGGCGGGTAGATCACGTGAGATCAGGAGTTTGAGACTAGCCTGGCCAACATGGTGAAACCCTGTCTCTACCAAAAATACAAAAATTAGCTGGGCATGGTGGCAGTCACCTGTAATCCCAGCTACTGGGGAGGCTAAGGCAGGAGAACAGGAGAATCGCTTTAACCCAAGAGTCTCTGAGGCTGCAGTGAGGTGAGATTGTGCCACTGCACTCTAGCATGGGTGACAGACTGAAACTCAGTCTCAAAAAAAAGCAGAAGTTGTTTTTTCATCTTTAAAAATTATCTTTGAGGGTGATTTTGAAAATGAAAGAAAATATACATATCTTGGACAGGCTTTCCACACTAAACACTGCTCACTCTTGGAGTTCCTGGCATTTTTCTTCTCTCTTCTCTCCCGCATTGAGTCTTCAATTCCTTTGTGAGATTCCAGACGTAGGAATTAAAGACCTCCTTTGGCTGTGTGACTGCATTTTTTTGTTGGTTGCTTTCCTTACTTTAATTATTTCTGTGGCTTTCTCATGGTTCAGTCCATTTAAATTTTCCCAAGTTTCTCTGACAGATAGTTACTATTGCTCTCCAACAACCGAGTGGCAATGTCCTGAAGAAAATGCTCTTCCCAAGTTTTCATTGTTCACAGGTTGACTGGACATGTATGTGAGGAAATCACAGTTCCCTTCCTATATGTAGCCTTCCTACCTCCTTTTCCAGAAGGCCTCTGGAAGAGGGGAGTTGGTCACTGGAGAACAGAGGAGTTACTGTGGATACTGTACTCATTGTAGAGAAACAACAGAGCAAGTAGTTGAGGAATGTTCATGTGAGTTTAGCTACGGCATGACCCTACAGGGTAATAAAGGATTCATGGTAAAATGGTGCCACATCTTGATTGACCAAAAGACAATAAATATTTTAAAGCTGATATCTACGTGGACATATACACATCAAGAATTAGACAACAATTGCTGTCTGCATAGAATACAATTGTGGAATGTGTCATCTTATATGTTCCAAATGAGTTAGGCAAAAATATATACAGTAAGACAGCCAATTCGTCATTTCGTTTTCTCAGTATCTTGAAAAGCAAAATCCTATGACTTTGGTTTCTGTCTCTTTAGTCTACCACCTCATGACTATTTCACAGCAAATATTTCTAAATCTTATATGTGAAAATGTGTATTCTGATGTGATCCTGGAGATTAAAAATCTCAGAAGAATTCAAACCTTTAGAAATTAATGTTTACTATTCAAAACTATAAAGATCCTTATAAGATGTATGTACAAAATTAAAATGAGTTAACTAACGTTGTAGATGTATTATGTTTTTCTTTGTAATGTAAGGTAGCATTTACAAAGTTTCAGGTAGATTAATGTTTTAAAAAATGAAACCCCATGAAAGTATTAAAATGAGACATAGATTAATGTTTTCATATATCTCTAATTATTTCTTTTTCTTGCTTATAACCTCATAATTGCACATTCGGGTAGTGTAATAATAGGTTCAATCTCCAAGTGTGGCATAAAAGTCTCTACTTTTTCCAGTCACTTTCTTTCCTCTTGTATTGATCTTTAAGTTCTGCTCACCTGCATGCACTACTCAATTAAACTCTGCTTCATATCTCTTTTGTAGAATTAATAGCACAGTATTGTAGTGATATTTTTGCTTTCCCAACTCTTTATTGTCAAAAGACATGCTTTTAATTTTTCTCCCAGAAATGCCTAGTAAATACTATGTGTTTAATAAATATTTGAAAATAAATTCTCAAAAAATCTTAGACAGTATAGGTTTTCAACAAAAACTCCAACTTTGCTATTATGTTGGTACAGACAAAACATATTTTGGACAATCAGTGGGAAAATATTGAATATGATATTGTCTGCAGAGTTGGAGAATAGAACTCAAGATGAATAAAAAAAGTTTCCTGCATGCTAAAGTAAACATAAGTACATACAAGGGTCAAAAATGATAATAAAAGTGATTATTTAAAGATTCCTTGTGTTATTCAGTCATTGGTTTATTGGAGAGTGAGAAATGTTGTGGCCTTTCTTCCCCCAACATGGATTTGATGGGGAGAGAATGCTCTTTGCATCCACACTGCCACCTATGACCTTGAAGGATATAGATAAAAGTCTTGTCTTCATGCCCCTCATTGAATAAGGAAATTTGAAGAGGAAGCAAAATTACACAGTGGCATTACACAGACAATTGCATGCCAGGCTAGGTCATTTCTTTTTTGAAAAGAAAATTAGGCACTAGAAAGGGTTTAGGGGATAAAACATGCTACAAAAGTGGCCCTCTATGAAGAAGTCATCACTGAAAACCTGCACCAGGCAATCATGGACAGGGCGTACGGTGGGTCACCACATCGATATGGCACAGTAGCAGGAGGAACCCCTGTTAGCCAGAGATGGACATGAGGCATCTCCATAATATGGACTAGAGATTCTTTATGCAAGATAACTGCAGCCTTCTCCTTTTCCCAACACCTTAGGGGAATAAGAGCCTGTAGTCATCCTTCCACTCAAAGATAAGGGAGTTGAAAGGGGATTTAAGAAGCATGTTACACTCACCTCTTTTTTCAATCATCAACACAAACCCTGGACACTGATGTTGAGGACTTTTGGAGTATAGACAGGGATTTGGAATTGTACACAAAATCAACTGGAAGGGGCCACTTTTCTTATAACTTTTGGTTAAAAGTGATTAGAGATTTGTGGACTCAACTTGAGAAATCATTAAAAGATAGAAAAGAAACATTCAACAAAACATGGGTGAACTAGTGAATGGAGAAAAAAATGGAGCTCATTTGTGGCATTACTGATTTCAGGATATTTGATAAACTAGTTACTTTTATGCAATAATATCATCAATCTCTATATATGAGTTTTAGTTTCTATTCAACTCGAGTTTGTGATTTTTAAGCTTTATTGGCCGTTAGTTTGAGTGTGAAAAAAATAAAGCTGCAAATTAACATGATTATGTGATCAAATGATAGACTAAAAAGTGTTTCATTTAATCAAACTGTTACGCTCCGTGGGTTTCAACATGCTATACTCTCATTTGCATGCATCTCTTATTAACAATTTAAGCTTCATTTATCATTTTTCTAGTCAGGCTGGAGACATCGATGATATGTGATTAATTAATGTCCAATCAACTAGTATCTACTTTGTTCCGATTACACATTATAATAAGGATAATTACATAGTAAGCTTTTTTTTTTTTTTTTTTTTTCGGTAGACACTTCTAAAAACCCAAGTTATAAATCAGATAAAAGTAGATTAATGTCCTTTCATGGGAGAGAAGAGAGTGAGCCAAAAAGTCCAAATACTCAACCCCTTTCGATCCCGGCAGGCACTTCTATTACACGGAAATAAGGGTATCGAATGTGTGTCTCCCCTGTAGGTTGTCCTGAAACTCCCCAGAAATGATGCATAAGGGGAGATTGAAATAACAAAAAAGAAAATAGTAAAAACTTTTTGGACACCCAAAAGCAGGTGGATAACTGATTAGATACCGTGACAGTTAAATAGATTTTGAGGAACAGTCTCAGATAGAGGAAGAAGCAAGGGTGGGTTTACAAAGAAGAATATTTATTACCTCATGAACATTTGGAAATTCCTCAGCTCAATACTTTTTGGGATAATAATGAATCTATCTCCTACACATCAAACAGAATATGCCCCTCACATTTTTAAAAGTAAGAATTATACTTGATTAACCATCTGCCTTATTATAACATGACCCTGAATTTTATGTGATTGAAATTTTTGGACTCTGCTCCTTGCTCTATGGTAAAGCATTTTCTATATTTCTGTCTCTACTTCAGTCTCTTCTTTCACCTGTTTCGGAGGTCTACATTCTGTAAGAATGTCACAGAGAAACGGAGACATTTTCACATGGCTTCACTTCTCCTCAGACTCATTCAGAGGACTGAGGATCAAATTCATATTTGGTGTCCTGCTTGGTATATCTTTGGGAGAAAAAGATTAATTTTTAGGCCTTTAAGTGATTTATGACTATATTTGTTTGACAAATATGAAGTTATTTATAATTAACTATTGAAAACTGAGACATATTAATTTTATATATCAAAACAATGTAACTTTACATCCTTGTTCAAAACAAAGTAATTTTCTGGTTTTGGTCACTTTTCCTCTGATATGTAAGACATACCATTGTTCACAAACAACCTATTTGGGGTGACCAGAAAAATAAAGGTGATGATCATACAAATTTTGTATCTATCAACATAAAATTTTAACTATAAAAAGCTAAATTCTGTGATATCAAAAGTTAGGGAGTAGAAAAGTGAATAATCATTTGATAGCTGTATAGTACAAAGCATGTAAACTAAATAAAATTAAGAAGGGAAGTTGGGAGTTGGAAATCACTGAGGGTAATATTTTCAAAAAGGTATAGTCTGAGCTGTTATTAGAGAAAAAACATTTTAGTTCAGAAGTTAGCAAAAATGAAAGAGACGAACGGAGATATGACATTAGAAACAGTTTTATGGTACCATAAACATGTAAGAATGCATATAGTTTAACTTGTATATTTTGTCAGTTTACAAACTGGAAATCTTTATAACAATCACTTTGAAAAGTTATCACTTCATTTTTTTTTTTGTTGTTCTTTAAAAATGGGAAGAAATTTGACCCATCATGACAAAGCATGCATGCTTATTTTTTGAAGGAAATATGAGCTAGTGCATGTGATGTCTTAAGTCAGACCTATCGGAATTTAAGTAGTTGCCTCATACTCTGCTAGTTGCTTCTTTAGGGCAGGATCTTTTCTTTTAGCTCTTCTTAGCCTCAGTTCCTTTTCTTAAAAAGTAGTTGATAATACACCATATAATTATTATAATGATTAAATGAAATCGTATTTTCAAAGTGCATGGTATATTACAGATGGACAATAAATATAATGTATTTATTCTTTGTAATTATATATAACTTTGTAATTATATATAACTAATTTTTTTAAATTAATAATCATATTTTAACTCAGGATGAAAAGAAGCTTATAAAAGTATAAGTTACTGTGTCTTATAAGATATTCTTAAGAGTAACTAAAAAAATCAGAAGGATGACTTCTCAAATCTGATTCAGAAATATGACATTAAAAATCTTGAAGGTGTGTGTTAAAATTAGCCAAGATAAAATTATGATCTTGATCAACTTGATGCTATGACCTCAGCATTTCCTTATGTTAGAAAACGCTCAAGTAAACTCTTTAAAAGTTGAATTATTTCATCTAAAATAGGATGACTATAGTGAACAGACTGCCAAAGTACAACTACGAAACAAATAAGAGTGACACAGTTTCTGAGACAGAAACAATATTAAAGAATAACAAAAAGAATTACAAGATGTAGAGATAAAGCAAGAAGACTTGGAGCTGTTTTAACTTAATTTTCTGGCTTTGGTCACTTTTCCTTAAAGCACACTTTAACAAATCACATAAATTCTCAGTTACCATGAGTGAGCAAGCTATTTCCCAATGTGTGTTTGTATATCACTGGGGAAATATATAAATTATTTTAGACCACTTTGGCACCAAAGAAGACAGGCCTATCCCAGACCAATACACTATTTCAAGACACAGTACTCTCCTGTGGTATGTTTCAGCAAGCCAATGTATTTCATCTATAATGGTCAGGCATTAAACACATGACAGTTAAGATCTATTGCCAAGAAGTCTGTGATATGCCATTCTAAGTGAGTTTGCTGTTTATGTTCAGATTATTCAACTGTGAACAGACCTTATATACAGAGTCTTAATGTAATAAAGTAATAATGTATAACTTTTACCCATGACATGACAAAATTTATACAGCATCACAGTTCTTGCTGTAGAAAATATTTTTTTTTTTCTGTGAAACAAATGCACTGGATGTATAAGTAGAGTTACTATACTGAACAATTTTTCGCTTCTTTGCTATGCTGAATTTAATATATAATTACATAAATTCTAATCATTAGAAATGCAATCCAACACCTGGAATTTTTGCCATGGTAGAACCAATGAATATAAACTAAGCAGGGCAATATAAAATGCTTTTACTGTTATGGATATAATTCCCATGTTTGCATAATAAGGTTGAAATCAATAAATAATACAGGAAAGTGAAAACATGATGCAATCATTGGCCACAAATGGAGAGTTAGGCTGCTTGGTTGTGCTAAACTGGAAGGCTGGGCTCCTAAAATCTCTTACAATCCCTTTAGTCCTGCATTCATTTTCTCTTTTTGTTCTCAGGCACTCACTAAAAATTCCTAGAGGGATTTCTGACTTCTTTAAAATGAAAGGGAAAGACACTGACTGAGAACATTGTAGTTATCCTTTGACAGAGTTACCAAAGTTGCCAATCCTCACAGCTTAAAATTCAAACCCTAAGAAATTCCAATAGTACTGGTGTTAGATGCCAGAGTAAAGGCAGTTTTATTTCACCAGCTTCAGTGAACAAAACTGGAGGAACAAATGGGATAAAAACAAAATGCATAAATAAACTTTAATTAAAAATAATAATATTGGCCGGGCGTGGTCCCAGCACTTTGGGAGGCCGAGGCGGGCAGATCACCTGAGGTCAGAAGTTCGAGACCAGTCTGACCAACATGGAAAAACCCCATCTCTACTAAAAATACAAAATTAGCTGGACATGGTGGTGCGTGCCTGTAAACCCAGCTACTCGGGAGGCTGAGGCAGGAGAATTGCTTGAACGCTGGGGGCAGAGGTTGCAGTGAGTCAAGACCGTTCCACTGCAGTCTGGCCTGGGCAGCAAGAGCAAAACTCTGTCTCAAAAAATAAAATAAATAAATAAGTAATAATATTAACATTCAAAGCATCAACTCATAAGTGTGAAGAATATTGGGAATACTGGACCAAAATGTAGTGATAATGTGAGAACTCACTCAAACCTCTTTACATGTCTGATGACAATTATTCCTAAAAGTGGGCATCACAGTTTGAAAAGCAGCACCAAATGAAGCTTGGATTACAGCGATTCGATGGAGGGCTCTATGTTGGCAGACAAAGAAGAAGGAATACCAACCACAGAACACAAAGGGGTGAAGCTAAAGGAAGGGGTGTGGTCACAGGTTTTTAGGCTATACAACTTGGCACTCAACTTCAGAGAGGTTTCTATAAATGACTTTTGTCACAGAAGAAAGTGGAAGTCACCACTGCCAGATCACAATGCTGGGAGATTGTTATTTAAGACACTTTGAACCACAAAGACCTCCTAAGGGCCAGACACAAAGGAGACGAACTCCTGGAGCAGATATATTTGCATTTAAGATTTTATATCAAGAAATCTGACCTAAGTTTATTGAGACCAGGCTGCAAATAAGTTGTTATTATTTAGACAATAGCAGGCCAATTGAAAGATGAAAGTAACTCCCCAAACTGTGGAAAGAAATGAAAGATAAAAAAATGAAAATATCATAAAAGTAATAGCCCTATTATAGCAGCCCCAAAATAAATAAAATCACCAATGGAAACATAGTAAACAGGTTGGAGGATAATTAATTAATTAATTATTAAATAAAAATCTGTGGAAATAATGAGAAATGGTAGATATGAAAGATTAATGAAAAAACTAATACGTATATTTTATATAAAGGGATAGAAAGAGAATAACAGACAGATGAATCTAAATTTGCATGATATAAAGAAGGCTAGGACTCTATTAATCAAAAAAGGTAATGTCCAAGGAAAATTGATATAGACTAAGCAATAAGACATGACTGGTAATAACTGTACTCTGTAGATAATAAAAAAGATCTCATGAATATTCAGTCAGAAAAATGAAATTACCTAAAATGTATGCAAAGTTTTATTAAAACCAAAATGGACACAATAACGTAAGCATCAGTATGATCTGCATAAATCCTCTTGATAAAATAATCCTGTAACAATCTCTATACAAGTCAAAGAAAGTGTGAGCCACTTGTACACAATCAAGATTTAATTCAGATACCACAGACCATCAAGACAGTTACTCAAATACACAAAACTTATTTAATTATAATTAAATATATATATATATATATCACCCAATTTCCCACTTTATTTGACATCAAGCAGGGAGTTGAGCAAAAATATAAACAATTAAAATACCTCCAATAAAATGCTCTAAACAGTTTGGATGCTTGACATTTTTCATATTTTATCTGTATATTAATTAAAGTAATCTGATGCTCTAACATAGAAATGTGTCTTTTTTTTAAAATTTTCATAGTACCAAGTATCTGCCTTTATTATGTATTGTACTTTTTAACTAACCTTTTTAATATCATTGGGACAATAGCTGATGTGTAGCTAAACATATGGTGGGTGCTTATAAAGATACACAACTCATTTTGGGATTTGGGCATAAACATACAACATTTAATAATATATTCCCATATTTTGTACTTTAACATAACCATGACATCAGCAAACTTATTTTGTGAAGTGCAGTGGATTAGATGGTGTCCTCCCCAAATTTATATCCTTCCTAGAACCTCAGAAGGTGACATTATTTGGAAATAGGTTTGTTGCAGATGATATTAGTTAAGACAAAGTAATACTAGAGTTAGCTGGGTCCTTAATGCAATGTAACTGGTGTCCTTTTATAGAGAAGAAAAGGTGCACAGACAGGCATGCAGGAGAATGCCATGTCATGCCATGTTTGAGGTTATATGCCTTCAAGCCAAAACACCAAGCATTGCTAGCAAACAGCAGGAGCTTGCAAAAAGTCATGAAACACGCTATTCCTCAGAGCTTTCCAGAAGGAATTAACCTACAAACACCTTGGTTTCAGACTTCCAGCCTCCAGAATAGTGAGATAAAAAATCTCCATTGTTTTAAGCTATCTACATTGTGGTACTTTGTTATGGCAGCCATAGGTCTCAGTCATAACTACTCAATGCTAACTGTGTGGCTATAAAGCAATTAGACAATGTGAAAAGAAACAGCTCTATTCCAATAAAACTTTATTTACAGAAACAATCAGACCAACTTTGGCTCCATGGCTGTAGGTACACCATGAGCCATTCCTCTTCCTCCCTTTTCTTCCATGTCACCCTCCTCCTTTTTCATCTCCTCCTCAGATGTCTCCTTGTTCCTCTTTCCGTTCTCATCCCCCACCTTCTTGTTCTTGTTATTTTTATTAGTATCATGGTCAGAATAACAATTCTGGCTCTGCACCTCCCCTAACAGGATTTTGGTATCTGATAGAATGAGTATAAAATTAAACATGATTATCCTAGAGAACAATATACTTAAAAATTTTACTTCATTTTGAAGATTAAACTTTAGTTCCTCTTTTCTTCATTTCTGGAGTTTCAAATTATTCAGCAGATGAATCTGATATATTTTCACAATCTAATCATGTTAGCGTCTTCTCAGGCCGCATTCTGAATAAATAACTGTTAATTTTTAGGACTTCTTAATGAAAAATCTACATTTATTAACTCATTTGATGTGTAGAACACCACAATCAGGGAATTAGTATTATTATCTCCATTTTGCCCAGAGTGAAACTGAGACCAAATAAGATTGATGTAACGTACTTAGTCCATGGTAGTTTGTGTTTGGCAGAGCTAGGATTTAAATGACACTAGAATCCTTACTTTTACATTTTACCAATGACATCCTACTCCACAACGATTAAAATAAATTTTAAATATTTAAATATTGAATATTTTTGTAAGACATAAAGCTAATATGTCAGTAATTTTATTTAACATCCTGAACACAAACTATAAATATTGTGAACTGATATTTCTTTGTAAATACTCACTAATGCTACTTTAAACATTGTAACACTTTCTAATATGTATGTTCTGATTTTGTAGTAGGAAAATCCTTATGTCACCCTCCATCATTTGTTCACATCATATTCTTCTAATTGAGATTTTAAAAGAAACTAATGTAATTAACCATTGGGTATTTATTTTCAACCATGCCATTTTAGATTTAGATTACAAATATTCCAGTAGTAGATATCATTTATCTTAATGTAAATATGTTATGTAAAATATAATTTGTGAATCATTTATAATGTAGTAAAAATAGACTATGTTTGCAAAATATACTTAACAGAAAAAAACTCTCAAAAACAAACAAAATAAACAATTTGTAATATTTTGACAAGTTTGAAACCCACTTGGGAAAACTTAACACTCTAAAAATTGTTAAACTACCAACTCTGTTTCTGAGTTGCAATTTTTTTGTGGGGGAGGGGGTGCAGTAAATAGATTGAAAGACATGAACTACTACCGATAAACTATACCCAAAAATTGATTTTCTCACAAATTTGCTATGATCAAACTGCACCTGTTGATAGGACATATAATTTCTAATTTGCATAGAGTAAATTACATAATTACTAATCTAAATTTATATAATCATTAATTTAAAAGACTCGGCTTTCAACAAAGAGCATATATCACACTTCAAACATATATGACAAACTTTGTTTCTAGAGACTTTTTTAAAAATAATTTTATTTGCAATTCTTTGTAAATTGTTTCCATGGACATTTTTGCTGAAGCTGTCAAATCTTTGTTTTATGATGAAACTTTTATCTTTTTGTTGTAGTGCACAAAGGAATTTCAAATGCAATGTTTTATTCATTTTTCAAAGTCCAATACTCCTGAGAATCTCTACAGTTTTTAGTTTTTTTCTTCTTCTAGAATTTAGTAACAGTGGCATGTTGGGAATGAGACCCTTCCTCCTCCCTCAATCTCTTCATTCCCTACTTCACTCACTCCCCTGCCCTAACCCTCTCCCTCTAACTCCTTGCCTTTTAGAAAATCCAGCTTCCAAATGGGACTTCACACTGACAGGGAGAAAAAGAAAAATTTATTGCTTGAAGTTGTTTTCACTTTAAAGGCTTTTTTAGTGACAACCTTTCTTCTCTTAGAAAGAAGAAAATGGCAAAGGTGAAAGGTTGTTACTATACATTTGAAAGCATCAATTTCTGTCAAGAATAAATTTTTACTTTAGATCTAGATAATACAGGCTAGGGCTTGGCCCTTGTGCACACTTATTCAGTACTATTTTAACACGAATTTATTTTAGTTAGAAAAATAAATCCTATGTAAATAATTCTGTATAAAGATGTAACTTGGAATTTAGATTTAAGTTCACTAAATAGCATGTTCTCAGAATCAGTAATATTTACTAGGGGAGCTGTATTCTTTAAACATAAAATAATACTAATGTTTTCAATCATTTAATTATGTGAACTTGGGAAATCCCAAGTGGAGGACATTTTGCATTTCTGTTCTTTTTGTATAGAAAAGATATGAGGATCTGAGATTCTGTCTCATGCTTCTTTGTTTCTTGTATGTTGGTGAACTGTAATGAAAATAAAATTTAGCATTTAAGGAAAGCATAGATAAAATTTTATTTATAAGGATACAGTACCCAAATTAAAAATACATATCTTTGTGTGAAATCCTGCCTTGCCTTGATAGTTTTATTTTTATCTTCATCCTTCTTTCCCTCCCTTCTTCCCCCATTCCCTCCCTCCTTCCCTCTCAAGTCCTTGAAGTGGTCTATTTGCCTGGAAACTGTCTCTAATTCAGTCTCTAGATCGGGGGCCATAAGGAACTTTAAGGTTTATTACACACAGTACTCTCTGGAAAGGATTGTCAACACCGTGGAAGAAAATCCTGATAGAATCGTGAAATTCTGGAAGGATGACACCACTGAAGCTGCCACCATGGCTCTAGGAAAAGCTGTGAAAGTCGCCAAGCCTGAAACACTACATTCCTGCTGTAGGAAACTGTGGCCAGATGTTGTGCATGATTTCACAGAATTTACAACAGAGCTTATCAAGAAAATCATACGCCGGGCGTGGCGACTCAAGCCTGTAATCTCAGTACTTTGAGAGGCCGAGGTGGGCGGATCATTTCAGGTCAGGAGTTTGACCAAAGTGGTGAAAACCCATCTCTACTAAAAATACCAAAAAGGTAGCCGGGCATGGTGGCGGGCGCCTGTAATCCCAGCTACTCGGGAGGCTGGTGCAGAATAATTGCTTCAACTCAGGAGGCAGAGGTTGCAGTGAGCTAAGATTGCACCACTGCACTCCACACTAGGCGGCAAAGGGAGACTCCGTCTCAAAAAAAGAAGGAAGGAAGGGAGGGAGGAAGGGACAGAGGGAAGGAAGGAAGGCAGGAAGGCAGGCAGGCAGGCAGGCAGGCAGGAAGGCAGGAAGGAAGGAAGGAAAAATCATAGATTATGGATATGGCAAAAAAAGGTGGGGGGGGGGGTGGTGAAGGATTTCAAGATAGGAATCTTGGAGAAGTTCAAGAGCTAATAGACACCACATCAGAGGAATTGACGAAAGATGACCTGATAGAGATGAATGCTTTCAAACCAGTGCCAGACAGCGAGGAAGAAGACATAGAGGAAGCAGTGCAGGAAAACAAATTGACATGAGAGAGTCTGATAGAAAGGCTCCAATTATTCAAGACTGCTTTGAATTCTTTTATGACATGGAATCCTCTATCATATGGGCACTGAAACGAAAGCAAATGGTAGAAGAGGAGCTGCTACTGTGTAGAAACAATTTTAGAGAAATGGAAAAGTCAAAACTCAGGATTACAATATATTTCTGTAAAATTACTTCAAGAGTACCCGTCTGTCCTGCCTCCTCTTCCTGACCTCCCTCAGCCTACTCAACGTGAAGATGAGGATGAAGACCTTTATGATGATCCACTTCCACTTAATGAATAGTAAATATCTTTTCTCTTCTTATGATTTCTTAATATTTTTCTCTCTAGCAGACTTTGTTGTCAGAATACACTATATAATATATTGTAATTGTAAGAATATACTATATAATATGTAAACATACAAAAAAGTGTTAACTGAACATTTATGTCACTGGTAAGGCTTTTAGTGAACAGCAGGCTATTAGCAGTTTTGTTTTGAGGGAGCCAAAAGTTATATGCAGATTTTCAACTCCACACAGGGTCAGACCCCCTAACCCCTACACTGTACAAGTGTCAATTGAATATTATATCAACTAAACTAAAAAGTACGGAATTTCTAAAATTATATTCATAAAAACAGTATAAATGATTGAAAAACTATAAAACTAAATGCTGATAAAGTTAGGTATAAGATCACTGCAATTTTAAATATAGGTGTAGTGACAAGAGACAAGAATAAAATTTCACAATGAAGAAAAATACATATTTAAAAACATACATGTTAAAGTATTGCAGAGAGTGTTTTTTGGGGTTTTTTGTTTGTTTATTTATTTGTTTTGCCAGCGCCTTGCTCTGTTGCCCAGACTGGAGTGCAGTGGCACGATCTCTGCTCACTGCAACCACCACCTCCTGGGTTCAAGCAATTCTCATACCTCAGTCTCCTGAGTACCCGGGACTACAGGCGCATGCCACCACGTCTGCCTAATTTTTGTAGTTTTAGTAGAGACGGGTTTTCACCATGTTGGCCAGGCTGATCTTGAACTGACCTCAAGTGATCCACCTGCCTAGGCCTCCTAAAGTGCTGGGATTACAGGCGTGAACCACCACTCCTGACCTGATAGTGTTCTTAATAAGAGTATTTTGAGACTAAGGTAGCATTTATTTTAAGCTCAGCTACTTTTATTATTAGCTTGCTAAAAGTTTTGTGGGAAATTTATTTTATGTTTGGACTGTTCTGGAAGCAGACGCTGACCAGCTTTATCTAAGGTGGTAATAATTGAAGAATAGACATGTGCTTCTCCATAATTACTCTGACTGCTTGGGCAACTACTGTGGTAGTTACTGACTATCATACCAGCAATGTAGCATTGTATGATAAAATTCAAACTTGTAAGGTATTTACTGTTTCCATGCAAACCGTTTGCCTTGATAAAGCATGCAAATAATTAAAATGGTGTGAAGAAGTAGGCACTAAAGTAAAAGATTTATTATTACCAACTTCTGAGTAAGGAAACTAGCTCACTTGGATTAAGCTACATTAATCATATTAAGCAAATGATTAGTTTTATGTTTTTTAGTGTGGGTACAAAGAAATTAACCAAACATATATAGAACACTTGGAACTAGACAGCACCTTAAATTTGGAAGTCATGTAGATGATTTTACTACTCTTATCAAAATTATTTAAGCTCTAAAATTTGAATGATCCAGTAGGAAGAATTTTCGTGAGAAGTTAAATGGATATTGTTTCTTTGATTTTGAGAAGGAAGAGTTTCATGAGCTCTTTTTCTAGGCATGATGTTTATGTTTGCATTTTAGTAACGATTGAGAATTGGAACTGACAGTTTCTACGTCTTGCCAGTTTGTTGATATAAAGTATTTTGAGTATTAAAGGACCAGACACCCGAGATAAAATATGCCCCCCTGCCAAAGATTTCATTTCCGTGGGTGGATAATTAAGAGTTATCAGACAGAGATTAGTAGAAAAACTTTGTAAAGCAAAGGCCCATAGTATCAAAACTTGCAGAGGCTCTAAAATACTAGGCATACATGGAAATAAAAATTTAGTATGCCTGTATCATAGAATATAAAAAAGAAATGGCGGAAATTAAGTAGGGAGATATAGGAATAGGACAAAATAAAGAGTCTTTTAAAACACATATAATGTTTGGACATTATTAGGTAGATTATTGCCTCTGGAATTTATGTATTTCACAAGTAGTAACATTTAAACAAGAAGACAAAAACACGTAAAATAGGAACCAATATATGAGTTTCATTTTGACAAATATATGCTTGGAAAACAAACAAAAGCAACAGCTATCATTTATCATCTACTAACAACAGATTGACTTCCAAAAAGTAGAAATGTTATTACAAAATAATGGACGCATTTAACTTATGTAGAAAACTCATGACATTTTCACATTTTTTCTCACTCTATCAGTGAGACAGCTGACAGTGTCCTCAGAGAGACATTTGGTCTGTGAATTGGCAGTTTGAAACCAGTGCTACAGGATCACTGACATATGCAATAGAGAAAGAGAGATACAGAACTTTAGGATTGCTAAATAATTTGCTCAATTTACGTAGCAGTAAGTGATGGTACTTATTATATTTATATTGCTGTTGAGAAATACAATGCATTCTAGGCAAATATTTCTAGTTGAAGATTAGTCAAAAATAAAAATTAGATGACTATCATGATTTCTCCTTTGTTTTGCTGATTGTATTTAAATAAAGAAAACTGCACCTGGCAAATCATCATTGAGATAAAATTTCTGTTGATTACTTTAAACCACCTATGACTAAAAAGAATTATTAGTTACTTGTGTTCATTCTTAAATGTTATGTTAGCTAAGCTATTTATTACATGAAGAGCATATCAGCAAGAATTTTAAGGAAGAAAAATGTATTCCGTTGGTCTCAGTTATTACATACCATGCTGTAACTGCATGGTTAAGAAAATCATATCAGCTGTGGCTTTCATTGGTATATTATATCCAATTTTAGCTTTCCCCAATTAAGCTTTATGTATAATTTGATTGTAAGTATTTAAAAGTTCATCTCAGTAGAAGATTCCTTAAAAAATTTAAAGAAAAAGGAAGAGAATGACAAGCATGATAAGCATTGGGGTGCTGGTTCTTAGCTCTAGTCAGGTTACTTAACATGTCTAAAACTAAAATTCTAATGTTCTCTTCCAGTTGTGCTCTACCAATTGTTTCCCCATATCATATAATGCCTATATTAACACTTCAGTTACAGAGGTTTAAAACGTTATCATCCTTTGCTCTCAAAGTTCACATCAAGAGCTTTTCTCCTATGTTTTTCTCAGGAGTTTCATGGTTTTGGGTCTTCTGTTTAAGTGTTTAATGCAGTGTGAGTCGACTTTTGTTTAGGGTGTTAAAGATCCAATTTTATTCTTTTTCATGTGGATAGATATTTTTCTCTGGAAGCAGATTGTAAGAAATTTCAAAGGACATACTAAGTATATTCTATGACCACAATAAAATTATAGTGAAAATTAATAACTAATCTGGACAATCTAAAACGTTTGCATAAAAAGCAACATGCCTTTAATAACACATAAATCGAGTAAGAACTTACAATAAATATGATAATATATTTTGAATGGGATGAAAATAAAAAGTATATCATAACTGTGTGGAAAAGAAAGAGAGATCAGGCTGTTACTGTGTCTATATAGAAAGAAGTAGACACAAGAGACTCCGTTTTGTTGTGTATTTGAGATGTTGTTAATCTGTGACCCTACCCCCAACCTTGTCCTTGCAAGAGACATGTGCTGTGGTGACTCAAGGTTTAACGGATTTTGGGCTGTGCAGGGTGTGCTTTGTTAAACAAGTGCCTAAAGGCAGTATGCTTATGAAAAGTCATCACCGTTCTCTTAATCTCAAGTACCCAGGGACACATACACTGCCAAAGGTCGCAGGGACCTCTGCCTAGGAAAGCTAGGTATTGTCCAAGGTTTCTCCCCATGTGATAGTCTGAAATATGGCCTTGTGGGAAGGGAAAGACCTGATCGTCCCCCAGCCTGACACCCGTGAAGGGTCTGTGCTGAGGAGGACTAGTATAAGAGGAAAGAAGGCCTCTTGGCAGTTGAGACAGAGAAAAGCATCCATCTCCTGCCTGTCCCTAGGAAATGGAACATCTGGGTGTAAAACCCGATTGTATGTTCTGTTTACTGAGAAAGGAGAAAACCGCCTTAGGGCGAAAGGTGGGACGTGCTAACGGCAATGCTGCTCTTTATGCACAAAAAAGGTTTATGGAGATGTTTGCATATGCATATCAAGGTACAGCAC
Source organism: Rhinopithecus roxellana (assembly GCF_007565055.1). NCBI lineage: Eukaryota > Metazoa > Chordata > Mammalia > Primates > Cercopithecidae > Rhinopithecus > Rhinopithecus roxellana. The sequence continues at coordinate 25,708,521 of NC_044569.1, forward strand.
TTTTTCTTAAACTTATTCAGGTCACAGAGATCTTTATTCATATGTCTTACTGCTGACCTCCCTATGATGATGATATTAGCCTGCCACTTCCCTTTTTCTAAGATGGTAAAGATAATGATCAATAAATACTGAGGGAACTCAGAGACCGGTGCCGGAGTGGGTCCTCTGTGTGCTGAGCGCCCGTCCCCTGGGCCCACTTTTCTTTCTCTATACTTTGTCTCTGTGTCTGATTTCTTTTCTCAAGTATCTGGTTCCACCTAACGAGAAATGCCCACAGGTGTGGAGGGGCAGGCCATCCCTTCAATAACTTGTAGATTTCAGTTACGGCACTGCCGAAAGCAAGATTGATAATCATACGTACATACACTGGAATATATAAAACAATAAAAAGTCAATGACATAAGAACTTACTTACAGGAAGTCATGTGAAGAAAATAATAAGCCCCAAAATGGTAGAAATAAAGGAAAATGTAAGAAAGAAACGAATGAGAGAGAAGGCAGGCATAACTGAGAATATTTAGAAAGAAAAATAAATGGTATTTCAAGAATAGAAACAAAATTGTAAACAATTAGCAAGATAAATCAAGAAGGAAATAAATAAACCAAAATTCTTCTTTTTTTTTTTTTTTTTTTTTTGTGAGACGGAGTCTCGCTCTGTCGCCAGGGCTGGAGTGCAGTGGCCGGATCTCAGCTCACTGCAAGCTCCGCCTCCCGGGTTCCCGCCATTCTCCTGCCTCAGCCTCCCGAGCAGCTGGGACTACAGGCGCCCGCCACCTCGTCCAGCTAGTTTTTTCTGTATTTTTTTAGTAGCGACGGGGTTTCACTGCCTTAGCCAGGATGGTCTCAATCTCCTGACCTCGTGATCCGCCCGTCTCGGCCTCCCAAAGTGCTGGGATTACAGGCTTGAGCCACCGCGACGGGCCTAAACCAAAATTCTTAAGCATCAGGAATAAAAAGAAGGGACTCACTACAAACCACACAGACATACAAAACATTGCATGAGTAGCTCATAAACAATTTTGTATCAATATGTTTAAAAATTTAACACAATAAGAAAAATATTTGAAAACACAGAAATAACATAAGAAACAAAAGATAATTATAATTAAAGAACTTACATATACAACACACACACACACACACTCTCACACACACACACAGTCTAGGCCCAGGAGGTTTAACTGGTGAATTCTTGCCAACATTTAAAGAATAAATAATATAAATCTTATGTACAGTATTCCTGAGAATAAAAATGAAGAAAACACTTCCCAGCATATTTTATTATGCAAACATAACCCTGACGACAAAAACTAGTAAGAACATTATAAGAGCAAAAAATTAAAGGCTACTCTCATGAGCACAGATGTAAAATCTTAACACGTTATCAGCAAATGGAACCCAATAACCTGAATGGAAATAATACATATGAATAAGTATCATTTATTTCAGAAATATAAGCTTGGCTTAATATTTGAATGTCAATAAATTTATTTCGCCACAAAAAAATTCAAATGTTTCCCTCAATAGATGTTGTAAATGCACTTGATAATATACAAAATTATTAATGAAGTAGAGATAAAACAGAACTTTCTTGGCCCTATAAACAGTGTCTGAAAATCTAAAACCAAGATTATACTTAAATACAAAATATTTACTGTTTTCCTCTGTGTTCAGTAATAAGATAGAAATTTCCACCATCATCACTTTTAATAATATACCTAGTGAAATTATTCAATGAAAATAAATGTAAGTATAGACACTGAAAATAATTTTTAAATTTATATTGATTTTCAAATGATTGAATTGTATTTGTATAAATCCAGCAATTTTACACATTAATGTTTGGATGAACGGAGGCAAGATGGTGCACTTCCGGGTTCTTCTTCACCAACTTTTCCCGCGCGCGCGAAAATGTAGCCGGCGACCCGGGAAGGTGCAGACCAACTAGGCATGCGCCAGGTGACGTCAATCCGAAGAGACCAAGATTTACCTGGTCGCACCTGTGGAACGCCCCCTGACACGCCCGTGCCCCGCCTATTGCCCTCCCACTCCTAGAAAAGCCGCTCCGGAGGCAGCCACACGCGGCCTTCCTCAGTCCTCCACTCCTGTCGGGATGTCAGGACTGTGGGAACTCCGTCCGAGAGCCCCACTGGGGGGCTCTGTCGGCCTTCTTTGCCGGAGGCCAACAGACCTCTTCCCACACCTTAGGTGACCAAAATAAACTTGCAGTTTTGCTCCTACACTTGCCTAGTCGCTGGTTCTTTTGTGCCCGCTCTGGTGGTCTTAGAAAAACAAAACAGTTGGTGCCGAAACCCGGGAGGAGACCCCTCCTCAGGCCTCTAAGGGTTGAGGAACCTCCTCCTGCTCCCACGCAGCAGACGGACCAGGACCTGAGACCCGCTTCCCTCACTCTCACAGCCTCTCTGGGGTAAGTGCCCTTGTCTCCTCTTTACCTCCCTCGGCCAGAAATCCTGTGCAGGTCCGAGGTCCATTTGGAGCCACCAAGTGGCTCGGGAGACCTGTTCAGGACGGAGACGTCCGCCTGACGGTAATCTCCACTTTGGCTCCAAGAGCCTCCAGTCTGTCTCTGCTGATTCCAAAGGACGCTTTGAAGCCAGGCAGAGATCCATTTCCATTTCCATTGTGTCCATTGTGTAAGTAAAGAGGAAACAAACGGGAAACCCCCAGTCCAAATTTCCAAAGAGCACCGGCCTCTCTGGGGTAAGTGCCCTTGTCTCCTCTTTACCTCCCTCGGCCAGAAATCCTGTGCAGGTCTGAGGTCCATTTTGAGCCACCAAGTGGCTCGGGAGACCCGTTCAGGATGGAGACGTCCGCCTGAAGGTAATCTCCACTTTGGCTCCATGAGCCTCCAGTCTGTCTTTGCTGGTTCCAAAGGACGCTTTGAAGCCAGGCAGAGATCCACTTCCATTTCCATTGTGTCCATTGTGTAAGTAAAGAGGAAACAAACAGGAAACCCCCCAGTCCAAATTTCCAAAGAGCACCCCCTTAGGGTGCCTCCTAGCCAATTTAAAAACCTTACAGCTTGAACAAGACCTTAGGAGGAAGCGGTTAATTTTCCTTTCCACTGTGGTGTGATCGACCTCAGCAATTTCTACCAGCGGCTAGGCAAGTGGTCTGAAATTAATTATGTACAAGGCTTTTGGGCCGTAAGCTCTCGTCCCTATACTCCTCCTTCTCTCCCCGCTCTCTCCACCCCCTCCCTTCCTGCCCAGACTCCTCCTCCTCCCCCCATCCAGACTCCTCCTTCCTCCTCCTTATCTACTAGTAATCCACTTGGTCCCGTGCCTCCTTCGGGGCCCCCAACTGGCTGTCTTGAGTCCCCTATCTCTGCCCACACCCTCCTACAGTGTTAGCACCTTTGCGAGAGGTGGCTGGGGCGGAGGGGGTAGTCAGAGTACATGTCCCTTTTTCATTGGCCGATCTTTCCAAAATTGAGAAGCGTTTAGGTGATTTCTCAGCTAATCCTACCATATACATAAAGGAATTTAGATACCTTTGTCAGGCCTATGACTTAACTTGGCATAACCTCCAGGTTATCCTAACCCCTACCCTAAACTGACTGAGGTTCTAACCCAGTATACCCAGTTAGATCCGGCCTCCCCCACAGGGGACACCATTTTGGTGTCTTATTTCATTTCTCAATCAGCTCCTGACATTCGTAAAAAAACTTCAAAAGGTAGAGGATGGTCCTCAGGCACCAATACAAGACCTGGTTAAATTAGCCTTTAAGGTCTATAACTCCAGAGAGGAGACGGCTGAGGCAGTGCGACAGGCACGCCTCAAACAGAAGGCCCAGCTCCTAGCAGCGGCTTTACAGCCCAGTCGTAACCCCAGGCCAGAGAGTACACACTCCGCAGACTCCAAGGCTACGAAAGGAGCCTGCTATAAGTGCGGCAAGGCAGGACACTCGCCAACAGGTGTCCTCAAGGTCCCCGAGCCCCAACGCAGCCTTGCTATAAGTGCAAGGCATCAGGACATTGGGCCAGTGAATGTCCTAACCCTCGTCCACCAGCAACCCCCTGCCCTGCTTGCCAGCAGGGAGGACACTGGAAGTCTGATTGCCCCACCCTGAGAACAGGTGCTGCGTCTCCACGTGACCCCCTTTCCCAGGATCCTGGGAGCTCCTTCCAGCTCCTACATCTGGACGACGACGACAACTGAAGGTGCCGAGACTCGGGGACCCCCATCACCCTCGCCGAGCCGCGGGTAACTCTCCTGGTAGCGGGTAAGACAATTTTTTAATCAACAGCGAGGCTACCTATTCTGTTTTGCCGTCCTTCTCTGGACCTAGCCTTCCATCCAATATCTCTGTAGTAGGAGTAAGCGGAAAGCCATCCACTCCACAAAAACTCCACTCCTTAATTGCTGCCTGGCCAATAACTACTCTGCACACTCGTTCCTCATTCCCAGCTAAAAAGGGCCCCTACCGAAAGCAATCAGTGGAAATCAGTTTGGCTTTCCCCCACTCGCCTCAAACTTACTAACTTTTCTTAACTATCTCATACTCCTCAACCTTGCTGGGACCTTCCTTCTGGGTTTTGCCCCTATTCCAACAAATGCTTCCATTCCTCATTCCTATACTAATACTGTGCCTTATTTTATTCTTCATCCGTACGTCCAAATGCCAACCATGGGCCCCGACCTTAACAGCGCCCCTTAACAGCAGGAAGTAGCCAGACAGACCACGGAGCCCCTTTATCACTATTATCAATAAAAGGTTGGACTGTTTGGATGAACGGAGGCAAGATGGTGCACTTCCGGGTTCTTCTTCACCAACTTTTCCCGCGCGCGCGAAAATGCAGCCAGCGACCCAGGAAGGTGCAGACCAACTAGGCATGTGCCAGGTGACGTCAATCCGAAGAGACCAAGATTTACCTGGTCGCACCTGTGGAACGCCCCCTGACACGCCCGTGCCCCGCCTATTGCCCTCCCACTCCTAGAAAAGCCGCTCCGGAGGCAGCCACACGCGGCCTTCCTCAGTCCTCCACTCCTGTCGGGATGTCAGGACTGTGGGAACTCCGTCCGAGAGCCCCACCGGGGGGCTCTGTCGGCCTTCTTTGCCGGAGGCCAACAGACCTCTTCCCACACCTTAGGTGACCAAAATAAACTTGCAGTTTTGCTCCTACACTTGCCTAGTCGCTGGTTCTTTTGTGCCCGCTCTGGTGGTCTTAGAAAAACAAAACAATTAACTGATGAACAGTTAATGTGTAAAGTTAGCAAAATTTCTGAATTCAAAGAAAATATATAAAAATCATGGATTTTGAATATATTTGCAACAAGCAATTAGTGAATAAAAATAAATAAATGCCAACAAAGATTGCAATACCACCAACATCAACTATCAAACATGTCAGAAGTGCTAAGAAGTAATGTTCAAGACCCTTTCCTGAAAACCATAAATCTTTGTTAATAAGGATTAAATACCTTAACAAATGGAGAGGCATACTATGACAATGGTGTAGAATACCTGATAATAAAGTTGTCTAAGTATTCCATGAAACTCCAATAAGAAAATCACAGGAAAACATTTGGTAGAAATATAAATGGGCAACGGTGTACTGGATAATGAAAATGTGGTATATATACACTATGGAATACTATGCAACCAGAAAAAATGAAATCATGTTCTTTGCAGCTACATGGATACAGCTGGAAGTCATTATCCTAAGAGAATTAACACAAGGACAGAAAATCAAATATGGTATGTTCAGTTATATAAGTGGGAGCTAAACATTGAGTGCACACAGACATAAAGATGGAAAAATAGACACTGGGGACTACTAGAGGGGGATTGTGACAGGGGAGTAAGAGTTGAAAAATTCCCTATCAGTACTCTGCTCACTACCTGGGTGACAGAATCATTTGTACTCCAAACCTCAGCAACACACAGTTTGCCCGAGTAACAAACCTGAACGTGTCTTCTCTGAACCTAAAGTAAAAGTTGAAAAAAAATGATAACAATGGCAAAGCAAAGGGCCTAGATCTGCCATGGCAAGTTGGAAGAAAATGTTCAAACATGAACGATTTACACTACCAGACATTGCCTTTTTATAAATTCACTGCAATTAACATAGAATGCTATCAGTACCAAGATAGACAAATAGTTCAAAATAACAAAATAGAGTACAGAAACAAACCTATGTGTGTGCTATCAGCTCATGCTGATAAAAGCACCAATAAAACTCACTCACTATTTTCAGAACTTACACCACATAAACTGAATATTCGTAGGAACAAATGACACTTAAACTTAACAAAAAAGCATACATAATTAATTTGGAATAGACCTAAGCACAAATTTGTATTGTATAACAATGAAATTTCTAGAAAAAAGCATTTAAAAATCTTCATGACATTTGATATTTCAAAAAATTTAAACATGAAAAATATTTACTATTAAGGTAAAACAGACAATTTACAGTTCATTGAAAGATGGTATTAAGATACTGAAAATGCCAGCCACAGACTAGGAGAAGGTAGGCTTGTGCGCTGTATTGGCCTGTGGTCTCATATGCAGATCATATGAAGAATAGCAACAAATAAATAAGTTAAACAGAAGTAAATCAATTCAAAATGACAAGAAAACCCCAAAAAATAGTTCCTTAGAGGACACTGACATAAGCTTCTGTAAGAATAAATGGCACGGTACACTTAAGATATACACACTTTGCAGTATATAAACTGTGTTTCACAAAAAAGAAAAGGAAAAAAAACTTTTTTTCCTATGTCTGATGACAACATTGTTGTATTGTTTTCAGAGTATATTTTACACACACACACACATATAAATGCTAATTTTGTTTATAGATCCCAGTGAATTCTGAGAATGCAACCATTAGCATCTTACTAAAGATTCTATAGCTTGCTGGCAAAGGAGTTTTAATAACCAGATGTTGAAAACAATCTGTGTTTAGTCACTTTTCCCAGGAACATATAGTTAAATTTTTGCATAGCATGGCCAGGGATACACTGTCTCTCCTTCCCCCAACCTTCCCCAAAATCATTAATCACAGTAAAGATTCAATAAAATCACTCTTAAAGCCCTTGACTTTCCTATTAGTTTTTTTTCAACTTTTATTTTAGGTTCAGAGAGTACATATGCAAGGTTTGTTACCTGGGTAAATTGTGTGTTGCTGGGGTTTGGGATAGAAACAATTCTGCCACCTAGGTACTGAGCAGAGTACCCAATATGTAGTTTTCAACCATTGCTCCACCGCCACCTTCCCCGCTTTGGTAATCTCCAGTGTTTCTTCATTCCATCTTTATGTCCATGTGTACTCAATGTTTAGCTTATAGCATATTATGAATCAATATAAGAACATCTCTATTCAGCATACTTAAACGTTAGAATGATGTGTTGCATGGAGTATCAGTTTTCACATACATAAAAGGATGACCCTATAATTAATTGCAAACTTGAGACAACACTGAAATGTAATGACTGGCTATACTAAAATAAAAATGAAGTTATGGTATACATGAAATAAATAGGGTTGAGGTATGCCATGTTTCTATCAAGAAACAAGGGTTTTTCTTTTTCTTTCGCAGCAGAGGTTTTGTACATGTAAATTCAAAGTACAGTTTCATTTCAGGATTCACTGTTTTCACGTGACAGACTAATTCTTAGTACTTTCTTAGTTCTTAACTTTCTTAATTTCTTAAGTCTCTCAAAGTTCATAACAAAATCATATTTTATCAGAAATGACGTTTAAAATGAAAAGGATTTTAATGTTAGCTGAGTACAATTGATTTTTTTGGAGAAATCACTCAGTGATGATCCTACTGTTTGACAAAATGAATATTCCTTCTTAAATTCTTACTTTGTGTACTTACTTTGCTTTTTTATATAAAGCAATTTCTAGGTAAAGTAAGACCTCCACCCAAACTAAAGTACACAGCCTCATATGCAACAAAAGAAAAACAGGATTGACATGATGTAAGGAGTATGCAATGTTTACATGAGGAGTAATAAAATAATTCATTGTGGTTTACTGAAGGTTTTTGAAGCCTCTTGAGAGATTTATAACATTTTCATGTATAAAAGTAGATGGTGGTAAGAAATTATATGTTATGCATATTTTACCACTTTTTAAATAAAAAGTAGACAATGTTGAACAGCAGAGAATAGAGGTGCATAGATTGTTTTCAGGATCTAGTGAATAATATTCCTTTGTCAGTAAGGAGTTGTTTTTAACATTTTAAACAGTGGAGAAGTCTTATCAGGGGTGTTTTTTTAAAAAAAATATTGAAAGCAGTTTTAATTTTAATTTAATTTTATTATTTAGTTTTGAGACAGACTCTCACACCTCACTCTGTAGCCCAGGCTGGAGGGCAGTGGCCTGATCTCAGGTCACTGCAACCTCCGCCTCCCAGGTTCAAGTGATTCTCCTGCCTCAGCCTCCCAAGTAACTGAGATTACAGTCTTCTGCCACCATGCCTGGCCAATATAGCATTCTTAAGAGACAATTTTCAAGGAAATTGAAGGACTAATTGCAGTAAAACATTAATAAGACTGAGAATTTAAAATACTGGAAATGAATTTCCAGTATTTAAGTTAAGAATTTGAAATACTGGAGAATTTAAAATACTGGAAATGGATTAAAAATGGTTGATTAAGAAGAGAAAGATTTAAATATCTTTTGAAATTTTGAAACTTCAAGGCTCACTTTGTGAAAACACAGGCACTTAGTCTTCCAGATTGATTAATTTAGCATGGGTAGATGAATGATTGAATGATTGAATGAATGAATCAATGAATGATGTTATTTGGGTAAACTGTGTGCTGCTGAAGTTTGGGGTACAAGGTTTAGTTTACAGACACAGAAGTCTTGCAAGATAGAAATACATTGAAAGTAGGTGAGAAATTCAAATATGAAAATATAATTGAACATAAGATGTCACTCATGACCTTCTGGAAGTAACAGTTTTAACAGAGTTGTCATAGTGAAGCAATTAAATTTGAATAATCAGTTTTCAAACAAACCTACTTCTTTCCCTTCCTGCAATATTTAATAGAGATTTTAATTGAAGTGATAAGCATCAGATAAAGCCATATTATTCTGGCGCATGAGGATTTACTGTTTTTCAAAAGTCCTGGCTCCTTTTGAACGTTTTTCTACTTCTTTAAGCCTTGTCTGTATTTGATTTCAAAGTCACACATGATGCTTGTAATTTTTCTTTTTTCTTTATTTTTGATATTCTTATTGTAAACCATGCCACTTTCTAATTTGAGACCAAGATTTGTTGTTCATTTGGACCTTAACATTGATATGCTAAGTCATGATATAGGCAAACCCCTCCCCGTGATGTGAATCTGTGCTTACTTGTACCAATAACTAGATTAAGAAAGTTAAGAAGGAGTTAAAATCTCTTTTGGTTCAACAAGTTAAATAATAATTATTATTGAGCACTTAATAGATGCTAGACATGATGAGAAGTCAATTAATACAGATTAGTTTGTAAAAAGGTCATAAATTTTCTTTTGCCAATAACACAGTTTCAAATACCTCTGACAGGTACCGCCTTGCCTCATGGCAACAGACTATTGTTGATCTAAACCTAATTTTATCCTTCTTTGAGTCATCTTCCTACCTATACAATGACAGTTATTATCAGTGAAACAAAAATATTAACTGTTATCATGCATTATATGTAAACACTTATACATTATCCTCAAGGTATGTCCACTCTTCAAATTTGATCTACCCTCTCCTTTCAGGACACTGGATCACCCTGCCCACTTTGATTATGCAGTTGCCTCTATCTGAATTATTTCACCTTGTTTTAATACTTTGAGACCAGCCTTTTGTGTTTTGTTCATAAAGTCTTTCTTCTTAGCAATGAAAAACTAGATTGAGCATTCCTTCCTATGAAATGTATAGACTTTTGTTCATAGAGAACAATTTAGTAGTGGAATTCTTAATGTATTGAGTAATTGAAGGATTTAAATCTTTTCTTTTTCCAGAATTGATTATGTGCTTCTTTAGAATAATATTTCTTTTACTTTAAGTCATCAGGAAACCCAGAATACAGAATGGGTGTTTAATTAACATCTGCATTTGGTTGATTAATTGGAATTGTTAAACAATAATATTTTAAAAATTTATTTGTTAAAATTAATTAATGTATAATTTTATTTATGTTACTTTTGTGGTGATTGAATTTTTTTTCAATGCTATGTTTTTCATTGGAAAAAATATATTTAAAATAAGACTAGAGTTTAAAATAATACATTCAATTGAACATAAATATTTCCAAGATATATAAATGCTACCCATGTGTTTTTTGTTTTACTTTTTGTTTTTTTACAGAGTCCCACCCTGTCTCCCAGGCTGGAGTGCGGTGGCACAATCTCAGCTCATTGCAACCTCCATCTCCAGGAATTCAAGCAATTCTCCTGCCTCATCCTCCCAAGTAGCTGGGATTACAGGTGCCACCACTATGACGGGTTAATTTTTGTATTTTTAGTAGAAATGGGGTTTCACCATGTTGGCTAGGATGGCCTTGAACTCTTTATCTTAAGTGATCTGCCTGCCTCGGCCTCCCAAAGTGTTGGGATTATGGGCGTGAGTCACCATGCCAAGCTGGCCCACATGTTTTGAATGAAAGAGATATTCAAAAGTCCTTCAAATCAATTTTGTTATTAAGCACAAAACCACACATGTGCTACTTGCAGCAACCAGCCCACTCAAATTATGTTAAAGTACAAGGGCTGCTGGTGACAGTGAATTGGGTTCCTCATTTTCTTGCTGTTATATTTTGCTGGTTCTCTGTGTGTGGACAACCTCTTATTGAGGCTTAAGCATATGATAGATGTTGTTGGGATTCCTGGTGTGTATGCATCTAAAGTAACTGCTTAATTAGCTGTATATCATCAATTCCACATGTGAGTTCTTTTTTTCTAAATGTTGCTTTATAAAGTTCCACAATAACATATCCTCTGTGGTTATTATTTTAAATTGATTTTTTTTTTTAAGATGGATATTCGCTCTTGTTGCCTGTGGTGGAGTGCAGTGGAGCCATCTCAGCTCACTGCAACCTCCGCCTCTATATCTCCAAAGATTAAAAAAAAAAAAAAAAATAAGTTCCAGGGCTTTTTTTCTCACTCCAGATTTCCTTTTCCAATTTTGGGATTTCTCATTTTAAGCCGAATATATATATATATATATATATATATATATATATATATATATATTTTTTTTTTTTTTTTTTGTGGCTTCCACCGTAACTCATGACGTTAAACTCACTATTAATGGAGATGCATTATAGCTGAGAAAAGTTTAAAGGCTTGCTGCAATGCAGAGAAATAACCTGACTAGGGTTGCTTATCCCAATTGCATCTCACCTGCCCATACCTTTCGAATTTATGAAATTGAGCTGAGGATTATAGGAGAAAATGCAAGTTTTACAGCGAGATTTAATCTTCCTGCAAGCAGCTAGTCCAGAAATACCATAACAACAGCTGTTCTCATAGAATATTAGCATTTCTGCTTCTGGTCTCAGCTGCTTCTCTGAAGTGGAAAGAAATGCAAACATGAAAAATGTTCATTTTTAACATTAGCTTGAGTTTGGAAATCAGGGGACATTCATCGATCCCCAAAAGTAATGGATACACATTTGTGCTGATTATTTTATTCCTGAAGTAATGTATGACATGCATAGAATATCTTTTATTAACTATAGGAGGGTGCATATTCGTGATTTGGCGGCATGATTTTCAACTATGGTCCATCAAGTGAGTATAGTCCTTGATTCCCCGTGAGACAAAAATAAAAGGTAATCCTCATCTTTTAAATATTGTCATACTTTAAATTTCATTCCTTTATATTTTCATGTCCATGACTAAAAAAGAGAAACTATGACTGAAACTGTATTAATTTTGGTAGTATTTTTTCCCTTCGAATTTGTTTATTTACTTAAATTAATAAATAGAACTGTATGTATTGATCAGGTACAACACGCTTTGAAGTGTTGTGGAATGGTTAAATCTAGTGAATTAACATATGCCTTACCTCATATAGTTATCTTTGGTAGTATTTTAAGGTAATAAACTCTCCTATCCAACTTTTACCAAGAATAATTTTATCATAGATCACTTCCAAGGGGGTTTTGAAGATGTTTATGTCATAGGTAGAACTTTCATTTAATTCATCTTTTAATTTCTTTTATTGAATACCTGTAGCCTTCATAATTATTAAGGTCCACAGACAACCTGGTTCTCAGTGATCGCATCAAAATAAGCTAACCACTGTTTAACAATAAGACACATGTCTTCTATTCCTTCCTATATTAGAGGATACTTTGCTAAGTGTAGAGTTCTTTAGAGTTTCTTGAGAAATAATTGATAAACATTGCAACTGAATATTTCTTGGCATAGTATTTAATCTTCTCAGGAAATATGAGCAGTTTATTAGGCTAAACATGAATAATTACATTTCTATAATTGTGATTAGTCAAATAATAATTTGCCTTGCTTAGATACCTTTCTATTAATTGTTTTATTTACCCAGTTTATTCCTAACAAACTCAAGGATCTTGAAGCCTTTTGGAGGTGTTTTTTTTGTTTTTTTTTTGTTTTGTTTTGTTTTTTTCCTTAAAAGTCCAGCCGGGTGCGGTGGCTCATGCCTGTAATCCCAGCACTTCGGGAGGCCAAGGCAGGTGGATGACCTGTGTTCAGTAGTTCAAGACCAGCCTGACTGACACGGTGAAACCCCGTCTCTACTGGGAAAAAAAAAAAAAAAAAAAAAAAATTAGCTGGGCATGGTGGCGCATACCTGTAATCCCAGCTACTTGGGAGGCTGAGGCAGGAGAATCACTTGAACCCAGGAGGTGGAGGTTGCAGTGAGCTGAGATGTCTCCATTGCACTCCAGCCTGGGTGACAAGAACGAAAATCCATCTAAAAAAAATCAATATAAAATAATAACTGCAGATAATATTTTATTGTGGAACTTTGTAAAGCAACATTTTAAAAAAGAACTCACATGTGGAATTCATGATATATAGCTAATTAAGCAGTGACCTTAGATGCATACACACCAGGAATCCCAACTTCTACCATGTGGTGGGATCTTGAGACCCTGTCTTCTTTTTACAGAAATGCTCATGGGCTCTTGCTCTCTTACTGCTTTTATTTCTTTTATCATCATTGATATATTATTGATTATGGAACTTTTTTATTTTTACATAGGTGATTTACAGTGGTTCATATTGAGAACCAGTTGATATCTTTAACTGTGTTCCTAATATATCTCACACATATCCATGCAAACACAAGAGGTTGGAGTTTGCCCTCTTCACAGCAAAATATTCTTTCTCACTTTCCTCCTAATATCTAGGAATTTTTTTTCCTGTTTATTTGTTAGAGCGATAGCAAGGCAGGAGCTACTATGAGACTTATGAATTGTACTGACTTTTGAAAAAAAAATCTACAATAAGCACTATTTCATAAAAATGTTTCTATACTTAACATTCTTTCTTTTCAAGTTTCCACTGTAATATATAAACCTGAAAATAGATTTTAAAGTTTGATTATGTTATGCCCATCTACATGCATGGTACTCCTTGTCCCTAGACGTATTTTTGATAGTACAACTCAAGCAGGTAAACTAACACTGGTAGTTACTCTTAGAGAAAGTTCATGAAATCACACCTCTTTTATGTAGTTCATTTACATATAATTAAATCTTAGCTAAATTAGAAAAATGCAGATATATGTTATCATACCGAGAGAAGATAGGGAGGTGGAGAACGAGAGGGAGAGGAGAGGAAGCAAAAGGAGAGAATGAATATTTGAAAGTTAAAGTGATGATATTCAGTGTAAAAGATAAGAAAATATTACATCAAGAAGACGGTATTGGAAACATTTTAAATGATAGGTAAGATTGTTCTAAAGAGTGACTTTTCTAAAGAGTAGAAAAATATTCTCAATACAGGAAATAAGGTGGCAAAGTAGCAGGAGTCAGGAATATTAAGAGAAAAAAGAAAAATTTACCTTGACTTGACGGGATTTTTTACAAGAAAGTAGGAGGATACAAAGTGAAAATGTTACGAGCCAGATGGTGGAAGGTCACGAACATCAAACTGAGGAGTTAATCCTTGATTTGGAAGGCACGGGGGAGTCATTGCTTGGGTTTAAGAGGAATATGGCTCTACACAGCAGGAAAATCATACCTCTAGGCACAAAATTCCACTAGTTTTCTATGCAGTGTTCTGAAACAGGAAAGCCACTGGGTAAAATTAAAGTAACAATTTGACTATAGTCTTTTTAATTTTGACCCTATTGTTTATAAATACAATTTTATTGTGAAATAATAAGTAATTGGTGATGGTGGTCACGGGCGGTGCCTGCTTCTCTTTAATGCACACACTGTGTTTAGAGCAGAAAAATGAGAATTGTTATAAATGTATGCATCCCTGTTTTATGTGCTCTCAACACTCACTGATAAAACTCCCTGTGCATCCTCTTCTTGTAGTGCTGTAGCAGAAACACACACACACACACAACACACCAATTCAGGAGTCTTTACCATTTCAGTTAATTATAACAACCACATGGTGATTTGGTCTTACCTAATTTTGCTGGGTGCAATATTTATCATAATTTTAAGCTTAGGATGGAACCCAGTTCTTAAGCATTCAAAAATATATCATGCATTTTTTTAACCATTCCACAAATCCCTGAGGAGGAAGAAATCAGCCTGATAATTTACAAAATTTGTTTTGAATACAAACATCACCATGTAACAAAGACATCATCCCCCACCCTATATCTTTGCCTTATTCTGCATCCCTAGATAAATTAATTACCGCCTGGTGATGGCTTTGCTCTCTTTCAAATAAAGTAGTGCTCAACAAGCTTGTAGATTGGGCAAGAGACTGCAGTGATTTGAGGAAGAAAAGCAAAAAGATATCATCCAGGCACAGCAAGTGAATCAAATGCAAAAGAGAAAACAATGAAACATGAACATGAAATAACTCACATAGTGAGTGAGGCATTCACATATAAATTTATTTCACTGGAAAAATCATCTGAAAAAATTTTATTTTGACATGTGTGATATGATGAATATAACTGAGTTTGTTTTCAATACTCTAAGTTCATGTGTCTCAAAATATAAGAAGGCTTTTCCTTTGTTATAACAGAGAACATATTCAATAAGGTGATGTCTTTGTAAACCTTGGGCACATCTGTTTGGTGAGTGGAGATGGACAGGTAACTAGCCACTCATATATACATATATATATGAAACATATATATATGAAACATATATATATATACACACACACCAAACATGAAAATGTATGGTATTCTTTTTTTAAAAAAATTCAATGATCTCCGTCAGTGAACTAAGGAATAAAATAATGTTGGCTGTTTTTTTTTTCTTTTTGATATGCCTTAGACATCCTGTTAGAATCAAATTAAATATTTACAATATGTGGTGGATTTGTTCTGAGCCAGCTTAGTTAAAATGGAAATACACTTCCCAGAAAGTTCTTTTCTGTGCAGTTATAGGGTGGTGTCGTAGCCAGAATAACGGTCCCCAAAGATGACCATGCTCTAATCTCTATAACCCGTACTTGGCAAACATATTTTACAAATGTCACTAAGTTAAGAATCTTGAAGTGAGAAGATTATTCTGGATTATCACACTAGATGGATCCAAGGAAATCACAAGGATCCTTAAAATATGAAAGGGGAAGGCAGAAGAGCCAGAGAAAGAGATGAGAATACAGAAGCAGTGTCTGGAGTGATGTGATTCCTATCTTTGAAGGTGCCACAAGTCTTGAAATACAGGAGGCTCCAGGAAGCTAAAACAACAACAACAACAACAACAACAAACAAACAAACAAAAAAGGGAGTAGATTATTCCCTAGAGTCTCCATATGGGATGCAGCCCTGCCTACTTACAAGAGCCCTGTGAAACTCTTTCAGATCTCTGACCACAAGAGGGGTAAGATAATACAGTTTTGATAGAAACTACCAAGTTTGCAGTATTGTGTTACAACAGAAATAGGAAACTATAGAAAACAAGAGACATTTGTACAAGATTTGGATGGTGAAAATAAAGAAGTAGTTATTTTTTCCACACTGTTAAAATCAGAATTATGAACCAGCACATCAGGATTTCATGCACACCATTTGTCCTTGTTGGTGTGGGGAAGCACTTCCAGCTTTGCAGTACCACTTTAGTTCTCTGGGTTTTGGTACCAGATATGTATGCAGCTACATGGTAAGGCATGCCAACTTCGGTTGCAGATCACCTGTAGCATCAGTGTTGGAGCTGGTGAGGGATGAATGCAAGTTGTGGCTTGTCATCAAGGATTTCCGCTAGGGCTTGTATCCATCTCTCCTTTCCAACCACCTGGCTAGATGAACTATGCAATCTTCAAGCCTAACAGTCGACATAGTGTCCTTGAGTAGATTTCTCCACGAGCCTCCCCAAATGCGTAACATCAAATCCTTTATTCTATATCACCTCGTTAGTGGTATTCTTCTTATAAGTAGATGAAGCCAAACATCTAGAATTTTGACCTTTAGGGTTTTGGAGAGAAGTGATTCAATTTCTTGCAGATAAATAATCCTTTGGAGAAATACCTCTAACAACTTGTCTTTAGTGGTGACTGAACGCTAGACTGTAGACCACCAAATTACCCTGAAACCTAAGCTGCCTCTAATTAAGTTGAGTTCCACAAGCTTTAAAGTTTAGCATACACAGCATACTCTATTATGAAATGTAAATGCTTCAGGTCTAAAAAATGACCTAAAGGCATAAGTTGCAAGTGCAAATGACTCGTAATGTCCCTGGCCCATACTCCTGCTACATTGCCTTCTACTTCTTAACTCAGGATGCTGGTCTCATGAGAAACTCCCTGTAATAAGCAGACTGAGTTATAAAAAATGCAAAGCACTGTGTTTAAGTACTATGTGCTATGCTTCTTTACCAAAAGTGAATGCCTGTGACACTACAGTCATTCTCTGTTGTGGCACTGAGAGACGAGGGTGAGGAAAATTCTCCCAGTTGGCAAAACTTCAAGTAGTACACATGAATGTACGTTTGTTTTAGTTTTAATACTTTTATTATTTCAAATTTATGTATGTTTCATTGGAATATAGAATTCTGTGTATTTATCATGTACCACATATTGGTTTGAAGTATCTATAGCTGGAAAAATGGTTAAATAAACTAATTAAATGCATTGTCTCACATAGTTATCATTTAATGATTTATAATTAAGTGATGAGAACACATAACATCTACTCTCAGTATTTTTCAATAATACAATACCTTACATGTGGAATCTAAAAAAGTTGATCTCATAGAAGTAGAGAGTACAATGGTGATTACTAGACGCTGGGGTAATTGGGTGAGGAGGGCTAGGGAGTGTTGGCCAAATGATACATGTTTAATTTAGATGGGAGAAATAATATAGCATGGTGACTATAGCTAATGGATGTTTATTTTACATGGAAGGGCAGACAGCAAAAAGCATAGATTTATACTGATTAATGAGAAGTGAACAATGGTTTGTGTTTCAAGAGGAGGACAAGAGGGAAGAAATCTGTGGTTAAATCTCTCTGAAAGGACACAGAGCATAAAGATATTTATAAGCCATGGGAATGCTTAGTAAAGAAAAATCTCAGCTGAGAAGAATCTTAATCAGGTGAACAAGATGACTCGTTCTGTATCTGGCAGTCACTTGACCCAGTCAGCTGTGATCTTGCTCAAAGGGCTCATAAATCAAGCGTCCATGGCAGCAGAACAGTAGGTTATGCAATATGGATTGCAGCCACTGCTCTGTCTTCATCTTGCCAACAGCAGCAATCAACACCAAGTCCCCAACATTATCCTATTTCCATAGGGAGGGTGTTTCAGCGTGCAATGGATGTCAGGTAGGCTGTACTTCCATCATGGAGGGCAGTGGTTTGTTCTCATTATTATTAGCTCTTACTTTGCATGGGAATTTCTTATCCTGAAAATGCTTCTTCTGCTAAAATCGCCATCTCTGGAATTGCAAAATGCCTGATTTACCACAATGGTATCCTAGCCAGCATTGTCCCTGACAAGATTTTTTTTTTTTTTTTAAGATGGAGTCTCACACTGTTGCCCAGGCTGGACTGGAGTGCAGTGGCACAATCTCCTCTCACTGCAACCTCTGCCTCCCCAGCTCAAGGAATTCTCCTGCCTCAGCCTCCCAAGTAGCTGGGGTTACAGGATTACAGGCGCCTGCTACCATGCCCAACCAATTTTTTTCTTTTTTTTTTTAGTAGAAACCGGGTTTCACTATGATGGCCAGACTAGTCTCAAACTCCTGACCTCGTGATCCACCTGCCTCGGCCTCCCAAAGTGCTAGGATTGTAGGCCTGAGCCACTGCGCCCAGCTAATAAATGTATTTTCTAGCACATAAAATGTGTCAATGGGCTCATGCTTTTGGAAACCACTGTTCTTTTGTTATCCATCAGAGTGAAGTAGCTGGCCTTCTAGAACTATGGAACAAATATCAGTTATTATACCACTATGTGTCAGCCTCTTGAGGGATAGTTTAATGCCCTCCAGGAAGCAGCCTCTGCTCTCGTTTTGTGACTAATACATGGTGTTGTTCCTCCCACAGCTAGGATTCACAGGTCTAAGAATAAATGAGGTGAAAATGGGAATGGATCTTCTCACTAGTGCTTTCAGTGATACACTAGTAAAATGTTTGCTATATCCATGACTTTAAGCTCTACTGGTCTAGTAATCTTAGTTTCCAAGAAGGGATGTTTCTGTCAAAGGGCACAGCAATGCTTCCACTAACCTGAGAGTGGGTACTACCTCCTGGCCATTTGGGATCCTAATGCCAGTGAATGAACAGGTAAAGAAAGATGTTAGTGTGATGGCCATGATGATCAATTCTGATTTCAAAAGGAAATTGAGTTGCGACTGCATAATGGTGGTAATACAGAGAATGTTTGCAATTCAAAAGATGTGTTAGTATGAAACCTCCTATTTCTCCATTTTCAAGTTACAGCATATCAAAGGACAAGTGTGACTCAGCTGGAAAGGAATTGTACATTACCCAAAGATGGATGAATGTGCTTTGCATCCTCTTTTGGGGAACAGATTATTTTGTCCTCAGTTCTACGAGGGATAGGTGCCTCCTGTTAAGTGCAAGATTAATTTTCTTATTGTCTCTGTTTGGAAGTTAATCAGGGTTAAAGTAGGTACCTATGGATGCCAAGCTGGTGATAAGTAGACTGTGCTGATTTTGTTGGGGGTCAACTTAATTAAGTCAGAAATACTTTTCCATGAATTTCAATCCCTCTGTGATTCCAGGTTGGAGCTGGCTATGAGATAAATTTACATGAGAGGTTAGAGAAAGGAAGAAGATATTGTATATACTTCAAAAGTTTGGAGCTAGGACTCTGGGAGCGACGTCTCAATGTTGTCACTGACTGGCTAACTCACCTTGCTGGCACTAGGTGCATGTAAGCCCAGTGCTCCTCCTGTGGTTCCTCCGAGCTGCTCTGGGTTAAAGGGACCTCTTCCCCTGCATGTCCGATGAGGTGAGAGGAGACAGTCATGGTCTTCACTTTTTTCTCATGTGTCCCAGGTTTTTCTTGCAAGAACCAGTTTGTCCTGGCCCTCACACTTCACATTCAGCTCTCCTCTCTACCAACAGCATCACTGTCCAGATGAAGAGGACTTGCATACACCTTACCAGCTCTCTAAGTTGAGTAAAGTCTAATTCTTATAATAGCTTTCTTATTCTATATTATCAAATCAATATATCACTTTATACTCTGACAGATACCTAGCCTTTGGACACGTGAATACATACACACACACACACAACAAGACAGAAACAAAGCAAAAATCAGTACTTAAGACTAAATAATTGAACAAAATGTCTGTATACCATAAACATTTTCTCACGTCCATTTTGACTCCCACCATCACTGCTGCAGCCATTTGATCAAACTTGTAAAATGACAGTATCTTGCTTCAGACACCACAGATGCCCTTGAGAACATCTCCACAGGTACACCCTCAGCTAATATGAACTTCTATAAACACTAAAGTATAAGCAAGTTACTCCTTACAGGGCAACCCTTGCCAAAGGCAGTTATCTAGGTATCTGGTGAATAAATGCTCTTCTAATCTGTCTTTATGGTGGAGAACTCTGAGGTTCTTGAGAAATAACTAGTTCTTTAGAACTACAAGGATCTTTAGAAAGCTGCCAGCAGGATAAAATTCATTTATCCACAGTGGTGATCGGCTAAACAATTCAACTTTTTATCAACTGTTCCTTCTATCCTTTTTTGTTCTTCGTAACTATTGGCCTTTGCTTGGGATCACTTCCAAAAATAAAACCCTTGGCTGACTGTATTGGCTCACTCCTGTAACCCCAGCACTTTGGGAGGCTGAGAAAGGAGAATTGCTTGAGCTCAGCAGTTCGAAACCAGCCTTGGCAACATAGTGAGACCTCTTCTCTATTTATAAAAAAATAAAATGAATAAACTCCCTGTATTCAAGACATTTTCTCTTGGAGGAACACAGGTTAAGGGAATTGTTACCGATGTGGCCCCAGAAAGAACACCCTTTGCAGGGGTTTTTGGAATTGGGCCCTCACCCATCAGTCAATAAGGATGCTACTGCTGGGAGGAGGTGTGGAGCTGCTGATTCTTGACACGTATTGGCTTCACAATTACATTTATTTCACCAGCGATTTATTTTGAAAAGGCACAGGAAGAAAATGAAGAGTTTGCTCATCTTTTGTGTGTGGTGGTACATGAATAAAATGAAGAAATAGTAATTATAAATACTTCAGATTGAATACCTGTTGATAGCAGCTGACAAGTTACAAAGGAAACTGACGTTTAGCCCTAGTAGGTTGCCTTTGCCACAATCAAGACTGAGAGAGAAAGGACAGGATGCTGCGTCATGGAGAGGAAAACTCTGGTGAATGAGCCTGGACTCTGAGATTCTCTGGAATCCACTAGCATGAGACAGATTCTTTCGGGAAAAAAAAAAAATTATACTCCTAAATTTTTCTTTTTTCTTTTTTGAGATGAAGTATTGCTCTGTCACCTAGGCTGGAGTACAGAGGCACAGTCTTGGCTCACTGCAACCTCCACCTCCCAGGTTCAAGCGATTCTCATGCCTAAGCCTCCCAAGTAGCTGGAAGTACAGGCACGCACCACCACTCCCAGCTAATTTTTATATTTTTAGTAGAGATGAAGTTTCACAATATTGGCCAGGTTGGTCTTGAACTCCTGACCTCAAGTGTTCCACCCGCCTCAGCCTCCCAAAGTGCTGGGATTAGAGGCATGAACCACTACTCCTGGTCCTAAAAATCTTTATCATTTATCTAGTTACTGCTTTATTGCCTCCAAGCTTGGGTTGGGTATCAGCAGAACCTAAAATGATATGTTCTCTCCCTGCTGTGGGAAGATACGACCCACTCACCAAAGAATTGCAGGATCTGGAAACAGGTGATCACGTGTTGTAGTAAATCTCAAAGGTGTTGGATCAGAGAGGGAGACCTGACAGGCTACATACAGAAAAATTTAATTGACTTCGGACTATGCCCTTATAATTTGAGATCGAGCATCCTGTCAATGTAAAGCAGTCATGGTGATACTTGAGAGTCAATGATACCCGGAGCTATTCCCAATATGCTGTAGGGATAGCTTCATAATGGACTCGGTGATGACTACAGTAAATGATAGAGTATTTAGAAAGGTATCAGAAGCCTCAGGGATATGGAGATGTGGATGCTGGAATATATTTCATATGTAAGATCACAGGGAATGTATCACCTGTGTTCCCTGTGAGTGATACAAGGTCACTTCGTTTATTAAAGCCACAAGAAATATAGGTTCATAGGTAAGTTAGACAGCAATACTTGTGAGAAGCAGTAACTGCCTTCTCCATGCTGGAGATGACAGGAGGCAATGTTGCTACAGAGCTAAGCTCTCCACTGTCAGTGTGGATAATATGATTTTGGAACATCAGAAGCCAGGTGCTGGTAACTAAGTGATATAGGCAAGGTGAGGGTAATTGCCATAAAAGGGCAGCAAACCTCGTATATTAGTTTGTTTTCAAACTGCTATGAAGAAATACTTGAGACTGGATAATTTATAAAGGAAAGAGTTTTGTTTGACTCAGTTCTGCATGGCTGGAAAGGTCTCAGGAAACTTACAATTATGACCAAAGGGAAAGTAACCACCTTCTTCACAGGGCAGCAGGAAAGAAAAGAGAAGGGGACACTGCCCCTTATAAAACCATCAGATGTTGTGAGAACTCACTCACTTTCACAAAAACAGCATAGGAGAAACCGCCCCATGATCCAATCACCTTCCACCAGGTCCCTCCCTCCACACAGAGGGATCACAATTCAACATGAGATTTGGGTAAGGACACAGAGCCAAACCATATCAGCTGGAAAGACAACCAGGATGCTTTGACCTGCAAGGATCTTAAGCAATGACTAATAGGTAATAGTGATCTCAGGGGCAAAATATATGACAAACTAACTTGGATATTACTTGATTAGAAAAACAGAAAAGAAAGAGGGAGAACCAATGAAACAAATGTGGAGGTCAGCCATAGCGATTGTAAATAATGATCTATGATTTTCTAGATCTAAGCCAGTCATCAGATGCAGAATGTTTTAATTGAAGGAGAGGTCAGGACTTCTAAATATATGCGTGTGTGTGTGTGTGTGTGTGTGTGTGTGTGTGCGTGCGCGCACGCTACACACACTATTGAAAAAGTTGAAACCACCCAAAAGCTGTTGGTTACCAGGTTTGAGCTGATTCTGACACCAGCAGAAACAAAACACTGTAACTTTCTGATTAGAGTGAAAAGTCATGGAGGTCAGGTGTGACGGTTAATATTAAGGGTCAACCTGATTGGATTGAAGGATGCAAAGTATTGTTTCTGGGTGTGTCTGTGAGGGTGTTGCCAGAGGAGATTAACAGTTGAGTCAGTGGACTGGTAGAGAAAGACCTATCCTCAAGGTGGGTGGGTACCATCCAACTGGCTGCCAGCATGGCTAGAAAAAGCAGGCAGAAGAAACTGGAATAAGCTGGCTTGCTGAGTCTTCCAATTTTCATCTATCTCTCATGCTGGATGCTTCGTGCCTTTGAACATCAGACTCCAGGTTCTTCAGTCTTTGGATCTTGGACTAACACTGGTGATATGCCAGGGGCTCTCAGGCCTTTGGCCACAGACTGAAGGCGACACTGTGGGCTTCCCGACTTTTGAGGCTTTGGGACTCAGACTGAGCCACTACTGGCTTCCTTGCTCCTCAGCTTGCAGATGACCTATCACGGGACTTCACCTTGTGATCGTGTGAGTCAATTCTCCTTAATTAACTCACTTTCATACATATATATATATGTATCCTATTATTTCTGTCCCTCTAGAGAACCCTGACTAGTACTTCAGGTGATGAATAGAGTAATGGAGTTCAGGCACACATATATTTCTATCACTCCAGAATGTCCATTTATTCATCCTGTGATTTTTTTTCTAATCATGTAGTTAGGATGGATACACTTTAACTGAAATCATTTAACACAAATGTTTCCGTCTTGTGAATTAAAATCTATTCAGATGGGGAAGGCCCAGCAGAAGTCCCTGAAACTTTCCTCCTCCACCACCACATAAACGAATTCCATACTAGGATGAATTAAAAAGATTAACACTACCATCAAAGAATTAAAGTATTCTGTGGTGGTAGACCCTAAACATTCACATTTAGTTCCAGTCTGGTCACTATAAAAATCAACAAATTGTGCCAGAGAATGGCGAGGCATCATAAAGTGAAACAAACGGTAGCTCAGTCGCAGCTGTCAAGTCTCATATGGTATTGACACTCAAATAATTTAACACAGTCTCTGGCACTGAATATGTAGCTATTGATCAAAGTTAAGAACTGCCATTAAAAGATATCAATGAGACAGTTAAAAAGTCAGGCTCCAGACAGATCCTTGTAATAACTATAAACATCAAATTATTCATATTGAAATATTAAAAAGTGCTGTGCATCCACAAAAATTCAGGTAATATACTCAGAAAAAGGGCGCAACTGGTTGTGTGTGTTCTTCACAAAATAAGATATCCAGTTGGCAATAAACACTGAAATATACTTAAATAGTTTGTGATCAAGGTTATAGAAATTAAAAACACAATGTGACACCTCACAATGTGATAACACACAACTCCATTTATCACAATATGATAAACATGCACCCAAATTGCTAAAGTACAAAAAAGAAATACAATGGCATTGGAGGGATGTGCATCAATGGGAATTTTCATGCTTATTAATAAGGTAGAAACTGGGAGAACAGTGGTTGAAAACTGGTTGGCGGTATACACTAAAGCCATACATCCGTGAACTTTATCATTTAATCATTTCTCTCCTAGGTCTATTCCAGAGAAAAAATTATATGAATATTTAACAAAGGACATGTAAACAAATCTTTTTAGAAGTGATGTTTATAACATCCCAAATTTGAAAACCCAAATGTGCATGAACAGTTGGCTGATTAAACTGTAATATATTCATACACAGAATCCTATAGAGCAGAAAGAATAAATAATTTACAACTACATACAATAACATGGATAGATCTAACAAAGATAATGTCAAACCAAAGTCGACAGACATAAAGAAATACTGAAAAGAAGTACAGTACAAAGTACTGAAAAAGGCAAAGCAATGCGTGGTTTTAGGTGTCAGGATAGTGATTATTCTTCGTGAATAAAGCGATGATTAGAAAACAGCTGATGATATTCTACATCTTTTTGTGAGAATGGCTATAAGCGTCTGCCCAGTCTGAAAAAATGCCAATGTGCAAACATCTGATTTGTTTTCTTTGAAATATTTATTTTATAATGTAATAAACATTACCTTAAAGGGAAAAGACAGCAGTACAAATTCGTTGCCTTGCTCAGGGCTATGTTTATTCTTCTGTTCTCTGCCACAGTATACTCTGCAGGGTTTTCGTCTTTCAGTTATTCTGCAGAACATTACTCTGGTGCACTATACTGATGCAATTGTGCTCATTGCAACCACGTGAATCAGGCAGTAGTTCTCTGTGTACCATAGCAAGATATATGCATTCTAGATAGTGGGAAATAAGGCCCACAAAGGTTAAAGGACCTGCCCCTCAATCACTTTTTTGAGGCTCTAATAGTATAATCCATGGCATTGTATCTCCTCTAAGACACAAGGCTATTTTTTGGAACTTTGTGCACCATCTTGCTAAAACTTGCTGGACCTCTTTGATTTCTGAACACGGTATACATGATATCTGGAATGCTATTTCATGGAATTCATCAGGTAACTCAGAAGTCTTTGAGCACGAACATCTTCTTCATCATGTCTAGCCTGAGTACAGGCTGCCTTTCCACTTATGCTGTATAACTCCACAGATCTGACACTACCAGAGGTATCTGAGTAGGTAAGGTCCATTTTGGAATCTCTAGCATGCCAAAAAAAGGACAGTTACAGAGACCATTTCTTAAAAACGAAAGCCAGGTCTTGACTTGACTTGAAGACAACTACTCAGCATTTTAAAAACAGCTGTTGATGTGGTACTTGTCCCTATTCGGGCTTGAGCCCTAATAGAGCATCAGTGACTTTGCAACCAGAGCTGCCCATCTTGACCTGCTTATTGTAAGATACATTAGACAGCTTGGGCAGCTGCAGCAGAAATGTATTTATATTGGAAATAATGCATTATAGATCTAGCCTCAGAAGATTTAGAAGGCAAAAGATATTTTGAATGAGTTGGTGACTTAGATTCCTTTGTCACCTACCTCTGCTACCTCAATGCTTCTTACTCAGTATAAATATGTAGCCTTGTAAAAACTTCTCCATAGCAACCCTGTAAAAGAGAGTAATTGCCTTGTTCACAAATTCATCAGGTTACCATGCTGCACTACAGTGACTATGTATTATATTTATTTTGCTACACAATAGGCCTATCAAGGACGATATCAAGGCAACAGTCAGGAGAAATCTTCCCACTGAATGAAGCAGTTAGTAGTATACTTGGTCATTCACCTTATATGGAGAGATGCCTGAAGTAAAGATATAAACGAATTCATCAACAAGTAGCGCTGATGTTTAGTCAAGAACGTTGGAGAAGAAAGTTTAGAGAATTGGAGCCAAGGGAGTTTGGGAAAGTGGAAAAGTAGTATGGATATACGAGACAGGGAAAAAAGAATGGTGATCTTTGTTTCTCATTTTCATGAGGACTAGACAGCATCCATCACCAAGGAGGAATGACTAAAACAGAAGGGTAGAATTCTTCTAATGCAAGTAAGCTACCTTCTCTTCTTAGCCAGACCAGTTTTTATAAAATGGGCCTGAAATAACCACCATCTATAAACTAACAAAATGTCTGATTTGCCAAAAGAGATCCCACATAATATTATCTAAAATCAAGGGACACATTTTGCACTAAAAGAAATGCAACATTTGGGTCAAGACCATAGGATTCATTGGTCCCATTAAACCATGTCAATTTGAAGTGTCCATTTAGATGACTTATTAAATTCTTGGTTAAGATGACAGCTCAGGGATAACACCCTGCAGAACATAGTGTATATGCTATACCCCAGTGAATACAAGAGTCCTGTATCCCCAATAGCTAGAATGTGGGTCTGAGTACCAGTGATGTCGGTTTTGGCTCCATCACCATCAATCCTAGAGATGTATTTGTGAAATATGTTCTTCTCAAACTTGTAAGTATACACCATGGTGTGGTGGATTAGAAGTCCTAGTTCCACGGACTATGGATTTCAACTGACCACCAATGTTGTGGCTGGGTGATGGGTTAGAATTTTTGTAGGTTATAAATGTTCTGAATGGTGTAGGGGGTGGGTATTGTATGCCCTATTATAAATCCTTTTGGAACTCTGAATTCCAGCAACTACTACTCCTCGAGGCACAGGTTTAAACTGAGGGCAGCTCATCTCAGCTGCAATGTATTATCTTTCACGTTTTGCCCCAGACTTTCGGTGACAGCACTATTTGGCACATCTGTGGGCAACTTAAGCATTTTAGCATAAGAATCAACTGGAAGTGAAAGATCATTAACATCTTGACCAGTTGGTAAGTGCCCGCCTTGTAGGTTCCTATAACAGGCAGTGCCCAGTTTCCCACAGAGGTTATCAACTCTATTACTTACTTGATAAGTGAATTTTTCTTTGTCTTTTTTTCTATGCAGGTTATAAGCAGTTTAATTTTTAAATTTCTGATATTCTTCCATCTTTCCTTCTAACAAATAATTATTAAGATTTCAATGTCTTATATGTCAGTAAAATACGTCCGTCAAATGCAACTGTCTTGATTAGGTCATCTGAAATGGCTGAGTGTTAATATCTGCAACATTTTAATCAGTGGAGATATATTTTTGTCAAAGTCCAAGCTATTTTGTTGCATTTTCACTCACTCTTGAGTACTAGAGGCCCAGCTTCTGTCTACCATTGTGTACTTGTTTGCAAACTCACTAGATATGAGACTACTTAAAAATATTTAGCAAATAATTTAATATCATATATACCTTATTTTTCTTTCTGGTATGTGGTATAGCTAAACACATTTAGAGAGCTTGCCTGATGTCAGATTCCCCAAAACCAGGAAGCTTGGCAAAGAGCAATGGCTACAATATAAGCAGGGGAAGAAATGAGTGTGTTTCACCTCAGGGTCGTAGGTAGCTATACAATTAAAATTAGGCAAGTAGAGAAATTATCAGTGCCAATTCATCTCTTTGAATTGTGGAACTCTGATCTGGATTCAGGTTTGCTCTTACTATATGCTTGCATGATCTTTACAACATGGTAGATACTCTTAAAGTTTCAGTTGTCAAATTCTACACAAGAAGTAGAAAAGGAGAAAAACTATTGTACAAGGTATTTCCAAATTACATGAGCATTCTTGTGAACTGACTCAAAATTGAAACTTATATACATATATAGCTTTTTCTCTAAAAACAAATCTGCCAGAGTAAGAGGTATCTGGTGACTTTATTTAATCTAGTTTAGATTTAATTTTAGGTAGTGATCTTCATAAATGTTTATTTAGAAAAAATATAATTATGTGTATCACCTTTATTATGGTGTAAGAATGAAAGGATGAACTGAGTAACTAGACACTAGCTGAATGAGAAAGAGAAGCTAATTATTACCCACTGCTGTACCTCATGGTGTGCCATGAGCCCTGAGTGCCTCTTGAATAGAAAGAATCTCTTCTTGTTAGAGGGAAAAATGACTCATGGTCAGGATATAGCCTCTCTATTCTTCCTACACAAAGGAGACAATGCAATTTGAAATGCAGGGGGAAGGGTGCTATCACCATAGAAGCACACATA
The DNA here is from genome assembly GCF_007565055.1 of Rhinopithecus roxellana. Taxonomy (NCBI): domain Eukaryota; kingdom Metazoa; phylum Chordata; class Mammalia; order Primates; family Cercopithecidae; genus Rhinopithecus; species Rhinopithecus roxellana. Next base: position 25,736,913 of record NC_044569.1, read on the forward strand.
ATTGTACACTCCTGAGAATAATGACATTCTTCATCCATTCCTTCCCTTTCTTTGTTATTGACTAGAATAGTGTCATCTTTGGCTTTCTGTGTGTTCTTGTATTATGTTGTGTGCAATAATAGAAAGAGTCATTTAATTACTCAATTTCTAGTCTTGATAGAAAAATATTTTATACAGGGATTTCTCTTTTCTTCTACTAGGCAACATATATCAGAAAATAGGCAAAAGAAGGAAATCACTGATTTACAAACAGATTGTGTTCCAAGTGTCTACATGGTAATTGTTTAAAGTGACAACAGATGTTGTCAGAGGAACTTTCTGGAAAATAGTGGTAAGCTCTAACTTGCATCATGAAAAGCATGATAGAAGGAAATGAAAGAAAGAAAGAAAAATAGAAAAATGAGTAGACACTATGATCACTCACTGAAAGGGAAAGAGAACCTAATAAGACAAAGATAACTTTGTAATTCAATGTTCCTCACCTACAATTAAATCTATTATATTAACATGATATATGCACGTAACCACTCATATTACTGGTCTTTCTTATTGTGGACATATATATATATGTTCTGCCTTAATTATTTGCATATTTTCATAATTTTCAATTAAAAATTGTGTAATTAATTTTATTCCAACTAGTTATTTACAAAGCATGATTTTGTCATTTTAAAAAAAAGGAAAATGATAAAGGGTCCAAATAAGAACAGGTGGAGAAAGAAATGATTAATGTCTGAGTGAGAAAATTTTTCAGAAGTCTCGTAATTTTTAGCATAAATGAACTCGCCTTTACAATCTATATTCAAGCAGGTATGAAAATAAAGAATATACATTATTTAAATAACTTCAATTATTTAATTGTCCATTTGCATTTTAATATGAATTTTGATTTCACCACCTGAGACTTTCCAGAAGGCCAGGATTTAAATATTAAAGCAATTAAGGACTGAGAAAATTGTGAAATTTTTCTCTGATCTGTTCAATAATTGTGTCTGCTGCCATCCACTGAACCCACCTTTGTCAGGCTAGAATGAAGGCCCTTTCCATCACAACAGTAAGTGCCCTAAATTTTAAAATGTGGTCCTGTCTTAGTTTGTTTAGTTTGTTTTGTGCTGCGATAACAGAATACCTGAGACTAGGGTAATTTATATTGAAAAGAGATTTATTTCTCATACTTCTGGAGGCTAAGACATCCAAAGTCTCGTCTCAGCCTCCTGAGTATCTGGAAACACAGATGCATGTATATGGAAGCACAGAAAAAAAAAAAAAAATGTTTTTTTCTGTAGAGAAGAGATTTTGTCATGCTGCCCAGGCTGGTCTTGATCTTCTGGGCTCAAGGGATCCTCCCACCTCAGCTTCTCAAAGTCCTGGGATTTCAAACTTGAGCCACCATGCTCGGCTGTCTACATTAATTCTCCTGCCAAATGTATATTTATTTAAAATAATTGCATATATATGTATATATGATGTGTGAGTGAGTGATTATGTTTGTGTGTTGTGTATAAACTGGGACTAGGTTACAACCTTGAAGTGCTCTAATAAAATAATTTTGGCTGAAGTTTTCTATTTTTGTCCATTCAATCTTTGTAGTTTTTCATCTCTTAAAATAAATTACTGCCTCCTAGTATAAATTTCATAATGGAATCCTGAAGGAATCTTAAATTCAGAAAAAGCTTTAAAAAATATTATAGAATGTGTAGAGTTGGACCTTTAATAAATTTGTCAAAGAATTATATTTGCTTTCTCCTTGAATAGAAAGCAATTATAGAGATGACACATGTTGGGGACTCATTTTATTTCACTGTGACAGCCACTGCTTTGGTGTGAATGTTTATGTGCCCCAAATTGACATGCTGAAACTTAGTTCCCAATACAATGGTTCTAAGAGGTAGACCTTTGGAAGGTGAGTAAATCTTGAGGGAGGAGTCCTCATCAATGGGATTAGTGTTTTTGTAAAAGAGGACCCAGAAAACTGCCTTGTTCCTTCCATCATGTGAGGGCACGGCTAAAGGTACCTATTATGAACAAGACACTGAATCTCCTGACACCTTGGTCTTGGACTTCTTGCTTCCAAAAACCTGTTTGAAACCAAAAACTAGGACAAAAAAAAAGCAATTGTTTTAGAGTTATATGTCTCAGCACATATTTCCCCACCAATTTTCCCAGGTGTTAGCGTCAATGTGACTAATTACACTAAACTTTTATGACATGGCTATCACATTCCAGAAAGTGTACTCAGCACTAAGCACTTAAAGATGAGTAAGTCAAAGCACTCTTCCAAAAGAAGCCTAAAGTGTAATAGAGACATCAATAAATAAATAAATAAATAAATAAATAAATAAAGTCATTTTAGGGTAGGGTTTCTCAACCTCAGCACCACTGGAATTTGGGACCAAATAATGCTTTGAAGTAGGGTCTGCCCTGTGCGTTGTAGGATGTTTAGCTGCATCCCTGGCATCTATCCATTGAATCCTAACACCTACACACATTCCCTCTAAATGATCAGAAGCAAAAACTTCTTCAGATTTTAGCAAATGTCCCCTAGTGGCAAATCACTAGGGGACAAATCACCCCCAGGTGAGAACCTTTGCTCTAGTGTGATACATGCAAAAACAAAAGTGTTAAGAAATAAAAATTTAACTAGATTATGAAAGGATTAATTCTGGTATGCATGGGAAGTGCAGGAAAGGAGGGGTCAGAGTCATACTCACACAGCACTTTTTCTGAAGCGCCTCCTGAACTATCACTAGGATAGTGCACAAGTCATCCAGGAGGAGGTGAGCCCATTACAGGGAAGGAGACAGCTTGTGTAAAACATGAAGACCTGAAGGATCACAGGGATTCTTGATTCATCATTCCATACTGTATTGGAGAGGTTCAGACAAGAAGCCAGTTTGTTATGTAGGTGCTAGATCATAGTAGACACTGAGGCCTTTCTAAGAAACTGGCAAACAAAATCCAGTTTGTGATGGGGAAATAGTGATCATTTTCACAGACAAGTAATTTGATCAGATTTCAGGTTGAGAAATGCAAATTGGTTGCAGCGTGAAGAAAAAAAGAACTGAAGGGAGACAGTTATATACAAGTTAAGTACTTGACTGTATGTAGGCAAAAATACAGAGAAGAAGGAAGAGGAGTATCTACCTTTGAGTATAACTGGGAAAATATATTAAACTGAGTTTTTGGTTCATAATGAACATAATTATATTTATATTTATTTAAAATAATTGCTTATTATGTATATTTAATGTGTGAGCACGTGTGTGCGTGTGTTTATAAACTGATTCCAGGTTCCAATCTTTTTTTTTTTAATTTGTGGGTATCAGTCTTGCAACACTCTAATAAAATAATGACTTTGGCTGATGTTTTCCATTTTTTGTCAATTCAATCTTTGCAGTTTTTCATCGCTTACGATAAATGACTACTTCTTAGTATAAGTTTTATAAGAAGAAACATTACATTGAAAATGGCCTAAAGCTATTTGGACTGAGCCATATAGCAGACACTTTGTTTCAATGCTTGGGCCCATATCACCATTGGATGCCTTTAGATTTTTTAACATGTTGACTCTCAACAGTCAACACCTGTCTCTTTCTAGAAGCCTTCCCTCAGGTTGTGATATCCTGCCTGCTGGCACTTGTGGGTCGGGACATTGCCTGGGAACTTACATTTGTTTCTGAGATGGCACTCAAAAGGGACAGGAGGAGAAATGCTCCAGCTCTTCTGCTCCTGAGCAGGGCAACTCCGACATTGCCTGTGCTAGCCCTGGAGCTTCCCTGCAGGATGGAACCAAAGTTACTCCTTATCATATTTTGTTTGATATTTCACCTTTTCTTAGCCTCCATCCCTTCCTAGTACTTGCTTTCTCTAAACACTTGACTAGTGTTTCCAGAAGTCAGTCATTAATACACAACACGAATCCTTGTCTCGAGACCGACTTTTGGCAAATCCAACCTTTCAGTTTGTTTGTTTGCTTGTTTGTTTGTTTCAGGTACCAGTGGAATACTGGAGATGACCAATTATCATTAGGATATCTGGAGATGAATACAAAAAAACTCTGATTGAAGTTTTAGGTTATGTGGATCGTAAGAAAATAATCGTCATTTTTAACTGTTTTTATTTCTTATCCTATGTAATACTATTCATTCAAGTCTCTCAACATTTGGATTTAATACCTTTCATATAAAAGAAATATGAACACAGATTTGTTAACGTATGAGCTGACCCTTGGTGGGTAGCAAAATTAGCGTCCTGTCCTATTTCCAGTATGCTTTTTTTCATCACGACCTCTTTTGCATTTGACATTTGAGCTAGACTTTTCTCATTAACCCTGACATTTACTAATTCATTTGCTTGTTCTCTTATTCATTTATTTATTCTTGCATTCATTGATAATAAATGTTGTTATCTGTAAAGTGCCAGGCTCCGTGTTAGTCATTAGGAAACAATCATGCATTAAAGAGTTCCTTTTCTATAAGCAAATGACACTAATGTGTAATATCTTAGAGGCATATGCTCCTGTCAGTTAATAAAAGATAAATAATTTGCTACATTCTGTCATGGACTATTAAGATATTACACATCATAGTCATTTTTAAAAGTTAAAGCATAACTAAAGATAAATTGGGCAATCTTGCTTTATACATACAAAACATTCAAAAAAACTAAATGCTAAAAGGAAGAAATTGGTCACTTAAAATCAGAGTGGTTTTGCATCAACAGGCTGCAGGACAGACACTGAATCTCTCTTATGCTTTAGACAAAGCATGATGGGAATGTGCAGTTAGGGGCTACCTGAGATTTTTCCTGATGTAATTTCAAGAGTCTTAATAAGAACTATGATCCCCACAACGCTGTGTGCTCACCCTAGCTGAATCTCCAGTGCTGCCCAGAACTGTAATTTTTATGATAAAGTTCCTATTAAGTGTTCATTTAATTGAATAACTGCATTTAATTAATCAAAATACTGTTCATAGGCAATGAAATCCATTATCCCCACATTACACATGAAGTAATATTCAAATAGTCTCAGGAGGCTAGCACACAATAAATTCTTAGTAATATCTTCTATCTATAGCACTGTTTTTCTAAAAGTTATCTTTGCCTGAGCAAAGTACTAAGGAAATAATAGATGAGCCTTTTCCCTATTTAAGATCTTGTGTGAGGGTGGTAGGTGGCTGTTTACATCCTCTGTGTATGAAAACAATCTAGGAACTAGGAGTCAAAAGTATAGGTTTATGGGTAGCTCAGATACTCCCTGCCATGTCTCTCCTTTGTATAGTTTTTTAAAATGCATTTAACTTCTAATATATTTCATTTTATAATTTGAATTAGGAGAAACAGTACTGTAGCTTAGAATAGAGCTTCATAGTTTTTAAGGTGTTTCCATTATGGCATGAGCATATTAGAGACAGTTCTCGTCTACCTTGCAAGGGTGCATCAAGGTCAAAAAGTACTTAGAACACATAAAAAGTTTCTTTGTGTGTGTGTATGTGTGTGTGTGTGTGTATGCGTATTTAAAGAAATCATAATACTAATACATATGACTTGTCAGAATCATACGGAATTCCTCCAAGGACATAAAATTGATTTCTCATTAATGAAAACCAGAATGAAAGTAGAAGTGATTAATAAATACTGCATAGGACAGTGATGAAATAAAAAATATTTTTAGTAGCTCTTATCAAATATCTTGGTGTCTATGGATGTTCTGCTTTTTACAAGTTGCTGCTATAGTTTAGCTGCAGATAACTCCCAAACACTGAATTCCAAACTTCTGTCTCAGCAGAATAAATATCAATACATTCTAAAGTTAAACAAACAACAAACAAACAAACAAACAAACAAAAATTCTTTGTTCCTGATGTTGCAACATCCTACATTCCTTGCTATCTTAAAGTACTCTAACCGGAAAGGAACATCACCGGAGGTAAACACTCTGAACAGATATATTTGGTGGTTATTTTGTAAATGAATTTCTTTCTTTTGAAATGGTTTGATCTCATATTTATATTTTGAAATTTTGAAACTCAATGGGTTTTTAATTTTATAGCTATGTAGTAAGACAATACAGAGCGGAGGATTACATGTATGAAATTTCCTTTTTTATTGTATGCTAGCAACCTTTCCAAACATTCTCAAACAAAAGGAATCCATGATTCAAAGATTAGCTCAGAAACATAATATAGGTTGATAGAATTCGAGCATGCACTCAAATAATGCAAATGTGCATAAAGAGGATAGACCTTCTAGGTAGGAAGAAAACAACTCTCTTTCAATAAACAATACATATAATTCTTGCTTTGACAGCTGACTTAAAGATCCCTCATGGTAGAAGAATAAATTTCTCCATTAACACTGATACAGTTTTCATTGATTAGTTGTAGGGGTGATTAAATATTTTTTCTCTTGGAACATCACATACTAAAAGATTATTCACCAAAAAGACATATAGCAATGACAATATTCACTATGTTATATATTTTCCTATGTTACTATTTTTATTCTAATTTTTGTATTCAAATTTGTGTCTTTAAAAAAGATTCCATCATTCTTAAAATATAAATTATGAAAACCCTCTACATTGATGATATTTTATATCCTTTACAAAGTAATCTACCTGCTAATTACAAGGGGCTGGAATGTATACTATATACAATATAATATGTAGACCTATAACAATGTAAGTGGCTCAGAAGATCCACATTAACTTTACTGTAAATGAACTTCAGAGCTAGTTCACAGAAGTGGACACTGGGAGACAATAAAATATATCATTGTTCAACTCAATAATATCTCAGTCCCTACCACTTCTCTAAATGTTGATGTATTATCAAGATATCATTAAGACAAATACTAATTTACTTTATAAAATATCAATATCCTATTAATTTCAATGAACTCAAAATGACAAAAGAGTAATTGCTTCAGAAATTTAGCAAGACAGTTAAATTAATCTACTTATCAAATCAGAAAGTTCTCAAACATCTTTCATATCAAATTCCACAGGCTGCCACTAAAGGATTTATCACACCTTGATATGTGTTCAAAGCTTCAAATATTCCTTCATAGCCTTCTATTGGAACAAATTTCGCCACTTCCTTGGCCTGAAATTTACATTACAACAATAATTCTTCTGGCTAGCCTCTAAAAACACAATCATGTTCTCTAAAAGACAAAAATTAAAATAAAAACGTTCACCATATTAGGTAGAAATGGCTATTCTAAAAATTTACTTGTTAGTGTTCAACACTGCCCTTTCAGCAGTGGACAGGTATTCCAGAGAGAGAATCAACAAAGAAACATCAGACTTACTCCCGCAGTCTAGACCAAACGAATCCAATAAACATTTATAGGACATTTTGCCCAGTGACTGCAAAATATGCGTTCTTTTCCTCAGCACATGGATCATTCTCAACAGGAGAATATATGTTAGGTCACAAAAGAAGGCTTAAAACATTCAAAATATTGAAATACTATCAAGCATCTTTTCTGATCACAATAGATAAAATTAGAAATCAATAAAAATATGAGTTTTGGAAATTATATGAACACATGGAAATTAAACAATATGCTCCTGAATGACCAGTTGATCAACAAAAAAATTAAAAAGGAAATTGAAAATGTTCTTGAAACAAACTATAATGGAAATAAAACATACCAAACTTGAGGGACACAGCAAAAGCAGTGCTAAGCGGGAAGTTCGAAGCTATAACTACCAGCCTTAAAAAGGAGGAAAAACTTCAAATAGACATTTTAACAATGCATCTTAAAGAACTAGAAAAGAAAGAGCAAACCAAACCCAAAATTAATAGAAGAAAAGAAATAATAAAGATCAGAGCAGAAATAAATGAAATTGAAATGTAAAAAACATACAAAAGATCAATGAAACAAAAAGTTGTTTATTTCACCTTTTAAAAAAACAGTTGGCAAACATTTAGCCTTATTAACAAAAAAAAAGAGGGAAAACACCCTCCCCTGCCCCACTCTCGCTCCCAAGGACTAACTTTACCAGCCTCCGAAAGTCATCCTTCCACTCTCTATCTCCATGAGTTCAAATGTTTTGATGTTTAGATCTTGGGAATAGGTGAGAACATGTCTTTCTGTGCTCATTTCACTTAACATAGCGACACCCAGGTTCATGCATGTTGTTGCACATGACAAGATTTTATTTTTCTTCATGGCTGATAGTACTCAGTTGTGTATATGTATGGCATTTTCTTTATTCATAGCAGGTTTGAATCCCTAGGCTCAAGCGATTCTCCTGCCTCAGCCTCACAAGTAGCTACAACTACAGACCCACAGCACCAGACCCAGCTAAATTTTTCTTTGTGTGTGTAGAGATGGGGCCTCATCACATGGCCTATGCTGGTTCAAACACCTGGCCTCAAGCAATCCTCTCACCTCAGCCTCCCAAAGTGCTGGGATTACAGAAATGAGCCACCAACACCTAACCATCAATTGATTTTTGACAAAGATGCCAAAACTACATTATAGGAAAAGGACAGTCTCTTCCATATATAGCATTGGCAAAACTGGATATACACATACAGAAGAATAGAATTAGGTCCATAGTTTACACCCTCTACAAAAATAAGCTCATATATTATTGGGAATTGTATATGTGCCATTTCTTTCATGCTGCTTTCAAGATACCCTTTTCGTGACATTTTAGAATTTGAGTATGGTGTGTCTAGGCATTAATCTCTTTGAGATCATTATACTTGGAGTTTTTTGAATTTCTTAAATGTTTATATTAAAGTTTCCATCACACTTGGGAAATTCTTGGCTATTTTTTCCTCTAATATTCTTTCTGTCCCTTTTTCTTTCCACTTTTGTTCTGGGGTTTCAGTTATGCATATGCCGATACCCTTGATGGTATCTCACAAGCTCCTGAGGCTCTAGCCATTTTTCTTAATATTTTTTCTTTGTGTTTCTGAGACTAAATAACATCAAATGGCCTAACTTCAGATTTGCTGACTTTTTTTGTACCTCAGATTCACTGTTGTGTTCCTCTTGTAAAATTTTCATTTCAGTTATTTTACTTTCTAATTTCTGTGGTTCTTTATATGTATATGACAACATCCAGGTTCATACATGTTGATACATGTTGCACATGACAGGATCATGTGCAATCACATATATATGTATACATATATAGAGAACCACAGAAATGAAATAAATGAAAATATACTTTCTATAGCTTTATTGATAATTTATCTATCTATCTGTCTATATATATATACACACACACACACTTTCCATATCTTTATTGATAATTTTTATCTGGTAAGACAATGAGGTCATACTTTGCTTTAAATATTTATATACAGTTTCCTATAGTTCTTTGAAAATATTTATAATAGCTGATTTGAAGTCTCTGAGTAATACCTGAGCTCTCTCAGGGACAATTTTTCTTGACATTTTTCGTAAGTTCATAGGTGTTATAATCTTCTTTTGGTGGGCCAGTCTATGGAAACCTACTCCTGAAGGTCCAAGGAAGTGGAGAGGCTGAAAAAAGAAGCTGTCATATCCATTTGCTCAGAAAGAAACATTTAATAAGGAATTCAGACTAGAAGCTGTGTCTATGTCTTTGGAGGCCGCAAGACAAGACAGTGATCCCCTCACCATGACCCTCCAGACCCAGGGCTTATATAACCATAGGAAGGGGAATACATGATTCAGAAGAAATGTGTAGGATAATTGAAGAGTAATTATATCTAGGTTGTTTGGGCCAAAGGATTTATGGTTAGTATGGACTTTTACACTAGGAACAATAGATAAACTGGAAATCACAAGCCTTCTTGTAACTGTAGTTAAACAGAAGTCAACATGGTGGATTAGTGTCTCAGAGGGAGTTGCCTCAGTCGCCACACATACTTTCCTATTTCTGTGTATGCCTAACGATATATTAGTGAAAGTTTGATTTTTAAATCAAGTATTGAAAGTGGATAATATAATGTACAACTCTGAAAATTATATTTCCTCTCCTTTCAGGGCTTTAAATCAAGAACTTAAAAATGGATAATTTAACGTTCAACTCTGAAAACTATATTTCTTCTCCTTTCAGGGCTAATTGTTATTGTTTTTTTGCTGTTGTTGCTGCTATTTATTCATTCAGTGACTTGTCTGGACTAAGGGGTGAGATCTGTATTTTCTATAGTATCAGCCAAATGATGTCTCTTTTTAGTTAGATTAGTGCTCAGTTAATTATTGGTCAGTGATTTCATGAAATGCCTTGAATCACTGTTCTTTTACTGTTTGCCAAGAAGCTCTGGGTGAAGGCTGAAATAATTTTCAATAGCTAGCAGTTGATGACATTTCATGTTCTTGCCTTAGCCTTCCTTTAATGGTTAAAACAGATCCCAAATGTTAGTTAAGGACGACAGATGGGACACACTCATCTCTCCTGGACATTCAACCAGCCGTACATGCATACTTCATTTTCTAGATCCCTAGTAATATGTGAATACATAAGTGCTTTTCAGAAGTCCTAATATACATCTTGCTCCTAATATCTTCCTTTTCTAAAACTGGCCAAGCGCTTTACCCCAACTGGTATCCTGCCCTCTGGCAGCCATAAAGTTGGATAAAGTTGGTGTTACTGATTGTTTTTGAAAAATGCCCCGAAGATAGGACTTTCCTTGCAGAGTGAGCTCTAAGCCGGTCAATAACAGTTGTAATTGGTTTTTTTCAAGGAACTGCAAGATAGGTCAAGTAGTGACAAGGCTCTAGTTATTAGATTCTTTTGAGAAGTTTGAAATTGGGTCTGCCCCTCAATGGCTGCTAAGTTGGTACATTTGCAGCTCATATGTTTTCTAAGCTGCTGGTTTTCAAGGTTCCTGTGGATCTGGGGAGAGGGTGATAGGAATTAGGAGGATGTGACTTGGTAAAAATCCACACAAACCTTCTGTACTGAGGTTCAGTAGCTTTTCTTAAACTTCTCTCAAATAGTTGCAAGGTTTTGGTTAGTTTCTAGGTCTCCAAAAATATTAATTTTGACAATTTTACCATTTTTTAAAGGGGAACTGATTTATGGAGGTTCTCACTCTGTAATCTCAGAAGTACCACCCTAGCCACTTATTTTAAACCGTATCAAGGAGGCCAATAATTATCTGAGAATGCTTATTTCAATATTAAGCAATTTAAAATTACTTCTCACTGTCCTCCTTTCAAATTGTGATTTCAGCCTTTGAACCACAAGACATTTTATATGTATATTGACTTTCTAAACTAAAACTTCTTTTGCCAGTACTCTATTTCATATGAAGCATATTTTCATATTAAGAGGAAAGACCATGTTTCTTACCATAAGTCATTTAACTTCCTCTGGGGGGTGGGGAGGTATGCCAGTTATCCTTTTACCTCCCTAAAATTGAACAAAATAATATTATTGTATTAGAGTACAAAAATGTATGGGAAAGATAGGGGTACTTGATAGCACTAAATATTGCAATACACATTTATATTCAATCACTTAAAGTAAAAGTCCAAATGTCGTAACTGAAACATGAGAAGATCTTGTTTTTCTCTCTATACCAAGGCATTTTTTTTTCAATTTATAAATTAAGTACCTCATAGAAAATATATCACTAAGACATTCAATGGATTATTTAAAAGTATGATGACACATAATTATTCAGGAAATTAACTACATGTTTGAAATTGCTTTGAAAAATTGTTGCTTTCTGCATGCTTATGACAACAAATTGGTTGTTTTCAGAAACTGACAACCAGTACAAAGACCAGTTAAGACAGTAAATATTTTGTTGTAAGGACAGTTGAGTCCTGAAGCCACTCAAATTATTTTCATGCCTTACTTTGATTCCCACATTTGAATATTGGAGATCTCTTATGTCTTTTTTTTTCTTCATATGCTTATTTATACTTAGTAATCTGTGCACAATAAATATATACATGTTAAATCTTGTCAGTGTAGGAGTTCTATCTCACGGTGTAAGAATAAACATGATTTTGTTACTAAAAGTTTTTTGACCCCTGTTAAAACAAACAAAACAAACATAATCATCAAAAAAACCTTTTAAAAACTCCACGAAGAACATAAATTAAAACAAAACAAACAAACCAACCAAGACAAGGAAGCCCTGAAATTGTAGTTGTTGAAGGAAATTGGAAAATACCCCAAGATGCGGTAGGGAAGAATCAAAACAATACCACATAGTGTCATATAATAAATATTTATTCTGACATAAGAGACATCAAATTTCATATATTTTTAATGATGTGTCCTCATATAATTTCTAGTCATTCATAATTACAATGATTTCTCTAAATTCATATGATTTATCAGTCTGGTCTTCTGCAGCCATGCCCATACAAAAGACTACATAAGAACTCTCAGATTGAACCTGGATTTGCTTAGTATTCCATGGCCTTAATGGAAAGGTTTATTACTGCTGTTAATAGTGCCTAATAACTTCAATTTTATTAGGCTATGCTGGTCTTAGATTCTCTTATATATTTTTCTTGTGTGGGCATTGTATCTGACCTTAAAAACATGGCTTATCTTTAATGGTCTGCCACCTACATCTAAGTTTCAATTTTGATGGTTCTTAAATGCAATGATTCTCAAATGGTGTTCCAAAAAGCCCTAAGCTTCCGTTAAAATACCTTATAAACTATCACATAATAGGTGTCTGATAAGGGTATAGACTCTGCATCAACTAGAACATTTACTTTTAATCTTATTTCCTGTCTCAACTTTCATTTGAAAATCCAGAAAAAAGAAGGACAAAAGGAAAAAGCAAAGAAAAGAAAAAAAGGAAAGAAATAGTTGAGGAATTCCATATAAAAGCAGAATTCTGAATAAAATACAAAACGCTCACACACATGCAACACTAATTTATTTGCCTCAATGATACCTTGCTGTCCTTACCTGAGGCTCTGAAATAAGCATTTTTCCTTTTTCTTTTAGATCTACGGATGAATATATTGTGCTCAGAGAAAAGACACTAGGAAGGCAATAGCAGAAAACAATAAGCCCCTTTGTTATGGTTTTTGCCTATTCCCATATTTCCGATTTTCCTCTAAGACCAAGAACAAAAGCATGGAAAACGTTAACACTTTTAAGTGCTTCCAACTTACATTCACACCAAAAGTCCTTAATGAGTTATTGGCACCACATATACTTTTTAGAATCATTTTATGATGGCCTTGTGTAATTTAATTATGTACAACAAATTTGTTCAGCAAGGACAACAAGGACATATTTTAATGCTTTTTATTGCAATGTCAACTCACTTTTGTACACTCTGTCTACAGTTCTTTCATCAGAGCTGGCTTGGCAATTCATCATATAAAGTACGACAGAAAAAAACCTTACCAGCGTCAGTACACTGTCTTTTATATTCATCCAAAATTGCTTCTCCATTTGCCTATCTAAACTGTTATACTCTCTGTTTTTATTTACTTGGGAGTTATCCAATGTCTTGACATTGTAGTTTGGCTTTTTGAATTGTCTTCTTCCCTTTCTGCTTGTTTTGGTGACTTATTCATATCCTCTTCTCTGCATCACAAAATTCTGCCATCCTATTCAGTTAACAATCTTCTCAGATATTTTGATTTTTATGTGATTTTCTAGTCCAATGAAGAAGACTCAATTAGTCTCTGTACTATGAGATCCTATGAATTAAAATATTCTTATTTGTGTTTCAACTGAGAAAATGAATGACAGAAGAGGCAGGTGCCATAAACAATTACAGATCTGAAGGACAGCACTTTCTGATCAACTCCTAGTGCCTGGACCCATGTACTGTGTAGTAATTAAGTAATTAATGATTAGCTTCAAGTTCTGCAAGAGCCGTGGTTACTATTCCTGGTGCAAGTAACACTCACTAGGTTTTCATTGGTCTTGACAGTTTTTCTATTGCACAGCATATACACCATCAATTTGTATCATAGAAACCATAATTCAATGATAACTTCAGGGTGATTACAGAGGAAATATAGTGATGAGTTTTTCTATTCTAACAACTAGAAAAAATATTATTTTTTAGGCGAAGGTTCCTTGACTTCCTATAGAATACATCTGACAGATCTGTCAGTTAAGTTTGAATCAAATTTGGAAATTGTTCATTCTGTCAAAAGTCAGAGGCGGTGGCAAGATGTGCATTTTTGTTCTCATTTCCAGTGAAATAAGTTTATTAGAATAAAGTTTAAAAGTAAGCTTGATTTAGGAAAGAAGAAAAAGAAAGACAAGAAGAAGAAGAAGGAGGAGGAGGAGGAGGAGGAGGGAGGGGGGAGGGGGAGGAGGAAGAGGAAAGAGAAGGAGAAGGAGAAGGAGAAGGAGAAGGAGAAGGAAAAGAAGGAGAAATTTCCAGTGGCAAATTCCCTGAGATTTCCAGGGCCCTTCTGTTGTCCAGGATTCCTTCAATTCACATACTTTTCTGACAGGTTAGTAGTAAGTGTTCCTGTTTGAATTTCCTGCTTTTGAGACACAACAGTCCTACTCCATTCACACTCCTACTTTCCAAAACAAAACAGTGGAAAATGACAAGGAAAAGAACTTTACCAACTATTTGAACATAGTGACTCTTTGAACAGGAAATTAAATTCCAATATTTTCCCATTGAAACGACATTTAAAAAGTAGCTATTGAAACCATCCACTGACCCTAGAGGAGCCCATTTTAGAAAAAGAAATATAAGAAACTTTGTATTGTAACACCACTGGTTTGAAATAAGTAATATTCCATTTAGAAATCATTTAATTTGTTCCCCTAACTCATACTACAAAAGTATTTATGAGGCTGGAAATTCTCTTTTTGATTAAAACATAGGACATAAAAGACCCTTGATCTCTGGGTGATTACAGGAAATAACTAGATATAATTAGAATTGTGTATTTTTCTATGAAAATATTGAATAGCAAGGAATGCAAGTAAAGCATAATAAATTGAATTTCAGTGGAACAAATCGTTTGTGGCTGGGTACAAAATCAGAGAATCATCAATATCTGAGGCAAATCCTAGTGGGATGGGGGTGTGCGGAGTTAAGAATAATTTCATCAAGACTCTAAAAATACTGTGGACTGGCTGGAAGAATCAGGGTCTGGAAGATACTTAATTACAAAAAAAAAAAAAAAATCAGATGGGAGTGGTGGCTCACACCTGTAATCCCAGCACTTTGGGAAGCCAAGGAGGGTGGATCACGAGGTCAGAAGTTCAAGTCCAGCCTGGCCAAGCTGGTGAAACTCCGTCTCTAATAAAAATACAAAAAACTTAGTCAGGTGTGGTGGTGGGTGCCTGTAATCTCAGCTACTTGGGAGGCTGAGGCAGAGCATTGCTTGAACCCAGGAGGCAGAGGCTGCAGTGAGCCGAGATCACACCATTGTACTCCAGCCTGGGTGATAGAGCAAGACTCCATCTCCAAAAAAATTTGCTTAACCTAAAAATTTCTCAGCCATCACTCTCTGCCAACCTCACATTTTCATGAGAAAGTCAGAGTGAAGAAGGTTGGTAAATATAAATCTAGTCACTTGCATTATTATGAAATTCAGTTACATACTTAGCTTCCAAATGGATAAATAAAATGTAATATATCTATGCAATGGAGTATTATTAAGACATAAATAATGAAGTACATATTACAACATAGATGAACGTGAAAGCACATGCTATGTGAAAAAGCCATTCATTAAAGGCCACATATTCCATGAAAACTTTTTAATATGAAATTTTCAAAAAAGTAAAATGTATATATAATCAATCTATGAAGACAGAAAGTAGATTAGTTCCTGCTAAGGGTTTGGGGTGGGTGTATGTGGCACAAGGGAATAACACACACAGTTTATCAGTTACTTTTTGAGGGGATCAAAATCTCCAATTTCCAGTGGTGATGATGCACATAACTGTGAGTATACTGAAAAGACTCAGTTATACATTTGGAATGTGCATTTTATCTCAATAAAACTATTGAAAACATTATAGATATCCCTAAAAGAGACTGTTCAGGATATACGAATAGATTTCAAAACATGTAGAAAGCAGAAAATTTTGACCTAAAATCAAGAAAATAAAATAGGTCTATACATGGCTATTCACTGATTATGTAGATAATAAAATTTGTAAAAATGTAGCTTAAAATATCTACTATAAATATAAAATGTAGACAATATGGTTACTACAATGACTGAAGGGATAATATATTTCAGAAGAAATTTGAAAACAAAACAACAAAATAAAATTATAGAACTGAAATACAAAAATGCCAAATTTAAAAATTAAATAAATTGGTCAAAGGAGAAATGAATACTGTACAAAAAACTAATAAATCTGAAGACAGGTTATTAGAAAAATATGAACTATAAAAATGAAAAGACTGAAAAAAAAGAAGCTTAATGTTATGGACTGTGAGAAAATATTAAGTCATCTCCCACATGGGTGATTGAAGTTCCAAAAGATCAGGTGAAATAAAATGGGGAAATGATATAGATGTGATGATGAAAATGGTTGAATTATTCCAAATTGCATTTTTAAATGAAATCATGAATCTAAGAAACCCTGAAACCCAAAAATATGGAGGAAAATTATCTAAAATAGAGAAAGAATATATAACAAAACTGTCATCTTAAAGTTATATATCTAGCAAAATATCCTTTAAAACTGAAGACAAAAAAATCATATAAATGAATGTCAAGAGAATTTATTGTGTATAGAGATGCACTACCAGAATATTAAATAAAATTCTTTAGGATAAAGAGAAATGATACCAAAAGTATAATTCATTATACGTTAAATATCATAGATCAATAGGAATGTTAAATGTGTTAGTAAATGCAAAAGACTATGTCTTATAATTTCTTTAGGTTATAGTCCTAAAAAGCAAAACAATTTAGTAAGACAAAAATTTTATAAATTAATATTTGACAGTAATAATACAACTTGAGGGAGTATAAAAATTTTTTTACTATTGTTTGTAGGTTTCTTACACTACAAGTGAAGTGTATTGTAACTTTTTCCTAACATATAATGTAATCCATAAATAATTTTTTTAAAATACTTCAAACATTATTATAGAGATGTGATCTCACAACATTTCTCAGGCTGGTCTCAAACTCCTGAGCTCAAGCAGTCCTCTTGCTTTGGCCTCCAAAAGTTCTAGGGTTACAGGACTGAGCCATACTGCCCAGCCATTCATAAGTAATTTGTTGAACATAAAATTAAAACAAAACAAAACAAAACAAAATAGCTAAAAGTCCAATAAGGCAGAAATATGTTAATAATTAAAATAACTAAAATAATTGATCAGCAAACATAAATTTCCAAAGACACAAAAATATAACTCATTAAGTCTAAATAAACCCTACCTTTGATTTTAAAGCAGAAATTGTCAAAGTAGAGGAAAAGAAAGAATACTATGTTTTTTAATATAGGCACAATTTTTAAATAAATTTAAAATTTGAAACACAATTCTACGTTTTTTTAAATAGACACAATTTAAAAATAAAGACAGATAGAAAAAAGTGCCGTAGAGATATATTGCATGCAAATGAAAGTCATAATAATGCATCTCTAATATCATGCAAAGTAGATTTCAAGACTGGGAGTATTCACCACCACCACCACCAACAAAAAAGGATCATTTTATAATGGAAAGAGATCCATTCACGAAGAATACCACAGTTTTATATGTGAGTGCCTATAAGAGAGTTTCAAATTTGAGACAAGAAAAACCTGAGCTGAATTAAATTTAAAAGCCTTTAATTGTGGCTCACACCTGTAATGCCAGCACTTCGAGAGGCCGAGGCAGGTGGGTCACCTGAGGTCAGGAGTCGACACCAGCCAGACCAACATGGTAAAACCCCGTCTCTACTGAAAAAAAAAAAACACCAAAAAATTAGCCGGGCGTGGTGGCGCGCTTCTCTAATCCCAGCCACTCGAGAGACTGAGGCAGAAGAATCGCTTCTCTTGAACAGGGAGGTGGAGGTTGCAGTGAACCGAGATCGTGCCACTGCACTCCAGCCTGGGTGACAGAGCGAGACTCCGTAAAACAAACAACAAACAAACAAACAAACAAACAAAAACTCTAATTGAGCAATGAACTATTTGTGAATCTGGCAGCCTCAAAAAGGAAAGCGAGATACAGAAAATGAAGTGAGATATAAAAACAGCGGGATTGATTACAGGTTGGCGCTTGCTACATTTAATTGGCCAAAACTCCGTGATTGATTTCTCTGTACATTTTGAACTATAACAAGTGGAGATGTAACCAGGCCACAGCCTCCTACTACTAGCCTACTATAGGCTATGGTCTATTTACATCTCTACTTATTATAGTTCAAAATGTACAGAGAAACATTTAGGCTAAACTTAAAATATGTAAGGAGGCAGCTTTAGGCTAAACTTGATTTAACAAAATAAATGGAGCACAATTAGATAGAATTAACAAATCAATACACAAAGCTAGAAGGTTTCAACGTTCTTCTCCAAATAACTGATAGGACAAAATAGAAAAATTAATAATGGAGGATATTAGAAAAAGCTATCAATTAAATAAACCTAATTATCATGCCTAGAAGACTAAACCCAAACTGCAGTGTATGCATATTTTCTTAAGCGCACATAAAGCATTCACCAAAAATATGAAAATATCTTATTAAATTTCAAAGCATGGTCATTTTTATTTAAGAGATGTGTGAAAAGTAATTGGCAAAAATATATTTAGAAAACTCCCCTATATTTGGAAATAAAGCTACACATTTCAAAATAGCACAATAATTAACGTAGAAGACATTAAAAAATAGGAAATATTTCAAACTGAAATAATAATGAGATATGGCATATAAAAACTTCTGAGATGCAGTTTAAACCATACAGCAATATTTATATCTTTAAAAGTTTTATTTAAAAATATGTAAAATGAATAATCTAAATTTCCACATTTAAGAATAAAGAAAAATGTTGAGTACATTAATCCCAATGTATGTAGAAGAAAATACATAATAAGAACAATAACACAAATAATTAATAAAAATAATGAGCAATGTAGTCCAAGAAAAGAAGAGAGAAAAAACAAATTACAAATATCATCAATGAAATCACCAAAGAACTTCTGTAAAAGCTTAATAAAGAGTAAGAACTTCATGCTAGTGACTCAGACAACCTGGCCTACAAGGCACATGTTTAGCACAAACATAACTCACAACATGAGTCAAGAAGAAACTGAAAATCAAAATAATGTATATTTAGAAAAAGGAATTTGTAACCTGAAACATTCTCACAAATAAAACCCAAGGCCTAGATGCCTTAAATGATAATTTGCAGTTCACATTTATGAAAGGAAAAAAATACATATATCTTTCTAGAAAAAAGAGAAATAAAAATATTTCTTAATTCATTTTTGTTGCCAAAAGAGAGATTTAAGATTATTAAAAGTATTTATTTGAGCAATTATTTTTAAAAATTGCTAGCACATTACAAGATTTTAAAAATTACAACCAATAACTCATGAACTAAGAAGGCAAACTCATCTCTACACAAATCAAGATCAAGTAGATCTTAACACAACAAGGCAAAACACCTGTCCACATCAATCACCATATAAAATATACAGTAATCACAAACATATCTGATTACAAACAGAAGAGGCCTTTAACAAAACCAATACCTATTTACGATTTTAACAAGAACTCTCAATTACTTAGGAATAGAACCAATCAACTTCTATTTGATCAAAAAAATCAATGAAGAAATCTACAACTAACCGTAATAAACTGTTAAATTTTAGTACATACTTCATTAGATCAGGGTAGGATAAGGGTGGCTCAGTTTACCACTTCTATTTACTATTATCTTCATGATTCTATTCCATAAAATAAATTGGAAATAAGACATAAAAGTCACTAAAGTAGAATTAATATTGCCATTATTCATGGAAAACTTAATTTTATATGCAGAGAATCCTACGGAAATAACAAAATCTACTATAAGTAATAAGTGATTCAGCAAGTTGTGGGACACAAAATCGATACAGTAACTTGCTTCTTTATTTACTAGCAACAGAAATATAGAAAATTAAATTCAAAACAATGCCTTTTGTACTAATGCCAAAATTGTAATCTTAGAAATACAATTATCAGGGATATGAAAGGCCATTTTCTTGAAAGTACAAATATTGTAAAATGTAACTTAAAATGATCTAAATCAGGAGTTGGCAAACGATGGCCTGCAGAGCAATCTGGCCTATTGCCTGTTTAAGTGTGGTCCACAAGCAAGGCACTTTTTTTTTTTTTAAATTTTAAGGCGATGTCTATATATCTCCATCTAATGGTCTATCTACGACAGAAAAAAATATATGACACACAATACTTAAATATTTTATTTCTGATTTTTAGAGAAAAAGCCTGTCATTCCCTGGTTTAAACAGAGATATATGCCACACTCATGGGTTGTATGACTGCATTCTTAAACCATCATCTGTCTTTAATTTGATCTCTGTATTACTGCAATCTGTATCAGATTCCCAGATTTTTTGTTTGCTTTTGTAAAGACTAGCCATTTTATCCTTTGACATATATGGAGATGTGAGAGAGAAATCATATCCAAAATCAGTATCTAGAAAAAGAACAAATGTGGAGACAATTCGTAGGGCATTAAAATATTCTAATTTTTGATTTTTTTTTTTTTGTAGTTGGTTAAGTAAGTATATTCACTTGTCAAAGCTCATCAGACTCTATAGGTAAGGTCTGTGCTTTGTAGTTTGTAAACAATGCCTCTGTTAAAGACAGAAAAAGAGAGAGAGAGTAAAAGAAACAGAGAAGTCACAAAAGAATGTCGTAGACCATGCAATCCCAACGCCATCTTCCAGGGCTGAGAAGAATAGTGTGTGTCTCCCTGGAAAGAGGTCTTGAAATCAGATCCTGTCCATCCTTCCACGATGTTCTTCTCGTTCAAAGTGTTGTTAGCTATTCTAGATCCTTTGCATTTCTGTGTGACTTTTAGAATCAGTTTGTCTATTGCTATGGTAAAGTCTGCAGGGATTTTCACTAAGATCACCTTGGAGGTAGAGATTCAATTGGAGAGAAGAGACATCTTAGAAATATTGAGTGATCCATGAAGAGAGTATATCTCCTCACTTATTTAGATATTCTTTAGTATCTCTCTGTAATGTTTTGTAGCTTTAAGGGCATAGGTATTACACATTTTAACAATGTATCCTTAGATATTACAACTTTTAGATATTTAGATGTCTTAGATATTTTTAGATATTTAGATAACTTAGATATTTAGATATTATGTATTTTTCTCACTTTTCTTATTCTTTATTACTAAGATATAAACATGTATCTATTTTTCTACATTGTGTATTCAGTAATACTGCTAAACTAACTTGATAGTTATAATATTTTATACATTCTATAGATTTTTACATTTGTAATTTATTTTATCTGTGTGCATATGTGTGTCTGTTAAGAGAGATATGTTGGAAACCAATGTTTAACAGGCTCTTGACTGTTGAACATTTTTCTGTAATCTTCATGTGTCTTTCAGTCCAGTGATTCTTACCAAAACCACAGAGCTTCTACTCCAGGCTTGGTCCTTTACACTCACAAAAATTCACCTTGGGGAAAGTGATCTGACAACTGTAACAAATTTAAAATGCCCTTCCTATGGGATGATTCTGCCTCAACACTTTCCTCATATTTCTACATCTAGAATGATATATTTTAGCCAGGTGTGGTGGTTCACGCTTGTAATCCCAGCACTTTGGGAAGCCGAAGGGGGTGAATCGCTTGACCCCAGGAGTTTGCCTGGGCAACAGGGTAAAACCTTGTCTCTACAAAAAATGCAAATATTATCTGGGCATGGTGGCATGCACCTGTAGTCCCAGCTACTCGGGAGGCTGAAGTGGGAGGATCCCTTGAGCCTAGGAAGCCAAGGTTGCAGTGAGCCATAAGACTGAAAACCCATCTCAAAGGGGGAAAATATATATATATATATATATATATACATACACACACACATATATATATATATACACACACATATATATATACACATATATATATTTCAATAAATGTAAGTATGAGATCAGAGGCTTCTGAGAATACAAAGATAATAAAGATTATTTTAATGTTCTTTTTTGCACTTCAACTGGTGGCTAATTTGATAAGCTGTCAACTTCAACTTTGATGTACTCTGAAATACAATTGTATGCTTGAGTTCTGTCTTAGTCTATTAGTGCTACTATAACAAAATACTTCCCATAGGGTAATTTATAAACAATAGAAATTTGTTTCTCGCAGTTTTGAAGGTTGGAAAGTCCCATTTCAAGGCACTAGTGGAGTCAGCATCCCGTGAGGGCTCTCTCTTTCTTCAAAGTCTATGCATTCTCATTGCATCTTCACCTGACAGAGGGGGAAAAAGCAGACAAAGGCTGTGCTATCATATGGGAGAAGTGATGGAAGGGCCAGGTAGCTTACTGAAGCCTCTTTATAAGGGAATTAATCCCATTCATGAAAGCAGAGTCCACCTGACTTAATCACTACCCAAAAGACTCCACCTTTTAAAACTACTTTAATGGGGATTAGATTTCAGTATGAATTTTAGAGGGACACACAGTTCTCAACCATAGCACCTTGAGATGGGTTCCTTTTTAGCATGAATATATTTTCCTTTGTGATAATAAAAACACATCATCTGACAATGCTATTATGAGTTGAGTACTTACCAACACATTCAATAAATATTGATCGAGTTCCCACTATGTGAAATATAAGTCAATACCTGACTTTTATCAAACTATTTTCTACTCAGTGATAGAAAATAATTTTCTGAGACTACGCACACACATTGTTATGCTCACCTGAGCACTGAGCCAGAGAAGGATCACAGCCCAACAGTTCACATAGAAAAGGTGAGACTAAGTGTCATTATCAGCTGCCTCCCTTATATCTGATGTGCCTTTTAAACATAAATCGTGTTGCTAGAGTTCCAGTCACAGTACAGGAGAGGGGTTAAAATGGTTTTTTGACTGTTTTTACTATCAATTTTTGTATCACACTTCTGCTTCCCCAATGTTTATAACAGCTTCCACCATTGGTCTACCTGCTTTGTTGCATAAGATGGTAAAATCAAATAGTTGCTCCCTATAGTCTTCCTTCTTTCTCTCTTCTCTCTCTCTCTGTCTCCCCACCCTCTCTCTCGTGCACACCCACGCACAAAAATGCACGCATGAGCCTGAAAACATGTGACATGACTGTGGACTAAAAAAACAAAAAAGCTTCTCAAAATTAGAAGAGTTCAAAAAGCAAGAGAACCAAGAGTGATGCAGGGAAACTGAGTTACAATGTTATTTGAAAAATAATCATAATAAACACAGGAAACAACCATTTGAGTAATTCGATAAAAATCTGAAAATTGGAATTCATAAGATGTTTCATAAATACAATAATTTTAAAAAACTTTCAAATAGAACTAACTTTTTCTCTTGATGGGAAGTTTTAGAATAAATTAGCATATTCAAACAGACCCCCCCCAAAAAAACTTAAAGCACAAAGCCATTAGATATAATCCTGTTCTGACTTTCTCATTTTACAGAAAATACATATATCTTTCAAACATAGACTATAGAAGGTGATATTAAAAATTGATAAATGATCTTACTAATAAGATTGTGTATGGGGGAGGGAGATGAAGAGAAAGTTAAGAATACCAGCAAGCATCATTCTTAGTCTATGGAACAGTTTTTGCATATCACAAGCTACTGTAGCCTGAGCTTCATTTGTTTTAGGAGATTATTATACTAGTTTTCTTTAATATTGAATTTTGTTAAATCACGTTGTACTTACAGCAATCTTAGAGGAAAAAACATGCAACTATCTTGTCACAATTGCTATGTTTACTAAACTTTATCACAATTTCTCACTGAGAAACTTCTGCTATTCCAATAATTGAAGTGAATCATGAAAAGTAAAGTAAATTTACATCAAAATTATAAACTCTAACATGATGGTCCATAGGAAAAATATTCTAGGTTTTCTTCATACCTATTAACAGGTATCTATAGCAATGAGACATTTATATATTAAAAAGGATAAATTTAAAGGAGATTACTCATGTTTAATTCTATTGCTAACTACAACGTATTTGTTTCACAGTTTGCCAAATGGGTCCTACTTTTCAGGAATCAGAAACTAAAAAAGTATGTTATGGAAGATTTTACAAAAGTGTAAAATTTCATTTGAAGTTCTACTGTTCTTTCATCTGCTACTTCTCCCCTTTCTTTCAAAGAATAGATTCTGTGCCATACAATGTGATATATTAAAACCTTATATAAACCTTCAAACGTGATGAAAATATTAGATGCTACTAAGATAGAGTAGACACACATTTTCCTATTCCTGCTTATTAAGTTCAATTAAAAGCCCTGAATATTATATATAAAACACTCATAGGAAGACTTTTAAGGCTGGAGAGAGGAAGGCAGACCCACAGGTATAGCCAAAACCAAGGGACAAAATAGTGTGAGCTTTTGGGTTTCCCTCTTGTCTCATATGTTCTAGATCTGGAGCTTAAGAAGATTTCACCCCAGAAATACCAACAGGTACAGAGAAGTCATAAAAACTTGCCATCTCTAACCACATGAGGAAGAAAGAGGGACCCCATAGACACGGAATATTTTTAGATAATAATGGCTCTAATTCAGACAAAAATTACAGAAAAATATTGTGGCTCTACACCAATCCATGCCAGCAAAGCCCTGGGAGAGTACCTAAACTTCCATCTTTAGGAGGATGTAATAAGGCATCTGCCTGGTTTACGTCACTGAAGGTCAAATAGGGTTTCAGTGCATTCATCTCACTGACCACAGTACACCCTCTCACCTCCCACATGTCAGTAATGACTGCATGAGGCCAGAACTCTCACTCCAGTTCAGCAGTAATGAAAAGCCTCCCCTCCTAAGTGTCAACAGAGAATACGTGGGAAGACAGTAATCCTCTACTTGGCAGTACTGAGGCAAAATCTTTCCATATCCCACCTCTTCCTTTATCTGGCAAAACAAACTGGCCAAGAACATTGAAATAAGATCTAGAGTCGCAAAAAATAATATAAGAATGTGAAGTTTTTATTTGAAAATCACGTTCATACCAAGAATCAGAAACATCTCAAAATAACTTTTTAAACATACAATAGATACCAACACTAAGATGACAGATAATTATTTGACAAAGATGGTAAGGCAGTAATAGTATGAATGTATCAGCAAACTATTATGAACATGCTTGAGACAAATGAAATGAAAAGAATGGAAAGCCTCAGCAAAGAAATAGAAAGTTTCAGTACAAAACAAAATAGAAATATTATAAACAAAAAATACAACCCAAATAAAGGCTCTGTATTTGGACTCTTTGGCAGACTGAAGAGGACATCATCAGAGAACATAGGAAAGAGTTAGCAAGCTCAAAAAAATTGTAAAATATTTAATCTGAACAATAGAGGGAAAATAAAAACAAAAACAAATGAAAGACAGTCTCAGACCCTGTGGGTCTGTAAAAATAATTCTAACATTTGTGTTATTGAAGTATCAGAGTGGATAAGGAAAACAGAAATAAGTAAAGATATAAATGTGGCTAAATATGTTCTAATTTCAGCAAGAAACACAACTCTACTGATTGAAAGAACTAAGTAAATTCTTTAAAATATTAACCAAAGTAAAACCCTTTTAATACACATCATAAATAAATTTCTAAAAATGAAAGCTGAAAAAAATATCCTGAAAGCAATCATAGAAATATTACCCTTTGACTATAGGGGCAAAATAAAATGAGTAAGAGTGAATATGGAGGCCAGAAGGAAATAGCATAATATTTCTCAAATGTTGAAATAAAAAAGAACTGCCAATCTAGAATATTATGTTCAGTGAAAATATCCGTCAGAAATAAAAGAAGCCCAAAGATATTCTCAGATAAAAGAAAACTAGGATTATTAGTCACGGTATATGCTCCATAGAAGAATGAGTAATGTACTTTTTATAAACAGAAAGGAAAAAATAGAATGAACCTTTGAACATCAGAAATAACATAGTAAAAATATGGTAAATATAATAGGTTTTCCTTCCCATCTTCAGTTATCTAAATTATTAGTGCGTTTAATATGTGAAGCAAAAGTTATAACATTTTTAGATGTGGTTCTAAATGTACATAGAGAAAATATTTAAGACAATTATAAGTAGGAGAGGATAAAGGAATAAAGAAATGCAAGGAAAGATAAGATTTCTACCCCACTCAAAGGTAGTATGCCCAAAATCACCATAGAAAAATCAAAATTGAATTATTTTAAAAAATAGTAAGGCAGGAAAAAAGAAAACAGATAAATTAAAAACAAAACAGATTTTTTTTTTAAATATTAAGCACTAGTATATTACCAAAAACTTTAAATATAAATGGTCTAACCACAACAATTAAATAGTGGAAATTGGCAGTGAATTTTAAAAAATGATGAAATTGTATGCTGCCTATGAGAAACTCACTTCAAATATAATAATCTAGGCAGGTTAGAGTAAAATAAATGGTAAAAGATATATCACACAAACATTAATCAAAGGAAAGCAAGTGTCTCTATGTTAATATTAGAAAAACTAGATTTCAGAGCATTAAAAATTACCAGAGATAGACAGAGACATTGTGTGATAATAAAATGATGTCAACCTACCAAGAACATGCAGCAATCTTACATGGCTATAAATCAAACATCAGTGCTGCAAAATGTGTAAGACAAAAACTGATAGAATTAAGAAAGAAAATAGAAAAGTAAATCTACAATTGTAGGTGGACATTTTAAAACACACATATCAACTGGGAATGGTGGCTCATGCCTGTAACCCCAGCACTTTGGGAGGCCCAGATAGGTGTATCACTTGAGGTCAGGAGTTCAAGACCAGCCTGGCAAACATGGAGGAACCGTCTCCACTAAAACTACAAAAAAATAGCCAGGCATGGTAGTGTGTGCCTGTAGTCCCAGCTACTCGGGAAGCTGAGACAGGAGAATCGCATGAACCCGGGAGACAGAGGTTGCAGTGAGCCGAGATCACACGACTACACTCCAGCCTGGACTACAGAGCGATACTCTGTCACAAAACAACAACAACAACAGCAAAAACCCCACATGTCAACAAATGATAAAACAACCAGACAGAAAGTCAGAGAGGATACAGAAGATCTTAACAATATCATCAGTCAACGGGCTGTAGTCAACATTTACAAAATACTCTCCCAAACAACATTGGAATACAAATTTTTTGAAGGGTTCATAAAGGATTTGCCAATATAGATTATATTATGGCCCATAAAAGAAACATTAACAAGTTTTAAGGAATTAGAATCAT
The DNA here is from genome assembly GCF_007565055.1 of Rhinopithecus roxellana. NCBI lineage: Eukaryota > Metazoa > Chordata > Mammalia > Primates > Cercopithecidae > Rhinopithecus > Rhinopithecus roxellana. Next base: position 25,764,257 of record NC_044569.1, read on the forward strand.
ACATAGAGTGTTCTTCAACCATGATGGAATTACAGAGAGTTACTAATACCAGTGAGCATCGTTGTTAGTATATGAAATGCGCTAATCAGTAACATAAAGGGAGCAAAAAAGGAGAAAAATCTGAACACTTGGAAAACAAGTAACACACTTATAAATAATCCAAAGTTCAAAAGAAATGAAAATTAAAATATACATTGAACTGAATGAAAATATAAACTTAAGAGGATAACTCATAACACTAAATGTATTAATTAGGAAAGTGAAAAAGTCTTCAATCAATAATCAAAACCCCAAGCTCAAAAATCTAGAAAATAAGAAAATTAGAAACCAAAAGCAAGAAGAAAGAAAATAATAAATACAAGCACAAAATGACGTGGAATTTTAATAAAAAAGAAGACAAATTATTTAAAATCATGATTTCTTAAATCATTCACAATTCTTTAATCTTTGAGTAAGATTGACAAAGAAATAAAAAAGAAAACACAAAGCAGTAATATCAGGAATGAGACATGAGACTTTACTACACATCATATAAGCATCAAAAAAATAAGAAAACCCTACAACTTTTGTACTTATAATTTTGGGAAGGTACACAAAAGGAACTATTTCTTAAAATCTACCATATGTTATGCAATATGAAATAGATAACTTGAATATCCCTATAACTCTGAAGAAAACTAAGTTTATAATATAAAAATCTCTCAAATAACCAATCTTGAAGATGGCCTAATAGAATCCCCTAGTGATCACCACCACCCCCAAGAGGTATATCAAATTGAACAATTATCCATGCCCTCAAACTCCTTCACAAGAATTTTTTTTAAAAGTGAGAGGTTATAGTACTTTGTTTTAACAGAATCATCACAAAGGTCGTATTGTAGAGGGTAAGAAGGACAGTCCTGCACTGCTTGCACCACCCTTCCCTCAACCCCAGGCAGTGTAATGCAGAGAGAGGATCTGTCTTTGTGACAGAGGGAGAGGGAAGTGTGCAGGGAGTGTTACCTTGGAACCCTGTACAAGACCCATCACAGTAAAACAGCACTGGGCAGATCTCCATGGCCCCTGAACAGAGCTCCTAGACCTGCCCTGGTCCGGAAGGGAATCTGCTGCCCCAGCAGGGCCCCAAAAAAGTTTGAGTGGCAATGAGTTTGTAACAGCTGAGTTCCCTGGCAAACCACAGTGCTGCACTGATCTCAGAGACTGTGGGCTCAGGATGCACACCAGCACAACATCAGCCATGGCAGCCACAAGGCTGCCTGTGTCACCTCTCCTACAGCTCCAGGCAGTGCAGTATGCAGAAAATCTTCTTCCCGGGGGAAGGAGAGGAAAGCGAATAGAGGACCTTGTCTTGTAATCTGGTACCAGCCTTACCACAGTGAAACAGCACCAGGCAAAATCCCATAGCCTCTGATTCCAGGCCATTGCTCCCAAATGGCACTTCTAGACCCACTCTGGGCCAGAAGGGAATCTCCCACCCTAGTGGGATAGACCCAAGTTGTGGCTGGCTTCACCACCTGCTAATTATAGTGGTCTTGAGCCTTGAATAAACATCAGGCAGTAGCTGTCATGAGTCTTGGGTGTAACCTGGGTAACTGGGGTGGTCTAAAAGGCAATAGGTTTGTGGATCATTCTGTCAATCCAGCTGCTTAAAGATGATGGTGACCACGGTTAGACCACGGAATTACATGAGCATTGGCCCATTGGAACACTTCACTTGTGAAGTCAGTTCTTTAATTGCAAACAATGCTGTGGGGGATTCCATGAAAACAGATAAGGCATTCTGTAACTGTACAGATGGTAGTTTTGGCAGAAATATTGCATGCAGAGAATCCAAATACATATTTGAGTGTCTATTCCAGTAAGAATAAAACACTCCCCTTTCCATGATGGAAGTGTTCCAGTGTAATCAACCTGCCAAGAGGTAGCTAACATATCGCCCAAGGGAATGGTGCCATATCAGGGACTCAGTTCTGGTCTCTGCTGCTGACAGATGTGACATGCATCACTGGCTATTGCCAAATTGCCCTTGATGAGTGGATGTCTGTGTTCTTGAGTCCATGCATAATCTCCATCCCTGTTACCATGGCCATTTTTTAAATGAACCTGTGGCACAAGGACAGCAATTACTGGGAAAGAGAATGACTGGTCTCCACAGAACAGGTCATCCTATTCACATGCTTGTTTACATCTTCTTCTTCTGAGATCACCTTTCAGCAAGCATTCACATAGGACACAAATATATATACTTTTTGTCCATTCATATAAGCATATCCACATATCTTGCTCCCAGAACTCCTTGTCTCCAATTTTCAATTGTGTTCCTTAGTATTCAATGGTAATCCAGCCAAATCATTGGCCACAGCCATTGAATTGCTTTTTTTTTCAAATTAACTTTTACTTCAGATAGTTGAGATACACATGCAGATTTGTTACATGGGAATATTGCATGATGCTGGGGTGAACTGCTATAGATTTTACTTCTGGCCATTTCTCCTCCCAGGCAAAATGAACAACCACGTGCACTGCTAAAATTTCTGCCAACTGGATGAATTTTGTTTGCCATTGTTCATTAGGAATGTTCCAGAAAGACATTGTAGTGCTGGAGCACTTTCTGGTGTTGCTCTAATATCACACAGAACCATCTGTAAACTAGGCCTAATTTTTCTCTTCCTCAGTTACTGGATGGCAGAGCAGCTTGCACAGCAGCAGAATTGCAAAGCGTTCTGTTGTTTTGGGTTCCACTCAAGCTAGTATCTTTATAGGTCACTCTGATAATGGGCCTTAGTATCACACCCAAATAAGGAATATGTTGCCTCCAAAATCGAAAGAGGACCACTAATCCTTCTACCTCTTTATTGGTGAAATGAGGGGCTAAAAACGGTAACTTATTCTTTACCTTTGAAGGGACATTTCAACATGCCACATATGACAAAAATTCCACTGATATGAAAGGTCTCTGAATTTTTGTCAGATTTATTTTCCACCCTCTGACATGCAAATGTCTTGCCAGTATTTCTAGAATAGTTGTTACTTTCTTCTCACCAGGTCTCATCAGCACAATATCATCAATGTAATGAACCATCACAATGTTTTATGGAGGAGAAAGGCAATCAAGGTCCCTATGAACTAAATTATGGAAAAGAGCTGAAATTATGGAAAAGAGAGTTGACATACTCCTAAGATAAGACAGTGAATGTGTATTTCTGACCTTGCCAGCTGAAAACAAACTGCCTCTGTTGGTCATTACTAAGAAGTATAGATTTTAAAAAGCCAAATTAATAGCTCCATACCAGTTCCTAGGGCATGTGTTAATTTTCTCAAGCAATGAAACTACATATGACAGTGCATCTGGAATAGGATAAACTGCCTGATTAAGTGGACAACGTTTCAGTGCCATATTCCAAGATCCATTTGTTTCTGCACAGGCTAAACAGAGAAGCCGAAAGGACATGTGGTGGGAATCATTACTGTGCATCTCTCCAGCCCTTGCTGGGGACACTCATCTCTGCAATCCCTCCGAAAATGCTTTATTGCTTTTGACTTACTATTTTTCTAGGCCGCGGTAGTTCTAGTGTCTTCCACTTTCCTTTTATTGATGATAGCCATAGTTACATTTGTAAAATGATGATTACAGATGAATAGTAAGTTTTGGACCATGAGGCACATTTCTTTCTGAAGGTACCTCACCTTCCTTCATTTCAAGACTCTGGTATTGTAAACTGGCACTGAGAATTTTTGTGGGACTATGCATGACTCTCTGTTTTGGAGAATCAACTTAGAATTCTATTCAATAGACCTAGGACTCTTCTGCTTATACGGGTGAATTAAGAACTTAGTAACTTGCCTATCTATTTCTTTTCCTGAAATATCATGATGAACTAGCCAAAGCCATAGATCTCTGCAAGTCAGACTATTCTAGTCACCACTTGGGCTCTTACACATGTAACAGGAACCATATCCATTTTGTCTTTGGTGGTCAAATGCTGTCATTTATTCCCTGTCACCAGAGATTCCATTATCCCCATTAACATTTAGTTTCATGGCAGCAGTTCCCACTGCAAATTCTGAACTACCGAAAAGAGGGACCACAGAGCTCTTCAAGGATGCTAGGGGCTCTCCACTGAAATCTGTTTCTCTCAGTTGTGATAAACAACTGGACCTTCCCAGAGTGTGTGAGCACATCCTACATGGTAACCCACTCTGATAGTCCAACTGCCCTAAGCCAATAGATACCTTCCTAGACAGTATTCCAAGGTATTACTGGCATTTGAACTTCATTTTGTGTGGGTCATCCTTCAGCCTATGTCAACCAACCAAACACCCAAATCCTTGCTAACCCCTCAAGCTAAAATAAAGCATCTTTGCCTAGTGGGCCTATCTGAATACATTTGCCCTGGTCTAACTTTATGGTCCTTTCATCATTTTCTCACTCCCTTAATATCCATTCCCACATATATTCTTCATATTTATGCCAGTATAAATTGGAAAAAACAGACAGTACTTTTGGTGTGTTGCACACTTCTTCATCAGTCACCCTTTGCTGATAAAAGAGGTCAAAGAAAATCTAAATAAAAGGAGATACATACTATTTTATGAATTAAAAGACTCAACATAGTGGAGGTGTCAATTCTCCCCTAAATGATATACAAGTTTAACAAAATTCCTATTAAAGTCTCGGTAAGATTTTTTTTGTATCTATTCATTATTATTCTAGACAACTGCTTTTTCATATAGCCTTTTCATATAGCTAATATCTAAAATAATATTGTAAAAAGAAGAATAAAGTAGAATGAATCAGGGTACCAAATTTTAAAGCTGAATATATAGCTATAATAATCTACAGTGTGTGGTAATGGCAGAAATATAGGCAAATAGATCAATGGGATGGCATATAGAACCTGGAAATAAATCCACACAGAAAAGTCAATCTGAGTTTTGCCACAGGTGTAAAAGCAATTCAATGGAGAAAAGGTAGCCTTTTCAACAAATAAATCTGGGGCCACTGGACATCAGTAAGTAAAAACAAACAAACAAAAAATGACCTGTCTCACACCCTACAGAAAAGTTAACTCAAAATGTACTGTAAATTTAAATTTAAAATATAAATCATAAAAATCTTTAATAAAACAGGATAACATCTTCAGAATCTCAGGTGAGGCAAAAAGTTCTTAGACTTAAAACCAACAGCCTGTGGTATAGCCGGACAAAATAATATTATTCAGCCATTAAAAGAAACAAGTACTTTGGGGATGAATTTTAAAACATTATGTTAAGTGAAAGAAGCCGACAGAAAAGGCTACATATTGCATTCTTCTACTTATATGACATATTCAGAATAGGTGAATCTATAGTCAGAATGTGAACTGGCGTTTGTCTGAAAATGTAGGGAGAGGTAATGAGGACTGAGCGCTTACGGTGTATGGAGTTTGCTTTCGGAGTGGTAAAATTATTTTCAAACAGATAAAATTGGAGGTAGTACAACATTGTAAATGTACTAAATGCCACTGATTTTTTCACTTTAAAGTGGCTAAATTTATCTAATATCAATTCCACCTCAATAAAAATAAAAAGACCCATCTATATGTGAATATGTAGAGCAGATTTTTTCGTAATAGCCCCAGACTGGAAACAACCTAGACGTCCTTCAAAAGGTGAATGCGTAAACAAACTGTGGTATATCCAGATCATGAAACACTTCTCAGTAATACAAAGAAGCAACTGACACATACAAAAACCTAAGTGAGCCTCCAGAGAACTATGTCAATTGAAAAAAAAAATTGAAAGTTACATACTATACGACTGCAATTGAATAACATTCTTGAATGAGTAAATTATGGAAATGGAGAACAGATTAATGAATGTTAGGGACCAAGGAGTGAATGGAAGTGGAAGGTGAGTGTGGCTCATGTAAATATTCCATATCTTGACTCTATAGTTCTTAATATCTTAGATGTAATATTGTACTATAATTTTGCAAGATGTTTCCATTGAACGAATTTAAATATGGAGTACATAGAACTTTTCTGTATTATTTTTTACAGCTACAATTACCTCTCAATCAACACTTCAATTAAAAAACATGACAGAAATCAGGCGTACGCCTGTAATCCCAGCACTTTGGGAGGCTGAGGCAGGTGGATCACCTGAGGTCAGGAGTTCGAGACTAGCCTGGCCAATATGGTGAAACCCCGTCTCTACTAAAAATACAAAAATTAGCCAGCCTGTGGTGCTGGGCGCCTGTAATCCCAGCTACTCGGGAGGCTGAGGGAAGAGAATCGCTTGAACCCGGGAGGTGGAGGTTGCAGTGAATTGAGATCATACCATTGCACTCCAACCTGGGTGACAGAGTGAGCTCCACCTCAAAAAAAAAAAAAAAAAAAAAAGACAGAAAAAGTGTGCCAACAAGGAAATTTAAGCCCACACATTTAAGTACATAGTACAAATGTATGTGAAGCATACACTTATATTGAAATGACAAACATAAGATATTTAAATAAGTAGGATGATTACAATGAAGAGTTTGTAGTCTATTTTTTAAAAAACAACTACATATTTTATATCTTAAAGACCATCTCCTTTTCTCAAAAATATAACAATGGTCTATTTTACACTATTTTACATTACTTGCTGGCAACCACACCTGTTCCTCCTACTTTTTCTCCTGCCCTGCTAAAGTCCATCATTTTTATTTGGAGGTCTCTGCTCTACTACCACCTTGTCAGTAAGATATTTTATAATCCTTTCTAGATCAGATTCTTTCTTATGTTCTGTGCTTTTTGATTCCCCTTTTCCCACATTGTTTTTCTTCGTAACTGTCAGCAAATACTGACGGTTATCTTTACTTGCCTTCTCCAACTAAGATGTAAACTACAGGAGATACATGACTTTGTTCATTGATTCACCCCTCTGAATTGCAGAATGTGCTTGGCATGTAATAGATGCTCAGCACATGCTCCCTGAATGAATGCCACTCAGAAGCAGAGTTGCTTACTGCAGGTTTTCAGCTATGCTAACAAAATTAGAGTGGGTCCACAGCTTCTGATAAAAAAGGAGCATGATATTAAAAACTCACTGGCTTGCAAATAGAATCTCCCGAAGTTAAAGAAAAATGATAACCTATTCTATTAATGAGACTATTTTAAACTTGTTTCGAGACTAACAGAAACAATTACAACCTTTTAAAAAATTAGTTCACCATATTTAATTGTTATTAAGTTTTAAATTTTTATTTGGTCTTACTATTCTACTGATTTGTAAATGTTTGGTAAATGGTTTTCTTTTTGGTGAATCTCAAAAAAAAATCAAAACAAAAACCAGCTGTTGCTTGTTTTTGCTACTAATAATATTTGCTTGTCTCCAAGAATCTTAGCTTTTAAGAAAGATAAAGGAATAAAGGGCACTGAATTGGGGGGACTCTACAGAAGATAAGTTGAATGTTTGTATGTTCTTAATCTCTAACATTATTGTGGATTTATACATATACATATGTATGTCTTTCAAATATATTAGTTATAATAAAGTATCGTAAAAAATAATTACAGGCAGAGTTGATGCATTTGTCTAACAGACTTATAATGAAAAAAGTGTCTTTATTTTACTTCTTACTGTCTTCAAACATTAGGTCCAAAAGTAGCACTCATTCTAACAAGTACACATTCCCTGACCCATAGTGGTAAAATAAACAAAACTCAACTTTACATTTGTCTTACCATATCTTAATATTTATATAAATATAGGAATGGTCAGCACCAACAGTACTAAAAACAGTTTGCTCTCATATTATTTTATCTATTTAGATGAGTTTTTAAAGATGTAAAAATTAAATGAACTATTTACCCTGCACACTATAATAACTCATCAACAAAATTATTTTATTGCTGATGTCTTCACCACCAGTCTGTCCCTCTGCTTAAAAGACTTCATTGCTTTTCAATTGCTACAGAGATGAAAACAACAACAACAACAAAATACTTAGATTATTACAACCCTTGTGTCACCAAGAGTCTTGCCTACCCTCCAGCTTAAACGTTTGTTCTTAATTTTTCACTATGGTGAAGGCAAATCTGCCTTCCCTTCATTTCATAAAGGTATATTTATAGGCTTTTCCTTGCTATTCTAACTTCAAAAATAAGACTTGACAAATAACAACATGGCTATCTGATGCAAGAATACAGTACCACGAAAAAAAAAAAGACTAGATGTTTTAGTTCATTCTTGCTGCTATAGCAAAATGCTTTATACTGGGTAATTAATAAATCACAGAAATTTACTACTCACAGTTCTGTATACTGGGGTGTTCCAGACCAACACGCCAGCAGTTTTGATCTAGTGAGGGCCCATTCTTTATGGATGGCACCATGTAGCTGTGTCTTCACGTGGCAGAAGAGACAACCATGCTTCATTTGGCCACTTTGATAAAGATGCCCATCTCATTAATAAGGGTAGAATCCTTACAATTTAATCACTTCCCAAACGGTCCACTTCATAATAACACCAAGTTGTGAACTCTGTTTCAACACATGAATTTTTGGGGTACACAAACATTCAACCATAGCACTAAAATGGACTGAATTAACACTGAGCTTGACTGACTTCATTATACCTTAGTTTCCCATCAAATCATGTATATTTCTAAAGAAATTGAAGTTAAAATGTACAAAAATGCTATATAAATATACACATGAGACTACATTACAATGATTTGGAATCAAATCCATCCAAATTATTTACTAAAAATTATATTTTTATAATTAATAATAAATTCAGCTGTTTTAGAATTTCAATTGTATCTATAAAATCAGAACAAAAATTGTTAAAGCTCATATCTTCTTAACCATTGTAGCAGAATGCTTTAGTCTTAGGGGAAACTTCTTCAGTAGAAGGAAGCACAGCAAATTTGCCTTTATAGAGATTCAACTCTTGGTGCTTGGGCAAAGAATAAGAATTACATTCCGCAGCAGCAGCAGTGAGAGAAGGAAGAATGATAGAAGAAATTTCTAGAATGAGATTGATCTCCAGCCCCATGCCAATCATGGACTGGATAAAATTCATGCATATCTTTTGTGAGACAGGTGAGAGATGTGAATCTCTTTCTCATTTGGTTCCAGTCTGCAACTGTGAACAAGAGCCAATTTATCAATCTGGTCTCATCAGGAAAATAGGGACCAGGAAGTAAATCTAGACGTGTCAGACACATTGAGAGAGAGTGTTTTGAGAAACTGGGGCTCAATTAATAATTTCCCTGCTTGTTCTCTGCCTGAGATTGGAATAATTGAGAGACAAATTAGTCACTGAGCTATAAGCAGCACTGAAAATGCCATCATTCCATGGTTTATCCCTGGAAAACTTTTGGTATGGATGAATAGAGAAGTCTATTTATTTCCTTCAGACAGCTGTCATCCAAGACAAGGAAAAGTTGAGCAACTCAAGCCACCTTTTTTTTGTTTTTTAATTTTTGCAGCTCACAAATTCTTTAAGTCACCACACCAGTCCTGTAGAGAAATGAAAGAGGTTACAAATAGCAGAAGGATTGTTTTAATAGTGAGTTATCCATATGGAAGTCTATATCAGAAATAGGAATTTAATTCCTTCCTAAATTATATGTCTCTTTCTCAAAATAATTCATTGAAATGTTATATATTTTGTTATATATTCAGAAATTAAACTCTAAGTGCATTTTCTTTTTGAGATGTAATATAAGAGGCATAGTCTTTCACACACTTCTATCTTCTTAGTGGCAGCTTTAAATTCTGGACTTTGAGCTTCTTTTGTAGTCAGAAACTATGTGTTTCTCATTTTTGTTTGTCTCGTAGCTTAACATAGAATAAATATTTCGCATATTTTTATTAAGCTAATGATTAAATACAAAGTAAATTTTTAAAGAGAATATTATTTCTGTGATCACCAAATACTAGGTATTGGGTGACATTCTATCAACAAACACATTTGGCCAAAATACGCTAATAAAATCACCTATGAGGTTTTATAAACCACAAAAAAAATGTACACATAAATCTAGTATCAACTTGTGCCATGTGTGTTATTTCACACTAACCTAAAAACCACTGTATTCCTGTAAGAACCCATAAGACAGCACAATGTTTGAAGCATTTTGGATGTTTAAGATTTATGCAGTAGGGTGTTTCATAATCTTTCCTCCCCCATCCTTGTTATAAACAAAATTTAATAATTTAGTGTTTTCCATAATGACGTTGCTTACTAATTGGCTAAATTGAACAGCCACCACATACTTCATTTAGCAACATGAATTAAGCTGACTTTGCTTACTAAAAACCTATAATACTTTCAGCAAATAATTTCTAATCAGAAGAGCAAGAACAATACATTCTGCATCTTCAGGTAAACTTTACAGAGTTTAGTAACTTATTTTAATGGTGAAGAAATGAAATACAGTCACATAACACTTAATGATGAGCATACATTCCAATTAATTAATCTAGGTGACTTTGTCATCGTGTAAACATCATGGAGTGTACTTACACAAACTTACATGGTATATATAGCCTACTACACATCTAAGTTATATGATATAGCCTATTAATTCTAGGATACAAACTTATACAGCATATTAGTCTCAGGAATACTAAAGGCCATTGTAACACAATGGTAAGTATTCGTGTATATAAACACATCTAAATGGAAAAGGCACAACAATGTGGTGCAGCAGAAAAAAAAAAAAGGTACACCTGTTTAGGTCACTTGCCAGGATTAGAGCTTGCAGGACTGGAAGTTTCTCTGGGTGAGTCAGTGAGTGGGTGACGAGTCAATCTGAGAGCGTAGGACGTTACTATAGACCACTGTAGGCTTTATAAACACTGTACACTTAGACTATACCAAATTTATTTCAAAATCGTTTTCTTTCTTCAATAATAAATTAACCTATATTACTATAACATTTTTACTTTATAAACTTTAATTTTTTAAACTTTTGACTCGCAATAACATTTAGCTAGAATGCAAACATACTGTAAGCTGTACAAATATATTTTAAAAATATTTTTATTCTATATGTTTTCTCTTATTTTTAAATTCTCTTTATTTTACTTCTTTTTTGATTATTCTTTTCTTTATTATTATTATTATACTTTAAGTTCTAGGGTACATGTGCACAACATGCAGGTTTTTTACATATGTATACATGTGGCATGTTGGTGTGCTGCACCCATTAACTCGTCATTTACATTAGGTATATCTCCTAATGCTATTCCTCCCCCCTTCCCCCACCCCACAACAGGCCCCAGTATGTGATGTTCCCCTTCCAGTGTCCAAGTGTTCTCATTGTTCAATTCCCACCTATGAGTGAGAACATGCGGTGTTTGGTTTTCTGTCCTTGTGATAGTTTGCTGAGAATTATGGTTTCTAGCTTCATCTATGTCCCTACAAAGGACATGAACTCATCCTTTTTTATGGCTGCATCATATTCCATGGTGTATATGTGCCACATTTTCTTAATCCAGTCTATCATTGATGGGCATTTGGGTTGGTTCCAAGTTTTTGCTATTGTGAATAGTGCCACAATAAACATACTCATGCATGTGTCTTTACAGCAGCATGATTTATAACCCTTTGGGTATATACCCAGTAATGGGATGGCTGGATCAAATGGTATTTCTAGTTCTAGATCCTTGAGGAATTCTCACACTGTCTTCCACAATGGTTGAACTAGTTTCCAGTCCCACCAACAGTGTAAAAGTGTTCCTATTTTTCCACATCCTCTCCAGCACCTGTTGTTTCCTGACTTTTTAATGATCACCATTCTAACTGGTGTGAGATGGTATCTGATTGTGGTTTTGATTTGCATTTCTCTGATGGCCTGTGATGATGAGCATTTTTTCATGTGTCTGTTGGCTGCATAAATGTGTCTGTTGGCTGCATAAATGTCTTAATTCTATTTAAAAAACTAAGACAGAAGCACACACATTACCATAGGCTTACCCAGGGTCAAGATCATCAATATCACTGTCTTCCATCTCCATATTTTGTTTCACTGGAAGGTCTTCAGGGACAATAATAGCTCCATTATAATCGTATGGGACCACCATTGTATATGCAGACCGTCATTATGTGGTATATGACTATATTTCAACCACTTCAAATGCAAAAGGAAAGACAAGGTGGGTAATATCTGAAAGTAAGGGAAAGGGTTTTTTTTTTTTGTAGTGAGTAGTAGAGAGAATGCTGTTTCACAGAGAAAGTCTTGAGATTCACACAAAATTAAGCTTGTTTGACATGGTTTCTTTGAATATATGCCGAGCACATATTAAGATATGCTTTTCTCCCTTGGCACTCTAAGATAGCATTAGGCAAGGGTTTCACATCTCTAAAGTGTTTCTGAATAATTTCTTCTGGTGGTGGCCTTATCATAAAGAATTTTAAAATATCCCAGTAGAAAGTCTCTAAAAGGATGCTTTCCCAAAATAGAAGTGCAGTGGGTCATACGTTAATAATGTAATCTAAGTAAAGCTGAAAGAAACCCTGAATGTTAAAAACAGCTTAGAATAGAATGTTAAGAAAGAAGATAACATTTTCAGAATACTGGACAATTCACAACTATTTCAGAAAAAGTATAAATTGGAATGCACAGCAGATAAAATATAATCAGTTAAGAGACTTGGAGAACAACATTCAAACAGCATGTAATTTATTAGCTCATTTTTATTGTTTCTGCTGGATCTTTTGTCCCCATTTCGTGAGCTTTTGATTTTTCTTGACTTACAAAATGAATAAATATTTTTATTATTTTAATAATAACAACCTCTAACCCTTGAAGCTGAATTAATCATTTGTTTATATATAGTTAGGTGGATCTTTGAGAAAAAGTAAGATAATACAAAATGGCAAATATCTGGGTAAATACAAATTTTATCTGTTTGCCTCTTATTCAAAGTGCATGTGATAATTCAAAACAAAAATTTTGGTATAGTCATGTGCCATGCAACATTTCACTGTCAATCTCAGACCGCATATGTAATTGTGCTCTCATATGATTATAATACAGTATTTTTAATGTACATTTTTTCTGTATAGATATATAAATACTTATTATTGTGTTACAATGGACTGTAGTATTCAATATAGTAAAAATTTGTATAGGTTTGCAGTCCAGGAGCCATAGGCTACACTACGTAATGTAGGTGTATAGTAGGTGATACCGTATAGGTTTTTGTAAGTACATTCTGTGATGTTTGCACAATGATTTGCCTAACAATGCACTTCTCAGAGTGCATCCACCTCGTTAAGTAATGCATGACTGTACTGGGACTTCTAGTTTCAGCTGGGATATGTAAAGAGCCTAGAAGTTGTCACTCTCATCCTTACAACAAGAGAAAGCTGGACAAACTGAACATAGTATTTTTAAATGTTGAGTTTAATTAATTTTGAAATTAATTTTTATTTAAAATCGACACATAATTGTACATATTCATGGGGTACAGTGTGATGTTTCAATGCATTTATACATTGCGTAACAATCAAATCAGGGTGATTACCATATCCATCACTTCAAACATTTATCATTTCTTTGAAGTGATACAAAAATCTTCTCCTCTAGCTATCTTGAAATATACACTACATTGTTATTAGCTATAGTCACACTACTGTTTAATAAAACACCAGAGCTTATTGTTCTTGTCTATCTGTAACTTTGTACTCGTGAACCAATTTCTCCCAGTTCCTCCTTCCTCTTACCCTCCCCAGTCTCTTGCAGTCACTCTTCTACTCTCTACTTCTATGAAATCAACTTTTCAGATTCACATATGAGTGAGATCACACAGTGTTTGTACTTCTGTGATTGGCTTATTCCACCTAATGTGATGTCCTTCAGGCTCACCACCTATAGAATAATAACAGTGGACTACAACCATAAGACCTGCAAGATACAACTCTTTTTAAGGAGGCTTACTTATAAAAGCTCAAAATGAAGAGGAAAGTCAAAGTAAGAACACTGGTAGAGTTGCAAGTCTCTGGCATAAATGACTACAGAAGACATTTACAAAGACTACTACATACTGAAATGCAAAGAGAATAAATAATGAGCTTTTTAAAAAGTATACAAGAACCGTGGCAAAATACCAAAAATTTGTGTTACAGGAATAATAAAAGGAGAAGAGAAAATGGGGATTTACGTATCAGATTTTGTGTGGACATATATTTTCATTTCTCTTGAATATTATGATACTGAATTATCTCTCAATTAACATTTAAAATTTCAAAAACCAAACACAAAAAGCCATAATAATAAAACATCAATACTACTGATTGCTAGTAAGTATACAGATCAACAGGAATTCTCATTCTTTGTTAGTGGGAATGCAAACTGGTACAGCCACGCTGCAGATGGTTGGTAATTTCCTACAAAAGTAGACATGGCTTCATCATAACATCTACTAGTAATATACTTAGGTATCAGTCCAACTGACTTGAACAACTTATGTCCACACAAAAACCTATATGTGACTGTTTATTGAAGTAGTGTTCAGAATAGCCAAAAACTGGAAGCAATCAAGATATCTTTTATTTTCATTTTTGTTTTTTGGAGATGGAGTCTTGCTCTGTCACCCAGGCTGGAATGCAGTGGTGCGATCTTGGCTCACTGCACCCTCCACCTCCCGAGTTCAAGTGATTCTCCTGCCTCAGCTTCCTGAGTAGCTGGGATTACGGGCACACACCACCATGCCCTGTTAATTTTTGTATTTTTAATAGAGACAGGGTTTCACCATGATGGCCTGGCTGGTCTCGAACTTCGGACCTCAAGTGATACACCTGCCTCAGCCTCCCAAAGTGCTGGGATTGCAGATGCTATTCACCACACCTGGCCAAAATATCATTTAATAGGTGAATTGATTTTTTTTAAGTGTCGTATATCATGCAATGGAATGTTATTCAGAGATAAAGAAGGACTATCTATCAAACAATGAAAATTATGGTTGAATGTTAACGCATATTACTAAGGGAAAGAAACCAGCCTGAAAAGGTTGTACACTGTATAATTCCATTTATATGATATTTTAGAAAAGTAAAAGCCATAGAGACAGCAAACAAATTAGTGTTTGCTACGGTTTATTGGAGAGGAGAGTTGAATAGGTGAAACGCGGAATATTTTGGGATAACAAAACTATTTTATGTGATATTGTAGTGGTAGATACATGACACTATGCAAATGTCAAAACTCATTAACATTTATAGCAGAAAGTGTAAATTATATAGTTTGCAATAAAAAATAAAAGAGAGGTCAAGGAAATCCGTGAATGGAGTGTTGACTGAAACAAAGAATAAGTTAATTGTACAGAAAATGTGTGAACAACCTTACTGAATAGAGTGCTAAAATATCGATGAGCTAAGTAACTTTGAAAATTAGCAGTCTCTCTAAGACTAAAGCAAATGGGACACTACATACTCTACTTGCTAAAGTTGTTCCCACTGGATATTATCTAACAATACTGATGCTGCTGAACAGGTTTACTGAAATGAATACTTAAGGAAATGAGTGGCAGATTCCGAATGAACCCCAGAGCCAACTGAAAGAGCTTCCAATGGCCAAAGCTGAAATATTTGAAAAAGAAAATAAATAATTATTGGATAATAACACAAAGTATAAAATAAATATCCATAGGTTTACACTGAAGTAAAGAAAGACTAAACAAATGAATGACAAGAGAGGAATACCAGACCCAGCGGCTCATGCCTGTAATCCAGTACTTTGGGAGGCCAGGGAGAGCAGATCACCTGAGGCCAGGAGTTTCAGGCCAGCCTGGCCAACATGGTGAGACCCTATCTCTACGGGAAAAAAATAAATAAATAAATAAAATACAAAAAGTAGCCGGGTATGGTCGCAAGCGCCTGTAATCCCAACCACTCAGGAAGCTGAGGCAGAAGAATCGCTTGAACCCAGGAGGTGGAGGCTTAAGTGAGTATAAATCGTGCCACTGCACTCCAGTTTGGGAGACAGAGCAGGATTCCATCTAAAAAACAGAAAAAGAAAAAAAAAAAAAAGAACAAATATTTTATGCAAAAGTATTCCAAATAATTTACATAAACACTCCAGCCTTAAGGAGGTGGAGCATCCATTGAGGGATATGGTATAAAAAATAGGGCAAGAGTACCTTCTAAAGGGAGAAATTTAACTTTACTGACATTCTTTAATTCTCCACCAAATGGTACCTATTAATAAAAACTTCCTATGCTCTTGAAAATAATGTGATTTTCTCCTGCTATGGAGAGCAAAAGTCAATTAAATTAATAGTTTGGTTAATAATATTATAAAAGGCTTTGATATGTTCACAGTTTTTTTCATTTAATTTCTCTACAAATAATAAAGGATAAAAATTTAAATGCACAATTAAAATTAAGGATTATATTCCTGCTTTCAGTTTTTTCTTTCAGTTTCTATTTCATACATTTTAAAGCTATGCTATTACATTTATTTTTGTTTAAATATTTTGTCTCTTCTTGATTTATTGACATTTTAATATAATACATAACCCATTTAGTGCTGAAAATATTGCTTATTTACAAATCTACCTTGTCAGAAATTATATATCCACTAGAGCTTTCGTATTATTTGGCATTGTATGCATAATTTTAATATTTTTATTTTAAATGTAACGTGTTTCTTGTATACAACATACTATTGCGTCTTGCTCTTTCATCCAATCTAACAATATCTGCCTTTTAAGTGGATCATTTTGGCTATTTACATTCAATTTAATTATCAATATGATTGAGTTGAAGCCCATCCTCTCATTTTTGCTTTCCTATTTATTTTACATGTTTTCTGTATTTTTTCTATTTTTCTATCTTAAATTAGACTCAATATTTTTGAGTACTTTGCTTGTGTATCATGTCTAAACTTATTCCAAGGTATTCTTTATTCCAGATATTATATTTTTCAGTTCTAGAATTTGCAGTCAATTCTTTTTTTATAAAATCTATTTTTTTCTTGCAGTAACCCTTCTTGAGATATGTTATCTTTTTAGCCATTACATGCATATGATTTTATATATATGTGTGTGTGTATATATATATGTATATATATTAACATATTCTAATATATTACAAAGCCCTTTCTTAGTATTTCCAGTATCTAATGATTGCATGTGCTTCTATATATGATTTTATCTTTTCATTATGGGTGACATTTTCCTTCTTACATTTTAAACTTTTTGAAAAATATTTTATTAGCTGTTGAGTATAATAGCACAGTGAGTACTGAATTAGACAATGTTTTCTCACAAATAACTTGCTGTTTTCTGTCCTGAAGTTGAAATGAGAGTTTGATGTTTTTAACTTGAGAGGTGAGTCAGGATTTTTGATTACTAATTTAATCTACAGCAGTTACATTTCATTTCAAATGTATTGAGGGCAAATCTGTCTCTTGATTTGATCAGGATGTTGTGAATCTTATCATGAAACATCCAAGTGATTTACGTCTGCTCCTCGGCCCAGTTCCCAGATGTATCTAGTCCCACTTGTTCACCAAATCCTGTGGGGAATAATTGATGAGCAAAAAGTCTTATGGGGAAAAACTAGACTAGTTCTGTTTTGTTTCCTTTCAGATTCGAATTTGCCATGCCAAGAAAAATGTCACTAGAATTTCTTGTCATCTCAGCAAAGTTCCTGCCTCTATGACAAATCTGTTGCTCTGTCAACCCCTCTGAGGCAACTCTCTATCCTTCAGCGATAAAGGTAGGTAGTAGCATCTGACAAGCTAAGAAAGGCTGGCCCTTTAGTGAAATTGAATTCATGTTAACTTCCTTGTTTCGATAGATGTATATTTTTCTTGGAAATCTGCTTTCTTAATTTTCTTTTTTTTATGGTAAAATTATACATTTAAAAAAGTCTACATCCAATTAAGCAGTGGGATGCCAATTAACTTATTTTGGAACATTATAAAATATCTTAAATTAAATTCAACCCTTTTAAATATTGTGGAAATTGTACTTTTATTAATACTTTAGATATTGCAACTATATATTTTTTTAAAAATGTGAATTATTTCAGATAAGAGAATTTAATTAAGTAAACATCTGCCCATACAAAATGAGTAAAACAGAATTTGAGATAAATATCTTGACTACTTTTTTAGTTTTATTCAGATATGTTAAATTGTAGACTTTTTTTCTGTTTAAAGATTTGCCTCTAATTAATGGCTAAAATTGTTATATTTAAAATATTATAATCCACATATGTGTATAAATTAACATTGACATTTAAGTTTTACTGGTGATTAATACATAAATATGAATGAATTTAATAATACATTAAAGGACTACTCAAATGTGCTTTGCTATTAATTTATGAAAAAGCAATAATTCTATTTAAAATGTAATAAAATGATTTAACATATTGGTTTTGAATATATTATTATTAGAAATGATTCAAATTTTTGAAGCATACAAGTATTGAATGATTTCAAGTGCCATGCAATATTACCACCTTTATTTTATAATTTATAAATAATATTGTCAATTTTCCAATTTCTCTGGCTAGAGTTTACCAAATTAAATTTTAATTTAGAATTTAGATTTAGAAATCTATTGATAAATCCATTTTTATTAGAGAAAAAAATGCTACGGCAACTTTTATAAAAACAAATAACAAATTAAGATACATAAAAGCCAATTTAACTATTTAAACGAGAAGTTAGCCGACTAAGACTCTTGGGTCAAATTTGATCTACCTCGGTTTTGTAAATGCATTTTTGTAGAGCACAGCCACACCTATACATGTATATTTTATATGGCTCCCTTTCTGCTATTATGGCATAGCTGAGTAGTTGCAACAGAGCTCAAGTGACCTACAAAGACTAAAATATTTTTTCACTTGCCCTTTTTAGAAAAAATGTTTATTGACCCTGATTTGAGCTCAGCATTTTTACATTTTCTTTTTATATATATTTGAAACATTTTTTCATCTCCCAACATATATACTCATGCTTTTGTTGAAATTTTTCTAGCACAGAGAATATGGTTACTTAGTAATAGGGTGATAAGTGAATCCTCTATATCGCAGAAAATACAAGTAGAAATAATCTAGAAATGTGCGATTATTTCTAACACTAAAATTTTCTGTTTTTTTTTTACTTGTTCAGTAGCACAAAACATATTTTATTAAAGATATTTAATGTTTAAAGAAATGTTAGAGACATTGTATAGGTTATGTCCTTGACCAATCTACATGTTGAGATATTCAAATAATTTGTTATATTTCTAAAGCTATGAAATATTTTTTAATATGATTTATAATAAATATACCTAGTAGTATTATTATCTCACTCCTTTGAACTTCCTTCGTCATTCTGTGTGTGTCTGACTTACTATCAAAACTGGATTTACCACAAGATTTTGGTACAACTCAATTCTCCCTTTTAAATGTTCATCATTCTGGTTCTAAAGGTATTTTGATTGGTACTTACCATTAATGATCAAGCAAAGGCAAACAAAAGGAGATAGAAAATGAATTATAAAAGATACTATTATAGGATTTAGAAATTCTCCAGAATATTCTTGTGTGCATATATATATCTTAGTGTTGTATTTCATGCTTGGTATTCCATATGAATAAACAATCAAACTTTTACCTGAATGAATTTTGTTCCCCAGAAATACAACTGTTTTTGGAATAGATTTATTCATAGTCAAGGTTATAGTTATATTTTTCTGTTATTCTACATTGTTCGTTGATTAGGTTGTAGGAAATAGAATGTGTTTGTATACACAATAAATACATTTGTTTTGTCTCTCTCACATGTGACATCCAAGACACTCATGTAGGGAAAAAAAAAAAAAGAAAATCCCATTGGCTCTCATCACGTCACATCACATCAGGGGTAAGGTCTGAGGCAAAGAGAAATGCTAATTATTTACTGTAATATAATTAATAAGAAATCAGTCCAGAGCATATTATGTACACATTTAGAATAAAATTCATAAAGATGAATATTACAAATGATATGTAGAGGTTGTTGAAATTTTTAAGAAATTTCATTCTTTTTACAAGAGATGGATATATTAAAAAGTGTACAAATTTATTCATAAGAAGAATACTTTAAAATTTAGCTCCTAGAGATCGAGACCATCCTGGCTAACACGGTTAAACCCCGTCTCTACTAAAAATACAAAAAAATTAGCCGGGAGTGGTGGCGGGAGCCTGTAGTCCCAGCTACTCCGGGGCTGAGGCAGGAGAATGGCGGGAACCCAGGAGGCGGAGCTTGCAGTGAGCCGAGATCGCGCCACTGCACTCCAGCCCGGGTTACAGAGTGAGACTCCGTCTCAAATAAATAAATAAATAAATAAATAAATAAATAAATAAATAATTTAGCTCCTAGAGAAAAAAAGTTACTATATTTTATTTTCTACTTTAGATATTTATATACAACAAATTTAAAGAAGGATAAATTGTTTATTTTGTTTGCCAAATATTACTGTTTCCAATGACGTGCATTCTATTATTTAGATAGTGGTCTTATAAGGCATATTTTCCTTCAGCCTGAAGAACTTTTAAAATTTATTTTAGTAGTACTCTGCTGTGTAAACTTCTCTGAAGTTTTGTTATCTGAAAACATCTTTATTTCACCTTCATTTTGAAGTAGAATTTATAAAGAATTTTGGATAATATTTTTTAATATCCTGCTAAAGTTGTTAATATTGTAGAATGCACTGGTAACAACAGATCAGTAAACAGACAATTACAGTATATTTAGTAAGTGAAATATACATACACTAACTTTCCTTATATGGGCAGTACACCATGTAGTCTTCTAAATAGCATGAGGAGCACCTGGAATATCTTTCCTGATAGATTAATAACTAAATAAACTTCAAGGCAAAAACCTGACCAGCAATGGAGGTCTCCAACAGATATTTTTACATAAGTAGCAAATATTTTCAAGCCACTTAAGTGAAGGGGGGGAAAAAAAAAGCAAAAAGCAAAAACAAAAATGGTCAGAAAAATGCTGTTTTGCTGCAGTATAAAGTTCAAGAGGAACAGCAGCAAGAGATGTGTCTGTTACGTACGCTAAAGACCTTAAATTCTCACCTAAATACTGAAAGCATTCATTAAAGAATTTTAAGCATGGGGTTTGAATACGTTATGTTTACATTTTGAAAATATTTTGTGAGTCGCTGACTAAAACACAAATTTAAGGCAGCCAAACGCAAGAGGGATTGCACTGAGGAAAATTGGAGTAATCTGAGCAGAAGTGATGAAAGTTTGAAACACAACACAAATTGTGAGGGTTGTGGATAAACTTGGAGATGTAAAATTCATTTAACATCATCATTGACTGGATACAGGGATCAGTGAGAGAGATAGAGGGAGATAAGTCTAGAATGGTGCCCACTTTTGTAGCCTTTAGCACCGGCCATGTGGAATGGCTAATAGATGAAATGCACCAAGGGCAGGAGAAGAAGGACAATGAGTTCAGTTAGGGCCAATGCAACCTGAGTCTCCTGTTCATTAGGCAGTTTTATATGCAGGTACGAAGATCAGGAAAGCTATCTGGATAGCAGAAATATATGTTGGAGCCTATATCATGGTAACAAAGGTCTTTGGCATGATGAGATTCCTCTGGGGGATCGTGAGAAGCCTGCCAAGGAAAAGATGCTAAGGAATACCAGGATTTCAGATATGCTCACAAAATTAGAAGCCCGAAAAGGACTGAGAAAGAGCAGTCATCGAGGCAGAGAAAGATTAGGGGAGTGCAATTATCAGGAAAGCAAAAGAAATATTTCCGTGAAAAAAAAAAAAAAAAAAAAAACTCAGCGTCAACAGAAGCAAGAGCACAATCAAGAAAGAGCATTGAATCTTCCAAGATTGCTTTTAAAGGTGACAAGTGAGAACGTAGGACATCTTGCTCTCCACAAACAAGTTCTTTTAGATCTGGGAAAATTATTTGTGTTTCAGATTAATCGTTTGTAAAATTAGCATAAAAATAGTTCACCTACTGAATGGATTCTTTTCCGTCAGGAACTAATAGTTTATATAAATAACAATATTCACAGCAATACCTAGTCAATAATAGATGTTATGTATTTGCTGTTATTATCTAAATTTATTGCTTTGTTTTTGTTCTTTGGATCTATTGCTGAGAATGGAGAATTTTTATTTCTATTTTTTGCTGGTAATGTGAAAATATTATTTTGTATGACTTATAATTTGAGTACACACAATAAAATATGCATTGTATTATTAAATGTTAATACTGTTGACTCCTATCATAGCACACCAGAACACGCTGGAAGGAGTACAATGACCAGACGTGACTGAAGTTTATTACTGCCAGAGACTGTGCCAGATTTCCTCATATCTTTCCAAACCATGATCCCAAAGGTATAGCCAGAATTAAGAGGTAAATCCTTATGTCAGAGATAATAAAAAGACAGATGTTGTTATAGTAATTGAGGGGAGTGATACTGGACCACTTCACATTTGGTAAAGCTGTTTTCTCTGAGCCACACATGGAAGATATGTGTGATATCCCTCTAAGTGTTTCTCAGTTTGACTAATTCCACGTTTACTGCATTATACCAATGACAAAGTGGGCCATAATTATTGGATGGTTATGTTGAATATTATGGCAACTTTACCTATCAACAGTTTCTTGATGACAGTATGAGAGTAATTTTAATAAAGTAGTTGGATAAAAAGGAAAATTGAAGTGAGTTTTGGAAAGTTAGGATGAAAAAAGTGTACATGTAAACTGTTGGTGAAGGAAAGAATAACAAGTGGGAAACTGGAAAGTGATGTGTGACTGAGATTTTTTTTTTTTTTTTAAGTAATGAAAGGACCTCTACAACGGAGAAATTTCAACCCTGCTGAGAAAATATAAAGAGAGAAAGGAAAGATAAAAGGGAGAAAGTATAATTTATACAGATTTCTAGGAATGAAACTATAGATTGAGACCCAGATTAGAGCATAATGGATGCTCTCATACAAATTAATAGTACAGGACTCAATCATGGTAAGAAAAAGAAAATATTGATACAGCTCTTACTGTTTATAGAAAGTGTTTCAACTCCAGCTTAGATGTATTAATTTGCTGCTCATATTAACAATATCCTATTTTATTTTACAAATGAGGAAACTAAGGTGTATGTATTAGGGTTCTCTAAGGGACAGAATATATATATATATTCTGTATATATATATTCAGACACACCCAGGATTAATACTTTGCATCCTTCAATCCAATCAAGTTGACACTCAGTATTAACCATCACAGTGTGGAAAAACAGTAATGGTAATACAGCAGGTGTGAGGTGGAGTCACATTTTACATGTAGACAGATTGGTTCAAAACTTCTGCCTTTTGCTTGTATGCTAGATGGTAACTGTGATGAATATAATGAGATGAAGAATAGAAGAGAATAATACAAATACATACTAAATATTGGCAAGAAATTGAATGAATGGAAATCTCTGTAGTCCTCTCACTCTCACTTTTGTGTGTGTCTCTCATTGTTAGTTTGTGCATTTTCTGTTAAACATGAGGCACTGTTTTCTGAGTTTATAGCAAGAAGCCAAAATAAGTGATTTTAAGGTGGATATTCATATTGATATAAAGATACAATTGTTATTACTAGTGCAAAGAAAAAGAAAAACAATGTTAAGAGGTTTAAAGATATTGGCCAAGGATCCTTAAAATACTGGACTCAAAGATGCAACCTGAAAGGAAACAACTGATAGAGACAAGAGATGAATTGATACACTACTTAATGTTAAGACACATATTTGGCTGAAATGAAATACTGATAAAGCAGATGAAAAAGGATTGTGTTCAAACAAAAGCCTCTCCTGAGATTGTGGCCATAGGCGCAGACAATGAAGAGGAAAGTCTTAGGATGAAAGGAAGTCATGTCTGATATAGTCGTGGTAAAAATCATCCCACAGTTTTCCATATCTCTTTTTATTTCACATAACATATGGTGCTGTCAATCATATATATTTGCAAATCTTAATGTGTTCAAATTTACTGGTTGATTGATTTTTGTTTCTATAAGAAAATGTCACTCTTCTAAGATAATAGAAATAGTATTCATTTCTTTTCATGTCCAATTTTCTTTTACATATTTAGTCTTTACAACATATGAAGTTGAAGTTTATTTTTTTAATTCACTTAAGGTATAATCTGTCTTTTTCCATAAATAGTCAATTTTCTTTTTTTTTTTTTTTTTTTTCTTTTGGAGACAGACTCACTGCAACCTCTGCCTCTCGGGTTCAAGAGATTCTCCTGCCTCAGCCTCCTGAGTAGCTGGGACTACAGGCATCTGCCATCATGACCAGCTAATTTTTGTATTTTTAGTACAGACGGGATTTCACAATGTTGGCCAGGATGGTCTCGATCTCTTGACTTCGTAATCTGCCCACCTCAGCCTCCCAAAGCACTGGGATTACAGGATGGTGAGCCACCGGTGCCCCGCCATAGTCAATTTTCTAAGCCTAATGTATCCAATTATTTAATTACCACTCCCTCTTCACACGCATGCACACACACACACACATTTGTAAAGTTTTATTTGTCACATACCTAAGTTCCTTATCTTTTCATTCGCACAGCCCTACTCCCACTCTGGGGAGTAGAATTGTTCATTAGGATTCACAGTGTTTCACTCCTTCCTCCATTTATAGTTTCATCACAGGCTGAATATACTTCCCTTTGCTTGACTTTAGGCCCTGCCATGTAATTTCTTTTGGCCAACATCACATGCACAGAAATTACAACAGTATGACAATACCAAATATTAGCCTATAAGAAGCCATGTGCATGTTTACTATTTTTGTCTCTGTCATAACCATAACAGAAACATGCTACACATCTCCACCTGTTCCACAAGAAGGATTAAAGCACATGGTCCAGAGACACTCCAGCTTCTGGCTTCTGAAGCAGAGCCATCTAGATTACCCATGAACTGACAGTGGGTAACAGATCCAGGCAACCTACCAGGATGGAGGTCAGCTCAACCTACCAATGTACACATGCACAAATTAGAATTTAATATGATTGTTGTTGGAGACCACTGAGTGTTGGGGTGAGGTATTGCTACTTTTTATGCAGGATTGTTGAAGAAAGCTAAATAATACAGAATTTGCTACCAAGAGGCATATGTGCTAAAAACAAAAAACAATAATAAGAAAACTGAAAAATGAGATATTTACTTTGGGACAGGGTTTCAGAAGGTGAGGAAACTAATAGAGGAGGCTGGAAAAAGAAGGACTTTTGATTTGTCCATTACACTGTTAGACATGCCTAATAAATTCTCAGTTTCAGGTACTTTATTTTTCAGTTCTACATTATCAATTTCATGTTTACATTTAGATTTTGTTGTTTGTTAAAACTCTCCATGTTTTATGCGTTCTCTACCTTTTTTCTATTTTCTTCAATATATTAAGTATATTAAGACTTAAAATCTCGACTGTTTAACTACATCTACTGTTTATTTTTATCTATCATATTAGTTCTTTGTATATGTCATATGTAAATATGCCCATAAATAAAAGACATACAGAAATATATGATGTGCAAAATGTGTATGTATAAAATACATATGTAAGTATATATATGTCAGGATTCATTTTTGTTCATATTTCTTCTTCTTATATGTTAGATATATTTGTTATATATAAATATTTATATGCATATTTTTATGACATATAAAAAGAACAAATATGAATGAATATGGATCCAGACAGAAATATACATATGATATACAAAAAGAACAAATATGAACAAACATGAATTCTGACAAATGTATATATAGATGTATGACATATAAATATATACATATTGATGTATGAAATAGAAATAGAGATGTATAACATATAAATGTAAATTAATGTATGACATATAAATATATATTGAGGTATGATATATATACATGACATACATATGATATATAAATATACATGTTTATGTATGACATATATATATAATATTTCTGTCAGGATTCATCTGTAAAAACACCATAGAAAATTCATATGCTATCAGCAATGATTAATCATTTTTACTCTTTTATTTAGGAGGAGAGGCTTAATGTCTCCATGCAGGCAGAGATTGGTTTGATTTGGAGCATGGCTGCAGTTTTAGTATGACTTATTCTGCCTCTAGGTTGTCTGTTTTCCTTGGGTGGAACTGCATTCTGCTCTTGACTAAAAGTCAGAAGGATCTAATTCTTCTCACATGTGAGAATAGCAGAAGAGCTCATTTCTATTTTAAAAAACTAATTATTTTCATCCAATTTTACATTTTTGAAATGTGTTTTTGTAATTCATTTATCTTTTGTAATTGCCACCAGAGAACATGAAACTTACTCAGTTTACTGTCTCCTACACAGAAAATGGAATTCTGTACCATCTCTTGGGAACTTATCCAAGATGTCATCAAAACATGTTATATTAAACATCTTTTAGCTGATACTAAAACATTGTCCTTCAGAATGTGCTATATATTTTGGAAAATTTGATATTACATAGGGATGCAACCTTAATAGCTAGGATAGATGGTTTAAAATCCAAGGGATAAAATTAGGAGACAATCATCTTAACATCACATATATTTTCTCATTTTGGAAATTTTTGCTTCTTGTGCACTTTCTAATGGCCTGGTAGATTAAGAAGTTCTGGTTCCTAGGGTGGTGAAGGTGGTGGTGGTGGTGGTGGTGGGCAATTTATCAAAATTTAGCAAAGTATACGTTTAATTAAATCCAAAGTATAGTTGCCACTGGGTCATGTTTTGTTCCTCCTGCGTGTAGAACATAAGGCAAAAAAAAAAAAAAAAAAAAAGGAATTACTCTTTTCTCAAGGGTAATTGACTATATTTCTAATGAGAACATAAAGTTACTGCTACAGGTTGGAGTTCACTACAAGTGTGTCTCAAATTCAAGGAATTCACTGAGGCGCAATACAATTAGTCAATCAGGCAACCACTGTCTGAGCAATGCCTGATGAGTGGAGAATCAGACGTCTCGTGGAGTGAGTGTCCGAGTGACTCTACGAGGAAAGCAACGTAAACTAATAGTAATGATTGGCCGAGCATGAGAGGATCTAGAAAGGGTAGTAAAAGAGTGAGATGAGATAAATAAATTATGGTTTGGGAACCAATTACAGCTTATCCTACTGTAATTGCTACTGGTCATTACCGTGAAAAGTTCGAGAAAGAAAATACCAAGATTTAACCAAGGTTTCAATTTTCTCAGCATTGTGAAGGGTATTAATGAAGACTTAAGTAGATGTTGTTTATGCTGTCCATATTTTCTCAGTGTTAAAATACTATCCAGTATGTGCCAAAGGCTGTCTACAGCAACTATTTACACCTCTTTGTATGAGGCTTTAATTCTGACTAAAAGTATATGCCTAACCAGTGTGCAAAGATAACTAAATGTGCTGAAAAGTTATTACCCCAAGAATCAACCCTCATCCATGGAACCGGTAAATAAAATGAATATTCTTCAGTCTTGTATCAAATAACTCTCTTGCATGTTCTGTACTCTTTCCCTAGTCGCCTGAGAGAGCTGAGCTCAAGTTATCCCCAGAAATCACGTGCCAGCAAAAGTATTTTTATTGGTTTTCTTCCCTTCTCTTACATTTTCATTTTTTTACTATTATTTCCTTAGATCTCTATCAAGTTAATTACTTGAACCGAAGTCATTTTATAAGGTCTACTCCCAAAGATTATGTTCTATAATAAGACTGGTGAATGCTCCAAATGAAAGTCAAAACAATGGTTTACTAATATGGAAAATATCACAATAAACTGAAGTAAATTTATAATAACTATAATATTTAAAATCATGTTTAAAAGATGATATAGGTAGCTATCTAGCTAGCTAGATAGCTAGATAGATAGATGGAACACTTTAAAAAGTAAGTAGAAGACAACTCCAAAGAATAATGAGTGAAATATACAAGAAAAAGCAATTCACAAGGTAGATAAAAAGACATTAAAAGATTACAACCCACATTAATGATCAGAGTAATACAAATTAAACCAGAAAAAGGCATACCAGATCCGGTCACACATATCAGATCAGCTAACAGTAATATTTATGTTAATTCCTCTGTGGTCAACCATGTGTGAGTATTGTGTAAATTGGTAAAGCCATTAATAGCTACTTAATAATCACTACTAAACTTGAGAATGTGCACATTCATTCATCTAGCAATTTCATTTCTAGGTCTAATGTTGAAACAATTATTGCATATATGACCAAATAAAAATACACCAATAAAATTACTCATGGTAGCATTACTTTTAACAGTGGAAAATTCTAAGTACCCTACATTCCATCAAAATAAAAATGAATAAGTAATTTAGCGTATGTTCATATAATTTAATGTTTATTGCTCCAAGTACTAACATGGAAAGCATTTAGGAATACAAAATTAAATTTAAAAGAGAAAAGTGAAGAAGATACACACAACATAATACTAGCTAAATGAATTGGGAACACAGAGGAACCACATTTTATGTTGCTTAGGGATGCATTTAGTAAGAAGTAAATAATGTATAGGAACAATAGACACAAAAGACAAGACAAAAGACAAGTATTTACCTCTGAGTAAGAGGGAGGGGTCAGGATTATGGAGAATTATATCACACCTTCAACTATGTTTTAAGTATTTACTTGTTTAGATGGTTGCTGGATATATGAATTCTCATCATATTGTTTTTAAACCAATATAGATACTTGAAGTATATTCCAATTATTTTAAAAGAGGAAATCTATCATTTACTCTTAACAAAATTGTAATTCTGGATGAAGAAATTCAGAACTGTGAGTATATAGAGATTTGTCCTCTGCTTTGTAAAGGGGTGAAAAGGAGAAGCAGTATAAGATGGGTAAAATTTGGCACCTGATTTCACAGTTAGATACTAAATTTGATTTATGACAAAGTTGGGATTGATTGTGAAACTATCTCTAGCCTCACTTTTTTAAAAAAATAAATATAGAGTTATACAATTCCTATTTTTCAAATTGAATGTAAATATGTCATATATAGTTACTTTTATGATGTCCTCTTAATTAAGAATTCATTCTTATTTGCCTGATCACATTCACAAGTCCCAGAAGACTCCTAGGATCAAGAAATGTATAATTGCATGATTATTTTAGACACCATCTTTATGACTTTGAACAAAATCCTGACCTTGGATCTTAGTTTTCTCATTTAAAAAATATGACAATATAGATTTCATTTTACTTTTAATTGCTGATGTATTAAACTTCATAGTTTTATTCTTTTATAAACAGCGAAGTAATTTAGGATACATCCTTGCATTCTGATTTTAAAAAGAACAATCATTTATGCAATTTTTGAATTTTTTAAACTGTGACCAAAAAAAAAAAAATGGTAGATCTACTGTCTTAAAATTGTAAGTATCCAGTACAAAATTTTTAACTATAAGCATAATGTTGGACATCAGATCTAGAACTTTTTTATCCTGCATGACCAAATCTTGGTACCCACTGAACAGTAACTACCCATTTCCCACTTTTGCCAGCCTCTGACCACGACCACTCTCCTTTTTGTTGCTGTGTTTGACTATTTTAGATGACACATTTAAGTAGAGTCATGCAAGTATTTGTCTTTGTGTGACTTGGATTGTTATTTCCTTATCTAGGATTCTTCAGTCTCACTAATGAGCCAGAGGGCCAAGAAGAAATTACCATGGTCTCTCAACATCTGCTCCCCATATGACTACCTTATGCTGGTGGCACTTAGGCATGTTGAAAGTCTCAGAAAGACCAAAAGCACATATTCCCAGAATTACTGTTAAGAGTTTCTTGATTCACAGGTGCCTGTGTCCTCTTTATTTGTTTTCTTACTCAACTTTTGTGTGGTATGTTTATCCAGGAGTACTATTTTTATGATAAGTTTCTCAGTTGTTTGACATACTTCTTTAATTTTCTAAGGCACTAATGATTTTTATGAATTTGCTTAATTAGGTGCCAGCCTAATTAAGCACATATAAAACAAAGAAAAAAATGTAAATGTGGTTAAATATTTTATTTTAAATCCTTTCTTTTCTTCACTTTCAGCTTTACTTACTGTGGTGATCAAAATTGGCATCTTAAATTTAATATTGGATTATCTAAATAATTATAAGACATTAATAGACCTCACTAAGGATTTCAATGAAAATGATAGGTACTTTAAGATGTAATATATTCTAGACACTTTAAGTCTTTTGCAATCTTAATTTCCCTCAAGCCTTTTCAGGAAAAAAGAGTTTGATTACATTCACAGTAACGAATTACAAGACGATTTTTTACTCATAAATAAACAAATAGCAGACCAATCTACTTCAGGTTGTGTTACCGAATCACTAGTTGTAAAAAGGTATCTTCTGGGTACTGGCCATTTTATCACATACATTACAATAACTAAAACACCGATATAGCAATTCTTATTTCTGTAGTGTCTAATGTTTATTAGTCTGTCTTCTCTTGCACTTTACTAAACACTTAATATTGTCTTAAAATACATTAAAATATCTTTTTTCCAACATGCTTTTTCAAATAATTTGTAGTTCTGGTAATTTGAGAAACACTTTATTAATTTAAGAAGAAAATCATATTTTATTTTATTTTATTTTACTTTATTTTATTTTACTTTATTTTAGTTTGTTCCAACTTTTCTTTCAATTTCAGGGGATACATGTGTGGATTTATCACATGGGTAAACTGTGTCACTGGGGTTTGGTGTACAGATTATTTTATCTCCCAAGTGGACAGCATAGCATCTGATAGGTAGTTTTTTGATCCTCACCCTCTTCCCATCCCCCAACCTCAAGTAGGCCCTACTGTGTATTGTTTTCTTCTTTGTATCCATGTATACTCAGTGTTTAGTGAGAACATGCAGCAATTGGTTTTCTGTTCCTGCATTATTTTGCATAGGCTAATGGCCTCCAGCTCTATTCATGTTGATGCAAACATCATGTTTCATTCATTTTGTTTCATAAGATTTCATGGTGTATGTATACCATATTCTCATTATCCATTCTACCACTGATGAGCATCTAGATTGATTCCATGTCTTTGCAATTGTGAATAGTGCTGCAGTTAACATGTGCATGCATGTGTCTTTATGGTAGAAAAATTTATATCGTTTTAGTTATGCACTCAGTAATGGGATTGTTGGGTCAAGGGGTACTCTGTTTGAAGTTCTTGGAGAAATCTCCAAACTGCTTTACATAGTGGCTGAACTAATTTATATTTCCACCAGCAGTGTATAAATGTTCCCTTTTATCGGCAACCTTACCAGCATCCTTTGACTTTATAATAATAGACATTCTGGCTGGTATGAGATGGTATCTCACTGTGGTATTTATTTGCATTTCTCTAATGATTAGTGACGTTGAGAATTTTTCATATTTGTTTGCACACGTATATCTTCTTTTGACCAGTGTCTGTTCATGTCCCTTGCCCATTTTTTAATGGAGTTGTTTATTTTTTCTTGTTGATATGTCTAAGTTCCTTATAGAATGTGGATATTAGACATTCATCAGATGCATAGTTTGTAAATATTTTTTCCCATTCTGTGGGTTGTCTGTTTTCCCTGTTGATAATTTCTTTTGCAGTTTAGAAGCTCTTTAGTTTAATTGGGTTCCACTTGTCAATTTTTGTCTTTGTTGTAATTGCTTGGGAGTCTTCATGATAAAATTTTTGTCAGAGCCTAAGCCCAGAATGCTATTTCCTGCGTTTTCTTCTAGGGTTTTTATAGTTTTAGCTTTTACATTTAAGTCCTTAGACCATCTGAGGTGATTTTTGTATATGGTGAAAGAAAGAGGTATATTTTCAGTCTTTTGCATGTGGCTAGCAACTTGTCGTAGTACCATTTATTAAAAAGAGGGTCCCTTCCCCATTGCTTGACGTTGTCAAATTGATATTGTTGGTGTACAGAAGAGCCGATGGTTGTAGGTGTGACTTTATTTCTAGGTTCTCTATTCTATTCCATTGGTCTAGATGTCTGATTTTATGCCAGTAGTATGCTGTTTTGGTTATGGTAACCTTGTAGTATAATTTGAAGTCTGGCAGTGTAATTCCTTTGACTTCGTTGTTTTTGCATAGCATAACTTTGGTTAGTCACACTCTTTTCTGATTCCTTATGAATTTTAGATTAGTTTTTTCTAATTCTGTGAAGAATGTCATTGATAGTGTAATAGCAATAGTATTGAATCTGTAAATTGTTTTGGGCAGTATGGCCGTTTTAACAATATTGATTATTCCTATCCATGAGCATGGAAGGTTTTCCCATCTGTGTTGTCTGATTTCTTACATCAGTGTTTTGTAATTCTCATTGTAAAAATCTTTCACCTCTCTGGTTAGCTGTATTCTTTGGTATTTTATTTATTTATTTGTTTGTTTGTTTGTTTTTGTGGCCATTGTGAATAGAATTGTGTATTTGATTTGGCTCTCAGATTGGATGTGATCGGTTTAAAGAAATGGTACTAATGTTTGTACATTGTTTTTGTATCTTGAAACTCGGCTGAAGTTGTTTATAATATCTCGGAGACTTGGGCACAGACTGTGAGGTTTTCTAGGTTTAGAATCATATCATCTGTGAAGAGAGTCAGTTTGACTTCTTATCTTCCTAACTGGGTATCTTTTTTTTTTTTTTCTCTTGTCTGATTACTCTGGCTGGAACTTCCAGAACTATGTTGAATATGAGTGATGAGAGTGGACATCCTTGTCTCGTTTTGATTCTCAGGAAGAATGCTTCCAGGTTTTATCCATTAAATATGAGGTTAGCTGTGATTTTGTCACAAATGGTGTTTATTATTTTAAGCTATATTCCTTTGATCCTTGTTTGTTGATGGAATATAACATGAAAAGGTATTGGGATTTATTGAAAGCCTTTTCTGTATTTATTGAGATTATGATGTGGTTTTTGCTTTTAGTTCTGTTATGTGTTGAATTGTATTTATTGATTTGTGTATATTGAAACAACCTTGCATCCTAGGAATAAAGCCTACTTGATTGTGCTGGAATAGCTTTTTAATGTGCTGCTAGATTTAGTTTACTAGTATTTTGTTGAGGATTTTTGCATGTATGTTCAATCTTATTTATTATTTCAAATAACTAACTTTTGGTTTCATTGATCTTTTGTGTAGTTTATCATGTCTGTGTTTCAGTCAGTTCAGCTCTGATATTGGTTATTTCTTTTCTTCTGCTGGCTTTGGGGTTGGTGGGTTATTGATTGTCTAGTTCCTCTAGGTGTGATGTTAGGTTGTTAATTTGAGGCCTTTCTAACTTTCTGCTGTGGATGCTTAGCATTAAAAACCTTCCTCTTATCACTGCTTTAGCTTTGTCCCAGATACTCTGGAATATTGTATCTTTGTTTTTAGTAGTTTCAAAAGGTTTCTTGATTTCTGCCTGAACTTCATTTTTCACCCAAAAGTCATTCAGGAGCAGATTGTTTAATTTTCATGTAATTGTATGTGCTGTTTTCTGAGAGTGTGGTTAGTGTGATTTCAGTGTTTTTGAACTTGTTAAGAATTGCTTTATGGCGAAGTGTGTGGTTCATTTTATCATATGTGCCACGTGCAGAATAATGTATATTCTGTTTTAGGTGGGGTGTTCTGTAGATATCTGTTCAGTCTATTTGATCAAGTGGTGAGTTTAAGTCTCAAATGTCTTTGTTAGTTATCTGCTTCAATTATCTAACACTGCTTCAGCCTTCAGTAGCTGAGATTACTACTATCATTGTTTGGTTATCTAAGTCCCTTAATAGGTCTTTGATATGGTTTGGCTCTGTGTCCTCATCCAAATCTCATCTCTAATCGTCATCCCCATGTGTCAAGGGAAGGACCTGGTGAGATGTGATTGGATCATTAGGATGGTTCCCCCATGCTGTTCTCATGATACTGAGTGAGTTCTCATGAGATCTGATGGTTTAAAAGTGGAACTTCTTCCTTTGGTTTTGCTCTCTCTCTCTCTCTTCTGCCACCTTGTGAAAAAGGTGCTTCCTTCTCCTTGTAAGTGTTCTGAGGTCTCCTCAGCCATGTGGAACTATGATTTAATTAAACCTCTTGTCTTTAGAGATTACCAAGTCTCAGATGGTTCTTTATAGCAGTGTGAAAACAGACTTATATAAAATGCAATCATAATTTTGTAGATAACATATTGATAAATAGTTATTTCTTGGATAGAGAAGATTTTTTATGTGCAACTGCAATAAGATCACTAAGATTAACTTTATAATTGGCTCAATAGAAACATCTTTATGTCAAATTAAAAAAGCATAGTATAAAATGTAACACATGAGTTAGATAAACTTCACTAAAATTTGAGATTTGAAAATTTGACATTCTATTTTCTTTATTTTGCTTATGTTCTTTTTCTAACTTTTTTTTTTTTTTTTTTTTTTTTGAGACAGGGTCTTGTTCAGTCACTGAGACTGAGTGTAGTGGCATGACCATGGCTTACTGCAGCTTTGGCCTTCTGTTCTCAAGTAATCCTCTCACCTCAGCCTCCTGAGTAGCTGGGAATACAGGCATGTGCCACCATACTCAGATTTTTTAAAAATATATATATTTTGAAGAGACAGGTTCTCACAATGTTGTTCAGGCTTGTCTCAAACTCCTGGCCTCCAGCAATCCTCCCGCTTCAGCCTCCCAAAGTGCAGGGATTACAGGCATGAGCCACCACACCTGGCCTTGACATTCTAAACATAAAATTATTTTTTACAAACCAAAATAAGTGTTACAAAAGTTTCACTTAAAAATGAGTTATGTTTGTGGGTAATTAACTTCAAAAAGCAAGTGACTCATAATGTATTTATAACCTCACTAGTAAACTAAGAAATTAAGATTAAATTAAAAATACACTATAAACAATATTCTGTTTTGGGAAATGTTTTGAGGAAGATAATATATAGATGTAAGTTTTCTGGAAAAAAAATCTCAATTTGGTCATATCTATCAAGTACTTTAGACAAGAAGTTCATCAAGAAATCCCCTCAAATTACCCTATACTAACATAGTTATAGATTATTTTAAAACTTCCTGTGCCATGATGTTCATAAATTACAATGTATTGCATAAAATTTGATGAATCAAATAATATAAATAAAAGAAGAGCAGCTCAATATTTAGATTACAGTATTCATTAACTTTTTCATACAATATATTGTAATATCATTAGAAAGCCATTTTATTTCCATGATAAGTAGAACATACTGAATAAAAAATAATATTAAGGTATTAAGTATACAAAAAGTGTGTGTGGGCTGGGCGTGGTGGCTCATGCCTGTAATCCTAGCACTTTGGGAGGCCAAGGCTGGTGGATCACCTGAGGTCAGGAGTTCAAGACCAGCCTAGCCAACATGGTGAAACCCCATCTCTACTAAAAATACAAAAATTAGCTGGATGTGGTGGTGGACCACTGTAATTCCAGCTACTTGGGGGGCTGAGGCAGGAGAATCACTTGAACCCAGGAGGCAGAGTTTGCAGTGAGCCAAGATCCCACCATTGCACTCCAGCCTGGGTGACAAGAGCAAAACTCTGTCTCAAGAAAAAAGAAAAAAAAAGTGTACGTGTGTGTGTAGAAAAATAAACTGGAAAAAATTATAAAAGTATACACATGTTTAGTCAGGATTTAAATTTCTTTACAGTCAAAAATAATATTTTTCTATAATAAAGGTATTCTACATTCATAATTGCAGTATCCTTATAAAAGAACCTCAAGAATTTAAATGCAGCAGCCAGCCTAAAACAAAGCAGCAGTCAGCGGTCAGGAAGTATGCAAATTTAACTATCACAATAGAAAATGAGACTAAATCAGGTGCAAAGTAGTTAAAGAAAAAAATCAAGAAAATGGAAGTCGTAGTTATTAATCAAAAATCAAGAAAACTGAGTAGAACAGACAAAATACACCAAAAAGGAATTGAATTTTCTCATGAGACTGCTTTTGTTTTAAACAGAAGGCTTATTTTTATTTCTTCCACATGTGGAAAATAGTGAGTCAAATTAAGGAGTAATAATTGGCCCAGTGTGTTTGCAGTGCACTTCATGTACAAAACAACAAATTAGTTAGATATTGTAAAATAATTTTTAATTTTTGAAAAATATTACAGATTGATTAAAATAAATTCAAGCATAATATGCTTATTCATTTCTATGTTAAAAAATACATATATTCTAAACATAATTACAGGAAGAATAAAATTATACAAATTTATAACACACTATTTTGAACTATTTTAATAATTTTAAAGTATTTCTTTATACCCTTTTGAAATGGTGTTTTCAACAGTTTTAAATTAATTTTAATTGTCCAGTTACTGAAGGTTCATATTCTGTTTCTTTTCAAAGTTAGTATTACAATATTTATTTAACATATATGACATTTTTTGGCCTTGATAGCCATCATATGTAACAATAGTGAATAATCTTCCAAATGATTTATTCTTCTATGTTTCTTATTGTATCTACTATGCAGTTTTTATGTTATAAATGGAACATATATGTTTAAATCTGCCAAGATATTTATATTTATAATTAGGTATATGCTTTCATATATTTATATTTATAATTTATAATTACATATATGCTTTTTAGATACCAGATTTTATTTTAGATACCAGATATATAAATATAAGTATTTACATTTTCAAATATTAAAATATTTATATATAAATACATAATTTTTATTTTTAATTGTTTCTAGCTTTACTGGGGTATAATCGATAAGTTAGATTTTTATGAATTCAACATTTACAGCATGATAATTTAATAGATATATGTATTATAAAATGATTGCTCCAATCAATTTGATTAACACATCCATAGCTCCCACACCTATTTCCATTTTCTGTGAAGATGTGTGGTTAGGATACTTATGATCTACTCCCTTAACTAATTCCAAGTAGACAATATAGCATTATTAACTACAGTCACCGTGTTCTACATGAGATCTCCAGAACTCACTCATAACTGAATATTTGTACCCTTTGACCAAGATCTCTCTATTCCCCCCATCTCCTAGCTCCTGGTAATCACTATACTACTCTCTACTTCTATGAGTTTGTGTCTGATAAGAGGTTCATATACAAAATATATAAGGAGCTCTCAATAGCAAAAATCAAATAACATAGCTAAAAGATTTCATTAAATAGGTTGAACACATATGGCAATATTTTTTCTGAGAGATTGGTGCAATATATAAAAGTAGCATTAGTATCTGAACAACCATTTTACTGCAGCTTTACAAAATATTTATATGTATTTTTCACTCTGTTAATAGAATCACTGAAAGTAATCTGATGTTCAATTGAATATTTCTCATGTAAAGTGAAGGTGACCTATACATAATTAATTCTCTTAAGTATCAAATATTTGTGCCAATCAGATGGGCACAGGTTATAAGTCTTGAACATGGTATTTTTTCTTATGGAAATTATTGTCTTATAATTCTAACTATAGTGACACCATCTAACATTTATTGACTTATTAAATGAGCCAAACAATGATTTAACCACTTTACCTACATTAATCCATTGCCCTTCAAAGTTATTTTCAGAAACAAATAATATTTATTTCTCACTTCTATGATGAAGGCTGTGGCACAGGTAGGTTAAATAATTTACTTAAGGTCATAATTCCCGTAAACAGCAAAATGAAATTCAAAAGTGATCAGGAAGAAAGGAATTTAACAAGGAATAAACATGTTCACTAGAGCTTATATAAGCCATGTAGAAATCAGGAGGATTCTATGAGAGAGACTCTCAGGGGAAAAGCGTTGTGTAATCAGTGAGGGTCTGCATATAAATGATATGTAACCTCAGACCTGATATATGAGAAGAAGCCATTCTTATCATGAGTAAAGGAGAGATGAGGACACCCCAAGTGAAGACCTTGAGAGATGAAAACAAAAAAACAAAACAAAACAAAACAAACTTGGCCTATTTTGCTTTGTAGAATATCTCTCAAGTGACTTGCTCATTGAAATATACTTTTAAATACTTTGCATTTTTATACTAACCCAGAAAATCATTTCTTGTATTTTAATACCAAATTAGAGGCAGAATAATAAGTGATTATCAAAATAAGAATCAGCAAGGAACTATTAACAAACTCCTATTTTGTTATTTTGTATAATGTCTTTTTCAAATACATTTGAGTATTTTCAACAATTTAAAATGAGGACTTGAATTCAGAGCTTCAGGAATTTTGAATTTCCTATATTAAATAATTATGTCTTCTCAACTTTT
Organism: Rhinopithecus roxellana; assembly: GCF_007565055.1. Classification (NCBI taxonomy): domain Eukaryota; kingdom Metazoa; phylum Chordata; class Mammalia; order Primates; family Cercopithecidae; genus Rhinopithecus; species Rhinopithecus roxellana. Next base: position 25,802,482 of record NC_044569.1, read on the forward strand.
GCATATATTCTGCTCTATAAAATTAACAAATATTAAAAATGAAGCTGCATGGCAAAGTATATTTTCATAATATTTATTTAGAAATCTCTAGAGAAGAGAGTAAAGAATAGTATTTAAAACTTTCAAGCTTATTTTTATTGGTTAATATTTTATACTTTTGAAATATTTAATCAATATACATTTCTTATCTTTTAATTTATGTTAGCAGCTTTATTGAGATATACTTCACATACCTTACAATTAATTATTTAAAATCTACAATTCAATAGTTTTGCTGGGATCACAGATATGTGAAACCATCACCACAGACAATTTTTGAACATTTTCTTCACCTTCTCACCCAAACTAATGCTAATCTACATTCTGCCTCTATAGATTCCCCTGTTCTGGACTTTCACATGAACAGAATGATGTGGTAGAACTGACTTCTTTCCCTTAGCATCAGGTTTTCAATGCTTATCCACGTGTAGCATGTATCAATACTTCATTTATTTTTTATGGTCAAATGCTCTTCCAGTGTGCATTTATAGCACACTTCATTTATCCATTTGTCTACAGATAATCATCTGGGTTTAATATACCTTTTGGCTATTATGAATAATGCTGCCATAAACATCAATGCACAAGTTTTCGTGTGAGCAGTTGTCATTTTTCTTGTGTGTGTGTGTGTGTGTGTGTGTGTGTATATGAATGAAAATGTGGGGTCACATGGTAACTCTATTTAATAATTTAAGGAAGTCACATTGTTTTACAAAGTAGTTGCACCGTTTTCAACACTTGTTTTCTGACTTTCTGATTCTAGTCATTCTAATGCTTATAAAATAGTATCTCCTTGTGATCATAGCTGGCATTCCCCTGCTGACTAATGAACATTAACATCTTTTTATATACTTTCTGACAGTTTTATCTCTTCCTTAAGGAATTATCTATTTAGATCTGTTGTCCATTTTTAATTTTTTTTATTTTTATGATTGAGTTGAAATATGTTTCTAAAATATATTCTGGATGCAGTTCCCTTATTAGATATAGGTTTGCAAGTCTTTTCTCCCATTCTATAAGCTGTCTTTTCATCATATTGGTTCTATCTTTTTAAACACTAAAGCTTTTAATTTAAATAATGTCCAATTTATGTTTTTTTCTTTTATTTTTTTTTCTTGCACATGCTTTTGGTGTCATGTTGAAGAATTCTTTGTCAAATCCAGTGTCATCAAAATTTGCACTAATGGTTTCTTCTAAAAGTTTTGTAGTTTTTGCTCTGATATTTAGGTATTTATTCCAATTTGAGTTAATTTCGAGTTAATATAGAATAAAGTAAGCATCCAGCTTTATTCTTCTGCATATAACTTTCCAATTGTCAGCACTATTTACTTAAAATGTTATTCCTGGCACGCTGAAGGGTCTTAGTACTCTTTGAACATAAATATTTACGTTTAAGCTTAAATATTTGCGTTTATTTCTAGGCTGTTCATTTTTACCCCACTGATCTACAAGGCTAATCTTGTGTCGATTCTGTTTCTTTGTGGTAAGTTTTGACATAAGGAATTGTGAGACCTCCTTCTTACTTCTTCTTTTTAGATTGTTTTGGCTACTATGTGTCCCTTTCCATTCCATACAAATTTTAGAATTAACTTTTAATTACACTTCAGTTCATATTCTGATGGTGTTTGTGGCAAGTTTATTAAATATAATCAGTTTGCAGAATATTGCCATCTTAACAACTTTAAGTTTGATTTATAAGGATGACTTTTAAAAATGTATTTAGATCTTTTTTAAAATTTATTTATATCTTCTTTAATTCATTTCAACAATTTTTGATAGTTTTCAGTGCATCTTTACACTTCATTTGCTAAATTTATTCTTATATATTTTATTGTTTTTGATGTTATTGAATTATTTACTTACATTTTTAGATTATATGTTTATTTTTGAAGGATTCTTATAACTACCTCATTCATCTACTTTTATTGTCCTAAAAATAATTTTTCATATTTCAACTGCATGATTTTTACATTAAAGGAATACATGTAGAAGATACAAGATAAACATTTAAATAATAAAAAGAAAGCAGAGAAGAAAATAATTTATAAGCAATTTAAACAAAGCAAACACAATTTATAAAATATATTCTGTATGTTAAACATAGGTATATGAAAAAAAAAATTCTTGACCTCAATGAGTTCACAAAATTTGTTTACCTAGAAGACACCTACATTTATTCAAATTAGAGAAAAGTTTATATAATTGTGTTAAATTATTTTTATAGCACAAATACCACTTTAAAAGTGCAGAGAAGAGACCAATTAATGTGGTATAAAATATATATAAGACTTTGGAGGAAAATAAAGCTAGAAGCAGCAGTGAAAACAACAGGGATGCTAGTCTGTTGAATGAAATAGATGAGGGCACAGATGCAAGAACTGTTACATGCTATTTCTGCAAACTGTATGTTTCACCATTTGACAGGAGCAGCAGTAGTGAATAATTAAACAAAGACCTGATAATGTATAGAGTTTAAGCACTGTGACTAAGCAAGACCATTAAAATATAATAATGGCAGTGTTCAGTATGAGTATAAGACACTTGTTTGTGTCCAGAAGAGACTAAATAAATAAAGAATAGTTGGCACAAAAATAGACAGAATAGAACTGAGAGGCCAAATGAGTTTCATTAGAACATCAGAGATATGGCATTAGGAGGGTAGCAGTGGAAATAAGAAAGTGTTGTATAAAACACAGAGACTTTGACCTTAATAAAACTCTTCCAGAATGACACATTAAACTACTTATGAATTAACTCGTTGTTCAGAACTTATAAATAATTAACATATTTCTTAAAATACTGCTCATTCCATTTCAGAGTTAAGACAGAAATGGCATAAAAGTATTTCAGCATTAAGTTCTAAGAGGTGTCTTAATGCTGCTCATCGCCTTCCTATCACCTCCGTTTCTGGTACTCTGACAGGCTGAAACGTTGTATGAGTAGCTTTGACATCTTTTCTTCCAAGTAAAAGTTTCATAGAAGTTTTTTTCTTACTTTTCAGCAGCAAAATTAATTTTTAAAATAGTGAGAAAATAAGTCCATTCTCAAGAGAATTCAGGTATTCTTTTTTCATAGTAATGGACTTCTAGTTTCTGAAGGAAAAGTTTTCAATTTCTATTTTTCTGTGTTGTCATTTGATTAAAAAGTTGTTAAAAGTTTTCTTCACAATTCTATTTCTAAACTTAGCGAAGACTTTTTTTGTAAAATGATCCTCACTCATAGACAGTATAAATCTTAAATTTATGTTGTTGAAAGCTAGTATTAACACTATTAAGTTTAACATTCCCGATTGCTTCTATTTTCATTTTGTTAATAAAGTCTTACATGGAAAAAAGTGAGTGGGGTTTTATAAAAAAAAAAGTTGAAATCAAATTTATTGATTTTCTCTTATGCTGTGTGCTTTTTGTTTCCTCTCTGTTAAATCTTTGCCTAATTCAGATTACAAATATACATAAAGAAATTCAGGTCTGTGATCCATATAACATTGATTTCTGAACATGAATAGAGGTAAGAGTTGATACTCACTTTTTTTCCAAATTATATTCAATTGTTCCAACATGATTTCTTGAAAAAAATCAAATTCTCTTAACAAATTCTGCCACTAGGCACTATTACACATTTAATACAGTCTCTAAGTTTCTTATGTTATACTTCTATTTTAGCTCTCTCTTTTTTTCTGTTAATATTGTTGTATATTTTACTTCTACATACTTACAAATTTTCAAAGATATTATTTTTACTTTAAAAAATTAACGATCATTTAAAAGTTTACACGTAACAAAAATGTACTTTACATTTGTCTGCATATGTTTTGTTCGTGGCCCTCTCTGTTTCTGTGTGGAAGACCTAATTTCTATCTGATACCATTTTCCCTCTGCCTGTGAAAATTTCCCTAATACTTCTTATAATAAAGTTTAAATAAAATTAATTATCTCATGATTTGTCTGTTAGATAATGCCTTTATTTTGTCTATGTTTCTGGAAGATATATGTAGATACTATAAAATTCTGGATTTGTAGTATTTTTTTTTTTTAATTTAAAGATGTCCCTCATTGACTTGGTAGTGTGGTATGCACAAAGAACTGCTACCACTCTTTTCATTATTCCTCAGTATATAATGTTTCTTTTTTATCCAACATCCTTTAATATAGTTTTATATCCAACATCCTTTAAGTTTTTTTTAAATTTTGATTTCAGAGCTTTGACTCTCTCATGCCATTTTATTTAATTACTCATTCATTCACTCATTCATTATATTGCTTGGAGGTTCTCTGATCTTATTGGAATTGTGGGTTTTTTTTTTTTTTTAAGTATCTTGTTTTTGGAAGATTCTGGAGAATGTGGGGATAGCCAAAGATTTCTTATGTAGAATACATAAAGCATGAACACAATGAAAAAAATTAGAAATTGACAAATTTGTTAAGAGTAACAAACACTGGCCTTTGGAAAAACACTACTAAGTGAGGCAAAATCTAAGCCATAAATGGGGAACAGTCTTGTACTGTGATATGAAAATGGGATAAACTTTCCCAAAAAAAGATAATATAAATGACTGAGAGCACATAAAATGTTGTTCAGCCACATTTATTATAGAAGGATAGATTAAAACCACAACACAGTATCACACTCACTAGAATGAATGAAATTTTAAAAGCTTAGAAGCAAAGATATGAACAAACTGGACCTTTCATATATTTCTGTCAATATAAAATTGAGTACTTTATCAAAGATGATTGCCATATTCTAAAAATTCAATATACACATGCCACTCAGGAATTCCACTCCTTGGTATGCACGAAAGAGAAATGAAAACAGACTTCCATTCAACACAGAATTTTACACAATCTTATTAATGGCCCCTAACTGGAAACAACCCAAATATCTACCAATGAGCAAATACTTAAACAAAATGTGATATTCATAAAATTGATTACTACTCATTAATAAACAGCATGAAACTGCTAGTACGTGTAACCACTAGATGAATTTTAAACACATTATGCTGATGGGAAGAGCCAGACACAAAAGAGTATACATGCTATGACTCACTTTATATGTATCTCCAGAAGAGACAAATCTAACCGATGATGACAAAAACAGATCAGTTTTTGCTGAGGCCAGAAATGGAATAGAAATAACTCAAAACATTTAAGTTAGTTAAATGTAACTAACAAAATAAACCTTTTATGTTGATGAAGCTGCTCAATATCTTGATTATGTTTGTGGACATACAGGTGTCTGTATTTGTCAAAACTCATTAAAATGTGCAATTAAATGGTTGTTATTGTTATGTAAATTGTACCTAAATGAAGTAAATTTACAAAATCTGTGTGTACACATTTTGATACTCTATATTGATTTTATACATACACACACACACACACATATATATACACACACGTATATACATATATATACACATACACACACACAATGTTGACTATTTCAGTCAGAACCAATTAATTTATTCTATTGATTAGTCTATCACTATGAAAACCAAATGGGTTATCATTCAAAATCTGATCCCTTTTCAACCAATTTTTACTTTTCCTCACACTGGTGACATTCTCTTTCACTCTGTAAATTTCACTGTTTCTAAAACTAATGGATGCTTTTTCTGGGCTTCGTTCTTTAAAAAAAAAAAGAAACAATCTATACAAATGTGTTTACTCATTTTCCTATTTAATGAGGGAAAAGTAGATATGGAAAATGTCAAAGAAAATATTAAACAAGTAGGTAGGATTTTAAAACAGATTGAGGAAAGGGCCGGGAAATTATTGACTATTTCACAAAGAAAAAAATTAAGGTTTGTTCTTATCTAGACAAGATATACAGGAAAGAAGAAATTAGGTAAAGAATAGCAACCTGGTGACAAAGAGATAGATACTCTACAGCAGTAATAAAGGGTGAATATATTTTTAAAAATTGAAAGAACGTAATTAATATAAATAAATTTTCTTTTCAGAAAATCCTGAGGCTTCCATATGACGTACAGACAAACAGTAATAAGATGTGGGGCATTCAGTTTTAGAAACTTCTACTGAAATTGTGCTGACTGTATGGTAAGGGCTCTGATCTGACGTACCACCAGTCACTTGTGGCTCCTTGGTCAAGTTGCCTACCCTATCTGGGATAATGTTATTTCGTCTTCCATTGAAGGGGAGAGATGTTTTCTTTGAGTCAGGTAAAAATGTTAAAATTATGGGAAAATAAATAAAAATTTCTACAAATCTTACCTTTCTTTTTCTACAGTAAATTTAGTTGCAATAGGAAATAGTCAAATATAACATGTAGCTTTGCTCAGAAAGACACCTTATTTTTAAAGTTTGATTATTAACAGATGCATTTTATTTTTCCTCACTAAATATTTAAGATTCATTCTTACAAATAGTTAAATTAAAATTTTATAGGTCCAGTTTTTAAAAGAGTTTTATTCTTTAAGATGATAGTTGCCTTTTTATGTATTTGCATGTAGTACTATAATAAAATGGTGGTCGCTTTTGCTGCAGACACTGTTGCTCAGTAATGTATTCATATAATAGCCAAAATATTACTGTATTCTTAACTGCTAATGAATAAAATGACTGCAAATTTAGAACCTTTGCTGTAGGAGTTTCTAAATCTTGGATATTTAGGTCTAGTCACTCACTAGGATGATATCTTAATCCATAGCTTCTTAGATTGACATTGTAATGGGATTTTGACAAGAAATCCAAGGTGCCACCTAACAGGTCAACATTTAATTTTCAAGTTCAGTATCAATAATGCAGTTGTTGTACTTCAAACAGGGAACTGACCTCAATATTGGCAAACATACTTATTTCTAGCACTAGATTTTACTAGGGAATAAAATATATTTAATGACTATTACATCTGCTTAATTGTATCACAGTACAAGTAAAGAAAGATGGTTTGGGGTTGATGTGGGAAGGTGGGGAGGATATTTGTTGCTTATTGGCGGTCTAACAAATTGCCACAAGCTTTGCACCTTAAACAACAGAGATTTACAGTTTGGTGGGCAGGAGCTCTGACAGAGCTATCACTGGACTAACTTCAAGGTGTCAGCAAGGCTGTGTTCATTCTGGAGGTTTCAGAGGAACATATGTTTCCTTGCCTTTTCTCCAGCTTCTAGAAGCTGTCTAATACTTAGCTCATGGCACCGCACATCACATCACCTTTTCTGACTGATACTCTTGACTTAACTTTTATAAAGCTGCTTTTAGTTACAGTGGATTCCAGGATAATCTCATCTTAAAATCTCTAACTTAATCTCACCTGTAAAGTTCCATTTACCATGTAAGATAATATACTCACAACCTCTTGGGATTAGGGGATGGACATCTATGGAATGCTATTGCTTTGCCTACCACAGAAATAAAATAATCCACCATGAAGTTAAGAATAAGAAAGTCTGAAAAATGATCCATTTGGCCTCTCTCTGCCAGAATCATAGCGATGTCTATGCATGTGTGGGACACAACTATATGACTGAATTTATTTGGCCTCTTAAGATCTCAATTTACTCATAGTAAAATTTTGGATGACACTTGAATTTTATTAGGAGCGTACAACTTGTGAGTGAGTTATCTGTCACTGAGTTGTCACTGAAGGTGTTTTCACAAATATTTAAAGAAGAATCATACCTAGGAGAGAGGGGTAGACTAGAAGATCAATATAAAATGTTACATCCAATGATTTCTGAGATTTATTATTAACTTCTATTATACGATTTGTGGATATCAACTGGTTTGATGAAAAACATTACTTTGAAAAACTTAACTAAATGGTTACTACCACATGATTTCTTTATTTTTCTATGACGTGATAAGTTGTTAAAATACACCACTTGGGGCCAGCCACGGTGGCTTACGCTTGTAATTGCAGCACTTTGGGAGGCCAAGGTGGGCAGATCAATCACGTGAGGTCAGGAATTCGAGACCAGCCTGGCCAACATGGTGAAACCCCATCTCTACTAAAAGTACAAAAATTAGCTGGACGTGGTGACAGGTGCCTGTAATCCCAGCTACTCAGGAGGCTGAGGCAGTGGAATCTCTTGAACCCGGGAGGCGGAGGTTGCAGTGAGACAAGGTCGTGCCACTGCACTCCATCCTGGGCGTCAAGAGACAGATTCCGTCTCTAAATAAATAAATAAAATAAATATACCACTTGGAAAAGTGGGTATGGAAATACTGCTTTTTAAATGTGTTAATGCTAAAAGTACCTATTCTAATGGGTGAGCTATCAATCATCACAGAAAGTATGACTTCTTCCCTTTATTTTCTACCTTTATTCCCTTTATTTTCTACTTTTCTTCCCTTTATCTTTCTAAATTTATCTAGAAAGATAAATTTAATGTGGTTTTTACATTTAATGTGGTTTAACTGAATATGTGCATAGCATATTATGTGCAAAGCCTTGTTGTAAGCACTGTGAGGGAGCGTAGAAATGAAAATACATGATGATTCGTATCCCAAGAGATTAGAATCATAATTTGCATGCCTATTCATAAAACAGAAACTCAATCCCTCCTTCTGATTAATCAGTCAGTATTGCAGAACAAAAAGTGCAGTAACTATCAGAATTGCTTTAGCTACTTCTTAGATTGTTGTGAGGTAAGTTCATGTTATCTGTCTCACTTTTAGAAATGGAATTTAGATTAACAAAGTTTACAGTTTAAAATTATTATCTACACTTCTATTAAAATATATAATCGTACTAATTTTGTCAGATTCAAGAAGGATGCTTTGTGAAACCCATAAATGGGAAAATAGATATAAATACAAAATTAGAGTTAATGTTATATTTTATATGAGTTTATTCTAGTAGCAAACCTTAATAATTGTTACAAAGTATTATATCTTCAGGATTCTAACAATTATTTCAATAACTCATTATGAAACATTTCTCTAGTGAATCTTACAATAAAATTTCACATAATTTTTAATTAATTTTTACATGTTTAAAAATATGTTTATCTTTAAACATTTTTCTTTATTTTTTTAACTTAAAATGAGGAGTGTAAATCAACTTTAACTTTAATTATTAACATGTTATATTTCTTTTTATTTTTTCTGCACTAGAAAAACCTTGCTTCCAAGGAAAACAAACAACAAAGAATAACATTTTTTAAAAATACACATTTAAAACATCAAAACTGATGGTTAGTTCCTCTGCATGCTGCTGTTGACTCTCTGGAGGCTGAAGACTTAAATGACACTGATTATACCTGTTACTCTAATGCATTATTCATGAAATTGGTGATGGAACATCTTGAAACAGCCTGTCATTTTCCATTACATTCCATCAAAGAACCATATGCTGCTCTCACAGTGTATTGATACTGAGGCATACATAACATACTCAGAAAAGCATATGGAGGCATTATAGGCTTTCTGATGAGCCTTTGAAAATACTTATTCAGTGCTTTGAATGGCTTATGTGATTATGCAATGCTTTGACTACCAAATTTCAACAAAGGAGGCAATAGGTAGCTATCCCCTCAGCAACATTCTGGCCTATTACTAACTATGAACCTTAAGGCTTCACACGACTGAAGCTTTATTGACCTTTTTCCTCAGCTTTCAAATGGGGTTAACAAAGTGGTCGTGAAAATGAAATATAATAAAACTATGTAAATCCTGTCAGTGTCTATCAGAATAATGACGATCAATGCGTGCTAATTGTATTCACTGGATTTCTAGCCTGAAAACAGTTAAGAACAGAGGCATAAATTAATGTTCCAAGAGGTAAAAGATGCTTTACAATTACAATTAACAGAAAGTATACATGTTGGTTTTATTGGGGAGCAATCAACATTTACTTATTTCTTTTCCACAACTTAGAATGTTAGCAAATAGACTATTTATTTAATATATAAAGTATCCTCATGGACATAAGTTTTGACAAATTTTTAAACCTAGCATCTTTCAGCTATAGTGGAGACTTTCTTCTGGTTTGTCAGTGCCGTGTGCTATTGGATGATAACATTTAATTCTATGTCTGTATTACCCTGAAAATGTGATGCTACATTTTTATCGGCGGGAAACACAGTCAGAGCAGGTCTTGGTTATTAAGAAAGAAAACTTATTTCTCTTCACCCTTCTTTTGATGATGAGTTAATAATGGTTGCAAATAATTCATATGCAGCTGGCCCTCTACCTAAGCACATTAAAGATTTACTGGTTTAAGATTAGGGATATAATCAATGTCTTCAGACATGCAATATCCTTAAAACTTAGCAGAGTTATCACAACTTTGCATTTTGGGGATATTCTCATTACTTTTGTAGGAAAAATTGAATATAATCTCACCATATGGGAGACATAAAATCTAAAAATAAACAGACTAATTTCTTCAGAATGACAATGTGGAAAGACAACTTATCTGCTAATAATCCAAAGCTCAAATGGTGGATTTGCAAAGAGTTAATAGGTTAAAATCAGAGGATAAGTACTTGATTTTGGAAAAAATACTTGAATTTTGAGTTTAAGACCAGCCTGGCTTCTAATAGAAACAACTTTTGAAAAAATAAATTTTAAAATGAGAAAGGCAACATTGATGAAATTATAAATAGTATTTATAGCAGTTTTTCACTAAAAACTATTACTTGGAGTCACTGGCATTTACCAGACAGATTAGGGAGTTATGGCTCAACTTGATATAAAGACAATGGATTGTTTACCAATCTTTGACAATGTAATTGACCCCAAAGAATCTATATATATTGAAATGTATTTTATTTAAAAAGTGATTTTAAAGTTATTATATTCAATTATCATAAAGTGAAAGAAAATATTGTATTTTAACGTCATGATGCACAGTAAGAATAACATCACTAGAGGCAAGAAACAATGAATGTATATGTCTATGTATATACATATGTATACACATCTATTACATTATATATAGTAATATACATTATAATACATAACATCACGATATATAACACATTATAATATATAATGTGCAATACATATGTGTTATAAGTACTGAATATATTATGACTGAATATATATTAGGAGGTTGCAAAAATGGCAAAAACCACAATTAATTTTGCACCAACCTAATATATTCACCGCATTTTTTTTCTGAGAATAAAACAAGAGATGAGACCTCAACTTGTTTTAAGAAGTAAGCATCACACCTCCTCCCATATATATATTATATACAATTTGTATAAATTATATACTAATTAAATACATATATGAATGTGTGTGAATGTGTGTGTATATACATGTACACATTTACCTTGTAAATTTGTTCATAATGTGTTTTATAGTACAGAAATTTGTAATTATTTCATACTTGGAGCAGTCTTTTATTTTGTTATTTTAGCCTGCAGAATAATCCTTAGAAAGTCCAACTCAATGTTTGCAATTCTATTAAAAATTGATCTGTGTTATGTTACTGAAATGTTTCAATTTTTTCAGTTTAACCTGTATATTAACTGGATATTATTTTTTAGAAAACATAGGTGAACTAATCAAAGTTAATTTTTCTTCATAGTCACTTTGTGGACTTTGAGTTCTGTTTAACAAATTAATGTTTCATCATAATAAATTGCATTTAACATAAAGTATAATGTTATTACCTACTTGATTAGTACTCTCTGAAATATCACAATTCATATATTTTCAAATTAATCCTAATATGCATTAGAAAAACAAATTACATTTATTTTTATATACATTCATATTTAATATAAAGAAGTAATAAATCAAAAACAATTCAGAAGCATTTTGACAAATTGCATTGCATAAGGCAGTAATTAGAATGTTTTTAAGTAATCTTTAATTTAATTTGTTTTTTCAGCTTTGACTTGTAGTTTTTGCATGTGGCCACTTCCTTTATGATATTCTTCTCAAATGCTGCTGGTTGTTATGCTGTTCATTTTATTTGGCTGTTCTGTGTAAGGTAACATGCTTCTAATGTTTGTGTAGAAAGACAGAGATACGGAGCCAGGATTTATTTCTCAGAAGATGTTTTATATAACAGTGATAGCCCCTTTATGGTTTGGCTCTATTTCCACCCAAATCTCAACTTGAATAGTATCTCCCAGAATTCCCACATGTTGTGGGAGGGACCCAGGGGAAGTTAATTGAATGATGGGGGCTGATCTTTCCTGTGCTATTCTCGTGATAGTAAATAAGTCTGACAAGATCTGATGGATTTATCAGGGGTTTCTGCTTTTGCTTCTTCCTCATTTTTCTCTTGCTGCCACCATGTAAGAAGTGCCTTTCACCTCCCGCCATGTTTCTGAGGCCTCCCCAGCCATGTGGAACTGTAAGTCCAATTAAACCTCTTTTTCTTCCCAGTCTCAAGTGTGCCTTTATCAACAGTGTGAAAACAAACTAATACAGCCCCTGTTCATTCTGGCAGTCAGTGGCTACTTTCTGACATTTTCCTGCCTTTTTGACCGCTGAGTGTAAACTCACTGCTATATTTTGAGATCAAACATTAAAGTTGCCTACGTTACAGCCTTATTTTCATGATGAATGTTGGGTATTTCCATATGCCTCTCTCTGCAATTATTTAAGTTATTAAATGTTTTTTTCTCTTGTATTTTGTTAACATGAAGATCTTCATTGAATGATTTAAAAATATTAAGCTAACCTCATAATCTCAAGATAACACCAACATGGTCATAATATATTATTCTTTGCATATATTGTTGTATTTATTTTGACAATATTTTCTCAACAATTTTTAGATCTACATTCATGAAGAATGTTAGTATATAATATCTTTTGTATTGCTACATCAATGATCAGTATGAGGATTAAGTTGACATCTTAAAACAAGTTAGAATATTTCCCTACTCCATATTGTCTGAGAAACTTGTTTAATATTTTTGTTTAATTTCCTTAAATATTTAATAAAATTTACCAGGAAAAAGTTGAGATTTAGGTTTTGAGTCAGAATTTAATTTATTTAATACATGTTAGGTTATTTGAATTTGATTTATATTGTGTCTTTTTTAAAAAATGGTTATGATAAAATATATAAAACAAAGTTTTCCATATTACCATATTTCCATACAATTTTAAAGTGTATGAATCAGTAGAATGTAGTGTATTCACAATGTTGTTCCATTATATTTTCAACACTCCAAAAGGAAACCTCATATCCATGAACCACTCACTCCCCATTCTCCCTTCAGCCCAGCCCCAGACAGACTTTAACTTGGTTGCTGTAGCCTTTGGATATCTTCCAGAGTCTGACAACATTGATTGTGAAAATTTTCCTTGATTCTTTGATGTTAAGGACAGGCCTGTGTTTCCATTTTTCCATAACTGTTTCTTGACTTTAATTTCAATAACAATAATATCTCCCTTTTCAGAAATCATTAGAATTTAGAATCTAATTTTATTTTATTTTTTAATTTAATTCTTATAGTAACTATGTAATACATTTAATGAAACCCAATAAAAATTAATGAAACCCAATTTCTGTGAGATTGAGATTTGTATGCAGAGACAAATAAAAGAGGAAAACGAATGACATTTATTGGATATCTCCTATGTGCTAAAGATTATACTAGGAGATGTACATTGTTTCTTTCATTTATTTATAACATGGAATTTAAATGGATTTCAATCTCAGAATTTTCACAAAACTTTAACACAACTTTCTCCTAAACAATAAATTTCATTTGAGCAGTACCTAGTTTTCTTTTTTTTGTTTTCTTCTTTTTTTTTTTTGAGACGAAGTCTCGCTCTGTCGCCCAGGCTGGAGTGCAGTGACGCGATCTCAGCTCCCTGCAAGCTCCGCCTCCCGGGTTTCCGCCATTCTCCCGCCTCAGCCTCCCGAGTAGCTGGGACTACAGGCGCCCGCCACCTCGCCCGGCTAGTTTTTTGTATTTTTTAGTAGAGACGGGGTTTCACCGTGTTAGCCAGGATGGTCTCGATCTCCTGACCTCGTGATCCGCCCGTCTCGGTCTCCCAAAGGGCTGGGATTACAGGCTTGAGCCACCGCGGCCAGCCGCAATACCTAGTTTTCAACTTATTTTCATGAAATAGGTATAATTTGCATTGTATAATTAAAAAACTAATGTACACATATGTGGAAGGTTATCATGTCTTGATCACGAGGGGAAGATGAAAACTTAGTGAACTTAGAGTTTAAATGTACATCTTTTGACTCCTAAAAAAGTGCAGTTTCTACTTCACCATCATGATTTTCTGTGCACTTTTGCACACGCACGGATGTAGGTATCCCACAACACATCTACAAGCCACTTACACTCTAAGCCTTACAAAGAAAGCTCATGTACATTGATTTATCAGTTAACTGACTAAGATGCAATTGGGTCTTCTAGCTTTAAGGGGGTTTTACTTTTTAAAATAAAAATCAAAAAAAAAAAAAAAAAAGAAAGAAAGAAAGCAGTTCCTCTTATGTTCTGCATTTCTTCCTTCATTCTATATATCATTACTTAGAAGAGTAAAAACGGCCGAATCTGCCATTAAGCAATGAGTGACGATGGACCAACACTATAGTTATGCTAACAACATTTCTTTGCTTTGCGACAACAAGATGATTTGTCCAAGAGTTGTGTGTGTAAGTTTAACAGTAGCTAACTATCACTGAATTTTTCAGGGAATTTATATCACTGAATATTGAATAATTTCTATACTTGATCTTAGCCAAAAGGCCAAGAAGCAATAAATATTGAGTAATTACTAAGAAAAAAAAAGCGGCACACAACTTGAAATATACTTGTTTGATATTTGATAGTCTTTATAGGGTACTCTTTTTTGAAACCAAAGTGGGGAAGAAAAGCTTTTGATTTCTAATTTGATTTTGAAGTGGTAATGCCTCAGCCAGTAAAAGTGTCAGCTTCGTGGTATGTAATGTAGTGATGAACATGAAATGTAATAGTGAAAAGATGTTTCTTGGGCTCTTCATTATAAATATTGTATAAATGTTGACCTCTACTCAGCCCCTTGGAGATTTAGGTGTCTGTTTGAATATCCTAGACAGATTTTGTCATATCACTATATTCTCATATGTGCCTTTTGAAATTGTGCTCTTAAAAATGACACCGTTTATGAGACTCATAAAGAATATGAGTTCTCTGGAGTTTTAGGTGATTCTAGTGAAATACTGAAAAGCATGCCATATTAAATATACTACCACTAGAACTTTCCTCAAGGCAGTTAGATAAGAGGTTTAAGAAGTATTTAAACATCAAATCAGCTAGCCCTCTAAGTACCTCCTAAATATAGAAGAGGGAATACATGGAGATTTTAGTATTTAACTAACTTGCATTCAAATGATTGTGTTTCTACTTCAAATAGCTTTTAAGATATTTTTCTTAATTTTTTTCATAAAACTTCATCTTTAATAAAATTAAGCAATGGGTAACATTTATGAAACTAGTCTTTTCCCCGTCAATGTATTATCCCTTCTTTCGCTCTTATGTTAAGCTTATTAATGCCATAAGAAGTGGAACAATGAGAGATATTATAGAAATCTTTCAAACCAGAAAGCTACTTAAACACTATTTTTATTGAAATGATACTGTGTCAAGTGGTGTCAGCACTTTTGAGGTCAGAAGCAGAGGTAATAGATAACCTCATCTTAATCATAAGATATTTTGGATATATATCTTAGCACCTAGCATTTCCTTATCCTTTCTAATTCTTTAGCTTAATTTTCTAGTGTTCCAATAAATCCTGTGAGGTGCAGTCCCCTTCTACTAAATGTTTTCTAAATTAAGTAGAGTTTCTATTTAGAAACAAGAAACCTGATTAGTCAGGATATTTTATTATTAATGAGGTTCAGATAAATATGTTAAAATTAGAAAATGAATCCTTGATCCAATTGGGGCTGAAGGCAAATGCAAACCAGCTAAGAATCAAATTCTGGAATATTGCACACTTGGTATGCAATAGCACGATGACTAATGATATCATTTCTTAGAGTAACCTGTAGTAAATTCTCCACTGAAGGCAAAGCTTTGAGAATTCATCAAGAATTACGTATCTGTGGATGAGGTGGTTGAATAACCATAAATAAAAGAAATAATAAACTTAAATCACAAAATTCTTAACATAAGGAATAGTAGAAACCACAGAGGATTTTCATTTTCAGTGCTCTAATATAGTAGATAAATACTGTAGCTGCATCAATTTATATCTAAAGGATGCAAAAATTCAAAATACTAAAGGATGCAGAAAACTTACAACTTCATCAGGTCTCCTATGTGAAAGCCTTGGTATTTATCAGGTAAGAGACTATGATAATAACAGAAGAGATATTTCTGAGGAACTGAAGTTTTCCTGGGTCCAAAATCCAGCGAAGTTTTCTTGGCAACTGAAGAAAATTATATTTCGAGTGACAGCTCTGTTCTTGCCTTAATTGAATATTACCACCCAAGTGGATTCTTTGAAATAGAAAACTATTTGCCATCCTGAAAGCTCCTCTACTGTGTGTAGTCCTATAGACTCAGACTTGGTTTAGATAAAAAAAATCTTGAAGAGGCAATTCCAAATTAAAGATTTGTAGAAGTCTTTCATCCCATAAGAGCTGCAGAGATTTCCTAATTTAAATTGCAAACAATTTAAGAAAAATGTGTGATTTAAAAAGAAGAATTGAGTCCAGATATGGATAAATTGTCCACGTGATTTCACTAGTTAGAGGAAATGAATTGAACCTTCTAGCTTAAGAAGCTAGTACTGGTTTTACATTATTTAACTTTTTTTTCCTTAAAAGTGTTTTTTTGTAATATGAATCATGAAATTTTTTATGTATATGTTAAGAATAAATGCTAAATAATATGATGTCAAAAAAATCTTTGGTGTACAATAAAGAAAGTAATCTAGTAATCCATGAAGGCAGATTTATGGTTTCGATGTATTAAGAGCTACTCATACAAGGACTCATAAATATCAGCAAAATTTCTTAGGGGCTCTTCTCAAATACATTGGTTAGGGAAAGACCACCCTATTTCAGATAACTTTGTTGAGGTTTTTATTTTCTGTTGGTTTGTTCTGTCCTGATATTGGGTGGTGGTGTTGCAGTTTCATGGACTTTACCATTTCAGTGGGGATGAGAGGTACTTCTTCATCACAGACCACATAACAGTTTGGGGTTCCTCTTTTTAATGGATCAATCAACAACACAAAGATCAGTGTCAGTGAGGTGGCTAACCATAACAATCAATAAAAAGGAAATACCAATGCACTAGTGAAAGTATAATGAGTAGAATCTAGATATTTAACTGGAATGTCTGCTTGTACCATAGAACCCAATGTTAAATGTCAATGAAAAATTTTGAGACTATTTTAACGTAGTCCATAGACGAACTGGTTAAAATACATTGACTGGGTTAGATGCTAAATAAAGACAAAAGGACAGAGAAGTAAAGAAGGGTAGTACAAGAGAAACACAAAAGATAGCAAATGCCAGCTCACACATGTAGTCCCAGCACTTTGGGAGGCCGAGGTAGAACTCTTGAGCTCAGGAGTTCAAGACCAGCCTGGCCAACGTGGTGAAACCCCGTCTCTACTAAAAATACAAAAATTAGCCAGATGTGGTGGTGGGCACCTGTAATGCCAACTACTTGGGAGGCTGAGGCAGGAGAATCGCTTCAGCCTGGGAGGTGGAGGTTGCAGTGAGCCATGATGGCACCACTGTACTCCACCCTGGGCAACAGAGAGAGACTCCATCTCTAAATATAAATAAATAAATAAATAAATAAATAAATAAATAAATAAAACAAAAGACAGCAAACTCTCATGACCAATAACAAAAATTGCAATTTCTACAGGTTTATGGTTGGCCCGTATAACAAAAGACAAATGGACAAGAGAAAAACATAAATTTATTTAATACAGTTTTTGTGTGACAAGGGAACTGTGGAAATGAAGACTAAAAAATTATGTAAACCCTTGCATTTTTAAGGCTAGTTTTGATGGAGAAGTCGGTAGTGATGGAGAAATATGATTGGATAAAAATGTATCATCTAATAATAAACTGGAGGGAAGTTAGCAAGGCCTATTTTTCAGCTATTACTGTGTGTCCCAATGTCTTCAGAGATAAGAATACTCCTTTCTTCCAAGCATAGGGAGGGTATATCTCCAATGAAAGTCTTCTGACCTGTTTTAGGGGAGGAGAGTGGGAGAAGGTTAAAGAGTGACCTTCCTAGGTTTTATGACCTGCTTCAGTGAAAGGTGGGAGAGACCTTCCTGCTTCTGCTATTTTCTCATATGTCAAGATGCCATAGTTTGGGAGTTTCATGTCCTGAGCCTTATGACTACATATGGGCTTTGTGGGACTAAGTAATTATCATTTAATGTACGGATTACAGAGATGCATTGTAAGAGAAAGAGAGGAGGAATAAATACCACTCAGAGATCCTTGGCTAGGAGGTAGATGAGCTAAGTGATGAAAGCAGGCACTGTCTGAGGGGAAGATTTATTTTCAATAGTCAAAAAATTTGAGCTATATTAGGTGAATTATTTATATACAGAGCTATATATATGGGGAAAAAGGATATGCATTTATGTTTTAGCTAAAGTTGTAGATTGATTTGACATTTTCATATCTGGCTTTTTAGTATCTAAAATCTTTAAGTTTAGAGATCCTGTATTGTGGTGAGACTAGGCAAATGCTCCCATCTAGTGAATTTAAAAGACCAGATACATTTGATCTTCGAGTTTTGAGAATTAGGTAACTGAAGACATCTATACATAATAAAGGTTACCGTATTTCAGACACTAGTCTAGACACATACACAGCATAGCCATGTAAACCTACTAAAACTCAAGGTGAATAAAAAGATAAATAAGACAAAATACATAAACTTCAGACGCTATGAATAATGGAAAATATATAAATATTGAATTGATTTTAAGGCAAGACAATTGTCTACATGATATTAGTAACATGTAGAGGATGAAGTTGTGGAGTGATAAGTATATGTGGAAGTTTCTATTAATGGACCAAAGAAGAACTTCCAAAATCAGAAAAAGAAATCTGGCATATAATGGGTCAATAAGTAGGTACTGATGATTTTCTAGGAGACAAGAACATTTCCTTCTGGCAGCATAGAATTTGGCTGTTTGAAGGGAGAATAATAAAAAGAAGAATAAATTATAAGGCTATGATGCTCAACAAGGACTTAGGTAGGAAGAACTTAAGCAGCTAATGTGATGGGTATGGAAAGTAATTTGCAGGCAGAGAAGTCATGTGCAGAGAAACAATCAAGGGAAACTGCCAGGGTAGGTGGCGGTGAGGAAATGGGTAGGATCCTAAGAGCAGTTAAAGAAATAATTTAAAGATTACAGAAATATCTTCTCTTGAGAATTGTCTGTTCATATCCTTTGCCCACTTTTTGATGGGGTAGTTTGTTTTTTTCTTGTAAATTTGTTTGAGTTCTTTGTAGGTTCTGGATATTAGCCCTTTACCAGATGAGTAGATTGCAAAAGTTTTCTCCCATTCTGTAGGTTGCCTGTTCACTCTGATGGTAGTTTCTTTTGCTGTGCAGAAGCTCTTTAGTTTAATTAGATCCCATTTGTCAATTTTGACTTTTGTTGCCATTGCTTTTGGTGTTTTAGACATGAAGTCCTTGCCCATGCCTATGTCCTAAATGGTATTGCCTAGTTTTTTTTTTTTTTTTTTATGCAGCCAACAGACACATGAAAAAATGCTCATCATCACTAGCCATCAGAGAAATGCAAATCAAAACCACAATGAGATACTATCTCACACCAGTTAGAATGGTGATCATTAAAAAGTCAGGAAACAACAGGTGCTGGAGAGGATGTGGACAAATAGGAACACTTTTACACTGTTGGTGGGACTGGAAACTATTTCAACCATTGTGGAAGACAGTGTGGCGATTCTTCAAGGATCTAGAACCAGAAATACCATTTGACCCAGCCATCCCATTACTGGGTATATACCCAAGGGATTATAAATCATGCTGCTATAAAGACACATGCACACATATGTTTATTGTGGCACTATTCACAATAGCAAAGACTTGGAACCAACCCAAATGTCCATCAGTGGTAGACTGGATTAAGAAAATGTGGCACATATACACCATGGAATACTATGCAGCCATAAAAAGGATGAATTCATGTCCTTTGTAGGGACATGGATGAAGCTGGAAACCATCATTCTCAGCAAACTATCACAAGAACGGAAAACCAAACACTATACATGTTCTCACTCATAGGTGGGAGTTGAACAATGAGAACACTTGGACACAGGAAGGGGAACATCACACACTGGGGCCTGTTGTGGGGTGAAGGGAGGGGGGAGGGATAGCATTAGGAGATATACCTAATGTAAGTGACGAGTTAATGGGTGCAGCACACCAACATGGCACATGTATACATATGTAACAAACCTGAATGGTGTGCACATATACCCTAGAACATAAAGTATAATAAATAAATAAATAAATAAATAAATAAATAAATAAACAAATAAATAAATAAAAATAAAAATTAAAAAATTAAAAAAAAGGATTACAGAAATAGTTCAAAGTTTTAGGCTGACTGGGTTTTTAGATGAAATTGCTATACGTTATACTATTGCATAATAAGAAATTTAGCACGAAATGTTGCCAAACAAGAAAGTTCCCCTAAGCTTTGGTGTCCAGAGCTTTTACTGGAGTGTAAAGACATAGGCATGATTGAATATATCACTGGCCATGAGATTGCACTCAATCCTAGTCCCTCTTTCCCTCTTCAGAGGTTAGGTTCATATCATGTGACTCGAGCTCCCAATCCTCTCATCACATCGTTAGTCTTTCTGACATCACTAGCCTCCATACTGAAATACTTCCTTAGCTTAAATTATCTAGGAGCCCATCATGAGTCACTATGTTAGCATAAACTACCAGGGCTCAACATGAATAACAAAGACATAACTATTAGGGAATTCCAAAGATTTAGAAGCTATTTTGAAGGAACTGGGAACAAAGTCCAGCCAAATTTCATTATCCTAGGCTACCCTTAAGGATTACGGAGAAAGGCCAGCTAAATTTCTTATTATCCAATAGTATAACTTATAGCAATTCCATCTAAAAACTCAGTCAGCCTTAAACTTTGAACTATTTCAACTGAAATCTGAATCAGCCAAAAGGAGGGTTGCATAGTGTGGGATCTAGATTTACTGAATTTTATCAGTGAATCAGTCACAGTATCCTTTCTGTGACAATAAAATTATACTCAAAATATAGAACTTGCCTGAGCTCTGTGAGTCATCCTAGTGAATTATGAAACCTAAGAGACCAGTGGGAACCTCTGACTTTATAGTCAGTTGGTAGAAGTGAAGATGACCCTAGGAACCCCCAAGTTTGTGGCTAGTGTCTGCAGTGAGAACAGTCCTGTAGAGCACTGTACCCTTAACCTGTGAAGTTTGGCCTCACCCCAGGTAGTTAAATCACAAGTCACTGTGAGACAGGAATAATACAAGGTGGTTGCAGGATAATAGGAAATTCCAAGCAGCAGTTTCACATGACTGACAAAAGGTAACTGTTGACTTAGTCACATAAACTAGGGGCCGGTTAAGACCCTGAAAAACCAGGGCATGGACCAAACTGGCTAAGACCAACTGGAACCAGCATGCTGCCGGATTTAACCTAGGTTTCTCCTCAGACTTCATTATACACTCATTAATACTAAATCACACACTGACCAGCACCGTAACAGTTCCAGGAAGATCCATATTTAACGTAAAAATGAATGGCACTACAGGTCTGAGAACTCTGCCTTTTTTTCAGGAGTCTTCATAAATATTTCATAGCTTGGTAAAAAAATAAAATAAAATAAAAAATAAATACACACACACACACACCAGAAATGTAGCAGCTCCACTGCTACTCACACTCTTTTCTTGAGTGTGTACATTTCCCTTTGCAATAAATCTCCATACTTTCACTATTTTTGAACTCATTCTTGATTTCCTTCTTAGTGATGGTGTCAAGACCCTGGACAATGACTGGGGTCGAGGTCGTACTGGCGTTTAGGGACCTCTCCCAGCCACTGATATTAGTTGCAAATACGAAATTGAGAAGTGCTTTTGATTTTATTTTTGTAAGAATGCCCAAAGAGAATGAGTGTAAATTGGACTGGATTGTGCAGTATTCATGTGAAAACTAAGTAGATAAATCTAAGAATATTTAAATTTTTATTCTGAGTAATTTTTAATCTGTACTTGAGTAATGATCACAGTTTTTCTAGGAAATTTACTACAAATGAATAAAACAGATTTTGCTGCTTATTTCAAAAATAATTTGGGCTTTCTGCTGTCAAATCCATTTTATTTTTAAGACTACTTATTATCTGAAATATAAATTCATTCTAAGAACCCAGTGCATGCTGCTTTTTGTTTATAAGACATTTTCAAGAATGAATTGCATTACTGATTTTATAACTAGCATACCTCTATCCAGCAGGGAAGTGTAGATAAATGATAAATTGGCTTACCATTTATAGTGCACTCCTCTATGATAACTGTGTTCCTATGAAGCAAATACTGTTTTGTTCTTTATTCCTAATCCAAATAGTCTGTGAAAAACTGGATAAGTCAATATAGTTTATTTGTGTTTATTTACACTTAAAACTTAATCAGGTGAAACTAAATGCTGAAAATTGTGAATAAATTGTAGACATGTTTTGGATTCATATCTTGTTATTCATTGTATCCTCATTGGCTAGCAAGTGATTGCCACATAATACAATCTCAATAAATATATGATAAATTAAATTGGCAATGGCTTTCAATAACCAATAATAATATACATATGATTAGCATCTGGGTTAGTCAGTATGAATACAGGATACTTATTTAAATGTCATTTCAAGTTTAAATTAAATAATTAAATTAATATCTTTCAGAATATAAAAATAATGCCATCTAATAAAAGTTCTATCAATTGACACATCTATTCTTCTATTATTCATTTTAAGACGTAACACAAAAGTAATATTCAAATCCATCAAAGTAATGTGTTAAGCCCAGTGGAAAAAATATTTATTTTATTTATGTCTTCATCAAACAATACTATATATACTGTCTTTATTTTAAAGAATAAGATATTTAAAGAGTTAAAGATTAATATGTTTATTTTAAAGAGTAAGAATATTTTATTACAAAAATTTCTCTTGGTTGAAAATAAGATAGGCCAGACTTGGTGACTCACAAGTGCAATCCCAGCACTTTGGGAGGCTGAGGTGGGCAGATCATGAGGTCAGGAGTTTGAGACCAGCCTGGCCAACATAGTGAAACCCCATCTCTATGAAAGATACAAAAAATTAGCTGTACATGGTGGTGTGCACCTGTAGCCCCAGCTACATGGGAGGCTGGGGCAAGAGAATTGCTTGAACCAGGGAGGCAGAGGTTACAGTGAGCCGAGATCGCACCATTGCACTCCAGCCTGGTGGACAGGGCGAGACTCTGTCTCAAAAAAAAAAAAAAAAAGAAAGAAAGTAAAATTAAAAATATATATATCAGTTAATCACTAGATCAGAATGCAGATAGTTTGCTACATTATTTTAATAATAAAAGAACAAGAATCCACTTCATACCAAATATGCATTGGTTTTTAGCTTCAAATTTGTGTGAGAGTATGAGTGAATGTGTATAGATTTTTTCATATTTTTTGTAAAAATAGTCTGTAGTTTGAATAATTTATGTATACACACACACACACACACACACATCCACATACATGCATATATGCTATTTTCCCAGAAAGAAAAGAAAATTTTCAAAATATTTTATAAATATCACTTTTCTCAATATAGTTGAAATTTCAACAGCTTTGCAACTGAGTTTTAATAATCAAGTAACTTAGTCCGCTAAAAATGAAATATAGCAAATATTTAGTTAAACACAGACTGCCAATATTGAGAACAATGTTTACCCTAAAATATAATAAATCTTAGAGTTTATTTGTTATCATACTTTAAGTTCTGGGTTGCATGTGCAGAACATGCAGGTTTGTTACATAGTTATAAATTTTTAAGACTCAAGAAAATCAATACCGGAAGTTTCTAGGAGTCTTTTTTTCACTCCTGCTTTTTAAAGCAGTTGTTTATTTATATCTTAATCTCTAATTATTTTTTTTAAATGCTCTAAATTCTATTAGGAAGAAGACATTGCCAAAAAGAAATTGTATATTTTATTTATCTATTTATAACTCTATATCATTAATTCTATTAATAATTCTATTAATTATATACTATTAACTCATTTTATGAGCATATAGTTAATGCTATTATATACTCATAGAATCTATTTAATTTGAAAAAGTTATCTAAACATATTCTGATAAGAAGAAAACATAAGATGTCAATAATTTAACTACTTGTTAAATTATTCCATAAATCTAAACTTGTGCTAAAAAATAAAGTTTATTAATTTTCACAAAAAAGAATAAAACAGTTGGAAAAGAAGGCATCTTCTCAAAGGATGTCAAAAAAATCAATTGATGGAAAACACAGAAAATTTTTATGTTTTATTTAACTGCTTCTCACTTTTCACTTTTTCTATCAGTTGACATACACTCTTTTTTCTAAGTTTCCTAGTGGTTAATATTTTTCTCATTGGTTTTCTCTCATATACTTTTTGGGTGTAAATAAAGAAAAAAAAAACTATGCGAGAATAATAGAGCAAAGTGAAGGAAGAAAACTGAAGCCCTACATCACTCATCCCAGAAGCTTTTTATCATTTTAGACTATTTTTACCACGGCTTGATTTGAGGCATCCATTAATTCCCAATAACAACGTCTTATCTGATATACCAGTAGCTGATTTGTTCTCATTTGCAAAATCTTTAATCCTCAAAATCTGCCTTTGCAAAAGAGAGGCCAATCAGAAGTGGCCAAAAGGAGAGTTTCATAGTGTGAGGTCTTGGGAGGTCCCAGATGTGAATCTTCCTCTATCTTTGTCCCATCGGGTCCGAACACCTGTCACCCTCCAAGCTCTTTGACGTTTAGTAACATGTACAAAGTATTGCCTACCAGGAAAGCTCTCCTAAGCCTTGGTGTCAAGAGCTGCTACTGAAGTTTCATTACATAAACATGATTGATTACATCATCCCCTTTACATAAAGACAAAATATCAGCACAGAGAGCCTAGGAAGCTTACTCAAGAACACAAGTGTTTAGTATTCGAAACCCACTAGATCATTTCCAGAACCTGTTGGCTTTGTCGTGACATTAGCCTGCCTTCCTACGTTCGATCTTACTCACTGCACCTTTACCACATTATGTGCTCAATTCTTGTGCTAGTTTGAAATAATATGGCATATGGTGCTTAAAGATTATTACATCCAAATTTGCTTCTAGGACAAAGATATCACACTTGATATGGTGACTGGCGTTTGACCCATGTGCGTGGGTGTGGCAGTGGAGGGGAGATGTGTGTGAAATTCCTTCTCATTTAAGATGGCATTTTGTATAGCATGCAAATGATTCCTCCAAGAAAACTACCTACTCAACAGTTTTTTAAAGGGGGTTTTTAAGAAATATTTCCTAGTGTTTCTATCTAAACATATGTTCCTACATTTTGCCAAAGTTGGAAATAAACTTTCTTAAAGTTCATTTAAATTTATTATTTACCTTACATGGAAAAAACAGTTGGAATAACATAAAAGTAAATGATTCAGTGATAAGCTACATGAAATATGTTTATATTACTCTGGTGATAAAATGAGGGATTTATAAATAAGATTTGAAATATTTGCACACACACACACACACACACACACACAGATGCTCTTCTGTTTATGGTGGGGTTATGTATGCATAAATCCATCCTAAATTGAAAATATCCTGAGTCAAAATGGGTGTTTTGCAGACATTTGATGGAATGCAAAAACACGAACCATAATAACCAAACAACAACAACAACAACAACAACTGGAAAGGAGTGTTTACCTTCGTGGTGGTGTGGCTTACTGGGAGCTGTGGCTCACTGCTACTGTCCAGCATGGAGGGAGAGTATTACACTGATCTTGCTAGCTCAGGGAAAGATCAAAATTCAAAGTATGAATTCTACTGAATTCATATCACATTTGTAGCATTAAAAAGCCAAATAATTGTTAAGTTAAACCATTGTAAGTCAAGGACTATGTGTACTTAGATTCATTCATTGCTACAGTGATAACAATGACTTCTTGCTACCTTGATGAACATGCAACATATAGCATAGTGTTTGCTAAAGCTGCCTTCAAAGATAGTGCATTGTATCTGAATCTGTGAAGCACAGAATATCATCTGATTATACAGCACTTTTCAACAATCTTATAAAAAAGAATAATGGATCACTGAAGCCTTGAGTAGAACTAGCTGCTGAACAAAGCACCACATGATTCAATTCAACTTCTTTCTGGAAATGTATTCTAGGTCTTAGAACTGACCATTAAGAGCAACTGGATGCCTGATACAGATACAGGTTATCTATGGCAACTCGTATAGAACTTTTCTTAATTTGGGACATTATATGCCTTACAGATAAACTGCAAGTTGGAAAATATACAATTCAAATTTACTCTCTGAAAAGCATGTGTCCTTGCAATGATTTATTTTGATGCTGCATAAACCCTATATTACTTGGTATATCTATAGTTTATAAGACATATAAACACAGGAGATTACATAAACTGATGCAATTCTGAAAGGTGTGGATAACACCTGGATTAATAGGTTTCAGATGTACTCAGTGATTCCCCATTGGTAGACACATTCAGTCACAATAAACAAAACAGAGATCTTCCCCAGGCTGCCAGAAGGAAGCTTTTTATTTATTTTATAGTTCAGTGAGATGGAAGTAAGGAGCATCATATCAGGAAGTTAGACATGAAATTATAAAGTGCATCATATCAAGAAGTTAGACATGAAATTATTAAGTATGTGAAGCAAATGGGAGCAAATGTTCATTTAAGGGTTTATAAAAGCTTATGTCAGAGCAAAGAGATTTTAGTTGATGGAAACTTTATAGCATAAGATTCAACTGAATTATCATTCTGTTTGGTTTTATTTGAATGACAGGATGACTAAGTTAAATAATGGACAATGCAACACAGTTTAAAATGATTACATTGGCCACATATTAGCAATTGTTTTATACATATATAATAAACTTTGGCATATAGCTTTCATAGATAAAGCTAATAATAAATATGAACCTAAGCCTAGTCTTTCCCTTGTGAAGTAATTGACTACATTTAAAAATTAATTAATAATTATCTACTATTTGAAGTGTTTACAGAGTAGGTAGGTATAAATAGAGACAGAGGCATGATTATAAGCAGGATTACTACAAAAATTTTTTCTTAAGAAATTTAATAAGGAATTAACCTAAATATGATTATGCTGTATCTTCAGTGCATTTAAAAGGTTTACCCAACATAATTTATTTAATAGAATTTCATCTAAAAAGTCAATTTTAAGTAGTATTTTTCACATTTTATAATGCAGTTGAACTCTTATATACAAAAAAAATTTTGTAATGTCTCACATAAATTAAAACTGCTATTTAAATGATATAAAATGATTTTATAAATTAGGTGTGAGTTTAAAATCATTCAGAATAATAAAATGATTTTGATAAATAGCTTTGATGATTAATTTGATGATTTAACAGAAATAATATATTTGATGATTCATTTAATGATGAATGAGGATTGCTTTCTACTTTAAAACTCAGCATACAATTTATCTATTTTTGTTATGCACCATTGAGGAAAACCTGGCAAACTCTTGTGAATACTAACTATTTCTAAAGACATTGTGTGTTAATCACAAAGTATCCTTAAATACACTATTACAGATCTTCAAAGAGGAGAGGTAGAACTTTTTTTTTAATTTGAATTACTAGCAATTTTTAGTTACTAGTGTTTTAAAATGAGACATAATAGTTCTCTTAACAACACTATTGTTTCTACTACTGTTACTATTCATACTTTCACAATTAATGACAAGAGTGAAGGATATTTCAAAATCCAGTAACAATGATGTTTTTACAAGTATAAGAATACTTATAAAAATATGTATTTTTGTGTATAATTCATATTTGGAAAAAGACTATTCTCTCATTTGACAAAATAATTTAATGGACACTTTCATTATGCAAAGCTAAGTCCCAGAATAAAGCCTGCAAGCAGAAGGTTTTGACAAAAATATAGTTGCCAGATTTAACAAATAAAAATACAAGATGCCAAGTTAAATTTAAATTTCTGAAAATCACAATCTCTTTTTAGAATATGTATGTCCTAAATATTGTATAGCATACACTTATACTAAAATATTATTCATCATTTATTTGAAATAAAATTTAACTCGGCACCCTATAATTTATCAAACAAGCTTAGACACAAAGGAAACAAATTGCTCCCAATAATAATACAATGAAGTCTTCATTAAAGTCATGGCAGCATCACCACAAATCTATTTTAGGTGACTTTTTCTTTCCTCTGGATGGTTATGCAGGAATATGTGATGTTTTGAGGGCTAACATCATGGTGTTTGCAGGGTCCCTTTTTCTTATGAATGCTCTGGGAGAGAATCCATTTTCTTGCCTATTCCAGTTTCTAGAGGTTGTCTGCATTCCTCATGTGGCCCCTTCCTCTATCTCCAAAACCACCTTACCTCATTCTGATTATTATTATTATTATTATTATTATTATTATTATTATTGAGATAGAGTCTCACTCTGTTGCCCAGGTTGGAGTGCAGTGGTACAATCTCGGCTCACTTCAACCTCTGCCTCCCGGGTTCAAGCAATTCTGCCTCAGCCTCTGGAGTAGCTGGGACTACAGGCATGCACCACCATGCCCAGCTAATTTTTGTATTTTTAGTTGAGATGGGATTTCACCATTGACCAGGCTAGGCTGGTCTTGAACTCCTAGGCTCAGGCAATCTGTCTGCCTCGGCCTCCCAAAGTGCTGGGAGTACAGGTGAGCCCACTGTGCCCAGCCTTCATTTTGATTTTTGCTTCTATCATCTCAACTCTTTTTCTCCTTCCTTCCTCTTTCTTTTTTTAGGGCACATGTGTTTACACAGAGTCCACCTGGATCATCCAGCATACTGTTTTCTGAATAAGGACCCTTGGATTACATTGGATCCACCTGGATAATCCAAGATAACTTCATAGTAAGATTCTTTATCACATTTACAAAGTGTTTACCTTATAAGAGACTATATTTACAAATTCTGGGTGTTAGAACATAAGAATCTTGGGAGGGGACATTGTTCTGCTTACCATATTTTCATATTTGTAAGAATTCATACCAAATATGTCATAGAAGAAGCATGTCCTTAATCAGGTATTTGAGTGGTAAATTTATAGTATATACCAAGAAACCACCTGCATTAGTCTGTTCTCATGCTGCTGATAAAGATATACCCAAGTCTTGGCAATTTATAAAGGAAAGAGGTTTAATGGGCTCAGAGTTCCACATGGCTGGGAAGGCCTCACAATCATGGCAGAAGATGAAGAATGAGTAAAGAGACGTCTTACATGGCTGGCAAGAGAGAGCTTGTGCAGGGAAATTACAATTTATAAAACTATCAGACCTCAGATCTCATGAGACTTATTTACTATCACATGAACAGTATGGGGGAAACCACTTCCCATGATTCAATTAGCTCCACCTGGCCATGCCCTTGACATGTGGGGATTATTACAGTTCAAGGTGAGATTTGGGTAGAGACACAACTAAACCATATCACCTCCTAATATGTTATCTTACTTAATCATCACCTTTATTGATCCCATTTTTCAGAGTAAGGAATTTGGGACTCCAGAGGCTAATCAACTTACTCAAAGTTTCACAGCTAGTAAATCCCCCCAGCTACGCTTACATGTTAGTTTATTTTAGTTTTCAATGTGACTGGATTGAGGGATCCTTAGATGGCTGGTGAAGCATTATTTCTGAGCATGCATGTGAGGGTATTTCCAGAGAAGATTATCGTGTGAGTTAGTGGACTGAGAAAGGAAGACTTGCTCTTGATAAGGGCAGGCACTGATCATTTGGTTGCTGACCTGGCTGAAACTGATGGGAAAACAGAAATTTTCTCACTCTGTGCTTTCTCTGTCTTCCTCCCAGAGTGGGATGCCTTTTTTGCCTCTCGCCTTTGGACATCAAACTCCAGGCTCTTTGGCTTTTGGACTCTGGGACTTGCACCAGCAGCCTCCTGGGGACTCTCAGGCTTTTAGTCTCAGGTTGGAGGCTGCACTAGCTTCCTTGATTCTGAGGCTTCTGGGCTGAGCCAGGCTACTGTCTTTTCTTGTTATCCAACTTGCAGAGGGCCTATTATGGGTCTACTCTGACTCTGTGATTGTGTGAGCCAATTCAAGCTAGTAAATCCTTTCTTACATATCCTATTGGGGTACCAGGAGTAGTTCTAGAATTTTAAGAATAAATTTTCTTAGCTGGTTTTGGCATATCTGAAATTGGCTTTCTAATCTGATTCCTAAAAATGCTAGGGACTCTACTTCTAATTGTATAAAGAACACTGATAGTCCATGGCATGAACTGTTTCTAGAGATACACAAAATAAATTCATCGATACTCCTAATTCACCAGTTACGAGACACAAGGACCTTGATGATTCTGCACATGATTCTTTCGAAAATTTGTGGAAAACCAAGGGATATAATGACATTGGTTGGTTGCTCCTAACATTGCTGGAGAATGTGGTGAAAGAAATGGACGAGCTCAGGGATTGGAATCCTCTGCCCCAGATGCACATAAATAGCCTAGAAGATTGTAATATGCCCTGAAAGAGAATATTCTCTCCTGTAGCCACAGGGCTGAAATTGCTGAAAATCAAATACAAGTCCTCATCTTGCAATTGGCTGACTTACAATAAAATGTGAACTCTCAGCCTTGCAGGGTGTGTACCGTTAAAGTGGGGGCATCTACTGGGAAAGAATGGGATCCTGTGAGTTGGAATGGTGATATGTCGTTGTGGGGGGGGAACTCGATGAAGCTGGGGACATTGTGCTCCCGAATTCTGATGAGTATTTTGTCAGGGGAAGTGGTCTTAGTAGCAGCAGTGCCCTCACCCTCAGCCCCAGTGGTATTGGCTTTTCCACCTCTGAGTAAGCCAAGCCTGCATTGTCTGATGAAAGAGTAATGGTCTCCCCTGAAGCATTGTCAGGCAAGACAATGCTTATTCTCCTCAGGACATGCCCCACCCACAACCCCCTTGACTTCTGCACATATAACTAGACTGAGTCCCAGAAGATTCCTAAATGTGAAGTAGAAAATGTGACCCATGAGGAGGTGCATTAAGTTTCAAAAGAACTACTTGATCTTCTTAATATATGTAAACAGAAATCTAGGGAACAAATAGATATTAAAGGTATGGGATAATGGTGGAAAAAAAAATACAAGTTGGATTAGGTCAAATTTATTGATATGGGCCTGCTAAGCATTTAATGTTGCAGCTCAGGGAGTTAAGAAAAAAGCACCAATAGTTTGGTTGGTTGGATGAAACACAGATCAAAAGATGGCTCATTGGGAGTGGGTTGGAGATGTCTGATCTACATGGTTTAATGTAAGGGTAGGGATTCAAAGGCTTAGGAAAATTGGAATGTTAGAGTGGATTTGCCATGTAAAACCTACTCACCCACACTGCAAGGGTTCAGAAGATGTATCTTTCAGTAGCACTTTGAGAAATGGATTTGTAAGGGGAGCATCAGCATTCCAGATGAGTTTTCTAATTGCTCTTCTCTGTATGCCAGATCTTACAGCAGAAACTTCAGTAACTCATTTGTAAATTTTAAATGCAGTAAAAATAATTGTACCCCAAAGTGGAAGTTGCCAACTGGCAGCACTCAACTACCAAAGGCAAGGCAGACATTGCTACTGTAATGGGCAACAGAGACAAAGCAACAATCAGAATAGCCTGACTTGTGTAAACCTATGTTGTTGATGAATAATCCTGGCATTCCTAGAAGTAAAACAGATGAGAAGCCTGTTATATTCTAACTTGATCTGTATAAGCAGAAAACTTCCAGGTTTAGTGAATAAAAATCTAAGTCAACCCATAAAAACAGAAATCACGGCCTCTTAATTTACAGACTTGAGCCAGTTTATAGACCCCAAACCCCTTGAATGAAGGGGGAGACTGGATCCCTTTAAGGAAGGACCCTAACACACTAATGACATTTGATGCTGTTAGTCTTTCTCCATCCTTCCCCAAAGGAACTTCTATCCTTTGACCTTGGTAACTGTGCATTGGGGAAGGGAAAATAACAAGACCTTTCAGAGATTACTGGACACTGGGTCTGAACTGACACTGATTCCAGGAAAACTGAAACATCATTGTGGCCTCCACATACAGTGGAGTGTATGAAGGTCACATGATCAGAGAAGTTTTAGTCGGGCCCAACTTACAGTGTGTCTAGGGGGTCCCTGGACCCATCTTGTGGTTATTTCCCCAGTTCCAGATGCATAATTGAAATAGACATACCTAGAAGCTGGCAGAATCCCCACATTGACCTCCTAACCTGTGAAGTGAGGGGTATTATGGTAGGAAATGACAAATAAAAGCCCTTAGAGCTACCCCTACCTAGGAAAATAGTAAATCAAAAACAATATTGCATCCCTGAAAAGATTTCAGAAATTAGACATCATCAAGGGCTTGAAAGATGCAGGGATGGTGATTGAGAGCACATTGTCATTCTACTCTCCTATTAGGCCTATGCAGAAGAGAAATGGATCTTGGAGAATGACAGATTATCCTAAGTTTAACCAAGCTATGACTCCAATTGCAGTGGGTGTACCAGATGTGGTTTCATTACTTGAGTAAATTAACACATCCTGTGGTACCTACGATGCAGCTATTGATCTGGCAAATGCTTTCTTCTCCATACGTGTTCATAAAGCCCACCTGAAGCAACTTGATTTCAGCTGGCAAGGCCAGCCACACACTTCACTGTCCTATACTTCATGGTGTATTAAATGTTCAGCCCTGTGTCACAATTTACTCTGCCCCTGTGAACTAAATTTTTAATCTTGATTCTGTAAATTGTTGATCATCTTTTTTTTTTTTTAATGAGGTATCATACTGGTCTATTATGTTGATAGTATTATATGCTGGTTAGACATAGTGTGCAAGAAATAGCAACCACCTTGAACTTATTAGTAAAACATTTGCATGTCAGAAGCTGAGAAATAAATCAGGAGCTTTCTACCTTAGTAAAATGTCTAGGGGTCCTATGGTGTGGTGCTTGTGGTGATATCACTTTTATGGTGAAAGACATGTTGTTGCATCTGTCATCACCTACAACCAAGAAAGAAACGCAATGTCTATTGGGCCTACTTGGATTTTGGAGGCAACACATTCCTAATTTGAATGTATTACTACTGCCAATTTACTGAGTGGCCCAAAAAGCTGCTAGTTTTGAGTGGAGCCAGAACAGGAGAAAGCTATGCAACAGGTCCAGGTGGCTGTGCAAGCTGCTATGCTCTTGGGCCATATGATCCAGCAGCTCTAATGGTACTTGAGATGTCATTCATAGGTCAGAATGCTGTTTGGAGCCTTTGGAAGGCCCCTCTATAGTCAACCACAATGGAGCTCTTTAGGATTTTGAAGCAAAGCCCTGCCACCATTAACAGATAACTATTCTCCTGTTGAGAAACAGCTCTTGACCTGCTACTAAGTCCTAGTAGAAACTGAATGCTTGATCACGGGCCACCAAGTTACCATGCAACCTGAACTGCCTATCATGAACTGAAAGTTACCTGACCCGCCAAGCCATAAAGTTGGGCATGCACGGCAGCATTCTGTCATCAAATAGAAGTGGTCTATATGTGATCGGGCCTGATCAGGTCCGGAAAGCACAGGTAAATTACATGAAGAAGTGGCCTGAATGCCCACAGTTTCTACTCCTGCTACATTTCCTTTTTTCTCCCAGTGACTTCATGGAGAGTTCCTGACAATTAGTTGACAGAGGAAGAAAAGACAAAGGGCTGGTTTACAGATGATTCTGCATGATATGCAGAGACCTAAGAGTGAACAATCACAGAACTATAGTCTCTCTCTGGGACGTCTTTGAAGGACAGTAGTGAAGAGAAATCTTCCCAATGGGCAGGACCTGGTAGCACATTTTACTTGGAAGGAAAATTGACCACAAATGTGATTATATTGATCTATTGTCTGTAGCCAGTGGTTTGGCTAGATGATCAAAGACTCAGAAGGAACAAGATTGGAAAAATTGTGGCGAAGAAATATGAGGAAGAGGTAAGTGGATAGACCTCTCTCAGTGGGCAAAATCTGTAAAGATATTTGTGTCTCATGTGATTGCTCCCCAAAGGGTGACCACAGTAGAGGAGGATTTTGATAATCAGTTTCCTAAACTAACACTTTCTGTGGGTACAACTCAGCCTCCTTCCACAGCCACCCTTGTAATCACCCAATAGGCTCATGAACAAAGTGGCCATTGTAGCAGGAATAGAGATTATGCGTGGGCTCAGCAACAAGGACTTCAACTCACCAAAGCTGACCTGGCTATGGCCACTTCTGAGTGCCTAATCTCCTAGCAGTAGAGACCAACATTGAATTTCGATATGGCTCCATTCCCTAGAGTGATCACCACCTATCTGATGGCAGGTTTATTGTATTGCACTACTTCCATCATTGAAGGGGCAGTGTTTTGTCCTTACTGGTATAGACACACTGAGTATGAATTTGCCTTCTCTCCACACAATGCTTCTTCAAAAATTACCATCATAGACTTATAGAAGTCTTATCCACTATCATGGTATCCCACATTTAATGGCCAAAGAGTTGTGGCAATGGGCTCATACTCATGCAATTCACTGTTCTTACCACGCTCCCCATCAACCTGAAGCAGCTGGCTTGATAGAATCATAGAATCATCCTTTTAAGTTACAATTATAGTACCTCTTAGGTGACAATACTTTGCAGGCCTGGTGCAAGATTCTTTCATATACGGCCTTTATATAGCCTTCATAAACAGAAGGCAGTATAAGCTCTAAATCAGTATCCAATATATGATACTATTTCTCCCATATCTAGAAATCTTGGGTCCAGGAATCAAGGAGTTGAAATGTGAGTAGCACTATTCACCACTATCCCTAGTGATCCACTAGCAAAATTTTTGCTTCCTGTTACATTATTATGTTCTGTTAGCTTAGATGTCTCAGTTCCAGAGGGAGAAATGCTTCTACTAGCAGACACAATGATTCCATTGCACTGGAACTTAAAACTTGGGCACTTCAGGCTTTTCATGCCTCTGAGACAACAGGCTAAGAAGGGAAGTATGATGTTGGCTGGGGAGATTGACTCATACTACTGAGGGGACATTGGACTATTACTCCACAATAAAGGTGAGTAAGAGTATATCTGGAATACAGGAAATCCTTTAGGATATCACTTAGTGTTACCACACATTATGATTAAAGTCAATGGGAGAAGCTATAACAATTCAATCAAGACAGAACGAGGAAAGGTCCAGCATTTCAGGAATGAAGGTTTGGGTCACCAAGACAAGTAAAGAACCAAGTGCTTGCTCAAGGCAAATGGAATGCAGAATGGGTAGTATAAGAAGGTAGTTATCAATACCAGCTACGACCATGTGATCAGTTACAGAAATGAGGACTGTAATTGTCATGAGCATTTCCTCCCTATTTTGTTAAGAATATATTTGTGCACATATACACATATATTAAGCAAATATCTTTGGTTTTCTCCTATCTTATTACTTTATCTTGTAACATACAGTTACAAGGTGGAGGAAGGTGGGCTTTATATAAGTTTTTAAGTATTGTTGATTTAAACTCTAATAAATCCCTTCTCATATATTCTGTTGGTTCTGTCTTTCTGGAAAACCCTGACTAATACACCTTATGATCACTAATTGTATTCCTAATCTCTGTTGCCTCCATATAATACAAACATTAGAGATGAACTGCACAAAATGTTCAAGTAAAAAAAAGTCTCGAAGTTAATATTATAGTATTTAAAATACCATAACAAACATGTTTTTACCATCACTGATCATTAAGCTAGAACAAATAATGCACATTAAAAAAGGATGTATCTGAGATTTGCTAGTATTTAATTGAAAACATCTCCAAGGAAACTCAACTTGCCAGAGAACAATATTTGACAATCATTAATATAAATGATTTTGTGTGTGGATTTTCTTAAAGAATTCCCATGTATCTAGGTCATTATGCATGACTTTTAAAGGGCAGTTTAAAATTTTTCCTATTTACTTTGACTACACTGCCATTCAAATTCCTGAAAAAGGTAACACTGTAGCATAGAGAAATTATTTTACTAATTATTTTACTGATAAAGTTCTAATATGAATTATCTTAGTTAAACTTAATATGTAATAATCCCCCATTTAGGTAATAGTTCCTGTTTAAAGATATTGAAATAAGTTTTTAAAAATTTATTTCCCACCTGAACCTTCTAGAAATTTTAATGTATAAAAAGAAATAACTCAAATACTTTTGAAGATAATCACTCTTTATGATGGCAAGTAAAGGTAAATTTGAAACCAGATATTAGAATTGATTAACTGTAGGAGATTAAGAATATCATTAGCATTTTTAATCCTCAATTTTCAATTTCTAAAATGATGTTAAAAGGTGATCCTTTTAGCAATGTACCTGTCACATCATAATAATTGTAATGAGTAATATCTAATAATTGTTCACTATTTTGCAGTCATTCAATTTCTTTATTCATATTAGTTTATGTATATATTATAGAAATGCTTTTGGGGGATACTAGTATTATCTCCATTTTACAGATGAGAAAACTGAATCATGTGTTTCTACTTAGCTTCCCAGAGTCACCAGGCAATAAGTAAAAGTCAAAAATCTGGACAAGGAAAGATGGCTGTGGAGCAGTAAAATTCATTAATGTAAAATTAGCCATTTCTATTATCAGAAAGTCAAAAATAACAGATGCTGGGGATGTTATGGGGAAAAGGGAACATTTATACACTATTGGTGGGAGTGGAATTTAGTTCAACCATTGTGGAAAGCAGTATGGTCATTCCTCAAAGAGCTCAAAAATGATCTATCATTTGACCCAGCCATCCCGTTATTGGGTATATACCCAGAGGACTAGAAATCATTCTACCATAAAGACACATGCACATGAATGTTCATTACAGCACTATTCACAATGGCAAAGACATGGGATAAACTTAAATGCCCATCAGTGACAGATCAGATAAAGAAAATGTGGTACATACACAAGAGAATACCATGCAGCCATAACAAAGAAAAAGATGATGCCTTTGTGGGAACATGGATGGAGCTGGAAGTCATTATCCTTAGCAAACTAATGCAGGAACAGAAAACCAAATACTGCATGTTCTCACCTATAAGTGGGAGCTAAATGATGAGAACTCATGAACACAAAGAAGAGAACAACAGACAATGGATATAACTTGAGGGAGGAAGGTGGGAGGAGGGAGAGGAGCAGAAAAAAATAACTATTAGGTACTAGGTTCAGTACCTGGGTGATGAGATAATCTGTACAGCAAACCCCCAAGACACAAGTTTACCTATATAACAAACCTGCACATGTACTCCTGAATCTAAAACAAAAGTTAAAAATAAAATAAAATAAAATAAAATAAAATTAGTAATTTTATTAGAATTTTTAAATAAATATGTAAAGGTCTTGTTGTTTTCTGTTTTAATGCATCCTGAAGTGCATGTTTGAAAACAGTTATCTGCCACTTAAAAGTCAGGAGTCATTAAATTAAAAAAAAAAAAAAAAGACTGTTGGAATAATTATACAAAAGAGCAGTTTAATTTGAAATCATCATGTAAAATTAACTTGTGATTAACATTTGAATGAATACATTCCAAAATAAGTAAAGTATCAGACTTTAAAGATAAATATATTTTTAATTGGAAATAATCTGATGGATTAGTGACACACAGATTCCTAAAATATTCCACTGCTTTGTCTGTTTCAATTTGCTGACACAGGGAAACCAAAGCAATAGCAGAATAAAAACAGAATGAAACATGAACATTCAGAAGTAGGAATTAGAGTCATGTGCATACTCTAATTGTTTTGTACTGTAAAATAAAATATAATAAAGTTTGGAAGTTGAATTGTTATTAAACAAGAGAGATTTATGAAGTAATGGTGGAAAATAATTATGTGTTGTAATGGAACTCCTGAAGAATAGGTTTTTTATTTCTTTCTATCATTGTTTTGAAAATAATGACAAACATGACAATTATATTTATGACTGAAAAAGCATAATTGAGTAGAACAGATGTTATCATTTTATTTAACCTAAGTACAACTAATTTGTAATTTAAAATATGTAAATATATATATATATATATATATATATACGAATATATATATATATATATACGAACTTTTATTGAATTCTAAGTGCCAGGTATTGTACGGACTGCTTTAATTGAGTTAGTTTATTTTCTCCTTATGCAATTCTATCAGGTAAATGGTGATAGAAAAACTTGTTATTTTTCCTTACGAGGAAACAGATTTATACTGGCTGTTTCTTGTCCAATTTAAGAATATTAGAAAGTGGTAAAACTAGACTTTGTTCCATAGCAATCTAGTTACTAAGTCAGCACACCTAACCATTGTAATACTAATTTATCTCCATCCATATATATTCTGTCTGTGCCAGGATCCCACCTTAATAATGGACTTACTGGTTTCGGTGTGTTGATTCCTTTGTAGGCAACGTAGCAGAGTTGGCAGTGATCATGTGAACCTCTCAGTACATCTGAGTCACAGTACTTGCAGTTTTTATCACATTTACAGATTTCAAGTTTCCTCTATTGCCTACAAGGTGACAATCATATCAATTGCTTATTTTGGCCACTGCAATCTAAAAACAAAGACCCATATATTTTGGGCTCAAAAGGGCGAGGAGCAGACAAAATTGTTGTTACATCCATTGGTTCTGCACGCTTGCCGTTTTTTCGATGTCAGAAATAGTGACTTTTCTTGGGAATGATCTAAATTTTCTGACCCCCTTTAAAGCCACACATTGGTTTGTCTTGAAGTTAACACCTAAGAGCTCAATCAGTTGCTATTGGTATGGCCTAAAGCCTGATTGTTAGCTTTCATTGCAAACTTACTTTATACTGTCAAACTTTCCCTTCTTGACAGACAAAATGGAAGATAGTATCTTCCACCATCATTAAAAAAAGTGTCACAGCTATGTCAAAGATCCATTAATACTATGATTCTAACATTCAAGTACTCAACATATTTTTCTCGTATTTTCTATTAAATCAATTTGTTTGGCTTCATATTTCCTCAACCATGGACATTTGTCATTGCTGTGTCTTCATTACATGCATATTTTAAAACTACAGTCACACTTTACTTTTGTCATATATTTTGTCTACCAAGGCACTCATGAATATTTATTGATATTTAGCTCTTCACACTTCCACTGCCACAGGGGAGTGCAAGGCATAAATATATAGTGGCCTTTACATCTGATAAACACTGCCCTAAACTTAGTGATATTTTAAAACATGTTGCAATTCCAAGTAGCAATATATGAGCACAGGAATACATAAAACAAGCAGCAAAGGACATCTAGCATGAGGTGGTGACAATATGAGAAAAAACTATTTTTGCTGAAGATATTATCTATTGAAGCAAAAATACCAGCTACCAATCCTTCCCACCTCCATGATCTTGTCCTCTTTATTTCTTTTTTCCCCCAAAAGCAATAGAAATTATACATCTGGGAACATATCCAAATGAAAGAAACACTATTTCTTTACTTCCCTTTCCAGCAGATATGGCAATTAAGTATAATTGATGGTTCAGAGTTGGACGTGTTGTGCATTATTTCTCGAAAGGGTTTCAAAGAGAAAAGTGCCCCTTTCATGTCTTTCCATTGTTCCATAGGCAGTCCTACGATTATAACTGGCTGTAGCCAGAGCAGCTGACTTCAACCCTGAGATGGACACTAAGTTTAGGCCAGAAATACCTAGGTATAGAGACAAGCAACCTCACCTTCTTCAATCTACTG
This sequence comes from Rhinopithecus roxellana, assembly GCF_007565055.1. Classification (NCBI taxonomy): domain Eukaryota; kingdom Metazoa; phylum Chordata; class Mammalia; order Primates; family Cercopithecidae; genus Rhinopithecus; species Rhinopithecus roxellana. Next base: position 25,842,535 of record NC_044569.1, read on the forward strand.
AAAATTTGGATTTCATGTCATTTACAAGTAAGGTTAACTTTTAGTAATACAGAATTTGAAACTTGGAGGCAGAATGCTACTCATGACAAAAACTAAACTTAGTGTCATGGGCACGGAACTTAGTGTTATGTGGCACTAAATTAGTAGACAAAAGGCATAGCTAACTTAGGTATCACCTGTTGTAAGTTTCATGACTGTTTGCAGGCCCAAAATGTTCAAATGATGTCCACATTACTTTGAAAGCAGTATGTATGGCAACAAAGACAACCACAGGAAAGTGAAGAAAAAAATTCCAGTGTTGATTAATTTGGCCAATTCTAGTCACTTTCTGGAAACAAACTTATGGAGAAATAAATACAGGTTACAGCTAGCTGGTCTGCATGCATTAATGAAATGTGAGTGCAGTCCTGCTCTGAGTGTGATGTACAGCTCATGATCGTCATGAGTCCAATAATTTAGAGTTTTGCAAGATTGAAAATGCAAACTGCACCTTCATAAGCTTTCATTTCTTTAAAATTTATAGTAAGCAATGTTTTTCAAGCTTCACTCAGAGTCAAAGATGAGATTGTGGCCACAAACTGTGCCAAAAATGTCACCCAGCAAAAAAAGATCACATTAACCTTACTGAGTTTCTACCCAAGCCTTTTGGGTAGGAACATAGGTTGAGACAAGGATGATAAGAAAAATAATTCAGTGTGGTATTCATTGCCTAGAATACTCCACAACAAACGACCACAACTTCAGTGGTTTGAAATCACAGGAACTAATTATCTCACAGATTTGAGGTCTTCAGTCCAAAATTTAGATGTTGGCAGGAACCTGCTCCCTGTGGAAGGTTCCGAGGGAGAAACCATTGCTTGCCTCTTCTGAATTATAGGGACTGCCTGGCACTTCTTGGCATTCCATGGCCTGTGGCCACATCACTTTAATTCCTGCCTTCAATGTGCAATCACCCTCTCCTCTGTGTATCTTCTACTTTCTGTTAGCATCTAATCTCCCTCTGCCATGCTCTTATAAGAATGCACATGATTACATTTGGGGCATATGTGAATTATATAGGATAATGTTCTCCTTTCAAGATACTTAAACACGTCTTTTGTCATATAGAGTAATTTCACTCTTTGCCATATAAATTACATTTATAGGTTCCAGGGGTTGGTATGCAGACATATATGTGGGGTCACCACTCAGCCTAATATACACTCACAAGCTATTAAGGAAATGACCAAAGACTTTTATATATCTAGTTTTCTTATACATTACATTCACAGTATATCAAAAGCCTGATGAGTTTTGGATGACATACGATGCCAAAGAAGCTACAAGCCTATTCTCTACATTTTCATAATCTTCAACCTCCAAGCACAGAAGGAAGCCAACTACAAGACCCACAGCTTCTAGGGACTGCACAGCCCCCGTGTCCGCTTCAGTCATGCCAATGGGAGATCGTGGAAAAGGACAAACCTTCAAGAAACCAAAGCAGAGTTACCCAGTGTGAGGAGCTTACAGAGGGGAAGAGAAAGAAGTGCTCTCAATCCCTGCCCCTGAGATTTGATCATGACTGTGCTCCAGTCACTCATTTGTCTTCTAATCCTCCTCCTCTTTTTCCCACTGATAGTAGCTTTTGCCGCACACATGCTGTGCTACCTTTACTATTGCATCCTGAGCATTTTACAGTCAGATCATTCACCTTTTAGAATATGAAGAACTATATCTTTATCAAATGATGCATAGATCACCATGCTGTGAAGTGCCAGTCTCTACCTAGAGTTTCAGCTTTATAAAACAGATGAATGTGATTTTGGGGCCGTCTCTCTGAGAAAATAGTGAATGCATTTTAAGTGGGCCAAGAAAAGTAAGTGTGTGCGGATATCTAATTGGCCAAAGGGGTATGCTCTAGAAAGATGAAAGTCTATCCCCCAATATTTTCTCTTCCCTTACTCTTTACTAATACAATATCTAATTTGTGACTAAGTACATGGCCTATGGTATGAAAGCTATGTTTCTTAGCCTCCCTTGAAGATAGGTGTATTATGTGATCAAGTTATGCCTAATGAGATCATTAGAAGTCTGCATGTGCTTTTGTTTTTTTCCAAATTCCACAAGCACCTCAAAATTTCTCTTTCTCAATATTTTTTATTTTTTTAGGTTGAATAAAAAAGTTGTTGGGTTGATATAGTGGCTCACACTTATAATCCCAGCCCTCTGGGGCCAAGGCAGGAGGATCACTTGAGCTCAAGAGTTCGACACCAGCTTTGACAACACAGCAAGACTGTATCCTTGTAACAATAAAAATATATATAATAAAATAAAAATATGTTTCTGGAGATTAAACAGTCATCTTAGATAAGAGATGGATATGGTACAGTTAAAATGTCTTATGTTGAACATATATGAATTATTACTGATCTATATTTTGGTAATTTTATATAGTTTTTAAGTATACATGCATGTATATTTGTGTTAAATTATATTATGGTCCCACAAAAGAATTCTCCTCCTTGAGAAGTTTGTCTGTATCTAGGAATATACTCTCACTTGAGTATTACAGGATAGTTCCTATTCATCCTCTATTCGTCAGTGTTCTCCAGAGAAAAAGAAACAATAGGAGAGATAGGTAGATAGATAGATAGATAGATAGATAGATAGATAGATAGATAGATAGATAGATAGATAGAGATAGAGAGATAGAGAGATAGAGAGATAGAGAGATAGAGAGATAAAGAAGGAATTTATCATGGGAATTGGTTCACACAGTTATGGAAGCTGAGAAGTCTACAGTCTGCCACCTGCAAGCCAAGGACCCAGAAAAGCCAGTGGTGTGATTTGTGTAAGTCCAGTGGCCTGAAAACAGGGAGCTAATGGTTTAAGTCCCAGAGTATGAAGACCAGAGGACATGCCCCAGTGTCTCAGGCAGAAGAAGATATATGTTCCAGCTTTAGAATAGTGAGTGAATTCTCCTTTCTTCATTAATGAGGGCAGATCTTTATTCAGTCCAGTGATTAAAATGCTAATGTCTTCTGTCCCTCCCAGACACGTCTAGAAATAAAGTTTTACTGCCTGTCTGGGCACCCCTTAACCTAGTCAAGTTTATATATGAAAGTAACCATCACATCCACATGCTCTTCACAACTTAGTATTGCTCATAGCTTTAATTTCGGTCATTCTGTGATTCTGATTTTAATTTTGCCTTTCATAAATGACACTGGACAATTTCAATGTCTTCTTCAGTAAAGCTGGTGGTTCGAGTTGCCCGCTCATTTTTTCTGCTGGGTTGAGTGTCTTTCCCACACTGATTTGCAGGAGTCTTTTTATGCTTTGGATAAATGACCTTGTTAAATACATGTATTAAAATATATTCTTCCATTCCATAGCTTGCTTTTGTTTTTGTGATGAAGAAAGTTCTTATTTTTAAAGTATTCAAATTTACTGATATTTTTCTTTGTGATGAACTATTTTGTTTGTACAATTTAAAAATTATTTTCCTGTCCTGAAAATTTTTATGTATTATTCTAACTTACAACATCTGTAAACTTCATTATTTTTCCTTTCACAAGTAGATCTACTTTCCACCTGGAATAGATTTTGGTAGATTGCCTTAAGTACTGAGCTTTTTCGTATATGAGTACCCAGTTGTTACAGAAGGTTTTATTGAAAGTTATTTCTTTTTCATATTAATCTTCAATGTCGTTACTTTTCAGACATAAATATAATTGTCATATGTGGGTAGGTCTGCTTTTGGACTCTCAATTCTTTTCAAAGATTCCATTGGTTTATTTTTGCCCCAGTGTCCCAGTGATAGAACCATGGCTGTAATATCCCTCTTAGTATCTTACCTTGTTCTCTCTTTGTAATATCTTAGCTATCCTCGGCCTTTTGCATTTCAATATAAATTATGAATCAGCCTGTCAATTTCTACTCCCCAAAAATGTTGGGGTTTCATTGGAGTTTCACAGATCAATTTAAAAAGAACATAAACTTCTATGTATAATATTTAGTCTTTCAATCTGTAAACAAAAAATAGTCTCCATTTATTTAACTTCCTTTAAATTTTCTTCAATAAAATTTATACTTTCTGTGTAGAGTTATTGTATATTTCTGTTTATACCAGGCTATTGATATGCACACTAAGGAAAGTTGGTATGAGATATGGTATCAAGTCCCTCTCAGCTGGGAGTTCAGTGATAGTATCCTAATGTGAATGATAACATTCATGGACCAGTCTCTCCTGGAAGTGTTTCTGATGAAATCTAACATTTTATTTTATTTTATTTTATTTATTTTATTTTATTTTATGTCGAGATGGAGTTTCGCTCTTGTTGCCCAGTTTGGAGTGCAATGGCGCGATTTTGGCTCTCTGCAACCTCCGCCTCCTGGGTTCAAGCAATTATCCTGCCTTAGCCTTACAAGTAGTTGGGATTATAGGCATGTGCCACCACGCCTGGATAATTTTGTATTTTTAGTAGAGACAGGGTTTCTCCGTGTTGGTCAGGGTGGTCTCAAATGCCAGACCTCAGGTGATGCGCCCACCTCGGCCTCCCAAAGTGCTGGGATTATAGGCATGAACCACCGTGCCCTGCAAAGTCTAACCTTTTCAATGTATGCTTTAAGGAATTATACAGGTAGGTTAATAAAAATTTGAATGATATTATTAAAAATTGCTAAAGTTACTTCAGGTGAAAAGATACACTATGGTCTTTGGGGCCTATATAAAATGTTACTTTGCTTATAAAACCATTTATTTTGTCAGCTAGTTAGTGAATGTTAATCCTCCTTCATATTTAGAGTCAGGTCTTATCTCTTCAAGAAAGAATTTCCCTATTAGTACAGCCCGGGCAAGCTCTATCGCTTCCTCATGGTTTTAGCACTCATTCCATAAAAGTACTAGTGGAATTGGAGGTTTATGTGCCATATCCTGAATATATTTTTCAGATACATAGTAGATAACTGTAAAACTAAAAATGTTTTTACTCCTATTCTTATCCTGGCTTCTGATAGAATTATCAGCACACAATTGGCACTTAATGAATACATGTTGAACTCAGTTGACCTCAACTTCTCATTGTGCTTGGACCATACTAAAACAGATAAAGCTCCTGGAACACACATTGGGTCTTTTCCTACCTATTTCCTGCTTATGGATTTTTAAAATTCTTTAGATGAGAGAAAAGCATTCTTTCCACTCTGCAAGATAAATTAATATTAGAAAAACTAATTTTCACAAGGCTAACAAGAAAATAAGTTGCAGTTACATACTTTATGAAAGGCAATGTGGAAAAATCTGTTGTTATTTTAGCAGCTTTATTCAGGTATAATTAACATACAATAACTGAACACATTTAAATTGTACAATTGGATGAGTTTGGACATGTTGACATTTTATATATATATATATATATATATATATATATATATATATATCCTTGAGATTATTACCATCATCAAGATAACGTTCATGCCCCCCACCCCGACAAATTTCCTGTTGCTCTTTTGTAATATTTCCCTGCAGCTGACTAGGAAATAGTATCTGTTCCCCAACTCCCAGTATAGTCTCCAATCACTGATAGTTAATATTTTCCTTTTATTGATCAAAAGTATTTGTTTTGTTATTGTTGTTTTGAGAGGGAGTCTCACTCTGTCACCCAGGCTGGAGTGCAGTGGCATGATCTCGGCTCACTGCAACCTCTGTCTCCTAGGTTCAAGCAATTCTCATGCCTCAGCTTCCCGAGTAGCTGGGATTACAGGCACGTGCTACCAAGCCCATAAAATTTTTGTATTTTTAGTACAGATGGGGTTTCACTATGTTGGCCAGGCTGGTCTTGAACTCCTGACCTCAGGTGATCCACCCACCTTGGCCTCCCAAAGTGCTGGGATTACAGGCATGAGCCACCGCGCCCAGCCAAAGTATTTGGTTTTAAAGCAGCATTACAACTTGTTAGTCTGTCCTCCCCGGGATAGACACTGAATTTCCCCCCAAGTTTTCACTAATACAAGTAAAACTATTTATAACATTTGTGCAAGAATCACTGTGTGGAAATATGCTTTCATTTCTTTTGGGTAAATACCTAGGAGTGAAATAGCTGGAGTATGGGGTAGGTGTTTAACTTTAAAACAAACTATGAAACTGTATCCAAATTTGTTGTGTGGACTAGCAATAAATGAAAGTTCAGTTTGTATCACATCTTTATAAACATTTGGTAGGGTCAATCTTTTAAATTTCAGCCATGCTGGTGGGTGTGTAGTTGTTTTGCTTGCCTTACCTTAATGACTAAAGATATTAAGTATTGATTTATAGATATATTTGTTCTCTTTACATCCTCTTTGAACAGTGTCTATTTACATCTTTTGCCTATTTTTCATTAAGTTATTAAACTTCTTATAAATGGGTTCTCAGAGCTCTTTATATTTTCTAGATAAAGTCCTTTGTTGGATATATGCTTTTCAAATGCATTCTCCCAGTCTGCAGCTTGCCTTTTCATTTTTCATAACAGTGTTTTTTGAAGAATATTTGCTTTTAATTTTGATGGAACATAACTTATCGACATTTGATTAAGAGTTTATGATTTTTGGGTCCTACTTAAGAAGTCTTTGCCAAACACAAGATCACTAAAAAATTATCATTTACTTCTCTCAGTTTTATAATTTTAGCTATGTACTTAAGTATGTGACCACTTTTGATTGAACTGTATATGATATACACAATTATGTGGTGTGAGGTAGAGGTTGAAGTTTGTTTTATGTAGTTATTCATTCATTAATTTGCATATGACTTCAGTTGTTTCAGCAATATTTGTTGAAAACAAAATTATTTTCCCCTTGAGTTTCTTTTGGACATTTGTTAAAATTCAATTGCCCACTGTTACATTTCTAGACTTTCTATTTTGTGGAAATTATCTACATAGATTTTACTCTAATATCACAATGATTTGTACTATAGCTTTATAATCAGTTTTAAAATAATCTAGTATAATTCTTCCAACTTTCATAGTTTTATTCATAGTCATATGAATAGTCATAACTATTTCATAGTTATTATTCATAGTTTCTTTTTGGCTATTCTGATTCCTCTTCCTTTCCATATACATTTAAAAATGAACTCATCTGTTTCTTCATGCCATCTGGTGCCTGGTTGTTTTCCTGGTACTGGAAACTGATGAACAGAAGCACCTGCTGTTGGGTCCATTTATAGCCACTCAGCTTACCTGTGGCCTCTGGAACTGCTTGCATCTAATTCCAGGTGCATCACTTTCATTTTCCAGTGGGTCATGGTTGGGCTTGTTCAACTTTATGATTTAGTTCATGATAGGCCATTTAGGCTATGTGATCACCTGATGCCCCATGGCTTAGTATTCCATCTCTACAGTGCCACGATTTGCTTTTTGAAAGTTGAATAATTATCTTCTGCAAGGTAAGATATTTTAGTTGAACCCTACTGTTGCTGAACCTTAATTCCTCCAATGGGACTTTCTGTAAACTCTGTATGACATCTTTTCCAACCATAGACAATTATACCATAGAGTAAGCTGGGTCACATGGCCCAAGTAGTAAGGCTGTTTGCCTCATAGCCTGGACCCATTGCAGTGTCCGTTTCTGCTATACCTTTGGAAATATTTCACTTAATCCAGTAAATTCAGAATCATATTCTCAAGTGTGAAATATTCTGCCTCATGAGACTGGAGAAGTATCCCAAGCATCCTTACTTCTTCATACTGGACATGTGGGTGGCATAATTTTTCCTTTACCTTGTAGATGACTTTCTGGAATGCCTCAGACTATTCTAATCCTAAAAACTTCACTAATGAGACAGGCCTTATGTATTCATACAGTTTTTAAATGACCCCTCTCTGGACTGTGTGTGTCTTAACAGTCATTCAACACACTTGCCATATCTTGTTCATCTAGTATCATTACAATGATGTTATCGGTATGCCAATGTAATACTCAGTGGAATGTGTGGTGTCCCGTGTCACTTCAGACTGGAATTATGACAAATAATAGGAAAAGTAATACAGCCCAATGGTAAGACCATAAATATATACTATTGTCTACCCCAGGTAAAGACAAACTATTTCTGAAAAATGTATCCACTGGCTTCGTGAGTATCCTATCCATCTGAGGCAGCATAAATCTGCTGGAGCAAAATACTACATCAGGTAACACAGCTGTAAGTGGGGTTACCAGAATGGAGAGTTTGCAGTTGAACATAGCATCTTTCATCATCTTCTTACCTCATCCTTTAGGTCTTTAAGTATGTGGCACTAACATATGTCATTCTACATAAAATGTATTATTTAAAAAAAAAATTACTGTATTGGCTATGGTATTGGCAGTTTTAGAAGCGTCTCCTTGGACTTCTTCTTGACCACAGGCTAAGGAACAGCGAGGAGATTTACCAATTACCAAGTTACCCCATTATGAGTACTCATTCATGTACCAGAGAAATAGCCACTGGATGGGTCTGTGCACCTATGGGACCTACTATGAGATGAACCTGTGCCAGAACTACACATATTATCCTTACTACATGCACATTCTCACAGAGGCCATATGGCCTTTCAGGTGTCTAGTTATCAATGTCAGCTTGGGCACCATATTCAGTAGCCCTTGACATCTGTGTGCACTCCTTTTCCTCATGTATGGATCCAGGTAAATGTTTCTATGTCCTTTGTGGGAAGGACTGAGTGGCATTGCAATTTCTTTCTTCTCATGACCAAGACTGTCTTTCATTCGGTGTCCTCTACTTCTGAACACTAGCTCAGGTCTGGAAACTTGGCAAAGTATAAGGATTTCTATTGGGATTTCCACCTTTGATTTCTTCTGATTATTCTCATTGATTGCCTCTTTATCTTATCCCTAGGAAAGCCAAGGGACCTTCTCCGTGATTCTTTCTATGTGGGCCACATCCTTCCCCCATTAGCAGCAACTCTGACTTTTCCCTTTAATACATATTTGCTTCTGCCTGGCTTCTGATAGTTAAATTCCACTATCTACCTTCAACTGTTTTGTGGTCCTATTGTTGTCATTACTATCAGACAATCTAGTTTTTGAGCACATCTCCTATCAACAATTGCAGTTGATAGAAGATAGTCAACATTGGGGTTCTCAACAATACTGGTGCATCTCTCACTAGTGTGTTGCCCAGAAATCTGATAAGTGGCTCTCCACATAACATATTCTGTGGGCCTTCCACAGAATAAAATTGGTTACTAGTGTTTCTATCATGTATTCACTCTAACCTGTTATATTCTGTGAGAATTTTGACCTTTTTCTTTCACTGTCTGTTATGGAAATCATAGCATTTATTTTTCAATCTGTAGTTGTAATCACTTTCCCAAGTTTCTAAGAGCCATCCTAATGGCATGTTAGAATCATCTGTCAGGCTACTTGTCAGAAGATTACATTTTATTACATTCTACTTCATATTCAGGTGAGTATTTTCATATCAATAAACTCTGCTTGACCTAACTTTATGTTTGATTACCCCTTCTCCCAATCCAGTACCCTAAGTTTCAGCCCTATACATTCTCCTCTGTCTCCTGTTGATACACATTGTGTAACTTCTGCAGCTATTCCCAGCAGTATTTTCTTTCTTCCCTTGATGATCCAGCATCCAGCAAATTTATGGTGGTATCTATTGTAGTTTAACCTTGGCTATTGGTCTTGTGATTAGAATAAGATATGGGGCTATTGCCTGAGGCAGGTAAATGCTTTTTGCAAGGCAAAAATATTTACATCATCTTTCAACAAAGGGAAAATAATAGACTTTTTTCATGAAGTGGACTATTGAGGGGAGAAGTCAAGAGTTTTAAGTGTCTTGAAATTGATGACCCATTTCTTGTCTCAGAATCCCAATGTCTCAATCATAGCCCTGACCTTGAAATAACAGGCTTGTCAAAGTGGAGAAGCCAGTATTTTCTAGAGCTCTGGCACCTATTATTACTTTTCATGCCTGATCTTCATCTTTTTCTTTCCAACAACTGCAGGATATTAGCATCTTTTTATATGCTAGTAAGGATCCCTCCTAACTTTGCCTTATATTGGTGATTAATGCTCCTTGTCTTCTCAACATCTTTTCTAATTAATAAATATCATATACACCAGTCATTCAATTCAATTTTCTCTTTCCTCAAACATTTCAAAACCCTGATATATGACCTCACCAATGCATGAGCTTCTCATTTTAGAATCTGTTCCGAGGACCGCCCTTGGTAGGACAGTGTTACTGGGCACATTGCTTAGGAAACATTCTCTGAAGCTGAGGTTTGCATGGTGGTGGTGAGCAGACATTGTTCACAGGAAAAAAAAATGCTTTATGAGTGATGAAAGAAGAATTGGATATTAAAAAAAAAAAAAAAATCCCTTGGATATAACAACAACTGAAGCCTCAGTTGACTCAAAGTGAAGTTTTTAGCCTGGAAGGCCCTTTAGATACATGCCAAATTGAGGCGAGAAAGCCAGAGTCTTACATACACATCAAAGAGTCAATGAATGTGGGAAGTTCTTGCTTGGAGAGTGGGTAAAAGCCTTGAGCAAAAGAGCTTCTTTAAAAGGAAAGCAATCCCTGGGGATGTACTCAGCTCTAAGCCATAATAATGCAACACTTCTGACAGCCTGGAGAAAAGTTCTGGAATCTTAAAAAAGGTATCTGACCAAGACGCCAGAGCATCTAATCCATCATGTTTTCAACAAATGATAAGGCACATCAATAGTATTAAAAAAATTACTTCATCATGTATGTGCGTTTTTGCTTAGGTTGTGTATGAAATAATGTTCACTAACATGTTAGTATGAGTTATTTCAGGGCAAGAAAAAAGTCTGACACTGTTTATGCTTTTCCTTATATTGTGTATGCTCCTTCGATTTCTTTAAAAATGAGCAAACACTCTGTATAATCAGAAATGCCATGTGCCTATTTTTATTGTTAAAACATTTTTTAAAAAAATTAAAACATCTTCAATAAATAATTTAGATTCTGTCTTCCTTGAAATCCTGGCATACTTTTTTAGTTTTTGAATCATAAAAAAGACAAATGAGTTTATGTTTATTCAACAAATCTTTATAATTCAAATCGGACTTATTTTATGTTATTTCTGTTTCAGAAAATTTAAATTAAATATTTGTAATCATTCTCTTGTTTCTTTGTTAACACAGATGAAATATCTTATATCTTTTATAGACACCATTTAAATGAACTGAGTTCCTCTTTAACTGTTTATATTTCTTGTTTCTGTTTTATAGCTTTTGCAACTACAGTACACTTTGGTGTCATTTTAATTTCTAGGTGAAATTTGTGTTATCTTTTGGTGACATTTTTCAAGAAATTGTTTATAGGTCATTTCTTCATGTTCTCTGTGGATACTGTCATTTTCCTCAATAAGGCCTTTAACAGGCTCTTTCTCCCTGAACTGCAGCTTGCAGTGAGACTAACAGGCTTTTGAAGTTGCTTGTTAGATTTTCTTTGATGTTTTTCTGAAGATTGTAGAGAACACAATCAACCCCTGGTGTGTTCATATATGTTTTTGATGTCTTTTCAAATCCAATTTTTGTTCTAAAGTGAAGTTCACAACCATATTTCTAACAGTTTTTGTTCTTCTGAACTAACGTCTTTCAGTCTTTCTCCTTAATCACTGTGATAACACTAAAATGTCTGCTTTCATTGCATTCCTTAAAATTGAAAATATAAAAATTAAGGAATTTATGTTTGTGAGAAAACTAGGTACAAGTTAGAACATGTCACGATTCTTTAAAATTTTACAATTTAATTGGAATGCATATTCATTTTATTAAGGGATATTTTGGATAAAATCAAAGTAGCAGGAAAAGATGGAGTAACAAGCAGACTCACAGAATATAATTTATCTTTCTTGAGTCATTTTTACTAAAAAATGAGAGGCTATTTCTCCCTAATTACTCTGAAAGGAACCTTTGTAATTAACTGGGTGACTGATTAGTAGCTTTTACTTAGGGAATATAATGGACCATTATTGCGAACGAGATTCCCCAAATCATAGCCTCAACGCTAATAGGCATTGTAGTAGCAAGAACGTGAATTCTTCTCCTCCTTCTTCTTTAATGTATTGTACTGTTATCAGTTAAATGCCAGTGAAAATTCATTACGGCTACCTCTTAATTAGGGACTGAGCAATACAAACAATTATATGTACAATGGGTGTATGCTCCAGAGAAAGTCAAACTGAATAGGATTTGCAAAAGTCTGTACAACTAACTCAGTAATAGTTTCTAATGGCTATAATAAATGAATAAACAAGGATTTAGAAATTAATTGATTCTTATTTGCCCTAATTTTCTATTGGATTTATTTCTATTGAATCTTAGTACACTTAGACTAATTATATCTGTTGAAAACTTATGTATTCTTAATAGAAATTAAAAGAATCAAGCCTAATACTCCAGGGCTCAGTTTTCTGCACTGGCCTTGGTATTTGACAACTCCAGCCGATTTTCCACTTGCTTCCCCACCAATGTTTCTTCAGATTGAAGACTAACATCTAGAAGAGTCATGAAGTCTAAAGTCAAGAGGAGTCTTATCTTCTAGAAAGTTTTTCAAACATCCCAACCTCAAAATTTTGGCTAACTGGTGTTCGTCCACAGCCCCACACATGCAAACATCTTTATTTCACTTGTGTCATTATTTTTTTTCTGTTTATATGTCTTTTTCTACAAGTACATTTATATGAAGGTATATTTTGAAATAAAGACACTTCCTCAACATTTATTCCTGAACCTGATACAGAATAGATGAACAATCCATGTTAATTTTCTAAAATGAATGTTTTTTTTTCAGTTTTCTACCAAGATGGCAAATTCCTAAGGCTGCATTATTCTTTCCTCAAAAATATCATAGAAGAAACTATAAAGGGAAAACTAAAATCCAAGAAATAAAACAACAATAAAACACCATGAATAATGCCTTAGATGAAGGTGCAGAAAGGAAAAGAAACAGAAAAGAATATATGAAGATTTTTGCAAAAAGCCCAAAATAAAAAAGAAAATATCAATAAGTTATATGACATTAAAATTACAAACTTCTGTTCACCAAAAGACTCCAATAGGAAGTGAAAAGTGCAAAGCAGAGAGAGGGAGAATCAATTTTTGCCATTCATATAGTAGACAAGAGACAAATCTAGAACACACCAAAAATATCACTAACTCAATAGAATAAAATGCAAATAACCACACACCACAGGATAGGCACATACTTGAATGCTCACTTTACTAAAGAAACAACAAAATATTTATTAAGCAGGTAAAAAGATTCTCAGTTTCAGGCCTGGTGCCGTGGCTCACGCCTGTAATCCCAACACTTTGAAAGGCTGAGGCAAACTGATTGCTGAAGCCCAGGAGTTTGAGACCAGCCTAGGCATCATAGTAGGACCCTCTTTCTACAACAACAACAATAATAATACAATAAAATAATAAAAATGATGTTCAGTTTCATCAGTACACAAGTACAACTTTGATTAGGTACCACTGCACCAGAGGGATCAAATTTAAAAGTCTATTTATAGTGTGTTGTGTAAAAAAAAAAAAAACTAGTAGAATACCTGGAATGCTTGTACCTACTTGTAGGAATGTAGAAATTGCCTCAATTTCTTTAGGAAAAAGTTGAGCATCTACTACTTCAGATCACATGTCTACAATATAAGCAAAAAATTCACTATTGGGTATGTTTTCAGTAGAATTGTGCACATCTGTGTACTCTATTTGCAAAAGCAATAACAACAAAATAATTAAAAGCAACTTAAATGTTGATTAATAACAGAATGCAGAAATAAATTATGATGTATTCAAACAGTGGAATGCTATGCAGTAATTAAAATCAGCATTAATATTAAACATCATAGATGTGTCTCCTAAACACAATACAAGACAAAAAAATCAGTGATAAACGAGGACATATTATACGGATTCAGAAATCCAGGGAGAAAACAGCAGCATCAGCAGAATAAAAATAATTCCTGACCTATGAGACCCATTTCACCAAATAAATGGAACAAATTCCTAGCTGGCACACATTCTGAGAAAAGTTAAGGTAGAAACTTATCTGGAATTTGAGTAATTATTATATAACCAGAAATAAATAGATGAAGTTACATCTTAGAGTTTTTAAAATGAATTTCTTATACACTTTACAAATGAATAAATAATACTTAGGGACATGAATGTCATCGTGTGTGTCATTGTCTATCAGTTACTTTGAACAATTGCGTTAATCAAAAGGAAAATTTCCCTTCTCCTCCCAAAATGTATATTTCTACTTGCATGCAAGAATGTTTGGTTATAACTTGACAACTTTACTCAGTGTTCATGATTCCTTTTTGAATGATATATGTGACGAGTTTGAATGGCCATTGACGTTTAGATTTTACATTTATCTAAGAATATTCGCATGCCTTCTAGCTGTATGCCTTTTAAGTCAAAGCTAAAACACACTCTCTTCTAAGAAGGATTTTTAGTACATTACAGGTCAAAATAATTTATTTTTCTGCTAGAGTAATAGCCATTACTGTCTCTAATACTTAATCAAAAATTAATCACTTAATTGCTTAAACAAAGCTATTGCATTTTCTTTTATTCATTTTATTGCCAAACAGTTCATGTGCTTTTACCATTTTCTGTTCAAAAGAAAAATTAAGCTTCTTAAAAGTATCGTATTTGTACTTATAAATAAGTCTTAGAGTATCTATTGAAATGCACATATTGGTATCAAAACACTTATATACACATTGATATTCTCCTGTGTAAACACACAATAATATTAACTTGAGTCAAATTAGGTGTACAATTTTGCAATGCTTACGAGAAGTTTTCTGTAGGTGCTGGATGCCATTTATTACAGCTCAATATTTAGATTTTGGTGACTACGAAGTATTGATTACCAATAAATAATATATATATATTTTAAGAGCTTGACCATTATAGAAAAAGAATAGTTCACTCTGTAAAGTGTATTTAATATTTTCATAGTGATTAATGAGTATATACATATATGCTTATAGAACCATGTTAGATAGTTAATATAACTGTTAAGTTATATTACTTAAGAATTTAAGTTGCAGACTATGTGAATAGGAATGAGAATGCTTTATGATATCTCCCAGAAAACATCACTTTCTTTCATAGAATGTGACAATAATGAATTTCACCTGAGCCTGTATTTCTGGAAAACAAGAACGGTTAGGAAATCCCAAATTTTCCTAAGCCCTATCTCTCCACCTCTTTCGTGTTCCAGAATGGCTTGCTGCAAAGAGCCATTCATCCCATATGACTTAGAATACACTCAACCTCCATTGCCCACTCTTCCACTCCTCAAAACTCACAGATGACTCCTTTAAAGTTTTCCTATGATGAGACCAAACACAGTCAGCTCTTTTCCCTTCTCCTAAACCTGATGATAAGGTCAAGCACAGACCCTTCAACTTTTCATTATTTGTCTCATGCTTGATCAGCTGAGATTAGGACTCGTTGTCCTAACTAGACACAGAGATAAACATTGAAACTAACTAGACACAGAGATAAACATTTCCTCTTCAGCTGATAGAGTGAGATGATTTTCCTCATTGTCAAACAATCTCAACTCAAAATTACCTTCCTATAACTTGTCTTCTCCTTCCCAGAAAAATCTAAAGCAAAACCACTCTGCAAACTCTTGCTGACCTTCAGATCTAGGGTCCCCTTCCTACGGCAGGAGACCAAACAAAATCAATTGTATTACTTGTTTGGCTTTAGTCTTTCACAAATGTATAGTTAATTTGATTTAATTTTGTCATAGAAGTAAATGTACAACAGTGAGAACATTTAAACACAACGTACAGCCATATCCAAAAAAAATGCATTGGATATTATTGTTATTCATTTACTTGTTTTTATGTACTATTATATATCATTATGTATGTTAATAGCTGTAAAACTGTTTTGACATACCTATTGCCTTCTTTTGCATAAAAAAACCCCTCTTTTGTTTCACAAACATGTTAGTCTTCTCTAGAATGTACAGAAAACCTACTGAGCATGAAGATTTTTACAAACTACAGAAAATATGATCACTTCACAAGGAATAGGGAATCTAGCTATGAAGAACATAAAATAGAAAGAAAAATGAGAACACATGATATGACTTGAGGCATTTTTTCACATAACCAATTTAATTATAATTTTTCTTTTGAGTTTTCTAGATTTCTTGTTAAGAAAATATTCACATTTGAAAAATGTACATGTTATCTCCTAGATTTTCTTCTATTTTTTAATGACTTGATTCCTTAATTTTTTTACACTTAATTTTCTAATCCATCTTGAGTATTTTTTTGTTTGATGCATAGGAGTGGTACATCTTTCCTTTTTTTTCTTGAGTTATAGTTTTGAACAATTTATAAAATATCATATTTACCTTCCACTACATTAGTATACATGTTTTCGTCATGTATTTCAAACTTGCATACAGTTGAATCTATTTATAAATTGTCCATTTTGTCCAGATATCCACTTGCCTATTTATTTACATCTACGCCAAAATATAGTACTTTACAGTCTATTTTCGTTTCAGGTAAATTGAATTCTTTAATTATCACACTTCTTAAAAAAAATTCTGCAATTATTTTATTATTTTCTTGTGGACTTTAGAATGCACAAAATAGTTCCATCAGACTCACAGGATCCCCAACACCCAACTCAAACTTTCCTAGTCTTTTTGAGGATAAAGTGAAACAATGAAGATATCTGAGTCTCATTGTCCCTCCCCACCCCCTTTTTTTTCTCACAACCGGCAGGTGTCCTCTGGCTCAAGATCTCAGGGGAGAGAAAGTTCCAAGGGAGGTTTGATGAGGTAAGAGTACACAAGAGAGGTATTTTGTGAAACATTCCATTTGTTACTCTGGAAATATATACAGCTTATGAAACATTTTGCAGGGGGTTGTGCCTCTTAAGTCCACAGAGTATGGATACAATATGAGTAATGTTATAGCCAGGGCCACCTAACAGTGTACATTTTGTATTTATGATCTCTGCACCTTAGCAAATGTTATTTATCTATTTACCCAGAGATCCACTTAAAAAAGGGCTTCTACAGGATCACCTGAATTCTTTCTTTCCCCTATAAAGAAAGTGAATGGATTCCATAAAAAGAAACAAACAAACAAAAAACAAGACCACAGTAGAAAACCAAACAATCAATTTAGATGTGTGATTCACAGAAGTACAAATATGGAATCCAGATGTAAAAAGTAATTCAACAACCCAATAATACAATATATATATATGTGTGTGTACATATTTTACATCTGTATATATTACAACATATAGAGAGAATGTAGTATCTATATAGTGTATATACATACACATATAGATATATTCACACACATATATATTATTTCAGTAAGTATACCTTTTACAATCATAGTATTAGGAAGATAGGAAGTGGAACAGTGATTACAGATAGATCACTACCAATCTAATAACCCTCCTAATATTGAGGTAAATGTCAATGTGAGTACATTTTAAGAAGTAAAAATTCCTTTGCCAAATTATAATAGTGAGAGAAAGCTAACACTGCTGATTCTGTCTTGCTTCTCACCTCACCAGCTAACTGCCCTCTGGATAAAACAACCTAACTGTGAGAGGAATTTAGTTTCTACTTTAACCTTAAAGCGAGAATGATAATAGTCTCTTCCCAAAACTATCCCTTCTCCTCGTTTAGGGACCAAAACCATCTCTGTAAAACTAATGAGAGGCTACATGGTTTGAATTTCAGGAGGGGCCTGAATTCTACTAAGACCTATGCATAGTTAAGTGATATCCAGTCGTTATTCCTTACCTTGCTTACATCTCAGGAGTCATATAGCCATAAGTCACACGATTTGAAATGTTCTCATTATGCCTGTAGATAACACTACCATTGTAGAACCTAAGATTGGTCTTTTGAGATGTTTTTCAAACTTTTGCATTCTGGCAACCAACTGACTCTACCTGAACTCATGACTCCTTACTCAACCAGTCCTGTGACCCCCACCCAGAGCCTAACTCAGTGCATAAAGATAGTTGTGACATTCTTATAATTTTATCCCCAACCAATCAGCAGCACCCATTTTCTAGCCCCCTGCCTGCCAAATTATCCTTTACAAACCTTAGCCTCTGAACTTTTGGAGAAGTGGATTTGAGAAATATCTCTCATCTTTCCATTTGGCCACCTTGTGATAATTCAGCCCTTTCTCTGCTGCAAAACCACTGTTACAGTGTTTTGACTTTTCTGTGCAGCAGGCAAGATGAACCCATTGGAATATAATACAGGGAACCATAAAAGGAAAAATAATAATTATGGGTTTTACTACCTAGTCAGGGTTAATATTTTATACAATATTTTGAATTTTTTTTTTTCTCATCAGCTAAGCAAATCTTTTCCAAGACTATTGCAGGCAATTGCAAAATGACTATTTTAAAAATGGATTAGAATTTAAAATATTACAAATGTTTTCAATTCCAGGTTAAACTGTTTTGCTTTCTTTCATTCAGTCAGTCAAGATCCTAATTGTAAAATTGTGACAAACAAGTGGGCTTAGATTTTCTAGGGAATTAAAGTGTTGTGGACCTGAAAGGAAAGTAGTTGGAGGCAGTTGCCACATATTCTGGTAAAAGACTATGAAAAACTAGTTATTTCACCAAGTCATTAGTTTTCAAGATCTTTGGTCTATCATAATGAACGGACATGCTCTCTCTAAATAACTTGAATTGAATTGAAAGATTCTGGAAAAAAAATCATTCCTGTGTGGCTCTTTCTCCTTCAATGCTAGTAAATGTTAGAAAATAGTATGAATTGACAAAATAAATCATCAACTGAATAGCCCACGAAATTGACAGCAAGCCAGCACTTTGGGAGGCCAAGGTGGGTAGATTGCATGGGCAACATAGTGAAATCCTACCTCTACAGAAAAAAATAAAAAAAATAAATAAATAAAACAACTCACTGGACATGGTAGCTTGTGCCTGTAGTCCCAACTACACAGGAGGCTGAGTGGGGTGGGTAGATTGCTTGAGCCTGCAGGGTGGAGGTTGTAGTGAGCTGAGATCGCATTGTTGCACTCCATACTAGGTAACAGAGCCAGTTCCTGTCTCAAAATAAATAAATAAATAAATAAATAAATAAATAAATAAATAGAAAAATCCATAGCAAAAGTGGTATGCAATGTGGGCAATATCTTTGTAAGACATTGTGTGGGTGGATCTGTTTGTGTATGAATAGTCTGCATGCATTCAATAGGAAGCATTTAAAACTGGGGATTTAATGAATAACAATAACTAGAAGTTCCTCATGTAATTTGAACTTAAAATTGTTTTGTGTGATTTTGAATACTGATTCTATTTGATGTTATTTTGCATATTGGTTTTAATTTGAAAAGGAGATCTTTTATTTGTGAATTTAGCTGTTTTACATAGTAATTATGTAATTTAGTGGTGAGTGTATCATCTAATACTAAGTGGAAGACACAAGGTCCTGTGTTATGCCACTCCAGGAAGACATAACGAACATAATAAGGTAAGAACATGTCTATGTTTTGTGATCTACACTAAATGAAGTCCCTTTAAAATGACCGTTCAGCCAATATTCTGTGGTGTCTACTCATTAATGTTCTTTTCTTAGATCATCCAACGGTCTTTCTGTGACACAATTTAATTTCTGGAAGAAGCTACAAACTTTGAAAATAAGAAGATAGGCAGTAAAAATGTTATCTTAAAAATATAAGAAAACATTGAAAATAAATTATAAAGACATGAAATCAAAACTAATTTTTAAAGGAGTTGAAATAGTTTTATATCTTGTCCTCAGAGTTTTAAGATCAGGCAGTCTCAATGTACAAATCAGAAGTCCTGACATGATCAATAGAGCAATTTATGTTAAAAAAATAAATCTTTAATCTGTTTCTTTTTTTTTTTTTCTACACATTTCTGGAATGACTCTTGATTTAATGTATCACAGCAAAACACATCAGACTATGAATATATTGCACAGTGTGTGAGTCTAATTTGGCAATCTGAAACTGTGTTCTAGCTCACGATTTTATTTTAAATATGTATTTAAAATATTATTGCATTAGCTCATTGACTTTTTATGTGTTTCAGTTATATGGGTCTTTGAAACTATCCTTGCTAGCATAAGAGGTAAAACAAGGGATTCAATTTAAAAATAAAAGCAGTTATTTATTTGAATAAGGAAAGGTACTGTAGAAGAATCTCATGATTTGGAGGAAAAGTTCTAACTTCTTTCAAGTGGACTTGAGAAAAGTCACTTATCTGTGTTACTTTATTTTTCTACTCACAGCTTTGTTTTAAAGAGGTAACTAAGTGTATGTGTATACAACTAGTCTGCTTTTGACAGCAGTGTTGCAGAGTATCTATCACTTTCTACTTATTCTTTCTCTCAGTAATGCTTGCTTAAATTGCAACCACAAACTACCAGCTGCTACAAACACTACTTCTGTGAACAGCCTCATCCATGCCCTCTTAAGAACCCAAGTAAAACCTCACAGGTTTCCCTCAGTTGGGTCATTGCGCATGTCAATGTTTAATTTGAATAAGGACTGCCGGATACTCTCAAAATGACTGCACAAGTTCTAATTTCCAGCATCTGTCATAGTCTACACTTCCACTTTCATTCTACACTAAGGTACATAAATATATGCCAGGCCTTCATCTAATTTCTTAGCATTTACTTTGTGTCTCATGATACTTCTTCTGTGGAAAAGATAAAAATCAGTCTTTTACAATTACACCATCACTTGTTAGGTTTACTAATGTGTGTGTGTGTGAGTGTTTCACTTAATATCTTTATTTTATATATATATATGTACACACACATACATATATTTCACTAATGACCACTGATCATACACTATTAATGTTTAATCTCATAATGCAGGAATACATAAAGATGTAAACAGTTACAGTTTCAGGGCTTACTCTCAAAAAGCAGGTGAAATGTTTAACTGAATGGTACTACTATTTAATGTTGTGATTTGGGGCAGTTTACTTAACTTCCCCAAACCTCTTTTTTTCCCTATTATTAAAGAGGTGCCAATTTCATAGTGAGAGACCAGACTAGCTGGAATTTCCTAGGCCTAAGCCTAGCTGGGAAGGTGGCTGCATCTACCTTTAAACACAGGGGTTGCAACTTAGCCCACACCCGACCAATCAGAGAGCTCACTAAAATGCTAATTAGGCAAAACAGGAGGTAAAGAAGTAGCCAATCATCTATTGCTTGAAAGCACAGCGGGAGGGACAAGGATCAGGATATAAACAAAGGCATTCTAGCTGGCAACAGCAACCTGCTTTGGGTCCCCTCCCCTTATATGGGAGTTCTGTCTTCACTCTATTAAATCTTGCAACTGCACTCTTCTGGTCTGCGTTTTGTTACGGCTGGAGCTGAGATTTTGCTGGCCATCCACCACTGCTGTTTGCCGCCATCGCAGACCCGCGATGCTGACTTCCATCCTTACAGATCCAGCAGGGTATCCGCTATGCTCCTGATCCAGCAAGAAGCCCATTGCCACTCCCAATCGGGCTAAAGACTTGCCATTGTTCCAGCATGGCTAAGTGCCTGGGTTCATCCTAATTGAGCTGAACACTAGTCACTGGGTTCCACAGTTCTCTTGCGTGACCCACGGCTTCTAATAGAGCTGTAACACCCACCGCATAGCCCAAGATTCCATTACTTTAAATCTATGAGGCCAAGAACCCCAGGTCAGAGAAGACGAGGCTTGCCGCCATCTTGGAAGTGGCCCACCACCATCTTGAGAGCTCTGGGAGCAAGGACCCCCCGGAAACATTTTGGTGACCACAAAGGGACCTCCAAAAGCAGTGAGTAATATTGGACCACTTTCGCTTGCTATTCTGTCCTGTTCTTCCTTAGAATTGGAGGAAAACACTGGGCACATGTTGGCCAGTTAAAAACGATTAGCATGGCCGCCGGACTTAAGACTCAGGTGTGAGGCTATCTGGGGAAGAGCTTTCTAACAGCCCCCAGCTCTTCTGGGTCGGGGACATTGGTCTGCCTGGAGCCACCTTCTACTTCCAATTTTCTTGGGGAAGCCGAGGGCCGGCTAGAGGCAGAAAGCTGTCCTCCTGAACTCCCGGCCGTAGCCGGTTGAGATCATGGCGCAGCCAGAAGTCTCTACACCACAGTCGCTAAGCCCCTACCTTTCCTTCTGACCCATACCTCCTGGGTCCCGACCATGACTTCCTTGAAAGTGTAGCCCCAAACTTCTCCTTACCTCTGAATCTACTTCCTCTGGTCCCGGTCTCCTAGGTACTAGTGGTTCAGACTTTCATTTCCTCCAGCAAGTTCTATCTCCAAAGGGATCTAAGGAAGCTCTAGGCTGCGTCCTTAGGCATCTAGGCTACAAACCCAGGGAGTCTTATCCCTGGCGTCCCTCCCATTTTAGATAGACAGCTCTCAAAATGGGCAGTTATGTGGGACCCATTCCCCACCACCCTTGCCAGGGTCCCAAGTTTGTAATGGCTAAGAGAGAGAGAGAGACAGGGGAGAGAGAGAGAGAGAGAGAGACAGGGAGAGAGAGAGAGAGAGAGAGAGAGAAAGAGAGACAGGGAGTAAGAGAGACGGGGAGAGAGAGAGAGAGATGGGGAGGGGGGAGCGGGGGAGAGAGACAGGGTGAGAGAGATGGGGAGAGAGAGAGACAAAGAGGGAGTCAAAGAGAAAAAGAAAAGGATAAAAAAAGGAAGTGTGTCCTAGCCGGGTGCAGTGGCTCAAGCCTGTAATCCCAGCACTTTGGGAGGCCAAGACAGGCGGATCACGAGGTCAGGAGATCGAGACCATCCTGGCTAACATGGTGAAACCCTGTTTCTACTAAAAAATATGAAAAACTAGCCGGGCGAGATGGCGGGCACCTGTGGTCCCAGCTACTCGGGAGGCTGAGGCAGGAGAATGGCGTAAACCCGGGAGGCGGAGCTTGAAGTGAGCTGAGATCCGGCCACTGCACCCCAGCCTGGGTGACAGAACGAGACTCTGTCTCAAAAAAAAAAAAAAAGTGTGTCCTATTCCTTTAAAAGCCAGGGTAAACTTCAAACCTGTAATTGATAATTAAAGGTCTCCTCTGTGACCCTATAACACTCCAATACCACTTTGTTGTCAGTGTAAATAAGGGCGTAGCCCAAAAGCACTGAGGCCACTGACAACCCGTAGATTTCCTATCAAAAATCCTTAACCCAGTAACCCGCGGATGGGCCAAATGCATTCAGTCAGTAGTGGCAACTGCTTTGCTAAAGGTAGAAAAGTAACTTTAGAGGAAACTTTATTGTGAGCACACCTCACCAGTCCAGAATTATTCCAAGACAAAAAAAGAAAAGGTAGCTTACTAACTCAAATCTTAAAGTATGGGGCTATTCTGTTAAAAAAAAAAAAAAAAGGATAATGTAACTCCAAGCACTGGTAATTCATTTAACCCAGCAGATTTCCTAACAGGGGATTTAAATCTTCATTACCATACAAAGGTCTGACCAGACCTAGGAGGAACTCCCTTCAGGACAGGAGGATAGATGGTTGCTCCCAGGTAATTGAGGGAAAAAAAAAAACCCAATGGGTATTCAGTAATTAATGCGGAGACTCCTGTGGAAGCAGGGTTAGAAAACTTGCCTAATAATTGGTGTCCTCAAACATGCGAGCTGTTTGCACTCAGCCAAGCCTTAAAGTACTTACAGAATCAAAAGACTATCTTAATCCTGACTTAAAAGGTTAGCTACACCCTCTCTGAAATGAATTTGCATAAGAACTGTTGTTTATAGGAATGCATCTTGATGGGGCAGCTGGGTTGTTATGAAATACTCAGGAACCCAGTCCAGATCTAGGGCTCACCCCTGAACGCACAGGCAATATTGGGCACGCTGGTAAAGGACCACTGCCTTAGGCCCAGAGCAAAACTTAGAAACCCTATTGAACTTTGCAACCTTGGTTTTTTATAATAGAGATCAGGAGGAATGGGTGGAACGGGATAAATGGGATTTTTTAAAAAAGGCCACTGCTTTAGTCATGGCCCTCAGGCAAGAGAACTTTGGAGGCTCTGGAAAAGGGAAAAGCTGGACAAATCGAATGCCTAATGGGGCTTGCTTCCAATGTGGTCTACAAAGTCACTTTAAAAAAGATTGTCCAACTATAAGCTGCCCCCTCGTCCATGCCCATTATGTCAAGGGAATCACTTTAAGACCCAATGCACCAGGGGACGAAGGTCCTCTGAGTCAGAAGCCACTAACCAGATGATCCAGCAGCAGGACTGAGGGTGCCCATGGCAAGCACCAGCCCATGCCATCACCCTCACAGAGCCCTGGATATGCTTGACCATTGAGGGCCAGGAGATTAACTGTCTCCTGGACACTGGCACGGCCTTTCAGTCTTACTCTCCTGTCCCGGACAACTGTCCTCCAGATCTGTCACTATCCAAGGGGTGCTAGGACAGCCAGTCACTAGATACTTCTCCCAGCTGCTAAGTTGTGACTAGGGAGGTTTAGTCTTTTCACATGCTTTTCTAATTATGCCTGAAAGCCCCACTCCCTTGACAGGGAGAGACATTCTAGCAAAATCAAGGGCCATTACACACCTGAACATAGGAGAAGGAACACCCGTTTGTTGTCCCCTGCTTGAAGAAGGAATTAATCCTGATGTCTGGGCAACAGAAGGACAATATAGATGAGCAAAACTGTCCATTCTGTTCAAATTAAACTAAAGGATTCCGCCTCCTTTCCCTATTGAAGGCAGTAACCCCTCAGACCTGAGGCCCAACAAGAACTCCAAAGGATTGTTAAGGACCTAAAAGCCCAAGGCCTAGTAAAACCATGCAATAGTCCCTGCAATACTCCAATTTTAGGAGTATAGAAACCCAACAGACAGTGGAGGTTAGTGCAAGATCTCAGGATTATCAATGAGGCTGTTGTTCCTCTATAACCAGCTGTACCTAGCCCTTATACTCTGCTTTCCCTTTTACCAGAGGAAGCAGAGTGGTTTACAGTTCTGGACCTAAGGATGCCTTTTTCTGCATCCCTGCACATGCTGACTCTCAATTCTTGTTTGGCTTTGAAGATCCTTCCAACCCAATGTCTCAACTCACCTGAACTGTTTTACCCCAAGGGTTCAGGAATAGCTCCCATCTATCTGTTCAGGCGTTAGCCCAAGACTTGAGCCAGTTCTCATACCTGGACACTCGTGTCCTTCAGTACATGGATTATTTACTTTTAGCCACCCGTTCAGAACCTTGTGCCATCAAGCCACCCAAGCGCTCTTAAATTTCCTCACCACCTGTGGCTACAGGTTTCTAAACCAAAGGCTCAGCTCTGGTCACAACAGTTTAAATACTTAGGGCTAAAATTATCCAATGGCATCAGGGCCCTCAGTGAGGAATGTATCCTGCCTATACTGGCTTATCCTCATCTCCAAACCCTAAAGCAACTAAGAGGGTTCCTTGGGATAGCAGGTTTCTGCCACGTATGGATTCCCAGGTATGGTGAAATAGCCAGATCATTATATACACTAATTAAGGAAACTCAGAAAGCCAGTACCCATTTAGTAAGATGGACACCTGAGGCAGAAGCAGCTTTCCAGGCCCTAAAGAAGACCCTACCTCAAGCCCCAGTGTTAAGCTTGCCAACGGGGCAAGACTTTTCTTTTTATGTCACAGAAAAAACAGGAATAGCTCTAGGAGTCCTTACACAGGTCCGAGGGACGAGCTTGCAACCCGTGGCATACCTGAGTAAAAAATTGTTATAGTGGCAAAGGGTTGGCCTCATTGTTTACAGGTAGTGGTAGCAGTAGCAGTATTAGTACCTGAAGCTGTTAAAACAATACAGGGAAGAGATATCTTCCTGTCCTATCCAGGGGAAGAGACACATCCTGTGTGGATATCTCATGATGTAAATGGCATACTCACTGCTAAGGGAGACTTGTGGCTGTCAGACAACCGTTTACTTAAATATCAGGCTTTATTACTTGAAGGGCCAGTGCTGCGACTGCACACTTGTGCAACTCTTAACCCAGCCACATTTCTTCCAGACAATGAAGAAAATATAGAACATACCTGTCAACTAGTAATTGCTCAAACCTATGCCACTCGAGGGGACCTTTTAGAGGTTCCCTTGACTGATCTCGACCTCAACTTGTACACTGATGGAAGTTCCTTTGTAGAAAAAGGACTTCGAAAAGCAGGGTATACAGTGGTCAGTGATAATGGAATACTTGAAAGTAATCCCCTCACTCCAGGAACTAGTGCTCAGCTGGCAGAACTAATAGCCCTCACTCGGGTAGGAAAAGGAAAAAGGGTAAATATATATACAGACTCTAAGTATGCTTACTTAGTCCTCCATGCCCATGTGGCAATATGGAGAGAAAGGGAATTCCTAACTTCTGAGGGAACACCTATGAAACATCAGGAAGCCATTAGGAAATTATTATTGGCTGTATAGAAACCTAAAGAGGTGGCAGTCTTACACTGTCGCGGTCATCAGAAAGGAAAGGAAAGGGAAATAGAAAGGAACCGCCAAGCAGATATTGAAGCTAAAAGAGCCACAAGGCAGGAACCTGCATTAGAAATGCTTATAGAAGGACCCCTGGTATGGGGTAATCCCCTCCGGGAAACCAAGCCCCAGTACTGAGCAGGAGAAATAGAATGGGGAACCTCACAAGGACATAGTTTTCTCCCCTCAGGATGGCTAGCCACTGAAGAAGGGAAAATAGTTTTGCCTGCAGCTAACCAATGGAAATTACTTAAAACCCTTCACCAAACCTTTCACTTAGGCATTGATAGCACCTATCAGATGGCCAAATCATTGTTTACTGGACCAGGCCTTTTCAAAACTATCAAGCAGATAGTCAGGGCCTATGAAGTGTGCCAAAGAAGTAATCCCCTGCCTTATCGCCAGGCTCCTTTAGGAGAACAAAGAACAGGCATTACCCAGGAGAAGACTGGCAACTAGATTTTACCCACATGCCCAAATCTCAGGGATTTCAGTATCTACTAGTCTACGTAGATACTTTCGCTGGTTGGGCAGAGGCCTT
Organism: Rhinopithecus roxellana; assembly: GCF_007565055.1. Classification (NCBI taxonomy): domain Eukaryota; kingdom Metazoa; phylum Chordata; class Mammalia; order Primates; family Cercopithecidae; genus Rhinopithecus; species Rhinopithecus roxellana. The sequence goes on from NC_044569.1 coordinate 25,869,596, forward strand.
CCCCTGTAGGACAAAAAAGGCCCAAGAGGTAATAAAGGCACTCGTTTATGAAATAGTTCCCAGATTCGGACTTCCACAGGGCTTACAGAGTGACAATGCCCCTGCTTTCAAGGCTACAGTAACCCAGGGAGTATCCCGGGCGTTAGGTATACAGTATCACTTCCACTGCGCCTGGAGGATGCAGTCCTCAGGAAAAGTTGAGAAAATGAATGAAACACTCAAAAGACATCTGAAAAAGCTAAGCCAGGAAACCACCTCGCATGGTCTGCTCTGTGGCCTGTAGCCTTGCTAAGAATCCGAAACTCTCCCCGAAAAGAAGGACTTAGCCCATATGAAATGCTGTATGGACGGCCCTTCCTAACCAATGACCTTGTGCTTAACTGAGAGACGGCCAACCTAGTTGCAGACATCACCTCCTTAGCCATATATCAACAAGTTCTTAAAATATAACAAGGAGCCTATACCTAAGAAGAGGGAAAGGAACTATTCCACCCTGGCAACATGGTATTAGTCAAGTCCCTTCCCTGTAATTCCCCACCCCAGATACATCCTGGGAAGGACCCTACCCAGTCATTTTATCTACTCCAACTGTGGTTAAAGTGGCTAGAGTGGAGTCTTGGATACATCACACTCGTGTCAAACCCTGGATACTGCCAAAGGAACCCAAAAATCCAGAAGACAATGCTATATCTATTCCTGTGAACCTCTAGAGGATCTACACCTGCTCTTCAAACAGCAACCAAGAGGAAAGTAACTAAAATCGTAAACCCCCATGGCCCTCCCTTATCGTATTTTTTCTCTTTAGTGTTATCTTACCCCCTTTCACTCTCACTGCACCCCCTCCATGCTGCTGTGTGACCAGTAGCTCCCCTTACCAAGAGATTCTATGGAGATTGCGGCATCCCGGAAATATTGACACCCCCTTGTATAGGAGTTTATCTAAGGGAAGCCCCACCTTCACTGCCCACATACATATGCCCCGCAACTGCTATAACTCTGCCACTCTTGGCATGCATGCAAATATTCATTATTAGACAGGAAAAATGATTAATCCTAGTTGTCCTGGAGGACTTGGAACCACTGTCTGTTGAACTTACTACACCAATACCGGTATGTCTGATAGAGGTGGAGTTCAAGATCAGGTAAGAGAAAACCACGTAAAGGAAGTAATCTCCCAACTGACCAGGGTACATAGCAACCCTAGCCCGTACAAAGGGCTAGATCTCTCAAAACTACATGAAACCCTCTGTACCCATACTCAAAAAATGGTTCTTCAAATGGAGCCCCAGCTGCAGTCCATGCCTAAGATCTACCATGGACCCCTGGACCAGCCTGCTAGCCCATGCTCCGATGTTAATGACATTGAAGGCACCCCTCCCGATGAAATCTCAACTGCACAACCCCTACTATGCCCCAATTCAGCAGGAAGCAGTTAGAGCGGTCATTGGCCAACCTCCCCAACAGCACTTGGGTTTTCCTGTTGACATAAGGGACTGAGAGACTGGACTAGCTGGAATTTCTAGGTCAAGGTTGCAACTTCCACTCATAGAGGAGGGGCTGCCTTCTTCTTTTTGGAACTAAACAGGGTCTTTTTCATCCTTTTTTAAAGTAGTCTAGATGACACAAGACCAGTAATTACATACATTTGCACATGAATTTAATTCATGGCAGACATACTTATTTCCTGTCGTGTAACCTTTTTTTTTTTTTTTTTTTTTTTTTTTTTTTTTAAGAACTGCATCTTATTCCATGCCGACTGCTATTGACAGTGGCACAAGCATTAAATTTTAGGGTTATATGCTTGGAGACCCTTCTTTCTTCTGTCCTAGCTATTACTTTATTTGTGTCGCCTAGAAAAAGACTAGTCCTTAATTTTGTCCTAAAAACTGTGATCATGGGAGGCTTAAAATGGGTCATAACATGCATCAGGTTGGTTATTTCCTGGGCTACATATCTTGGATAGAATAGCATTATACAAACAAGTTTCTTTTAGAGTCCTGGTACGCTTATAATAACTATAAAATAATAGGACTGTAATAATCTTTTGTCCTACCTCAGTGACTTGATGTATATACTGGGAACAGCCCTCAGTCTGAGGAAGGTCACTTGAAGTCTTTACTGTACAAGTCCACATTTTAAGGAAAATGAGTCCCGTAATGAGTTTCCTCATGCTTTGGCTGTGCATGGACCAGTCAGCTTCCAGGTGTGACTGGAGCAGGGCTTGTCATCTTCTTCAGAGTCACTTTGCAGGGATTCGGGAAGCTACTCCCATCCACGTATAGCTCGCAGTCTACTGATGTGTAAGGATGGTCTCAGAGGTTGGGCCCACTAGAATAAACTGAGTCCAATACTTCTACACAGTTATGTTTAACTGGGCTCTCGGATACCTGGAACAAGGTGGCGGGGTTCAGGGTGTCGCAAAACTTCAATGATTATGCAGGGATTTTCACAGAGCAAGCTTTGGTATCCAGTTAGTCTAGCATTCATTAGATAATGGTATCCTTTGGTATTTATTAAAATTATCACAGCATGGGGGGACTTTATGTTTAGGTTTTGCCTAAGAGTTAGCTTATCTGCTTCTTGTGCTAACAGGGCCATTGCTGTCAGGGCCCTTGGACATGGGGGCCAGCCTTTGGAAACCTTGTCTAGTTGTTTTGAGAGATAGGCCACCAAGGGCTCTACAGGCTGGGTTAAAACTCCAACTGCTATTTTTTCTCTTTCTGACACATAGAGTGTAAAGAGTTTTGTCAGGTCAAGTAGCCTCAGGACTGGGTCTGACATGAGCTTTTCTTTTTAACTCATTAAAAGGTCATTGCTGTTGGTTGTAATAGTTGTAGTTTATTTAATCTACATTTTTATTGACTGTCATCTACCAAAATATTGACTTAAATCCTGTAACTATTTGATTTCAAGCTTTAAATTGATCTGGTATTCCTTGTGGGGCTCCAATTGCATCTAAATAGATGTGAGAGTTGAAAGACCTAAAAGGGGCTTCTCTCGCTTTACGATGTCTTATTATTTTTGTTTTTATTTTTTTTCTTCCTCTGGTGGATGAAATGCCAGGGTGAAAGGGATAGCCAAATGGACTAAAGCACAAGTGCCACTCTAGTTATTTGGCAGAGTGCGTAGTATAAAGGTCCACTATAAAACCACCACACATCTGCTCGGGGATGAACAAGGGCTGACTGATTGATAAGCTCTTGAAAATTCTCAAGCTCACTACATCCCTTCAGGTCTCCAAGGAATGCTGTCTCCTCCCTGCTGTGAGAAACACGAAGTGAACTTAGAGTTGGGAGACAGAAGCTGGATGACCCCGGGGGCTGACCCGCAGGGACTTTGGAGTATAGCAGAGAGAGCTTGGCATGACTTACTACTCCAGGCTGTAGAATCCTGGAAAAGAGCTACCATGCAGCCCACGCCTGGTGGACTGGAGGACCACCTTAGTGGAACGGGGACAATCAGGGCCTCTGGCCTGCCATGTGCACAAGCATAACAATTGCTTTTGTTTAACTTGCAGATGGAATATTTGATCCATTTTAACCAGGCATTTGCAACTTGGTATGCTGTCTTAATTGACAAAGTTTGTTTTAAGCATTTAACTTCTATGATCCTCCAGTGAAATGAATGTTTTATTTAGCACCTATCTTTATTAGTTTTTAGACCAAAGAAAGCTAAACACCATTTTATATTTAACAATGCTTCTTGTATGATTTTTATACCAGATAAACTAAAATTTACCTTTATATTAGTGTTATTAATATGAAACTTAATTTTAATAAAACCTTGTAGACATATTTAATTTTTCATGTTTGACCATAAGGTAAGATTTTATAGACTCTTTTTAACCTTTTATAATTTTTGTTAAACAGCAGGTTGATGCTTTAAGAAAAACTTGTTGCATTTTTACTTTAATGTCCAGTTCACAGAAAAACTGGATGATGTCTTTTTAACTTTAGCTAATATGTTTACACACAGCATTTTCTTTATAATGAACATTTTAAAACTTGCTTAAACTTTCAAAACAATAATTTTTTTAAATCTTTTAACGTAGGTAAAACTCCACATTCTTATGCCTCCTTATAATCTTTTTACCAAAGGTATGTTTTACTTTTCTTATACACCTTGCACATAAACTGTTTTTTCAACAGTACTCAGGAGGCCTTATTACTTTTACATTATACAACATTTTTTGCATAAAATTTTTTATAACTTTTTTTCACGGCTTTTGCAGATAATTTTTCGACATGTCTTACTTTTCTGACTTCTTATAAACATTTTTTTCTTTAAACAACCAGTTAATTTATTTCAGGACAAGAATTTACCATATAACATTCTTTTTATATAAATTCTGCCACCCCCCTTTTTTTCCTTTTCTTGAAATTTTTTAACAAAATTTCTAGTGGAGTGGGCTTATTTGTGCCTGACCTATGCTTTTTTGAGACAGAACACTTCGCTCACACCACACGCACAGCACAAAACAAATATCAAGTAAAAAGGGCACACACACACTTCTGCAGTTTACAGCAAACCAAAATCAAAACCAAAATCAGCGTATCCAGAAATCCAAGCCAGGTCGAAACCAAAACCAAAGTATTAAGCAATCTAAGTCAAGTCAAAAGCAAAAACCAAAGTGCCAGTACAGGCACACCATGGGTGATCAGGCCATGCTTCTACTCAAATGGAGTAGGCAAGTTCCCAAGAGCAGTCCTGTCAAGCAACTTAAACCAAGTCAAAACCAAAACTAAAGTGCCAACAGAGGCACGCCGTGGATGATCAGGCCACGCTTCCACTCAAATGGAGTGGGCAAGTTCTCAAACCGGTCCTGTCAAGCAATTCAAACCAAGTCAAAACCAAAACCAACACCAAAGTGCTAATAAAGGCACACCATATGTGATCAAGCCACACTTCCACTCAAATGGAGTGGGCAAGTTCCAAAGACTAGTCTTACCAAGTTTCAGATGTCCAGACTCCAAGTGCCTGTTTCTTCCCAGTGTTCAGCCACTGTGTTAATCCTCCACGGGGGCCCCGCTACGTGCTGCTCTGATGAGTTGTTCCACCAGGGCAATTGCCTACCCGGGAGTGCTCTTAGGCTGGCTGGAGTCCCCCCAGGGATGCTCCACAGGGCGGGCCTAAGCCACCAAAGGGGCTGCCAAGGCCGTCTGTCAGTCACCTCACTTCCGGGTCAGGGAACCAAGAAGTGTAGCAGAAGGAGCCACAGACAAAACCTCTTCGATACCGAGTTGTAGAAGGAAGGGCTTTATTCAGTTGGGAGCATACCAAGCTACTGCATTAAAATCTGAGCTCCCTGAGTGCACAATTTCTGTCCCTTTTAAGGGCTCATAACACTAAAGATTTCATATGCAAGGGTCGTGATTAATTGAGCAATCTAGGGGATACGTGACAGGGGTTTCATGCACTGATAGAGAGAAACAGAACAGGGCAGGGAGTTTTACAACGTTCTTCTACACAATGTCTGGAATCTATGAATAACATTGGTTTCTAAGTTATGAGTTGATTTTTAACTACTGGGTTTAGGCCAGGCAAGTCCAGGCCTGGTTTTGGGTCTGGCGCTGGGCTGCCTGTCTTTGGTTTTACTTCCTTGTTTTTTCCTTAAAACAGCTACTCAGTATAAAACAATATGAGAGGGTCTCTCTGTTTCCTCACAACCACTCATAGACTGCTAAAGTGTTCAAACTGTGTTCAAATAAGGCAAAGGCCAACCTGTAACCAATCCAACTATTTCTGTACCTCACTTCCGATTTCTGTATGTCACTTCCCTTTTTATATCTATAAATTTATTCTGACCAGGAGGCATCCCTGGAGTCTCTCAAATCTGGTGTGATTCTGGGGGCTGCCCAATTTGTGAATTGTTCATTGCTCAGTTAAACTCCTTTAAATTTAATTCAGCTGAAGGTTTTCTTTTAACAGATCTAACTGTATGTTTGTAGCCATTAGCCAAACCTTTTTTATCTCATCTCTCCACTACCCTTCTCGGCCTCTGGCAACCATCATTCTATTCTCTATCTCTCTGAAGCTTGTTACCTGGACGCTACATCTCCATGATAAAACCTTGCTCTCCACAACCCCTTATCCTAACCAAGATATTTCTTTCTACTAATACCAAGTCTTTAGATAATAACTCTTTCAACAAAGTGCTAATCAGAACATTTGAATCTGCCTATAACCTGGTAACTGCTGCTTCCAATTGTGCAGACTTTCCAATCTGAACTAATGGACATCTGACAAGTATTGATTCATGTCTTATGTCTCCCTGAAATATATAAAATACTAAACTGTATTCTGACCACAGGTGCATAGTCTCAGGATCTCCAGAGGGCTGTGTCAGGGGTCATTGGTCACTCATATTTGGTTCAGAAAATTTCTCAAATATTTTACCAAGTTCAACTATTTATGTTGACACATATCTTTGCTATTGTATCTCTTCAATATATTGATTTCCTTTCTATATATATCCAGCAGTGGGATTGCTCAATCGTATGGTAGCTCTAAAGGAACCTCCTTGCTGTTCTCAATAATGGTTGTACTAATTTACATTCCCGCCAACAGTGTGTGAGGATTCCTCTTTCCCCACATCCTCACCAACATTGGTATGGCTTGTCTCTTGAATAAAAGCCATTTTGAATGAGATAAGATGACATGTCATAGTTTTGATGCAATTTTCTTTCAATATATCTGTCTCTCACTTCATAAAAGAAAAGCATAATGTCCTACATGGGACATTTTACAATGATCCTTTCATCTCTAGGAATAAAACCTTCTGAATGAACACAAAAAAGGGCTGAATCTATTGTGAATATATAGAATTTGATGACAAGTTCCATAAAGCAAAAAAGGAAAAAAGGTTTGTATCGTTAATATTATAAAGAAGGCTTGTTTTTCCTTCCAAGTTACAAACTTATGACGTAGTCTTTTTCGTCCTTCCTCTCTTCCTTCCTCTTTTCACTATGTTAGAATTAAGAGATGAGATAATTGTCATGAGGACACCTATTAATATATTTATTTGAATTTAAAATTTAATTTTCTGTCTTAAATAAGTTTGATTGATTGATCATACTTTACAATTGAGACTGGCTTTGCTGACTAGATAACCTTGTAGGCAATTTTCTCAAATGAAATAAAACAAATATGTAGCACCAATATTTATATCAATATTTTAGTAATATTGTTTATGCCTATATAGTTTTAAAACTGGAAGAAACTATTTTGTTTTCAACCGTTAAAACTTTTAAATGTTTTAGATATTAACCTGACAATATACAAGAGGGCAAAGAGGTTTTCAAAATTATTTCAGAAAATGTGGTCCAAAATTTGTAAAATAGGTTAAGATCTTTCCATTTCCCTAATTTACTAGAGATTAAACTCAGGCCTATAGATATTGAGTCTGTTTTTCACTATCAGATAAAAACCCTCGACAAGTGGGTTTTTTTGTTTGTTTGTTTGTTTTTGGTTTTTTGGTTATAATTAAATATATTTCACATCATATGCTTATGCAACTGAATTTAAACATGATTAAAATATGTTCAAATTATTTTTGTTCATGTTTCATGCCCCCTCAAACACTTCATATATTGAAGCCCCCCTAATCCCTAAATGTGACTATATCTGGAGATTGTGTTCTTAGGAGGTAAGTAAGGTTAAGTGAGGTCAAGGAGAGAATGTAGTCCTAAGTCCACAGGATTGTGCCTTGTAGAAGAGGAAGATTGATTCTTCTCTTCTCCTCTTTTTCTTTCTCTTCACAGTAAGAAGGTGACTGTCTGCAAGAGCCAGGAAGAGAGCTCTCAGCAGCAGCCACACTCTGCTGGAACTTACTCTTTGACTATACAGCCTCCAGATTTGCGAAAAACAAATTTCTGTTGTTTATAAATTATCTGGTCTTGGGTATTTTGTTACAGAACAGGAATAAACTGAAACACCTCCATGTGACAGATTATATTAGGGTTCTTCAGAGAAACAGAAAAATAGGATATAGATTTAGCTATATGAGGAGATTTATTTTGGGAATGGCTCATGTCATTATGAAAGTCAAAAAAAAAAAGTCCCACAAAACGTCATCTGTAAGCTGGAGCACCTGAAAGTCTAAGAAACAGGGAAGCCAATGATGTAACTTCCAGTTCAAGTCCAAAGAGAGAGATTGGAGGTGCTCATGTTGTCCTGAAGTACAAAGGCCCTTGAAAGGAGCTCCAGTGTTTGAGAGGAAGAGAAGATGAATATCCCAGCTTAAGAAGAAAGGCAGCAAACTTGCTCTTTGTCTGCCTGTGATGATGCCCACCCACATAGGTGAAGATAGATATTCTGGTTCTTCTTTATTCAGTTACTAATTCAAAAGCTACTCTCTTTTAGAAACCACCATAGGCCTACCCAGAAATAGTGTTTTATCTCTATCCAGGCATCCCTTAACCCAGTTATTTGACACAAAATTAACCACTACACAAATACTATTAATGTGAGTACAATTTGAGGAAATAGCAGCTATCTAAATGTTACTTAATAAAAATGAAGGCATACTTTAGATAAAATCATTTGTTAAAATGCTAACATTTATCCACTAAGATAAACTTGAATACTGTAGCCATTTTATGTCACTTTCTGCCACTCTATGAATTTAACCATAGTACATATTAGCATCATCAACAAATTAAATATTTCTAAATAATACACTTCAGTTACATGTTTCTGACACATACAAATATCAGGAGGAGAAAATTATAAAACATATGAAAGAATTTTAAACTTTCTTGAAGAGTTACTTGAAGATATTTGGCAAACATTTTGAAAGCAGCCATTATGTTTATGTATCTTCATATAATTCATTAAAAATATAATTTAAAAAACTTCTAAAAATATATTATTTTTAACATGTAATTGCCTTAAAATATCAAACACAAATTAAGTCTATGTCTAAACATATCTCTTAAAATATGGCATGAGTCTAGCCTAGAAAACTCTGCACAAAGTCTGATGATGGTGAAGCCGAGGTCAGATTTTAATTGCTGCATGTAATGTAGTTTCATGTTCAGAAATATTATTCAGGGAGTTTTATGTAATAATCATAAAGATATCCAGGTGACAATATAAGGATCAATAAGTTCATTTTCTTCATATTAAGGAAACAATTCAAAGGATGAGTTAATGATGAAAAATTAACTAAGCTCTTAAATTAATTATCCTCAAATATAATTCTCAGTTTAAAGTTATAGTGCCTGTCACTTGGAAGTCATTAAGACATAGTAATTGGTATAATATTTTGAAAAAAAACTGAAGTGAGAAACACTTTTTAAAATTGATGATATTGTTTGGCCGTTCAACCACTAAATCAATGCGCTTTAGTACATCAGAGAAAGAGCAATAATGGCTACAATAATAGAATTGTTGCTCAGTTTTAACCGTCAATCTATTTCTGATTTTATACTATGACGGTTGTCTTACCAGGAAGGCTTTGACAAAACAAAAGTGGGCTTTATTTACTTTGAAGACGTTATGTTACATATCAAGAGATAAACCCAGTGAACTCAGAATGGAATTTTTTGCTGATTCAGACCCTCACTCTTTGATTCCTTTTTTTTTTGAGATGGAGTCTCACTCTATAACCCAGGCTGGAGTGAAAGGGCATGATCTCGGCTCACTGCAACCTCTGCCTCCTGAGTTCAAGAGATTCTCCTGCCTCAGCCTCCGAGTAGCTGGGATTACAGGCGTGCACCACCATGCTTGGCTAATTTTTGCATTTTTAGTAGAGACAGGGTTTCACCAATGTTAGCCAGGCTGGTCTCAAACTTCTGACCTTGTGATCCACCTGCCTCAGCCTCCCAAAGTTCTGGGATTACAGATGTGAGCCACCACACCGGGCTCACTCTTTGTTTCTTAGTAAAAATATTCCAAATTTTTAGGCTGGCCTCTAACCCTGTCTCAGGCAGTAAGTTACCATTAGTCTTGGCCTGTCATGACAACTGCTTTCCTTTTGCCAGGTACTCATTTCACCAGTTCCCCTCCCTTGTAGAAAGGACAGCAATTGTGACTTTTAAGTGATGTGACTTAAGCAATTGATATGTAAGGGGTAATCTTTTGGGGTTTCTGGGAACAATTTTAGTTATATCTAGGTAGAAATAAGTATTTCTGTCTCATACACCTCAATTTTCTGTTTTAGAATGTGATCATCTGTGTCAATTTTCATAATAAAGCAATATTCTTTTTTTTTTTTTTCTTGTTCTAGAGACGTGGTCTCATTCTGTCACCCAGGCTAGAATGTGGTGGTATGATCATAGCTGACTACAGCCCTGAAACTTTGATTTCAAGCAATCCTCCCACTTCACCCTCTTGAATAACTAGGACTACAGACTTACAACACCACACCCACCTAACTAAAATAAAGTTTGTTGTTTTCTTTTTCTAGAGATGGGGTCTTGCTATGTTGCCCAGGCTGATCTAAAACACCTGACCTCAAGTGATCCTCCTGCCGGGACCTCCAGTGCTGGAATTACAGGCATGAGGCACTGCACCTGGCTGAGGCAATGCTGTTAAGGTAAAATGTCAATACGTATATCGAGGCATACCCAAAGGATGGGGTACAAACTAACTAGGACCAACCTACACAATTATTAGGTAAGAAAAATATATTTTTCTTTGTTTAAATCACTATTACATTGATTTCCATTAGTAACAGCTGATAATGTTCCTAAAGGGAAAGACCCAAACATACAGAACTTAATGTTGTAGAGAAAAGCAATCAAAAGCCACATTTTATATCCCAAACTCTGGTTTGTTCTAGGGGACACCATATTAAAAAAAAATCTTTACCAAAGAAATAAATAATGATGGGACCTGAGTTCTACTTTTCTCCCATGCTACTTGCTAATTATTCTCTTCCAAACAGAGAATGTAAGAAGGCTGGCAAAGTCTATATTAAGAATACTTTCTCCTTACCTGGGACAATTGTTTGAATTGCCTTGCGTTGGTCACAACCTATTAATCTGAGAGCTGGAGGAAAGACAGAGCACAGAACCCGCTGGGTAAAAGAAAAAGAAAATTATCACATTTGTAGACTGTATTTAGTCAAGACACTTGGCTTTATATTTCAAAATTGATGAGATAGAAATATTTTACAATCTCAGTAAATGATTGAAAAAATACATTAGCCAGAAAACTTCAAATCTGAAAAACAAACAAATGTGAATCTTCACCCCCTAAAATGACCCCAAGCTTCCAAATCTTCACTATTAGACAATGAAAACTGGACATGATTTATGTTATGTCCTATCCAATTCTCAATTCATGTGTAACCACGAAGACAATGGACAAAGAATCTTCTCCTTCCCTTAAAGTGATTCTTTTGTATGGAAAACCTATTGTCAGACTCTCAGGAATAAAGGTCTAGGTCACCCCAGAAGGCAAGCAACTCAGACCAGCTGAAGGGGGTGTAGAAAAAAAAAGACAGGATAAAAATTAAATACAGTCTCTGCTCTAGATGCAGTAATGGGGGGCAATGGCTTAGTTTGCTAACCCCTTTCACAGTGTTTTAGAAAAGGGGCTGGCAAACTTATTTTGTGAACAGATACAGATACAGTACTTTATATGTGCTAAGGTATATATCATAGATTTTTCTCTTTTTTTCTTCAATTTTTAAGTATGTAAAAGGTGTCATCTGCAAACATACAAAACAGCCTCATGGGCTGGACTAGGCCATGGGCCTAGTTTACTGGCCCTTGATTACAACTAGCAACAACCTGAATGAACTGGATCTTTCTTCCCTTCTCAGGGAAAACATCAGGGCATCTTATTTTCTGGTAAAACTTTAATATCCTGAATGTAAAAGTGGATTTGATGTATACAAATAGTAATTTGAGCCATATTCAGTTTACGTATCAGTTCAGATTTTTGCATCTTTGTTTTCCGAAGGGTAAATCCAACTTGTGTTGTTATAGAGCTGGGTTGCTGTTTTTCCCGTATCTGTTGTCACTGATGAGAACGCTGCTGCTATTGCTGCTCTTACTCTCTTGTGTCACCCACTGGCAAAAATAAACAATGCTTCATCTTATGCGCAGTCAGCAACACTCTTGTCACATCTCACTGAGTACCTTCTTGTAGTTTCTCTGTAGAATTCTGGCAATAACAGATTGTTTGTTATTGTTTGTATTGATTGTATTATTTGTATTGATGCTGTGGCTAATTCTGTAACAAACTCTCTTATAAGGTCCCCTTTTTCCCTAACTCACTTAAAAAATTTTTTTTTTTATTTTAGACAGAGTCTCACTCTGTCACACAGGCTGTGTGCAGGGACTTGATCTCTGCTCACTGCAACCACCATCTCCCAGGCTCCAAGAATTCTCTTGCCTCAGCCTCCTGAGTAGCTGGGACTACAGGCATGGCACCAACCTGCCTGGCTCACTTTTGTGTTTTAATTAGAGACAGGGTCTCCCTATGTTGGCCATGCTGGTCTCAAACTCCGGGCCTCAAGTGATCCACCCGCCTCAGCTTTCCAAAGTGCTGGGATTATAGATGTGAGCCACTGCACCCTCCCCCTATCTCACTTCTTTGTTCTCTTTCCTGCTTCTCTGGGCTTGAATCTTATGATCCCATTATTAGTGCCACTTATAATTTTGAATTGTGAAAGAAAATCTGCTTAGCAGATTTCCTTGTGTCATGATGCAGAAATCAAAGCATGATATATTTGGGGAAATAGAAAAGCCTTGAGGCTGACCAGTCTTCTTCACTTCTTCCATTGCTGCTTGCCTTATAAAATATAGTCAGACATTTCTGAATGTTCATCATAAGCTGAGAGAACAACATCGGTGATCCTCCTACAGGGCAAGTAGGGTAAGGGGCAGTGAGTGCCTTAGTAGAAGTTGCCAGGAAGCATCAACCAAGTCATTCACAAAAAAAGTGAATGTTTACACGACGTGGCCAATGCTTCTCCAACACAGCAAGATTACAAATGCTTTATTCTTGAGTCTATATTTCAATTTGGATTATGTGATACACATTTAGACAGACAGTGAGAATGTTTTTGGAGGATCTACAGCTTAAAATGTTCCCCAATGTTGGAAAAATGTCAATATTTGATATTAAATATTATTTATATAAATTTGCAACTCTCACACCTTTTTATTTCTTACAATTAAGAACACATTTCAAAGAATCCCAAAATAATTTTATTTCTAATACTATGTTTTTATATAAAAATAATCTGTTCCATTCTTCTTAGTAGTCTCTCAACACCATTATGTTTCATTTACACACAATGCATTGAGTTATCAGAGGAATATATAATAGAACAAAACCTCCCAAAGTTGGTGAGAGACAAGTATACATTTCTGAGTTACTCTTAACACCAGTTTTAAAACACATAGAAGTGAAGAACGAATAAAGTATGATCTAGTAGGTATAATAATTTTCGTAAAGTGTAGCCAGGAATGTCTCTTTCTATAATAGCTATTGAATTTACAAACACAATTAAGGAGAGCTACTAGGCTCATGCATCAATTGGACCTGAAGTCTTTACTGAAAACTCCCATTAGTGTCAAAAGCAAGAAATAGGAGCAAGTTTTACTAACACTGTTAGTTTTTCGAATGTAAGGGGAGATAGCAGGGAATTCTGTTGAATGCATGTACATAGTAGTTTTAAACAAATTATTATAGACACAGCATATCTGTAATGTTCATTTATTTGGATGTTCACTTATTCACAAGAATATACCACACCAAAGAAGAAAAAATCAAACCTGCCACATGTTGGCAAAATTTTAAATATAAGTAATGTTTATATTATTTGTTCACTTATTCCCTTTTGATTTTCATATACAAAAAAATCCATTTAAAGTTTTATTACCCCTTTACTGAATCATTGGTAAAACCTGAAGAGGAATTTTCATAGAATGGGGTAGGAGCAAAGGAAGCAGAAAAATAAATAATAAGAAAGTCATAGAGTCTTAATATTTAAAGCTAACAGAGGGAAATAAATAATTGGAAATACAAGAAAGACAAATTGTACAACATGTAACATATAATGAGAGTATCACCTTTGATTTTTCATAAATATATACAGTAATTTAATGTGAGAGCTAAAAGATGTCAGATACCTTCCCTGTATTATCTGACTTAAATTTATTTATATCAAATTAACAGTTTGTGTATGTGTTTTGTTAAAAGAGTTCTTATTTTCTTGTTTAAAAAAATAGTCTCCCTTAAAATAGTCTTGTTATTCAATCACTTAGCATTATTGAACATTTGTAAAATTAAGAAAAATGTGCCTTCCTGCTCTAAGACTGCTTTTCTCATTTTTGCAAAATTTATATTGAAAGAGTTTGCTCTTTTGAAAGAGTTAGGCTGTTATCATTAATTCTTCCCTTTTATGTTATTTACCTTAGCAAACTTTTTATCCAATACATACATTTTATATCATTTTATGACTGGATCAAAAACAATACTGAATTTGAAGAATCTCAATATTTTATAGTAAGGAGATTAAAAAAATGGCATAGTTTTTAAAGGTATATCAAGCTTCTGAAAATAAAGACTCAGAAGAAAATATTTATTCTGGTGTCTTTGTCAGATTTAAGTTTGTGATATATCGCTAGCAAATTGTTTCATTTATGGAGCTGGCAAGTTTATAAGTTAAGGTGATGATGAACACATAGTACTTATATATACATTTATACACATTTGCATAATCTCCTTCTTTCTTTTAATTTTCCAAACTATATATGTGCCCTTGTACTAAATAAAATTACATACATTCTCAGGACATGTGTCTGAAGTTGTAGGATCAAAAGGCTTCCACCAGCGCTCTCTCTCCTACCGCATCCAGCCTAATGTGTCTGCTGGCTTTCTAGGACCTCTTAACCTGGTCTCATCTTCCATCCATAATGATTCCCTTCTAAACCTCCGTGATCATCAGGCTGGACTTCCTGAGATTTCACTTTTGCCGGCATCCTCTCTTGCTCTCTAACGGTCACCCCAGAAACACACTCATATTTAAGGAACCACACTAAATAAAGGATAGCTGTGACACTATGTGTCATTTTATCTATGAATCTTTCCCTAATGTTTCTCACTATCTTAATTTGGAATAACTTTCCATCCTGTGCATACTTTACCTCTGTTCTTGAACATAGAAAGGTGTGTTCGAATCAACCATAGAAGACTGTCAACATCTTCTCATTTTTAACCTACAAAAATGTCAATTTTATACAAAATGTAAGTTATTAAATTGAAGTTAATATGAATAATATCTGGTCATGATGGCAACTTTTACTAAACTTAATTTTTATATTTGGAGATAGAAACTAGAAAACGTGTTCCTTTGAAACTGTACAGCAATCATTGATGTACTTTGAAATATGCAGGTAAGGGGAATCAGTGCTTAGCTTTTTCACTACTACAGGACATGTTAGTTGTTTGCTCTGTATATTGTATGCTTCTTTAGTCAACGCTCTGAAAAATTGTTTCTACCCTTTTTAAAAACAGCACTGGAATTTTTTCTTTGTGTGCAACCTTATGTAAAAAGCTAATGTATGCAAAAATGATAGTGGAGATTTTCCTGTGGAAAAGGGTTAACTAGGAGCTTCATTTCCTCAGCGTTTCCATTGCACCCCAACCCAAGATCACTTGAGTGACTCAGGGTAACCTATAGTGCAAGATTCTTAACTCATTTGACTGCAGTAGTAAGGGCCAGTTTTAGCATCTGAAGGACACTGGTTAACATACAGCAGGAAACCAAAGTAAGAATTCTTTCAGAATATCCTCACGAATAACGCACCAGGGCACCAAGTCAGTGCTTGCTGATTCTGTTTGTAGGTTGGCGTTTACTAGGGTAGAGGTCCCAAATCCTAAAACACACTTGGGATTGTTCCTCTCTGAATAGACTAGGATACAGGATCTGTCAAATGTATTGTTTAGTTTGGAGCCCAAAGACAAATCATTCCCTAAAGCACACCGATGGTACTGAATTTTAGCAGTGCTCTTTATGAATCTTTACAGTCACTTTACAATTACTTTTCAGAGTCAGTCTATTTTTTTCACTCACCCCCCACACAATTTAAAGAAAGGTGAAGGCAACCAGTATATTTACAATTATGAGGAGGACTTAACATCACAAACTACTGGTATTATATTGTTCTCAAATTATGCACATTACATGTTAATATTAGCCCCTAAGGATATTGGAATCATAAAGGGGAAAGATAGCATTAATTGAGCTTTTAGTCCCAGGAAGTACACTAAATACTCTGACACTGATAAAATGAATTCTCAGACAATTCTAAATATTTCCATTTTTATTCAGATTCTGCAGAAAATTAATTTAATAACCTAAATTATCATATTCTTTGACAAACTTGAAACAATAAATAAAATAGCGATGTAATGATAACTTTTAATCCAAAATTCATGTTTCCATACAACACAACAACATAGAAGGGTTAGCATTAAATTATATCGTTTCTGCCTATTAACCTCAAGATATTGCACCAGTCAAAACCAAATTTGTATGCTCGGTGGTGTTCAGAGATTTATTCTTTCCATTAGGTACATACTCAGCAGTGAACTTAGGCTAATGTACTTTCAATAAAAAGGTGGCAAATGTAAAGCGTTTTATATTAGCTTAAGAAAATATGTTTCAATCATTAAAAATTAAAATTTTGCTTCTTAACACATATCTCTTTTTCCCCTTTAGCTACATAATCACCTATTTATTTAAGTAATGCTGACCTAGGGTTGGTTATTTCCTGGCAGAAGAAAAAAAATAATCACATTATTACCTGCTGGGAAAACCCTATCCATGGGTCACTAAACTATTATAAACCATAAATATACAAAGAGAACTAAAATGAAAAAAATGTAACCATTATATATTAATAAATCCCAAGATTTTTAAAGCAAGAAAGGGGAGATGGTAAGGATTTTTTGAAGTTGAATAAAATACAATATTGAATAATCACCATTTATTAGCACTATTTTAGTAATACCGTTTAATCTTATTATCTTTCTGTTAATTTATTACTCGAAGAAAAATGTTCAAAACATTCTAATTCTGTCTCAGATATTATTTCAGTTGAAGGTAATTATTTATATATTTTATGTCTTACAAAGAAGGAAGCATTTTTAAAATTGGTTGCTGAAATTAAATTAACAACATATTTTTCTGAAAGAATAGCATTTGATTTTGGGCGTGCTATTTTTCATAAGAACCAAAGAAATAGATGTATTTGTGTGTAGGTGTGCCTAGATGTTAGGTTTCATATGTGCAAAACTAATTTATAACCCTAAAGTTGATTTTAGTTAACAGCATTTAATTTCTAATATGATACTTCTTATCTCAAAATTACCTGCCTCTATCTGTGCACCCATAGAAACAAATTACAAAAATTTTAAGCAATTAAATAAATCAATCATTAGGTATCAAAAAAATCAAGAAACAATACTACCTCATAAAAATTACAAAAATAATTATAAGAAAACTTTAAAACACTCATAAAAATGTAACTAATAACAGTGGTTCTTCTTTTCTATTTTTCTTAATATACTTTATATTTATTAATAATTAATTTAAAGGCTTAGTGAGGCTTATATTTTTCCCAGCACTTTGGGAGGCTAATGTGTGAGGACTATTTGAAGCTACAAGTTCAAAGTCAGCCTGGGCAATATAGTGACACTCTATATCTATACAAATATTGAACAATAATCATATTAGTTTAGAGTATTTTTTAACTCTAAACATTCAGAGTTTTGAAAAGCATGCATGTTTTGGTATTTTTTATTGAAATTTTCCTTTTGGATTACTTTGACAGACAACTTTATATTGTGAATTGATGTAGAATTTAAAATGATATCTCTCTACCTGACAGAGTTGTGAGGATTACAGGTGAAGAAAAATCTTGTAATAAGGAGAGATAAAGTTTCTCAAGAAGAACACAAAGGGAACTAATTGTAAAGACAAATATTCATAAACTGAATATGTAGATAAAATTCAGTTTATGAATATTTATTTCATACACCCAGGTAATTTTTGTATTTTTTATAGAGATGAGGTCTCACTATGTTGCCCAGGCTGGTCTCAAACTCCTGGGGTCAAACCAACCTCCCTTCTCGGCCTCTCAAAGTGGTGGGATTACAGATGTGATCCACTGCGCCAAGCCTTAAATGAAAACTTTTTCTCATCAAAGACATTGCTAAAAAAATGGAGCTGCAAGACACAACCTGGAGACATATGTGCAACACATATATCTGATAAAGGTCTCACATCCAGATGTGCAGAACACCTATCAAATTTAAAATGAGCTAATATCTGAACAAATATTTCAAATAAATGATACGTGAATGACCACTAAACCCTCCCACCCTTCAAAATGTTGCACAAAGTCATTCACAGGAAGCTGCAAGGAAGTACCACTATATCTTTATTACAATAGCTGAAATTAAATGCCTGAAAATACCAGGTCTTGGAAAGAGTGTGAAGCAAACATACATCTCTTACGTTGCTACCTGCAGTGTAATCCTTTAAAGTTTTCTCGGGGAAAATATCAGGAGTTTCTTTTAAATTTAAACACATAAACATACCATGTAGCCCAGCAATTCTTAAAGCAAGGTACATATCCAAGGAAAGAAAATCACACATTCACAAAACAATCTTGCTTTGGAATGTTTATAGTAACTTTATTACAATAACTTCAAACTGGAAACCAACCAAATTTCTATCAACTGGAAAATGAATAAACATATTTTTCCATATTTATTAGAGTTCTAAGCTGGGGGAGCAAACTCTGAATACATGCTGCAACATGAATAAATTCATACAAAAGGACATTAAAGATTTTTCAGGGGTAATAGAATTACCAATGATCTTCAAACTGTACACTTAATATCGGTACTCTATGTAAAGCATCTTACCTATCAAATATTGAAGGCTGGTATAATAAAAAATGAGAGTTTAGCATAATATATGGATGATAACAGGTCAAAAGTATATATAAAATATAAACACATACACAGAAAAAGAATTAGGACCCCTTCATTAAGTAGGATAATAACAAATAAGAAAGGTAAGATGATATTTCTGAGAAGATTATGAATAGGTAATGGAAAAATTAGAATAAAGACTTTGGTGACTAAAGCAGAGCAAGCCTTGCTCTGTTCTTCTCTGGGCTTCCTGTGGGGAAACATCAGGCCACTTCAGAAAATATCTGCACTCACTTGACTATGCAGTGCAAACGCATCAAATTGTGTACATGAAAGATGTGCAGTTGACTGGGCGTGGGGGTTCAGGCCTGTAATCCTAGCACTTTGGGAGGCAGAGGCGGGCAGATCTCCTGAGGTCAGGAGTTCAAGAGCAGCCTGGCCAACATGGTGACACCCCGTCTCTACTAAAAATGCAAAAATTTGCTGGTCATGGTGGCACGTGCCTGTAGTCTCAGCTACTTGGGAGGCTGAGGCAGGAGAATCGCTTGAACTCGGGAGGCGGAAGTTACAGTGAGCCAAGATCACGCAATTGGACTCCAGCCTGGTGACAGAGAGAGACTCCATCAAAAAAAAAAAAAAAAAAAAAGGAAAAGAAAAAGAAATATGTGCAGTTTTAAAATGACACTTAGACTTCGATAAACCTATTTATTAAAAATAAAAATAGTTCATGGAGGAATTTTTAGTCAAAGAAAGCAAGCATTCCCTGCCATCTCTACTGAAATTCCATGTAGCAGGAAGGGCATTCCTTTAGGGACTTCTGTGAACTCTCCCTGGGTGATCTAGAACACTCAGTGGTGATAACTGGTGGGTTTTCCATGGAGCTGCCATATGTGACATAATACAATGCTTTGGATGAGGCTGCAGAGGATGGTGACATTGCTAACAACAGTCAGAGGTGAAGTACAGCTGTGATAGTACTGGAAGTTTCATAGACCCCCAAGGAATTTGAGAGAGCTGACCTAATCTTTCCCAGCCAAGGACTTAATAACACAAGTCAGAGCAGAGCCAGTGACCATGCGGGGTGTAGAACACCAATACTAGCTTTGACTTCCAAATCCTTATGGACTGGCCTGTCAATTAGTAATTAAGCCTTGTTATCAGTGATTTGTTAAAATTAATATTTAACCTTTGTTATAATTACGTTGATGTACAAAGAGAAAACATTTTGTCATATATGGCTACCTCAGTTGATTCTCCTAATATTTTAGACCTTTGGAATTTGCCAGACTGAGTCTCTGGAATGATATAGGTCAATATATTTTCAGTAATGAGACATTTCGTGTCATATTCACATGAAGAGGCTTAAAAAATAAGCTGAAAATATTGTTTGAGAACAGATTGTCAGTGAAAAGAATAGTAGGGGGAGGGAAAGCAGTGGAACCAACATTTATTGGGTGCTTACTATATGCTAGAAATTATGAGGCACTTTCCATTTTATTTTCCTGGCTATATTCCACAGATAATTTAAAGTTGTTTAAAGGAGAACAAACAATAAAATAAATACATGTGAACAAAATAATAAAATAGCAGAGAAACAACATGTAAAATTAAAATGGAAAGTCAATAAGGGTGTTGCAACAAGATGCTGGAAATTGCTCCTACTAAGTGATGCTGCAAATAGAAACAAAAGTTCACATGGTGAATGATAATATTGTCATTATCCCTAAGGATAAAAATCACAAGTTCCCTGGGGAAATCATAGATTTAATCTTTGACCTGAGACATAATATTTTCCTGGATGTCAGCTTAAACAATGTCCTAACCATTAAACGGGGTATAGAATTATAAGGCCTTATATTGAAGAATCACTCAGTGGGAGCTGAGGGAAGATTTTGAACATATAAAGTGAATACAAATATATAGATTCGCACAGATAATGATGTTCAAGGAGATTCTATATAGCAGAGGAGGCACAGATTTAAGGCTTCCCATGACAAAATTACCAGGCACTACCATTTATGCATGCATTCAATGGTTCATTTATTTAGTCCCTATTACTTGTCAAACACTGTAAAATGGACTAAGGATACAATAATACACACAAAATATAGAATCATTCCTTCTTTCACTGAGCTTCAAAACCAGTTGTGCCTAATAGGTAACAACCAATCAGTGGATTGGAGTTGATTAGATAGGGCCCACTCTTCTGGAAGAGAAAATTAGGAATGAGAAGGTATAGTGTCAGGATCCCAGCCTCATGAACTTAGATTTATTTCCTTAAAAGGGCTTAATTGATAGGAGGGAAACTGAGAGAGAAGCTAAGTGAAATAGACCCCAAAAACATTGGAGACAGAGCATCTAGCATAAATTAAAGGCAGAGACCTCTTCAATATATCTTCTCATTTTTGTGATGTTTATGGTAGTTATAACCCTGACTTAACTAAAAGAGCCCTGTCCTTGTAATTAATAGAGTTGCTGTCACTCTTAAAATGTTTGGGGAAAAAATTATATAGTTATATAGTCAACCTAGTTGTATTAGATTTTTTAAAAAAATATCTTTCCTGAAAAAACACATCCCTCTGTAATACAATGCGTTGAAAGTCTGGATTTCAGCACATACAAGGTAAAAAATAAATAAGGAGTTTTTAAACAACGACCATTGCCTCCAGAGACTCTCAATGGCTGTTGTTTCAAGCTTGGAATTAGAGTCTTAAACTCCTAAGTCAGCTTGTAAGCATTCCTGGTATTCTGGAAGAAATATACGTTATGTTTGAATTCTCTAATTTTAATGGTAAACGTTATCTCAGGGATTTTTGTCTAAATGGTTGCTGGCTGAGGAGTGCTTGTCAGAGGAAAGTGGCCACATTTGCATAGTTCAACTTTATTCTGCCTCTGTAAAGGAGTCCTGCGAGTCCCGGGAATTGGCGGATTGTACTGTTGGCCATCATTTGCTTCCAAACCGGGCAGGAGGTCAGGGCTCATATGGGACATCAGAGCATCACTCATATGCTCCAACCTTTCTGATTTTAACCATCCTTCTCTCCACTAATCAGTGCACATCCATGAAATGAGTCTAACTACCTTTTAGAAGTAGTAGCTATTCTTTCTGAGACAATTTCTTCAAATCCTTGTGTTTTAAAAGAATCTCCACATCCTACCAGAAATACCATTTGAGCCAGCAATCCCATTACTGGGTATATACCCAAAGGATTATAAATAATTCTACTATAAAGACACATTCTACTATAAAGACACATATATGTTTATTGCAGCACTGTTCACAATAGCAAAGACATGGAACCAATCCAAATGCTGATCAATTGTAGACTGGATAAAGAAAATGTGGCACTTACACATCATGGAATACTATGCAGCCATGAAAAAGGATGCGTTCATATCCTTTGCAGGGACATGAATGAAGGTGGAACCATCATTCTCAGCAAACTAATGCAGGAACAGAAAACCAAACAGCACATGTTCTCACTCATAAGTGGGAGTTGAAAAATGAGAACACATGGACACAAGGAGTGAAACATCACACACTGGAGCCTGTTGTGGGGTGGGGGGCTTGGGAAGGGATAGCATTAGGAGAAATTCCTAATGTAGATGACACGTTGATTGGTGAGGCAAACCACCATGCCACAGGTATACCCGTTTAACAAACCTGCGCGTTCTGCGGATGTATCCCAGAACTTAAAATATAAGCTTAAAAAAAAAAAAAACTCCACATTCTAACAAGTTGTTTTTGTTTATTTGTTCATTTTTTTTCTTTCACCTTTGCCTCTTTTGATAGTCTTACCACTTCTATTGTCAGAAAGCAGAAATTTGACAAAAACTAAATTCTTTCCCCGTGGGAACTGGTATCATATCTTCATATAACTGCCAGCATATATGTCAGGAGGTTCCTGAAAGGTTATCTTAATGCACATTGTCACACATTATTTGTTTTTGCAAGAATACTGCTAGTGAGTGGGCGCCTATTCCTGAATGTCTTCTTTAGGAAATGGAGAATAATGTACACCCTCTTTGCAGTTTATAGTGGTAACTGCAGCAAATATTGATTGAATGAAGCAAAAACTCTCCATCTTATCTTTAATGTAATAGATTAATTTAATAATACTTTTGGCATTTGATCAGTATTAATTTTACACTGGGTCCTGTGATATGCCCCTTATGAGACAGGCACTGCTATCCCCATCACTGTGCAGGTGAAGAATTAGGCTCAGGAGCCAGGGCAGCCAATGCCTTCTAAGCAAAAAATGTGATCCTTTCTGTGTTGACTCTTGACCTCCAAAAACAATAACTTCATAGCAGAATCTAAACCAATAGCAATAATTACTACTAATTTCAGTGAAGAATTGAGGCAGATAGTGTCACAGAGAAATGGTCTCAGATTCGGAGATGATCTTTTTTTTCTGCTGTGTGTGTATATATATATATAATGCGTTAAGTTCTGAGATACATATACATGTGCAGAATGTGCAAGTTTGTTACATAGGTATACAAATGCCATGGTGGTTTGCTGCACCCATCAACCCACCATCTACATTAGGTATTTCTCCTAACGCTATTCCTGCCCTAGCCCCACACCCACTGACAGGCCCCGCTGTAAGATATTCCTCTCCCTCTGTCCATGTGTTCTCATTGTTCAGCTCCTACTTATGAGTGAGAACATGTGGTGTTTGGTTTTCTGTTCCTATGTTAGCTTGCTGAGAGTGATGGTTCCAGCTTCATCCATGTCCCTACAAAGGACATGAACTCATCCTTTCTTATGGCTGCATAGTATTCCATGGTGTATATGTGCCACATTTTCTTTATCCAGTCTATCATTGATGGGCATTTTGATTGGTTCCAAGTCTTAGCTATTGTGAATAGTGTGCCACAATAAACATATGTGTGCATGTGTCTTTATAGTAGAATAATTTATAATCCTTTTGGTGTATACTCAGTAATTGGATTGCTGGATTAAATGGTATTTCTGGTTCTAGATCCTTGAGGAATTACGACACTGTCTTCCGCAATGGTTGAACTAATTTACACTCCCACCAACAGTGTAAAAGTGATCCTATTCCTCCACTGCCTCTCCAGCATCTGTTGTTTCCTAACTTTTTCATGATCACCATTCTGACTGGTGTGAGATGGTATTTCATTGTGGTTTTGATTTGCATTTACCTAATGACCAGTGATAATGAGCTTTTTTTCATGTGTTTGTTGGCTGTGTATCTGTCTTCTTTTGAGAAGTGTCCATTCATATCCTTCACCCACTTTTTGATCAGGTTGTTTGTTTTTTACTTGTAAATTTAAGTTCCTTGTAGATTTTGGATATTAGCCCTTTGTCAGATGGAGAGATTGCAAAAATTTTCTCCCATTCTGTAGGTTGCCATTTCATGCTGATGATAGTTTCTTTTGCTGAGCAGAAGCTCTTTCGTTCAATTAGATCCCATTTGTCAATTTTGGCTTTTGTTGCCATTGCTTTTGGTGTTTTAGCCATGAAGTCTTTGCCTATGCCTATGTCCTGAATTGTATTGCCTAGATTTTCTTCTAGATTTTTTATGATTTTAGGTCTAACGTTTAAGTTTTTAATCCATCTTGATATAAGACTATGTGAAAAGACTAAACCCATGTTTGATTGGTTTACCTGAAAGTAACGGGGAGAATGGAACCAAGTTGGAAAACACTTTTCAGGATATTATCCAGGAAAACTTCCCCCAGCCTTGCAAGACAGGTCAACATTCAAATTCAGGAAATACAGAGAATACCACAAAGATACTCCTCGAGAAGGGGAACCCCAAGGCACATGATTGTCAGATTCACCAAGATTGAAACGAAGGAAAAAATATTAAGGACAGCGAGAAAAAAAGGTCGGGTTACCCACATAGGGAAGCCCATCAGACTAACAGCAGATCTCTCTGCAGAAACACCATGAGCCGAAAGAGAGTAGGGGGCCAAATTTCAACATTCTTAAAAAAAAAACAAAAATTCAACCTAGAATTTCATATCCAGCCAAACTAAGCTTCATAAGCAAAGGAGAAATAAAATCCTTACAGATGAGCAAATGCTGAGAGATGTTGTCACCACCTGGCCTGCCTTATGAGAGCTTCTGAAGGAAGTACTAAATATGGAAAAGAAAAACTGGTACCAGTCACTGTAAAAATATACCAAATTGTAAAGATCATCAACACTATGAAGAAACTGCATCAACTAATGGGCAAAATAACCAGCTAGCATCATAATTACAGGATCAAATTCACACATAATAATATTAACCTCAAATGTAACTAGGCTAAATTCTCCAATTAAAAGACACAGACTGGTAAATTGGATAAAAAGTCAAGACCTATCGGTGTGCTGTATTTAGAAGACCCATTTCACGTGCAAAGACACACATAGGCTCAAATAAAGGGATGGAGAAATATTTACCAAGCTAATGGAAAGAAAGAAAAAAAAAAGCAGCGGTTGCATTCCTAGTCTCTGATAAAACAGACTTTACACAAACAAAGAAAGAAAAAAGACAAGGGCATTACATAATGATAAAGGGATCACTACAACAAGAAGAGCTAACTATCCTAAATATATATATGCGCCTAATACAGGAGCATATATTCATAAAGCTAGTTCTTATAGACCTACAAAGAGACTTAGACTCTCAAACTATAATAGTGGGAGAATTTAACACCCTACACCCCACTGTCAATATTAGGCAAATCAATCAGATAGAAAATTAACAAGAGTATTCAGGACTTAAATTCAGCTCTGGACCAAGGGGACCTAATAGACATTTACAGAACTCTCCACCCTGAATCAACAGAATATACATTCTTCTCAGTATCACATCACACTTATTCTAAAATTGGAGGTAAAACACTCCTCAGCAAAATGCTAAATAATGGAAATCATAAAAAACATTCTCTCAGAACACAGTGCAATCAAATTAGAACTCAGGATTAAGAAACTCACTCAAAACAGCACAACTCCATGGAAACCAAACAACCTGCTATTGAGTGACTCCTGGGTAAATAACAAAACTAAGGCAGAAATAAATAAGTTCTTTGAAATCAATGAGAACAAAGATATAATGTACCAAAATCTCTTGGACACAGCCAAAGCAGTGTTCACGGGGAAATTTATAGCACTAAATGCCCACAGGAGAAAGTGGGAAATATATAAAATCGACACCTTAACATCACCATGAAAAGAACTAGAGAAGCAAAGGCAAACAAATTCAAAAACTAGCAGAAGACCAGAAATAACTAAAAGCAGAGCAGAACTGAAGGAGATAGAGACACACACAAAAAAAAGCCTTCAAAAAATCAATGAACCCAGGAGCTGTTTTTTTGAAAAGATTAACAAAATAGATAGACTGCAAGCCAGACTAAGGAAGAAGAAAAGAGACAAGAATGAAATAGACACAATAAAAAATGATAAAGGGGATGTCACCACTGATCTCACAGGAATACAGACTATCATCAGAAAATACTATAAACACCTCTATGCAAACAAATTAGAAAATCTAGAAGAGGCCGGGCACGGTGGCTCAAGCCTGTAATCCCAGCACTTTGGGAGGCCAAGACGGGCGGATCACGAGGTCAGGAGATCGAGACCATCCTGGCTAACATGGTGAAACGCCGTCTCTACTAAAAAATACAAAAAACTAGCCGGGCGAGGTGACGGGCGCCTGTAGTCCCAGCTACTGGGGAGGCTGAGGGAGGAGAATGGCGGAAACCCGGGAGGCGGAGCTTGCAGTGAGCTGAGATCTGGCCACTGCACTCCAGCCTGGGCGACAGAGCCAGACTCTGTCTCAAGAAAAAAAAAAAAAATCTAGAAGAAATGGATAAATTCCTGCACACATACACCCGCCCAAGACTAAACCAGGAAGAAGTCAAATCCCTATATAGACCAATAACAAGTTCTTAAATTGAGGCAGTAATTAATAGCCTATCAACAAAAAAAGCCCAGGACCAGACGGATTCACAGCCAAATTCTACCAGAGGTACAAAGAGGAGTTAGTATCATTTTTTCTGAAACTATTTCAAACAATAGAAAAAGAGAGACTTCTCCCTAACTCATTTTCTGAGGCCAGCACTATCCTAATATCCAAACCTGGTAGCAACACAACAAAAAAAGAAAATTTCAGGCCAATAACCCTGATGAACATCAATGCAAAAATCCTCAATAAAATGCTGGCAAACCGAATCCAGCAGCATGTCAAAAAGCTTTTCCACCATTATCAAGATGGCTTCATCCCTGGGATGCCAGACTGGTTCAACATACACAAATCAATAAACGTAATCCATCACATAAACAAAACCAATGACGAAAACCACGTTTATCTCAAAAGATGCAGAAAAGGCCTTCAATAAAATTCAACACCCCTTCATGCTAAAAACTCTCAATAAACTAGCTATTGATGGAACGTATCTCAAAATAATAAGAACTATTTATGATAAACCCACAGTCGATATCATACTGAATGGGCAAACGCTGGAAGCATTCCCTTTGAAAACTGGCACAAGACAAGGATGCCGTTTCTCACCGCTCCTATTCAACATAGTATTGGAAATTCTGGCCAGGGCAATCAGGCAAGAGAAAGAAATAAAGAGTATTCAAATAGGAACAGAAGAAGTCAAGTTGTCTCTTTGCAGATGACATGATTGTATATTTAGATAACCCTATCATCTCAGCCTAAAATCTCCTTAAGCTGATAAGCAACTTCAGCAAAGTCTCAAGATACAAAATCAATGTGCAAA
This sequence comes from Rhinopithecus roxellana, assembly GCF_007565055.1. Lineage (NCBI taxonomy): Eukaryota > Metazoa > Chordata > Mammalia > Primates > Cercopithecidae > Rhinopithecus > Rhinopithecus roxellana. The sequence goes on from NC_044569.1 coordinate 25,897,249, forward strand.
AATAACAAGCATTCCTATACACCAATAATATACAAACAGAAGCGAATCATGAGTGAACTCTCATTCACGATTGCTACGAAGAGAAAAAACAATACCTAGGAATAGAACTTAAAAGGGATGTAAAGAACCTCTTCAAGGAGAACTATAAACCACTGCTCAAAGAAATAAGAGAGGACACAAACAAATGGAAAAACATTTCATGCTCATGGATAGGAAGAATCAATATCATGAAAATGGCCATACTGCCCAAAGTAATTTATAGATACAAGGCTATCCCCATCAAGCTACCATTGACTTTCTTCACAGAACTAGCAAAAGCTACTTTTTTTTTTTGGAGAAAAACTACTTTTTTTTTTTTCTGTTGCCCAGGCTGGAGTGCAGTGGCACGAGCTTGGCTCACTGCAACCTCCACCTCCCAAGTTCAAGCACATCTCCTGCCTCAGACACCAGAGTGGCTGGGACTATAGTTGCATGCTGCCACGCCTGGGATAATTTTTTGTATTTTTAGTAGAGATGGGGTTTCACCATGTTGCCCAGGTTGGTCTTGAATTCCTGAGCTCAAGCAATCTGCCTGCCTCGGCCTCTCAAAGTGCTAGGATTATAGGCATGAGCCACCCCACCTGGCTGAGAAAAAACCACTTTAAATTTCATATGGAATCAAAAAAGAGCCCATATAGACAAGACAAATCCTAAGCAAGAAGAACGAAACTGGAGACATCACATTACCTAACTTAAAAGTATATTATAAGGCTACAGTAACCAAAACAGCACGGTACTGGTAGCAAAACAGATGTGTAGAGCAAAGGAACAGAAGAGAGGCCTCAGGAATTACACCACACATCTACAACAATCTGATCTTTGACAAACATGACAAAAACAAGCAAAGGGGAAAGTATTCCCTATTTAATAAATGGTGTTGAGGAAACTGGCTAGCCATATGCAGAAAACAGAAACTGGACCCTTTCCTTACACCTTGTAAAAAAATAAACCAGAGATGATCTTTTTAACAAATCACTGGAGGGAAAAAACTGAGCATGAATTTCAGTTATAAATCAACTAACTGAGGAGAAGTAGGGTATGAAGTAAGGTATCCAGATGTGTACAGGTTTATATTTTCCAAACATATATAATACCATCTGTGCTGAAGCAAAACTTGTTTTGGCATCCACCATTTGGGGGAACTCCAGACACTAACCCATCAGTTGACAGCCAGCACTGATCACTGAATATTTTAAATGAATTTGTGCACTCATTTGAATTGGGACAGCACCTAGAAAATTGAAAATTTACATTTGAAAGATAGCAATGTGTGGTTTATGCCTGTAAACCCAGCACTTTGGGAGGCCAAGACAGGTGGATCACTTCAGGTCAGGAGTTCAAGACCAGCCTGGCCAACATGGTGAAACCCCATCTCTACCAAAAATAACAAAAAATTTAGCCGGGCCTGGTGGCAGGCGTCTGTAATCCCAGCTGCTAATTGTTTGAACCTGGGAGGTGGAGGTTTCAGTGAGGCGAGATAACACTACTGCACTCCACCCTCGGGGACAGAGCAAGACTCAGTCTCAAATATAAAAGGAAATAAGATAAAATAAAATAAAAAATAAAAAAGTGTAATATAACAAAACCTTCTATAATAATAAGGGAACATTATATAAAGTAAGTGTGTATGTATAAGTTTTATACATACAAGTAGGGTCAGCTCTGCCTATCCTGTGAAACAGGTTATGCACTGCCACTGTAAAAATCTATGAATCTTTGTTATCCAAACTTCTCTAGTCTATGAAAAATCAATCACCTGAATTGATTACCATGACTGATTTTAATAGGCATTGCTGAAACTCTCTATCAGAGTACAGGCATGCCTCAGTTATATTGTGGGTTTGGTTTCAGACCACTGCAAAAAAGCAAATACTGCAAAGTCAGATACACAATTTTTTTTTTAATTTTGTCTCACCATGCATACAAAAGTTTATACTATATTGTAATCTATTAGGTGTTCAATAGTACTGTGTCTAAGAAATATACCTACCTTAATCAAAAGTACTTTATCATTTTAAAATGTTAACTATCATCTGAGTCTTCAATGAGTCATAATTTTTGTTTTTTTATATATATTTTATTATTATTATACTTTAAGTTCTAGGGTACATGTGCATAATGTGCAGGTTTGTTGCATATGTATACTTGTGCCATGTTGGTGTGCTGCACCCATCAACTCGTCAGCACCCATCAACTCGTCATTTACATCAGGAAAAACTCCAGTGCAATCACTCCTCCCTCCCTCCTCCCCATGATAGGCCCCAGTGTGTGATGTTCCTCTTCCCAAGTCCAAGTGATCTCATTGTTCAGTTCCCACCTATGAGTGAGAACATGCGGTTTGGTTTTCTATTCTTGTGATAGTTTGCTAAGAATGATGGTTTCCAGCTGCATCCATGTCCCTACAAAGGACATGAACTCATCCTTTTTTATGGCTGCATAGTATTCCATGGTGTATATGTGCCACATTTTCTTAATCCAGTCTGTCACAGATGGACATTTGGGTTGATTCCAAGTCTTTGCTATTGTGAATAGTGCCACAATAAACATACGTGTGCATGTGTCTTTATAGCAGCATGATTTATAATCCTTTGGGTATATAACCAGTAATGGGATGGCTGTGTCATATGGTACTTATAGTTCTAGATCCTTGAGGAATCACCATAATGTTTTCCATGATGGTTGAACTAGTTTACAATCCCACCAGCAGTGTAAAAGTGTTCCTATTTCTCCACATCCTCTCCAGCACCTGTTGTTTCCTGACTTTTTAATGATTGCCATTCTAACTGGTGTGAGATAGTATCTCATTGTGGTTTTGATTTGCATTTCTCTGATGGCCAGTGATGATGAGCATTTTTTCATGTGTCTGTTGGCTGTATGAATGTCTTCTTTTGAGAAATGTCTGTTCATATCCTTTGCCCACTTTTTGATGGGGTTGTTTGTTTCTTTCTTGTATATTTGTTTGAGTTCTTTGTAGATTCTGGATATTAGCCCTTTGTCAGATGAGTAGATTGCAAAAATGTTCTCCCATTCTGTAGGTTGCCTGTTCACTCTAATGGTAGTTTCTTTTGCTGTGCAGAAGCTCTTTAGTTTAATTAGATCCCATTTGTCAATATTGGCTTTTGCTGCCATTGCTTTTTGGTGTTTTAGACATGAAGTCCTTGCCCATGCCTATGTCCTGAATGGTATTACCTAGGTTTTCTTCTAGGGTTTTTATGGTATTAGGTCTAACATTTAAGTCTCTAATCCATCTTGAATTAATTTTCATATAAGGAGTAAGGAAAAGATCCAGTTTCAGCTTTCTACTTATGGCTAGCCAGTTTTCCCAGCACCATTTATTAAATAGGGAATCCTTTCCCCATTTCTTGTTTTTCTCAGGTTTGTCAAAGATCAGATGGCTGTAGATGTGTGGTATTATTTCTGAGGACTCTGTTCTATTCCATTGGTCTATATCTCTGTTTTGGTACCAGTACCATGCTGTTTTGGTTACTGTAGCCTTGTAGTCTAGTTTGAAGTCAGGTTAGCGTGATGCCTCCAGCTTTGTTCTTTTGACTTAGGATTGTCTTGGCAATGCGGGGCTCTTTTTTGGTTCCATATGAAATTTAAAGCATTTTTTTCCAATTCTGTGAAGAAACTCATTGGTAGCTTGATGGGGATGGCATTGAATCTATAAATGACCTTGGGGAGTATGGCCATTTTCACGATATTGATTCTTCCTATCCATGAGCATGGTATGTTCTTCCATTTGTTTATGTCCTCTTTTATTTCACTGAGCAGTGGTTTGTAGTTCTCCTTGAAGAGGTCCTTTACATCCCTTGTAAGTTGGATTCCTAGGTATTTTATTCTCTTTGAAGCAATTGTGAATGGAAATTCATTCATGATTTGGCTCTCTGTTTGACTGTTACTGGTGTATAAGAATGCTTGTGATTTTTGCACATTAATTTTGTATCCTGAGACTTTGCTGAAGTTTCTTATCAGCTTAAGGAGATTTTGGGTTGAGACAATGGTGTTTTCTAAATATATAATCATGTCATCTGCAAACAGGGACAATTTGACTTCTTCTTTTCCTAACTGGATACCCTTGATTTCTTTCTCTTGCCTGATTGCCCTAGCCAGAACTTCCAACACTATGTTGAATAGGAGTGGTGAGAGAGGACATCCCTGTCTTGTGCCAGTTTTCAAAGGGAATTTTTCCAGTTTTTGCCCATTCAGTATGATATTAGCTGGGGGTTTGTCATAAATAGCTCTTATTATTTTGAGATACATTCCATCAGTACCGAATTTATTGAAAGTTTTTAGCATGAGAGCTGTTGAATTTTGTCAAAGGCCTTTTCTGCATCTATTGAGATAATCATGTGGTTCTTGTCTTTGGTTCTGTTTATATGCTGGATTATGTTTATTGATTTGCGTATGTTGAACCAGCCTTGCATCCCAGGGATGAAGCCCACTTGATCATGGTGGATAAGCTTTTTGATGTGCTGCTGGATTCGGTTTGCCAGTATTTTATTGAGGATTTTTGCATCGATGTTCATCAGGGATATTGGTCTAAAATTCTCTTTTTTTGTTGGTGTCTCTGCCAGACTTTGGTATCAGGATGATGTTGGCCTCATAAAATGAGTTAGGGAGGATTCCCTCTTTTTCTATTGATTGGAATAGTTTCAGAAGGAATGGTACCAGCTCCTCCTTGTACCTCTGGTAGAATTCAGCTGTGAATCCATCTGGTCCTGGACTTTTTTTGGTTGGTAGGCTATTAATTTTTGCCTCAATTTCAGAGCCTGCTATTGGTCTATTCAGGGATTCGGCTTTTTCCTGGTTTAGTCTTGGGAGAGTGTAAGTGTCCAGGAAATTATCCATTTCTTCTAGATTTTCTAGTTGATTTGCATAGAGGTGTTTATAGTATTCTCTGATGGTAGTTTGTATTTCTGTGGGGTCGGTGGTGATATCCCCTTTATCGTTTTTTATTGTGTCTATTTGATTCTTCTCTCTTTTCTTCTTTATTAGTCTTGCTAGCGGTCTATGAATTTTGTTGATCTTTTCAAAAAACCAACTCCTGGATTCATTGATTTTTTGGAGGGTTTTTTGTATCTGTATCTCCTTCAGTTCTGCTCTGATCTTAGTTATTTCTTGCCTTCTGCTAGCCTTTGAACGTGTTTGCTCTTGCTTCTCTAGTTCTTTTAATTGTGATGTTAGAGTGTCCATTTTAGATCTTTCCAGCTTTCTCTTTTGGGCATTTAGTGCTATAAATTTCCCTCTACACACTGCTTTAAATGTGTCCCAGAGATTCTGGTATGTTGTATCTTTGTTCTCATTGGTTTCAAAGAGCATCTTTATTTCTGTGTTCATTTTGTTATGTACCCAGTAGTCACTCAGGAGCAGGTTATTCAGTTTCCATGTAGTTGAGCGGTTTTGATTGAGTTTCTTAGTCCTGAGTTCTAGTTTGATTCCACTGTGGTCTGAGAGACAGTTTGTTATAATTTCTGTTCTTGTACATTTGCTGAGGAATGCTTTACTTCCAATTATGTGGTCAATTTTGGAATAAGTGTGATGTGGTGCTGAGGAGAATGTATATTCTGTTGATTTGGGGTGGAGTGTTCTGTAGATGTTTATTAGGTCTGCTTGCTGCCTAGAGATGAGTTCAATTCCTGGATATCCTTGTTAACTTTCTGTGTCGTTGATCTGTCTAATGTTGACAGTGGGGTGTTGAAGTCTCCCATTATTATTGTATGGGAGTCTAAGTCTCTTTGTAAGTCTCTAAGGACTTGCTTTTTGAATCTGGGTGCTCCTGTATTGGGTGCATATATATTTAGGATAGTTAGCTCTTCTTGTTGAATTGATCCCTTTACCATTATGTAATGGCCTTCTTTGTCTCTTTTGATCTTTGATGGTTTAAAGTCTGGTTTATCAAAGACTAGGATGGCAATCCCTGCTTTTTTTTGTTCTCCATTTGCTTGGTAGATCTTCCTCCATCCCTTTATTTTGAGCCTATATGTGTTTCTGCATGTGAGGTGGGTCTCCTGAATACAGCAGACTGATGGGTCTTGACTCTTTATCCAGTTTGCCAGTCTGTGTCTTTTAATTGAACCTTTTAGTCCATTGACATTTAAGGTTAATATTGTTCTGTGTGAACTTGATCCTGCCATTATGATATTAACTGGTTATTTTGCTCGTTAGATGATGCAGTTCTTCCTAGCCTCGATGGTCTTTACATTTTGGTATGTTTTCACAATGGCTAGTACCGGTTGTTCCTTTCCATGTTTAGTACTTCCTTCAGGGTCTCTTGTAAGGCAGGCCTGGTGGTGACAAAATCTCTAAGCATTTGCTTATCTGTAAAGGATTTTATTTCTCCTTCACTTATGAAACTTAGTTTGGCTGGATATGAAGTTCTGGGTTTAAAATTCTTTTCTTTAAGAATGTTGAATATTGGCCCCCACTCTCTTCTGGCTTGTAGAGTTTCTGCTGAGCGATCTGCTGTTAGCCTGATGGGCTTCCCTTTGTGGGTAACCCGACCTTTCTCTCTGGCTGCTCTCAAGATTTTTTCCTTCATTTCAACTTTGGTGAATCTGGCAATTATGTGTCTTGGAGTTGCTCTTCTCGAGAAGTATCTTTGTGGCATTCTCTGTATTTCCTGAATTTGAGTGTTGGTCTGCCCTACTCTGTTGGGGAAGTTCTCCTGGATGATATCCTGAAGAGTGTTTTCCAACTTGGTTCCATTTTCCCCCTCACTTTCAGGCACCCCAATCAGATGTAGATTTGGTCTTTTTACATAATCCCATACTTCTTGCAGGCTTTGTTCATTTCATTTTCTTCTTTTTTCCTTAGGTTTCTCTTCTTGCTTCATTTCATTCATTTGATCCTCAATCCCTGATACTCTTTCTTCCAGTTGATCGAGTCGGTTACTGAAGCTTGTGCATTTGTCACGTATTTCTCATGTCATGGTTTTTATCTCTGTCATTTCGTTTATGGCCTTCTCTGCCTTAATTATTCTAGTTATCAATTCTTCCACTCTTCTTTCAAGATGTTTAGTTTCTTTGAGCTTGGTACGTAATTCCTCCTTTACCTCTGAGAAGTTTGATGGATTGAAGCCTTCTTCTCTCATCTCGTCAAAGTCATTCTCCATCCAGCTTTGATCCGTTGCTGGCGATGAGCTGCATTCCTTTGGAGGGGGAGATGCACTCTCATTTTTTGAATTTCCAGCTTTTCTGCCCTGCTTTTTCCCCATCTTTGTAGTTTTATCTGTCTCTGGTCTTTGATGATGGTGACGTACTGATGGGGTTTTGGTGTGGGTGTCCTTCCTGTTTGTTAGTTTTCCTTCTAACCATCAGGACCCTCAGCTGTAGGTCTCTTGGAGATTGCTTGCGGTCCACTCCAGACCCTGTTTGCCTGGTTGTCAGCAGCAGAGGCTGCAGAAGATAGAATATTGCTGAACAGCGAGTGTACCTGTCTGATTCTTGCTTGGGAAGCTTCCTCTCAGGGGTGTACTCCACCGTGTTGAGTCATAACTTTTGACTGGTGATGTCTTGCCTTGATGTTGATGACTGCTGATGGAGTGAGGTCACGGTTGTTGAAGGTTATGGTGAAGTAGCAATTTCTTAAAATAAGACAACAATGAAGTTTGGCTCATTGATTGACTCTTCCTTTCATAGAAGTTTCTCAGTAGCATGCCATGTTGCTTGTTAGCATTTTACCCAAAGTAAAACTTCTTTCAAAATTGGAGTAAAACCACTCAAAGTCTACTTTATTAACCGAGTTTATACACTATTCTAAATCCTTTACTGTCATTTCAACAATGTTTACAGCATTTCAACAGGCATTGAGTTCATCTGAAGTCCATGGACGACTTTATTTGTCCATGCATAAGAAGCAACTTATCATCCTTTCAAGTTTTATCATGAGATTGGAACTATTCAACCACAGTTGCAGCCTCCACTTCTGATTCTACTTCTCTTGCTACTTCTACCACATCTGCAGTTTCTTCCTCCACTGAAGTCTTGAACCTCTTAAAGTCATCCAAGAGTGTTGGTATGAACTTTTTCTAAATTCTTATTCATGTTGACATTTTGACCTCCTCCCGTGAATTATACATGTTCTTAACTGCATATAGAATAGTGAATCCTTTCTGGAGGAGTTTCAAATTTCTTTGCTCAGATCCGTCAGAGGAATTAGTATCTATGTCAGCCGTAGCCTTAAAAAAGATATTTCTTTTTTTTTTTTGAGATGGAGTCTCGCTCTCGTCCCCCAGGCTGTGGTGCAATGGCATCATCTTGGCTCACTGCAATCTTCGCCTCCTGGGTTCAAGCGATTCACCTGCCTCAGTCTCCTGAGTAGCTGGAATTACAGGTGCCTGCCACTGCACCAGACTAATTTTTGTATTTTTAGTAGAGACAGGGTTTCACCATATTGACCAGGCTGGTCTCAAACTCTTGACCTTAGGTGATCTGCCTGCCTCATCCTCCCAAGATATTTCTTTAATAATAAGACTTGAAAGTCAAAATTACTCTAGTCTATGGGCTACACAATGAATGCTGTGTTCAAAACAATATTAATCTCTTCATGCATCCTAATCAGAGCTCTTGAATGACCAGCTGTATTATTAATGAGAAGTAATATTTTGAAAGCAATATTTTTTCTGAGCAGTAGGTCTCAACAGTGGGCTTAAAACATTCAGTAAACCATGCTATAAACAGGTGGGCTGTTCTCCAGGCTTTGCCATTCTATTTATAGAACACGGGGAGAGTAGATTTCATATAATTCTTAAGGGTCCTAAGATTTTCACAATGGTAAATGAGCATTGGCTTCAACTGAAAGTCACCAGTTGCATTAGGCCTTAAAAAGAGAGTCAGCCTGTTCTTTGAAGCTTTGAAGTCAGGCATATTCTAGCTGTGAAAGTCCTAGATGATATATTCTTCCAATAGAAGATTGTTTTGTCTACATTGAAAATTTGTGTAGTACAGCCACCTTCATTCACAACCTTAGTCAGATCTTCTGGGTAATTTTCTACAGCTTCTACAGTAATACTAAGTGCTTCAACTTGTACTTTTATGTTATGGGGATGGCTTCTTTCCTTAAACCTCATGAAACAACCCCGGCTAATTCCAAACTTTTCTTTTGCAGCTTTCTCACCTCTCTTAACCTTCACAGAAATGAAGATTTAGGGCCTTGCTCTGCCTTGCCTTTTGGCTTAAATGAGTGTAATAGATAGTTTTAGCTTCTATCTAGACTCCTAAAGCCTTCTTCATAGGAGCAAGAAGCCTGTTTTGCTTTTTATTATCATTTATGAGGTTACTGGAGAAGTGCTTTTAATTTCCTTCAGGAACTTTTTCTTTGCATTCACAACTTGGCTATTTGGTCCAAGAGTTCCAGCTTTTGGCCTCTCTCAGCTTTCATCATGCCTCACTAAGTTTAATAATTTCTAGCTTTTTCTTTAAAGTGAAAGACATGTGAACCTTCTTTCTTTTCAACACATGGAAGGCATTGTGGCATTTTTAATTGGTTTAATTTTAATATTGTTGTTTCTTAGGGAATAGGGAGGCTCTAGGAGACAGAGAGCAATGGAGAAATAGCCAGTCCGCAGAGCAGTCAGAGCACACAACATTTGTCATTTAAGTTTGTTATCTTATGTGAGTTCAACTGGTAGCGTTTCCAAACAACTGCAATAGGAGCATCAAAGATCACTGATCACAGATCACCACAACATATATAATGATGATAAAAGATTTGAAATATTACAAGAAATATCAAAATGTGACACAGACACAAAATGAGGACAAGCTGTTGGAAAAATTGAGCCAATAGACTTGCAACACATGGTTGCACAGTGTTGCTAAAAAATGCAGTATCTGCTAAGATGCAATAAGCAAAGTGCAATAAAATGAGATATTTCTGTATGCGGGTGAAGAGCTTGAAAATCAGCATTTTTAACAAGTGTCCAGGTTCTATTTGTGATTAGGCAAGCTTGAAAATTCCTGCAGATAGAGATAGTCTTTTGTATAAAATTCAGTAAAATATTCCTCAACCATTAGAATATTAACAAGCATGAATCAATCCTTCCTAATATAATAAAAATACACAATAATAAAGCTTCGCTTACACTCACAGACATTAAACTAATGCATTTTTTTCTAAAATCTACTCCAACCACTTATATACATAAAAGATCAAATTTAATTTTTTTATGTTTATATAAATCCAGCTATAGTAACACCTAAAGCCTTATTGGGATGGCCTATATGAGTTCAGCATGTCCGCATACAGAACCTGCAACTTCAGCCTTGAACTTCAACATGGCATTTTCTGGAATCAAGTGACAAGTGACCCTACCTGGATATCAAGTCACACAACATTCTACAGAGTTTGGATGTAGGTACACCACATGTTTGGAGCAGAACAAAGTTTATCCTGTGACCTGGATGAGTTTTTAAAAATGGTTTCTCAGGCATACTTGGAAAATTTCATAAATCCCAAAAGAAGGAATTTTTACCAAAGTCTGTAAACCTCATGGTAATTATGACTGAGTCTGGAAGGAAATGTATACCATCAGCACCAGGTAGTTTAATTTTAAGAAACACAAATTGGAACAGTGTCAAACTACACATCATGTACTGCTTCTAGATTAATGTTCTAGGCATACTATTTTATAGCAACAATTATGTTTAAAAAATGAAAGATAATTAGCCCAAGGCTTAATAAGAGGAGGATGATATAGTTTTGCTCTGTGTCCTCACCAAGTTTCATCTTTAATTATACTCCCATAATTCCCATGTGTTGTGGGAGGTACCTAGGGGGAGATAATTTTATCATGGGGGTGGTTTCCCCCCAACACTGTTCTCATGGTAGTGAATAAGTCTCATGAGATCTGATGGTTTTATTAGGGTTCCCACTTTTGCGTCTTCCTCACTCTCTGCCTACTGCAATCCATGTGAGATGGTACTTACTCCTCCTTGTCTTCTGCTATGATTGTGAGTCTTCCTCAGCCACATGGAACTGTAAGTCCAAATAAACCTCTTTCTTTTATAAATTGTCAAGTCTCAGATATGTCTTTATCAGCAGTGTGAAAATGTACTAATACAGAGGGATTAATTAGTAGTATTATACAGATAAATACGTTAAAATATACTTTGATATTCCCATCGTTGCAGTATTGATTACTTTGTTCCTAAATGCATCTCATTATTCCAGGAGCTAGGAGATAGTAGGTTTAATTATTCTTTCTTTAAAAATGATTCCAAAAACTACTAAAATGGAAGAAATAACTTGAAGGATAGATAGATGTGTAGTTAATTGGATAGAAGACAGGAAGGTACACAAGATTTAGAATTGGTTGATAAATATTTTCTATCCTTCATGCATCAGATTATTTTTTAGAAATACATGTTTAAATAAGTATCAATGTTTCAATGAAACAAAATATTTTAACAAAGGCTAATTAAGTCTGTAAATACACATTATGGTTGGTTTAATCAAAAGAGAATATTGGTTTTCATTTTTTTAGGTCTAGTTAATGGAAGTGCTGCTAACTGAGAAAAAGGACTTTGAGGAGGAAAATTGATGAGTTTAGATTTCAAAGGTATTTTCTATTTTTCTCTCTTTGACATTTATAAAGGAACAAGACCCAGAAATGCATGAGCACTTAAAGTGTGATATATCAAATAATAGAGAGTTAATCTCTTTTATTATACTTTGGCATCCTCTGTCCTCCTTTTCCTTCTCAACGCTTTATTTAGAGGGGAAATAAAGAAAAGTTCATTCATTCTCATTGATGATAAAGTAACCCAGTTCAGAAAAGTTATTTTTCTCATATTCATTGGAAATGAGATCTTATTTGAGGCTGACTGCATTTACATTTATTGTGCCTGTGGAGGATCTGATTTGAAAGATTAAGAAATGCTTTATGCATCATGCATTATGAATATGCACTAGAAACAACATTGCCAGGAGAGAATTTAATTCACCTTGGTAGTGACATATGGCAATGGGGCTCGTACAAGTTGACCCTGTATTATATGAATCAGATATGTAAGTGTGTGTGTGTGTGTAACAATAAGATGACAAAAAAGTTAAAATTCTCCCTTTAGGAAGAAAAAAAACATGTCACATGTGAATCTCTTTTCCCCAATTATAAATTTTTCTAAGACAAAAAAAGTTGCTTTTTGTGAATAATTTCTAATTGTCAATAAATATTAATTAAATGTCAAGTAAACCAACGTTACTAAAAAGTATGCATGTTCCTTTTTGTGGGGACTGAAAGAGATGTTCATTTGGGTTATGATAAGATGTTCTTTTATTTGATTTAGCAGAATATTTTCTTGAGATTTCAGTGAGTATCACACAAGAGCAATAAAACCATGTATATAGAACGCATTATGCCTAGGTGCAACTCAGCAACTATGATACATGCGATATCCCTGAAGGATCAATTTTAAAGTCTTGTTATATTTAAACACCTGTGTAAAATGATCTTGGTTTGCAGTTACAGAGGGCTCATTTACATTTTAATGTGGACAGTACCATTTTGGATGCCATTGGGCCCTGTTTAGAGAAGTTCAAGGACATTCCTCAGGAGTCTTTTGACATATTACAAGTGAGGTTTGTAGTGAATGTAGCAGCACATAAAATGAAGGCACTGTGGTTTACATCCTAAAATGTAAATGTGAAGAAATCCGTGGATCTTATTACTTTATCGTAATATCTAAATCTCTGTGTAAAAGGCAGCAGGGTATGAGCCTGAATACAGATTGGTGTGAAGTGCCATTAACTCGATAGGTAAAAAGACAAAGTCTGCGTTTTTCAAATAAGTATTATTTTGCTTTTCCTAGTCGGGGACTCTTTATGATTTCCTTTTCATATTAGCAAAGCAAACAAATAAGCAAACAAAAATAACCCTATAAATACAGAAAATGCACCAGAATAATCTCTTTCTTTTACATGAACTATGGAAAACAAGTTTGGTATGGTGATGAATACTTTCAATTGCACACTTTATAAAATTTATTGGATTATAATATGTAATTCAAATATTCTCCTTTTGAAATCTTTATGCTGGTATGCTTTATAAGTCAATACTTAGATATAGCTCAATAAATACAAATAAAGATGGTCTTATATTAGAAATTTTAGAAGGAATAAAGTATGCCTAGTAACTTATAAACTGTGTCTCCATGATGGCTGTAAATATAAGAAACACCATTATTCATAGCAGTAGCAGTAGATATGATATATTTATGTGTAAATCTACTTGTACTTAAACAAAATGTCCTTGAACTCTTTGCTTTAAACCATTTATTTTATTCTACTGAGATAAGATTCTTGGATCAAAACATTTCCCTTTTGTATCAACATTACATAGGCAGGCAAAGCTCTGCTTGCTCACCACTGTATCAGATAGTCACATGTTCTTATTTAAATAAGCCGTTCTATCTTCATATATAAATAGTATAACCAGGAAAAAATTATCCAGCAAGTTATATCAAGTTACTAATTGAATTGCATATCAATTCAATTTTAGAAATATTTCCCTAATTTTAAGTAATATTATCCTTTTACAAACAGATTTAAATTATTTTTATCCTTATAAAGTACTCTCCTGTTATATTAATATTGTTTTTAAATTTTGCATTAAAATGACACATGAAAATTTGTATTTTTTTCTATCAATTTATGTCCTTTCTTTCTCTCTTTCATCTCTTTTTGCTCTGTCTTCATCCCTGTTATTGTTAATAGACCTGTAAATCTATATTCTTGTCTTAAAATAGCTGACCACATGCTGTGCCTATTATTTAACTTATTATTATTATTATTATTTTTACTTTGTAACAATGATATATCAGATTGAAATTCCTGCATTCTATGGTTAAAATGAGATTTAACAGGGGACAGGTTAAACATGACATTCCCGTGACTCTCAGTTGTTGCCGCAGATTTTGTCCATACTCCCTGTGCAGCAGGATTCTATGTGGGTTCATGTTTAATTTCCATTAACCTTAGTAAAATGTTGAAAAGCCTATTTAACATGATTTAGGAGAACGTCAAGTCTTTCCACCATTCACCACAGTTTGCTCACTCCCTGCACCTGATAACACATGTACTGGTCATGATAACACATGTACTTGGCCCATGTGCAGGGCACACCATAAGAAACTGAGAGTTATTCTCATGCCCCAGCAAGAAGTCTTCAACCAATAACAGAAGGAAGTTGGTGCACGGACACTCTAATTTCCCTTGGCTTTGGTAAGAATGAATGTGAGGCCAATTCTAACCTGCCTGACAAAGTTCCTCAGTAGAAAGTCTCATGTCAGTACTCCACATGGTTGAGAACACAGCTCTTATTGACTTATCCACCCTGTCTTACCTGCAGCCCTGTTACCAGTTTCCCCTGGAATCATTATCTAGACTAAACCAGGCATCCTGAAATCTTTGTGTGGAAGGAAAGCTCTTGGAATAAAATAAACCAAGATATAAAACTTCAAACATCTTCCATCATGCCAGACTTTATTTTATCTCCTCTGCCTCTTCTTTGGCCTTCCTTATCTTTAGTCGTAATAACCTCTCAGTTTATCTAGAACAATACACTTTCCCTTATTTTAGTATTTGTACATGCTACCACACCCCCAGAACACTTTTGCCATGTTCTCTCCCATTTGCCATTAAATGGGACAAATTTCAATTATCTGCCGTTTCTCAGCATAAAAATTATTTCCAATTAATCAGGTAATAAAATGACAATGTATATTAGTATTTCTTTGCAGAATACATGAAAGTAAAACACTTACAAATAAAAAAATAGCTCAACCAATGATGAAGAAAATATAATATGAACAGTGAGCAGTGAGGTTTAAGAAATTAATTTTTAAAATTTGATATTTCTAGTGTAAACCCGTGTTATTATGTATTATAAACATAATTGTTATTATCTATTGAGAGTAGAACATGAAATGATATGGATATGTAAATATATAAATTTATCTTAAAATAGCTGACCACATGCTGTGGCTACTTATGCATTTAACTTATCTTTCTAAGCAAATTTACAATGATATATTGAAATTCCTGCATTCCTTAGTAACATAATATTGGATGACAGTTTGATAATATTTATCATAATATAAAATGTAGATACATTATAATTAGTCAATTTTAATCCTAGAAAATCTGTGTATCTCTACTAACAGGCTTTTAAAAAGAAGTCAATGGCTGTTTTGTTTGCAACAATAGAATGGTTAAAAACGTTAAATGCCCATAAACGAGAAAATAGCTAAATAAACTATGATACTTTCTTAGTATTACATATTTGTAAAAATTCAGAAAACCATGCTTACATACTGACTTGCAAGATCTCCAGATGTTTATGTAGTTGTATTAGTCCATTTCCACGCTGCTAAGACACCCCAAGACTGGGTAATTTATAAGGAAAAAGATGTTTAATGGACTCAAGAAGTTCCACATGGCTGGAGAGACCTCACAATCATGGCAGAAGGTAAAAGGCATGTCTTACAAGGCAAGCAAGAGAGAATGAGAGACAAGCAAAAGGGAGAACCCTTATAAAACCTTGTAAAACCATCCTATCTCATGAGACTTATTCACTACCATGAAAACAGGAGGGAAAAACTGTCCCCAGGATTCAATTATCTCCCACCAGCTCCCTCCCATAACATGTGGGAATTATGGGAGCTACAATTCAAGATGAGGTTTGGGTGACACACAGCCAAACCATATCAGTAGTATATGATTTATGTTAAATTACATAGTATTTCCTTTTCTCATTGGAAAATATCTATTCATGGAAAAATGACAGGTTGAAGGCACACAGAACTGAAAACAGTGGATTGAGATTGAAGGTAGTCAACAAAATGGAAACTTAGGTTCATCTATAACTCGGAGTCATTTATTAAGTGAGAACATTCAAATAATTATCCTATAATTAGAATTTCATTCTTTGGAGACCTAAAAATGAACTGAGTGTGTGCCATACCTCATTTGCCTATATTCATAATACCCTATAATTCCATCTTCGTTTTACTGTTCACATTTTTTACATATTTATTTTATGTCTATTTTTTCCCAAGCTAGATTATAGAATTCATGGGGGTTAGCCTCCTATCAGCTTGTTCACTGTCTCAACCATATGTACTGTGCCTAATATAAAAAGACACTCATATGTATTGTGTACAAATAAAGAAAAGTATAGCTTTGCCAGTTAGTAAGTGATTCAGACAATAGCTCTGGACAGTGAAAGCAAAATCCTTGCTTCCACCTCTACTCCAGCATTTCTGATTGCATAGTATTCTCTTTATGGTCAATCACTTAGAAACTCATTGTAAATTTCCATTATGCTTACAAGCATTTCTGTACATGTTTAGGTTTACTATATATAAGATAGATCTTAAGACAGTATATGTTTATATTATGACATTAAAACCTATTATTGACATATACCTATATGTAAATTCATGCATATATATGTGCTATATTTATTTAGAATAAAAATAATTATATATATTTTAATAGTATGTTCTCATTATACCTTAGCTACAAAAAATTCCTAATTTTAATGCCTCTATTTTTTAAAACCAGCTGTTAATTCTTTCCTCTCTTCTTTGTATGTAGTTTTAAAATCTCCAGACAAGTGTGTGTATATATATATATATAAAATACACAAATCATATATATATATATCATATATATATGATTTTATGATAAGGATTTTAAATGCAGTTTGGGTGTAAATATACCAACTAAAAATGTATAATAGAGTTATAAAGAAAAAAAAAAATATATATATATATATATATGCCAGGTGCAGTGGCTCATGTCTGTAATCCCAGCAATTTGGAAGGCCAAGAGGGGGCAGATAACCTGAGGTCAGGAGTTTAAGACCAGTCTGGTCAACATGTGAAACCTGTCTCTACTAAAAATACAAAAATTAGTTCGGCATAGTGGCACATGCATGCAGTCCCAGCTACTAAGGAGGCTGAGGCCTGAGAATCTCTTGACCCTGGTAGGTGGAGGTCGCAGTGAGCCAATATCACACCACAGAACTTTAGACTGGGCAACAGAGGGAGAGTCTGTCTCAAAAAAAAGAAAAGAAAAGAAAAGAAAATATATGCCAATTATATACATTTTTAAAGACATAGTAACTGAAGTCAGCATCACTTGTTAATGTTTATTTAATGTCCAAATCTAGGTAATTATGATACATAAGGTAACATGTCCCTTATATTTTGTTAATATTCTCAATATCACAATATGTGATAATGAAACAGTTTCCCCATTAGGAGGTATAGTACAAAAATAAGTATCTCTTTTAAAATAAAAATACATTGAAATAACCGATAATTTGTCAGAAAAAATCTAAATAAAGAACATGCTTTGTTAGTATATTTTCTCAATGGGAAACATGAAATATTTTTAATGACACCAGTCTCAAAATCTGCATTGTGTATTGTAATTCCTAGTTGTTTAAAAAAACAAAATCTATTGAAACAAAGAGAAATACACTCTAAAATTAATGGAAATGATAAATGCATTTGGGTAGCAAACACAAGAGTAACTCCAGTGGAAATTCGTTTTCTTTGATTAAAAGTTAATTGCAATACATTTATGCTGATTGTGGCCATTTAAAATCATTTTATAATAAATATACTATATTCATTATATTTTCCATTTTATTATTCAAGTCTTGCATATGCTTGCAGAACAAACAATCTTACAATTAACTTTTCCTGGCTACATTTGGAAGCCTTATGAATAATAACTCAAAATTGTCATAAAATCAATGTAATCTTGAATTATTGATGTTTTTTATTTAGTAACTGCCAATTATGAAAATTTGCAATAAGATTTTCTGTTTAATTGCTAATTCTCATGTATGCATATGATTTAGTAATTTATGCAAACTACTTTGCTGTTGTTTGTGATAAAATTTTATCAGTCACACTACAAACAATTGAGGTATGGTGCTGTTTCTTTGTTTATTCTTTTCAGCTAGTTCATGACATTTTATATTTGTCTCCTGTGATCATTAATATGCTAATCCGTTATTTTAACAAGACTTTGAGATGACTGGCACACTTTCTATAAGACGTATTTCTAATAAACAAACAACAATAACACCCAAATTATGAATGGTATGCTATGCTAAAGCTGTCAAATTCATCGGCCAGGTTTGTGGAGATACTCTTTGCCCAGTTTTATAAGTTAAAATACAACACCAAATTATATGATTTAGTTTTTAGAAATAAAAATTATATTTATCATAAAACACAGGAGAACAGTGTTCAATACTATTTAAAATACGAGGATCAGACTATTTATGCCATTCAGTTTCTGTATTTTTGGATAAAGATTATTTTACAAAATAATAATTGAAAAGGAAATTGTACCTTTGTGTCTTATTTTAAACAATATTCACAATTTGCCTTTTATAATTTGAAATAAATTTGTGGCTAGTAATTTGTGCAGAAAAAGGCAAGTTGAGAATATTCTTTACTTCCATAAGTGAATTCTACTAAGAAGAATATTAATGTCAATTACATTTTTAAATAAATAGCCTTGCAAATGTGAAAGTTGTGAGAAAATAATTTTAACATATTGAAGGAAAACATAAGTTTAAAAAAAAGACTATATAGAAAAGATGTGAGATGTTCTCTCTATATATGTATCAATTACATCAATTTCTTATCTTAATTACTCTAATTGCCTTATGGTCTCTATTAGTTGGTTTTTACACTGCTGATGAATACACACCAGAGACTTGGTAATTTAAAAAGAAAAAGAGGTTTAAAGGACTCACAATGCCACGTGGCTGGTGAGGCCTCACCAATGATGATGGAAGGTGAAAGGCATGTGTTTCACCTTCCACCATGCTGGAAGGTGATGGTGGAAGGTGAAAGGATTTTTCAGGTGCATGGTGCAAGCTGTTGGTGGATCTACCATTCTGGGGTCTACAGGACAGCAGCCCTCCGCTCACAGCCCCACTAGGCAATGCCCCAATGGGGACTATGCGTGGGGGCTTCAATCCCACATTTCCCTTCTGTACTGCCCTAGCAGAGATTTTCCATGACGCTCCGCCCCTGCAGCAAACTAATGCCTGAACATCCAGGCATTTCCATACTAGGTGGAGGTTTCCCAACCTCAATTCTTGATTTCTTTTAACCCACAGGCTCAACATCACATGAAAGTGGCCAAAGCTTGGGGCCTTCATCCTCTGAAACCGTGGGCCAAGCTGAACCTTGGCTTCTTTTAGCCATGGCTAGAGAGGCTGGAATACAGGACCCCAGGTCTCTAGGCTGCACATAGCAGGGGGATACTGTGCCTGGTCCATGAGACAGTTTTTTTCCCCCTAGGCCTCTGGGTCTGGATGGGAGGGGCTTCCATGAAGACCTCTGACATGCCTTGGAGAAATTTTCTCCATTGTCTTGGTGATTAACATTTGGCTCCTTGAAACATATGCAAATTTCTGCAGCTGGCTTGAATTTCTCCTCAGAAAATAGGTTTTTCTTTTCTGTCACATTATCAGGCTGCAAATTTTTCAAACCTTTATGCTTTGTTTCCCTTTTAAAACTGAATGTTTTTAACAACATTCAAGCCACCTCTGGAATACTTTGCTGCTCAGAAATTCTTTTCGCCAGATACCCTAAATCATCTTCCTCAAGCTCAAAGTTTCACAAATCTCTAGGGCAAGGGCAAAATGCCACCAGTCTCTTTGTTAAAACATAGCAAGAGTTATATTTACTCCAGTTCCCAGCAAGTTCCTCATCTCCATCTGAGACCACCTGAGCCTAGATTTTATTGTCCATATCATTATTGGTATTTTGGTCAACACCATTCAACAAGTCTCTAGGAAGGTCCAAACTTTCCCACATTTTCCTATCTTCTTCTGTGTCCTTCAAACTGTCCCAACCTCTGCCTTGTTGCTCAGTTCCCAAGTTGTTTCCACAATTTTGGGTACAGCAGCACTCCACTCTACTGGTACCAATTTACTGTATTCATCCATTTTCATGCTGCTTGAAGACATACCCAAGACTGGGTAATTTATAAAGAAAAAGAGGTTTAATGGACTCACAGTTCCACGTGGCTGGGGACGCCTCACAATCAAGGTGGAAGGCAAAAGATATGTCTTACATGGTGGCAGGCAAAAGGAGAATGGGAATCAAGCAAAAAAGATTTCCCTTATAAAAACATTAGGTCTTATGAGACTTACTCACTAGCATGAGAACAGTGTGGGGGAAACTACCCCTACTGACAGACGGGAGTAGCTGGAATTTGATAGGTTGACTAAGAATCCCTAAACCTAGCTGGGAAGGTGACCGCATCCAACTTTAAACACAGGGCTTGCAACTTAGCCCACACCCGACCAATCAGAGAGCTCACTAAAATGCTAATTAGGCAAAACAGGAGGTAAAGAAATAGCCAATCATCTATTGCCTGAAAGCACAGTGGGAGGGACAAGGATCGGAATATAAACCCTGGCATTCCAGCCAGCAACAGCAATCCACTTTGGGTCCGTTCCCCTTATGTGGGAGCTCTGTCTTCACTCTATTTCACTCTATTAAATCTTGCAACTGCACTCTCTTCTGGTCCGTGTTTTGTTACGGCTGGAGCTGAGCTTTCACTCCCCATTCACCACTACTGTTTGCCTCCCGGTTCCAGACCCACTGCTGACTTCCATCCCTCCGAATCCAGCAGGGTGTCTGCTGTGCTCTTGATCCAGCGAGACACCCACTGCCACTCCCGATGGGGCTAAAGGCTTGCCATTGTTCCTCCATGGCTAAGTGCCTGGGTTCGACCTAATCGAGCTGAACACTAGTAACTGGGTTCCACCGTTCTCTTCCATGACCCACGGCTTCTAACAGAGCTATAACATTCACTGCAGAGCCCAAGATTCCATTCCTTGGAATCCGTGAGGCCAAGAACCCCAGGTCAGAGAAGACGAGGCTTGCCACCATCTTGGAAGTGGCCCACAACCATTTTGGAAGCAGCCGGCCATCATCTTGGGAGCTCTGGGAGCAAGGACCCCCCCAGTAACACTATGATTCAATGATCTCCCACTGGATTCCTCTCACAACATGTGGAAATTATGGGAGATGCAATTTAAGATGAGATTCAGGTGGGGACACAGCCAAACCATATCATGGTGTAAGTCTTTTCTCCTTGAGATTCACTGGAAGTCTCCTAACTGGTCATTCTGATTCTATGTTTAATTCCCAGTAGTAGATTCTTAATATAATATCTCAGATGTTTCTTTCAAATTAAATTATGATTATGCCAATCATTTAAAACATTTCAAATGCTGTGCTGTGAAGGTTCATGAAAAATTCCTTATAATGACTTGCAAAGTTCCTCAAATCTGACTTAATTCTTGTACTCTTCCACCAGATCACCACACTAGACTCTCTGCAAATCCTCAAATGCTTTCACTTTTCTATTGTGGGGTCCTTGAGGTCCCCCCGGCCTTTCAGTCTGAACAGCTCTTCCACCAGGTCCTTTAATTTTACCATGTATTCAGAATTGCATCCCATATTCCATATGTTTCTATTTTTTTCTACATTTTTTCACAGTGTTATTTACCTTGTAACATACTACATACTACATAATTTACCTTCATAAAGCTCTAGAGAAAGATCTTTGAAAGCAGGGATCTGTATTTGTTTATCCACTGGTATATTTCAAAAACCTAGATGAGTAACCAGCAAACAGGAATCAATATTTATTTGTTGAAATATTGAATGAAAAGTGAATGAAAGAAGAAGGAATGGAGGAAACAAGGAATGAAGAAAAGATGGATAGGAAAAAGAAGAGAAGGAAGGGAGGGAGAAAAAAATGGAAAGGAAGCAATACAGAACACATTATTATATGTTCCGTATTTAAAATAGTAACAAAATAGTTTGTTATGTAAACAGTAGAAAACATAATTTATTTAAGACATCTAGTTAACTCTTTGCTATTTGTCCAAGTCTAATTTTTATTATTTTTCATATTAATTTTTTTCTGAATTAAATTTTATTGTCACAAAAATTAAAAGGAAGAAGATCTTCCAGATAAAGAAAAACCATGAAAAACCGAGAGGGGAAAAATTCAATGTCAGGGTTGTTGTGAAACCACTAATGAGAATGGTGTAGAGATTATACTAAACGTGAGAGAACTGTTGTATGAGAAAAGTCTAAGAAGGTACACCAGGCCAACTTATGGTTGGTTGAAAGAGTTTTGAGCTTTGCTCTGTAGGAAGAAGACAACTGCCTATCAAAGAGACAAAGTGATTTTTTTGGAGCGGATAGCTATATGAATAAATACGGATAAGTAAACAATATATGTATATATAGATCAAAACGAAGAGGTAGACTTTCACACTAATGCAAAATAGAAATTCGAATCAGTCAATTGAAAGAAGTTTATTTTCTTTTTTTCATGAAATATCAAAAACATAACTATTTAATAACCTGTTTGTTCTAATTAATACACACACACACACATATTTAGTATCACTACCATAGGTAAATAAGGTACCTTTCCATGATGTAAATCCTAAGGCAATTATAGTCAAATATAAAATGGAAACAAACAGAGAGGGATAAACCATGAATAGTAAACATTTCTATAAAATCATTAAACACAGTACTTTAGTGTTTGATGTTTTGGCATAACAACTTCCTAGAAATGCTTTTTCATTGTTGGTGTTTTACATATAAATAGTAACAAACAATTTATTCACAGCATCTAATTAAATATTTGCCATTTGTCTAAGTCTAATTTTCACTATTTTTCACCTATGAACTGTATTCATATGATTTGCCTATATCCCCCTTCTCATAACAAATAATCATTTACTTTTTAGTTCAAGTTCTTTGATGAGTCTAAAGAAATAAAAAGATGAATAAAATGAAAGAAATAATTGAAATGCAACTCATAAGGATGGAGTCTTAGGTAAAAACTTTCCATATTGTTTGCCCAGAACACGATGGATTGTATTATGCCTCTGTGGTATTTGGCTTAGGGAAATGTACTTGACCTCCTAGTCTATTGTTTTAGACAGGAATTATATCCAATTCATCAATTCTAATGTCAAAATGATAAATTTCTGGCAGCACTAGTTTCTTCTTCCAGGGGAAAATCATTTACTCTTTCCACTGTCAGTTTTTCTATAATTCTAAATACTTAGATGACATTTCCAAAAACAATACAAATGTGTACTTAATGAGCGTGACAACTGCTCACTAAACCCACTAGAAACTTAGATATACTAGAATAGGGGAATAGGTCTGTTTGTCTTTAATGTCAACATATTAATGAATTAATTCAAAACTATTTTAGCATTGAATGCTCATATACTTTCATTACTACTTGCAGTGCTAAAATTTCCTTAGGGACATTCAAAAGGGCAAAAGAGTAACTCTTGTGAAGTCCAGCACCAGTAAACTATTTTTAGTGACATTCTCCCTCTAGTTTTATTAAGTTCATGAATTTTTTTTCAAAGACCATGGCAATGCAATCTGCCTTTGTTTTCTGATAATGTTCCCTCTAACGTGCCATATCCAAAATTGTCTAAGCAATCCACTTACTCCATGTATAAAAAGGTACACTCAGCACCTCTACTTCCTGCAAATCTTTCATTCGCTTTTATCTTAAACACATTTCTACTCATTCCTTTAGTACTTTCATGTGTCAGAATCCTCCCTCCTCACTCTCACCTGTGCAAACAGCTCAACTAGATTCATTCTTCATATTTCAGCCTGCATGTCATTGCTTGTTTGACATCCAAACTAGGCTTCATCCTGTTATTACACTCTCACAAAACCAACTACTTTTCATTCATACCACTTTTCATGAGTATAATTATGCACTACTTTTAATGTCATGCTTAATATTTATTTTCCTGTCTGGAATATAAGTTCCAGGCAGGCAAGAATCCTTAGTTCCTGATTCTTCCTTCCCTCCTCTGTCTCTAACACGATGGCAGCCATACAACAGCAACACAAAAGCTACTAATTTTATGAATAAATAATACAACCCCTATATTCTGTCTATATGTCATCTCTGAATTGGATATGGTGGGGGGGGAAGTAATTTGCTTTATCTTTAATAGAAAACTAGATAAGCTATTTTGGCATAATTAAGTATTGGAATCTAACACTCTTAATGAGTAGCCACTTACAATTAAGTTCAACTGTATGTTTCATATAGAAAATTCTGGTTGAAGAAGCAATACCAGCCGTTAACATATATATGATAAAATTAACCCCTAATAATGCACAACTAAAAGAAAGTTACCTTTTTGCTAATATCTTGGATTTTGATAACTTTTTGTGACCATCTAGTTATGCTGCCACAACTACTCTAAATATACTGGTTTCCACTATGTTCCCTTTTATACTCATAAACACAGACATGCACACACAAACACCATATATATTCTACTGTATTTTTGACTTAGGAGCAGTCTGTTCTGAGTTAATGCATCATGCTGGGGAAAATGTACCAAACTCTTTTCAGTGGGCACTATGCATAAACTTCTAAAATAATTAGGAATGTTTCTAAATTCTGCATCTGTGCTCTTAATTTATGTTCTCTGAGTTTTTCAAATAATTTGGGCTTATGCTAATGATCTGTGATTTAAAATAGGTGTGGGAGATGTTAGTAATGCTCTGCCAGAAGAAATATAATTTTAGGCTGCACAAGCAGCCGCAACGGCATTATGAACACTACCGTCTAAAATATGACAGATGTGTGAATTGGCTATGGTACAGAGTTCGCACAGAGGAGTGTACATACCACAGAACGTTCTTACAGTGCATCTTCCATTTCAGTGAAAATTAAAGGGGAGGCAAAGTTTTGGTAGGCAAGCAATGTATTATTTGTTCTTTAAGCTTTGACCGTACATTGATCACTGTGCTATCTTTATTAAGTTCCTAAGTGAAAAGTATAATTAATTTAAGAAAATCGCCAACAGCCTCTCAAGGAAAATATTTTGATTTGTATTGTAGAGTGACTTGTCACACCCTTATACTCACAAAATTCGTTACTCAGGGTAGTATCATATCATCAGTGTGACTATGTTTCCTTGCCTCAATACTTGTTTTATTCATTTAATGTTTATGTTGTCCACATGCCAAGGTCAATGGTTTTCAAAAGGTATATAAAGTGAATTTGAAAATTAAAGGCTTTTGTTTTTAATCTTTGAGGATGCAGGAAATAATTTGAGATGACTTTACAACTAAAAGCTATTTCACCTGTGGGAGTAAAGTAATTTCAATGTATAGAACTTGGTTCTCAGCTACCATGTTGAACACTCTGGCCCTAGTTTCTTAATGATAGTGTTTAAATTCTGGGGTTGAATTGTAATTTTGATCGAAAATGAATTAACCAAGGCCTTCACTTACATTTCATTTACATTTTTCAAACTGGATCTTGGAAGAAACAACAAGCAAGTTTTTCCTAGCTTTTAAGTGCATGTGTATTTGTACACTAAATATATACAAAAATATATAAAAATATAAACATGTGACTATATACGTGTGTGTGTGTGTAATGATGGTGATACCAAATAACCACAGACTGTCCACATGTATAGCTGAGTTAGCAGCAACGCCTTAGCTTTGTATACCATACTTCAGTGTGCACAAATTTTGTTTCTTGCAAAACATTATTTTAAAATCTTGTATAAAATTATGTTTGGGCTGCATGTACATGGTATATATGGCACATGAATTAATTTCATGTTTAGACTTGGGTTCCATCCCTAATATATATCATTGTGTATATGGAAATATTTTGAAATTTAAAAAAAAAATCTAAAATCTACAATACTTCTTGTCCCAAGCAATTCGTATAAGGGATATTCAAACTGTATTCCCAATAGGGACATTTGATTTAATATGTTTCTGAAATGTATCTGTTTTTTTCTATGGCTTGTTACATATGACACATTCTTATCTTTCCATTATATTTTTCCTCTTTTCCTAAATTAATACAATTTTTGTTTATTCAGCCTGCAACCAAGGAGTAATGACCATTTTATTTGAATTTTAGATATAGTTCTTTTAAAGTTTCTGCCTCATAGTTGAAATGTCTTGGTTATTTCTGAGTCTGATTTTGTTAGTTGTTTTGTCTCTTGAAAATCAGATTTCTTTTTTTTGCTTTGTTTTGTGTTCAACATTTTTTACTGAATGTGTCATTGCTGTAGAATGATAAAAATTGTAATCACTGTTGAGGCTTGGTAAGGGACACAGGTATTCTTGTAGGCCCCTGGATTGGGTCGTCAAGTCAATATAGTCTGGAATTGTGATGTTTTTTCTTTGTTTTGTTGTTGTTGTTTCTATGGAAGCTTTCCAAGCGTCAGAAATTTCAAATTTCTTTCTTCATGGACTAGTGATTAAAGTTGGGGCTGGAGTATTGGTGTTTTTCTCAGAGTAGGGCTCCATCCCCAGCTTTCAGCCACCCCTGGATGTCTGTGCTTCAGAGAAGTCTTTCTGTATGCATTTGCCCTTTCCAAAAATAGATTGTGTTACACTTGTTATTGGGTAGTGTATAGGGAAATTCACTATGTTTTCTCATCCAGTATTCTGTTTTCTCTGTCTCAGAAAAGTTCTGTACACGTGTGCCTTGGAGGTGTATCTTTCTTAGCATTTTCACACCTCCAACTCCTTGTCAGTCAACTTAGCCTTATATTGACAGTTGGTATTGGGCAGGATTTCTTGTTCCTCCTGCAGCTGGGTAGACCACATCAATATAGATCATATCATATAAACCATATCAATAAAGTTAGTCTGAGTGAGATTCTTTCCCATCTATCACCTGTAGAGAATTTCCTTTAAATTTCCTTCATCCCTAGTCTTTGCTTCTGCCTTGCAGATGAGGAGACTTAGTGGCCCTCCCCAGCAGCTTAAGATTTGCTCTATAGAATATCAGGGTGGAAGGAGGAATTGTTATACTGCCTTATCATCTTTACAGGTGCTAGCCTTCTCTTTCGAGTCTTGCTCTTCCTTCTGTATTTTTGGCTATATAGGGATGAAATATGGGGGTAAGTGACAGGGTTTTGTATCTGCAGCAAGTGATAACATCTTTTGAGCACTGTGTAAGACAGTGAATGTTTCCCTTTCCCCAGTGATGAAACCACTTGATCCTGGAGAAACACACAGTATTGCTTTTGTCTTGTCTGCAGACTATGATTAGCTTCTTTGCCTTCTCTGGGCAAAAAGAATTTGCTGTCCTCCTCCAGAAGAGGATTAAGACATAATCTTGGTATAAAAGAAGGGAATCTGGCAGGAGGAAATGTTTCATACTGGTCCCCTAATAGCTGTCAGTCACCTTCTACTCATCTGAGTTGACTCAGGTTTGCTTTCTTCATTCTTTATCCTGTTCTCAGTTTCTCCTGTGAGCATCGAGTAGGAATGAGATTTTAAATGATTCAGTCTCATAGGATGAAGTGAAAGCAATTACTAAGTGTCCCCAGCAACTTCAGATTTATTAGCTCCCACTTGGTTTTCAGTTCAGTTAAATTTTACTTGCTTAAATTGTGGCCAGAACAGCTGCAAATTCTCTTGTGTTCTGTTATGGAGGAGAAAATATGTATGCCCTTTCACCATTTAGAAGAATTTAAACCTTTTGTATTTAAGATTTCTTCATTACCTTCTAACTTCAGCTTTCCAATAAAAATAAACATTATAAAATTACAGCTGATCTTATTTTTTCTCTTATTTTTGAGTTAGAGACCACTTTTTAAAAATTGGTCTGTATTTTAAATGGAGGTGGAAATCCACCCATAATTTGCAATATGTTCTTGTTCATTTTCATTCAACTCGAAATATTTTAAAATTTATCTTATGATTCCTTTTTTGACCCTGGATTTTATAGGGGTGTTTGCTTTATTTATACGTATTTGTGAATTTTCTTTATGTCTTAATATTTTCAATTTCTAATTAATGTAATTATGGTCAGAAAGTGAATTATTTCAAAATTTAAACATTAAGACTGGTTTGGGGGCCTCAAAATAATTATTTGTTAATATTTCAAATGCATTTAGCGCTTAGCCATGTATGTTTTGTAGTTTCTGGCCTGTTAAAGATGTTAATTAAATCAATTTTGTTGATAGTGTGCAAACCTATAAATTCACTGATCATTTTTCTGCATTTTTTTATAATTTGATAATGAACTTAAAATCTTCAACTATGTAAATTTATCTACTTCTTCTTTTAGTCATTTTAGTATTTTTTCAAGTATTTTTCTTCAAAGCCTTCTACTTCTGTATGTAAAAAGCATAGTTACTGTAGTAAGTCTTAGTAATTTTATTTTAGCAATTCAGAAATATGTATTGTTTAGGTGGATAGTTTTCTTTATTTACATATAAACAAACTCACACGTATATTTTATATATATGTAGGTGTATCTAGATAGAAGTATAGATGGATGTTATAGCTATAGCTGCAGATGTAAATATATTTCCTTCCTGAAATTTCTGATTCCATCTGATGTTATTAATTCTGCTTTAAATAATCCTTTTAGCATTACTTGTAATATGCATTTGCTGGAGACAATGTATCTTAGTTTTTCGCTGTATTAAAACAAGTTTATTTTATATCCGTATTCTCTATTAGTATTGCCATATGTTTTTCCTTCATGTTTGGAAATCTTTTGAATCTTTTACCCATGTCTATATTTTCAGCATTTGTATAGGTCTATTTAAATGTACTTCTTGAAAGATGAAATATTAACAGTGTGTTTTTTATTGACAAGATCTATTTACATGTAGTGTGCTATACAATATACTTGATTTAATTTGTTCTATTTACCTTAACTGTATTTATTTCACTCTGTGACTTCCTTTTTGCTTTACTGTTGCTGATCAAAGCACATTGATATTTGCTACTTTTTGTTTCATTGTTAATTTTATAATTCTACAATGGTTTTCAATTCTGTCAATGATTACTTTCGCTTCCAAGATGCTGATATGTATCCATTATATGAAAACAATTTACTTATTATTTCTCCCACAAAGTTACTCTGCATACATATGTGTATAATATAATCTCTGTCTTCAATTAGATGAATCTTTTAGAATATTAATGACCCTACTGTTCTTCTTCATTCCTCTTCATTTAGACTAAAAGATACTCTTTCTCTTTTTGTAAATTTTCTAGCTACTCATTGGGCTAGAACACATATTTTAGTAATAAATATTATTAACAAATATCATTGAATAAGTCCTTCTCACCATAATTGAATATATACTACTCATTTCAGCAGACTACATCCTTTATGACTTTCATATTTATGTGTAAATAGAGATGTCTACATGAAAATCCTTCAATTTATGCTTATTTCATATATATATATGTCCATACATACCATTCCTCATTTCTTATGATAATTCATCTTACTCATATTCAAATAAGAGTGACTCTTTGTCTATGATTTATTTATTTACTTTTACTAAACCTGCCAATCCTATTTTTATGGACCAAAGAGCATAATCTCTTAGGGCACTGGTAAAAACCCAATGTAACTGGGGGAAGGGAACAAATAAAACAAAACAAACAACTATACCCTTGGGTGAGTTGTAGAAGTATCTGCTATGCCCAGCATCATATCTGGAGCAAAAGCAGAAAAATATAACAAGATTGCTCGCTCCCCTAAGACCCAGGTGCGTGGTAGTTGTTTAAGACAATGCTATAACTATATCACTGGAGAACGATGTCCTCCATCACTTACTACCACCAAGCTCACAAGTGGCAGGTAAAGTCACAGTGAAATATATCAGGGAGAGCTACAAGGGACACAGTTTTTCTGGAGAGCAACTGAAAAAGAAAACCCAAAGCCCATAAGGGTACCCAATCCAAGTGAGGGGCAAGTGTCCTAGAGTAATGTGGAGCTTCTGAAACACTGAGCACAAACATAGCAACAAGTTCCAAATCCAGGCCAGCTCGGGAGTAGAGTAATAAAACCGCCCTGTGCAGGACATGTCTATGAATCTCCAAGTATACAAATATTTGCTTTAGTATCTACTATCTACTGTCCAGTGCAACATTTTTGGCTTTCAACAACAACAATTAAATCATAAGCCTTACAAAAAGGTAAGAAAAAACAAAGCCTGAAGAGACAACTCTTTAAATGAAAAGATCATATTTAAAACACCCTTAGATGTGATACAGCTCTTGGAAATACCAGGAGATTTAAAATAATTCTGATTAATACATTAGAGGCTCTAATGGAAAAGGTAGAGTATAAGGGAGAATCCATTGCAAACACTAGAAATAAAAAAAAAATAAAGTATTCCACAGACTCATCATTGAATTTGACATAGCTGAGGAAAAAAACAGTTAAATTGGAAAAAAAAAGTTAATAAAATCCACCCAAGTTGAAACACAAAGGGAAAAAATGATGGTAACAAAAACATTTGCTGTGTTAGAGCAAATGATCTAATGCACATGTCCCAGGAGTAGAAGAGAGAGAGAGAGAATAGAGCAGACAAATATGTGAAGAGTAAGTGAAGGGATACCTGAAGACTTCTGCACCTGAGAAGCTGATCTAACCTGCAGTCACTTGGTGCCACTCAGAAATTCTGGTTTCATTAGACTGGAAGCAGTTTGAGAGGAGGAGACCAGGAAATGGGATGCCATTATGAAGCAAGTGAGAAGAAAACCCTCTAATTGGAGAAAATATTGGCAAATAATATATCTGATAAGAGATTTATTTCATGGTTCACAGCTGTAACCCCAGCACTTTAGGGTGGATCACTGAGCCCAGAAGTTCAAGACCAGCCTGAGAAACATGACAAAAGTCCCATCTTTATGAAAAATTCAAAAAACTAGCCAGGCGTAGTGGTGCATACCTGTAGTCCCAGCTACTCAGGAGGGCGAAGTGGGAGGATCAACTAAGGTTGAGGCTGCAGTGAGCTGAGATTGCACCACTGCACTCCAGCCTGGGTAACAGAGTGAGACCCTGTCTCAAAAAAAAAAAAAAAAAAAAAAAAAAAAAAAAAAAGAGAGAGAGAGAGAGATAGTTTTCTTTAAATAATAAAGAAAAAAGATCAATACAGGAAACAGATCTGAATTAACAGTTCTCCAAAGACGGTACACAAATGGCCAAAACGCACATGAAATGTTGCTGAACATCATGAGCCACCAAGGAAAGGCAAATCAAAATCATAATAAATTTCATTCCACAGTCACTAGATGGCTATAAGGAAAAAGATAATAAGGAATATTTGAGGGTTGTAGAGACATTGGACTCTTCATATGCTGCTGGTGATAATGTAAAATGCAGCAACTACTTTGAAAATACATCTCAAAAATTAAACATAGAAGTACCATGTGACCCATGTTTCCATTTCTTAATATATATCCAAGGGAACTAAAAACATATATTAACACAAACCTGTATGTAAATATTCATATCAACATTATTCATAATAGCTACATAGTGAAAACTACCAACATGCTCATCAGTTAAGAAATGTGGTATAGCTAAACTATGAAATTTTATTCAGCAATCAAAGGAAAATAAGTAATGATACATGCTATATCATGTGTGATTCTTGAAACACTGTGTTAAGTTTAAGTCAGATATAAATGGCCACATATTGTACAATTCCATTTACATTAAATGTCTAGGAGGGGCAAATTTGTAGGCACAGAATTTAAATTAGTGGTTGTCTAGGGTTGAGAGAGATGTGATCTTAAGGGATTGTGGTGTAATGTCTAAACTATATTGGTTTTCCTAAGGGAAAATGCAAATTTTTAAAATAGACTACGGTGATGTTTGCACAACTCTAAAGTATTTTAAAAAGTCTTTGTACACTGTGAATGAGTGCATTATATGGTATGATAATTATGTCAATAAATACTCTTAAATGTGTGTTCATGAACACTGTATTACTGTAGTAAGAATAAAAAGGTATATAAGATACTTTTTTGTAGAGACTCAATTTTAAACCCTAAAAATTCATAAAGATAGGAAATTCATATGGACTTTCAGATAGGAAATTGGCTAGAAAAAAAGGGGGAAGTAAAACTTTAGCTTGATAACAAGGAGTTCCTATAACATACAGTCTAAGTTCTGAACCACAATGAGTTATGGAATAATCAAAACCAAATAAATGCTTGTCATTGTGTTAAAGAAAATAGTCAATATAATGAGTAAAAGTGTTTTCATTTTAGTTTTTCTTTAAAGCTGGTCAAATGCTCTAGTCTCTCTCTCTCTCTCTCTCTCTCTCTCGCCCTCTCTGTCTCTCTCTTGCTCTCCCTCGTTCTCTCTCTATATGATATTGTAACTACCTTGGGAGGTAATAATGAGAAAGCAACCAATTAATGAATTATACATTTGAAAGTTGGCAAAATATATCAACAAAGGGAAACATATATATATATCTCTCTCAAATAAACAGAGGAAGAATTCACGGAAACATTTTTTATAGACCCAGTGAGATCAGAGACAAAGGTATCACTAACAAAAATAACAGAAAAAGAGAGAAAAAAGAATGTTGGAAAAGATTGGGAGGTATTCTAGGAAACTCCAAGAAAACAGATGTTAAAAAAACTTTAAAAACTAATTTGAAAATCTTAGAATAGGATAGGATAAAAATAAAATGAGAGATGAAAGAAAGTTTTATTAAGAGAAAAATATCATGAATGAAAAAATGAAATCACGACATGATGAGCATGCTTCCTAAATATCATCCAAATTTTTTTTTATTTCTAGATAAACCAATAGATAATAAGGACAAGAGGAGATGTGGCGTAAATATTCTGCTACTACTACAGTTTTTTTTAAATAGAGAAAATTTATTAAAAATTGGAGAAAATATAAATGAAATATATAATATTTGAGTATGAAGATACAAAAGGGTTTACAATATTAGGTAAATTTGATTGAAAACAATATAATTCTTTGGAAGACTGAGGCATGTGGATCACCTGAGGTCAGGAGTTTGAAACCAGGCTGGTCAATATGGTGAAACTCCATCTCTACTAAAAATACAAAAATTGGCCAGGTGTGGTAGTAGGTGCCTGTAATCCAAGCTACTCGGGAGGCTCAGGCAGGAGAATTGGTTGAACCCAGGAGACGGAGGTTGCCATGAGCTGAGATCACACCATTGCACTCCAACCTGGGTGACAGAGCAAGACTCTGTCTCAAAATAATAATAATAATAAATATAATTACATACACTCACAAGGTGATTTCTCTTCAAATGTAAAAGCCTCAGCTTCCCTCACGAAGTTAAAGCAGCAGAGGCACAGATTTCTTTTTCTCTAGTGGCACATCATTTTTTTTTTTTCCTTTATCATAAAAGGAACCCAAAGTTGACTTTAGATAAGAATTTGCTTAGTAAAAAGATTGCTTTTGGAGACTCCCTTGCCACTTTGTGGCCAGTGAAATGTCATAGATGTGTATTTAATGAGGCACTTTGGGGTGACTGGATTGTGTGTGCTCTTTTACTCTTTCTACACTTTTTCTTTCTAAACATGCAGACTTGAAGCTGGCACTGGAAAGTCAGCACCCATCTCAGAGAAAGAGGTAACATTAAGGATAGAAGCCACATGCTAATGATAATAGAAAACATTTGTTCTAGAACACCTACCTAAGCTAGAATTTTTTTTTTCTTTTTTTATGGGAAATAATTGAGTGTCTATTTAAACCACTTATGGGGGATTTCAATTCTATGTAGTTGAATTTGATTCAAAATTGAGTACCAGTTATCGAGTACCAGTTGTAGTGTATTGCCAATACAGTGTAGCAGAATCCAGATTATAGAACTGACTAATTAGACATGAAAATACGTATAATAAGGAAAATAATTCTATAGGCTATAAATCTGGTGACTATCATTTTGTAGTAAATATTAGGTCGCACTGTTGCCTTCAGTATTTTGGCAGGCAGAACTATGAATCCTGAGGCTGTTATATTGTAGGACATTTATGAAAAATTCAGAATGTTAGTGTGCATGGACTCCTTTCTGTTTTCAGCAAAACCCTATTAGTGAGAAATAAATTGAGACTGGAGCTTTCCAATCTACTAACAGAGTTAGAAGAAGAAGCCACTTTGCCAAGAGAGAAGCTCTCTGTCTATGGCTTACAAAATAAGTTGCCAGGGAGTCTGTAATCTGGAACATTTTCAGCAAAATCCAATTGCTGCTATATCTATATTGAATCAGTTATGAGCTGCGGACATGAAACTGTAGATATAGTGGGAAATAATGCTGGTGCCTTGCCATACAGAAGCAGTGAACTTTCTGGCAAAGATGACGAATGTTTCAGATTACCTCAAGGTGGTGACTGCTGCATTAAAAGAAAGGGAAACTGTCAGAGCTTAAAGTCAAGTTAGTACAAGTTTTAAAACTATGACAGAGTAGGCCTTCAGCTACACTGTTGTCATATAAAATGAATCAAAAACACAGTAGCATCTGCTCAGTTTTTTAATAAATTTATACTTATGAAGGTGTAAAACTCCAAAGATTAAAACAATGTCATAAACTCATTCATCAGGTATACGCAGATACGGCAGAACCACAGTGTGTTCTAGTGCTTCCTTTTCTTCTTTAGTGATAAACTTCAGTTTTATTCTGTGTAGCAAGGGATACAGCTAAAGAATGTTATTGCTAATTCTTGCTGGCAACCGCAGGTGATCACTTAAATATAAGACAAAGATGTTGGGTGGGCTTCTGGAAAGACTCTGTTGAAATAAAACTGACTTGGCTGGTGCTTACTCTCGTTTGCTCTTCTCCCACTTCCTCTTCTTCCTGCTATGTTGTGATCTTAAATGTTAGAATTCCAGCAGGCATCTTGGACCCCATACTAAAGTTAGTGGCACAGAAGTTTAGAAGTTGCTATAACTACTCTGCATGGCCTGACCCTGTGTGCTGGTTCTGTCTTGCTTTGTTTTGTACTAACATAAGAGAAATATAAACATTAAAATTCGGTTGGCATATGGTTGCTTTTCCTCTGCTCTTCCATGCATTTTATTCCTGTATGCAACTCTAACATAATAGCCAAAGCTTCATTATCTATTCTGAACTGTAAGTCAAACTTAAATTTCAAAGTAATGTAACAACATCAGTTATAATAAAAATACAGAAGAAATTTGGGTTCATCATGGCCACAGAGATAGAACATCAACCCTAAATACCTTTTTTTCTTTATTTCTGTGTTAGAGATATACACCTCTATCTTATTGAAATTATTTACTTTGGTTTTAGGTTATATACATCTAATTTTAATATAAAAATTAAAGTATATACAAAGAGGATAAAATAATTTTAAAACCAGACTTTTTCATAGCAGCACTTGGTGCTATAACATAGCATGTATTCACTTCAAGGACTTTAGAGAGGTGAAATGTGGTCTGAGAAGTATATATAAAAGCTTCTTTTATAAATAATCAAGCAATAGAGTCAATGTTAGTCATAAAATAAGCTAGGGATTCCGGCACACACAAGTTTTCTTGAACAAAATTTTAGTTAAAAAAATTGGTATGTTTAGAGATGGACATGCAATAAAACGATCGATGGTTACTATTAGCTCTAACCATAGAATTGGAAATTATGTAACAAAATAAGTGACATATAAAGATGAGTTATTCTCTTATTTGAATTTTAAATCAACAATGAGTAGAGCTGGGTGCAGTGGCTCATATCTGTAATCCCAGCACTTTGGAAGGCTGAGATGGCAGAGTAGCTGGAGCCCAGGAGTTGGAGACCAGCCTGGGTAAGATAGTAAGACTTTGTCTCTACAAAAAATAATAATAATAAAATAACCATTAGTGGCATGGCTGTGGTCTTGAGGATGAGGTGAAAGGAACCCTTGAGGCTGGGAGGTCAAAGCTTAAGTGACTGCACTCCAGCCTGGGCCACAGAGTGAGTCCTCATTAAAAAAATAAATAAATAAAATAAAAATAAATAAATATAAATAAAATAAAAATTGTTTAATGTAAGTATGACCCATACAATATTTGAGGACATTCTTATACTAAAAATGTATTTATTATTTATCTGAAATTCAAATTTACCTAGTTGTCATGAATCTCATCTGACAACCCACATAGGAGTAATATGGGCTAGGGATCTGGTAGTGTTTTGGTGTTGACTGAGAACTCTCTAGCAGCTATTCTGGGTTTCCACCGATGTCCTCAGGCTACAGATTTTCTTTCCCTTGTGCCTGTAAATTAAGGTTTCCATTCTGTAGGTTAGACACTGGAGATGGGTTTGGGCGATTTTTGCCGTATTTGATGCTCCCTTTCTCTGACCAACATCATAGAGGGTCATTTTCAGGATTTTCTTTCTTCAGCAATACATGGATTTCCTGGAAGGAAAATCATACAAGTGCTTCAGAATTCCTCTGTGCTGCAGCCTCCAGGGGCTTCACCCTTTCCATCCATCCCACACCAGGTGTTTAGCAATTAGGTACAAATTTCCAGGTGAATCTTCTCCCTGGCTGGATGGCATTCTGTAGCATTTTCCCCAGGTAAACAAACACTAAAATCCTACTTGTCATAGAACGTCTCTTTACATTTTTTTTTCAATAGTGTTTGGGATACAGGTGGTTTTTAGTTACATGGATGACTTCTTTAGTCGTGAATTCTGAGATTTTAGTGCACAAATATGTAGTCTTTTATCCTTCAACCCTCGTCCAACTTACCCCCATCCCAGTCCCCAAAGTCCATTATATCACTCTGTGTGTCTTTGTGTCCTCATAGTTTAGCTCCCACTTACAAGTAAGAACATACAGAAAGTCTCTTTCTTCAGATTTCAGGATAATTGTTTGCCCCATAAACTCAGTTTTCTAATGGGTTCATTTACAGTTTGTTAATTACAGTTTGTTACATTTATTACATTACAGATAATTATATTTATTATATTACCATTTGTTAATTTACAGTTTATCAGTCTTTTTATTTTTGTAAAAATTGGAGAAATGCTCTTTTTAGCTTTCCACATCCCTGAGCTGAAACTTCACTCACTCTTTTATTCTCTCCCTATTTATTTTGCAACATACAAAATTTTTTATGTAACTCTTTGTTATGATAGTGTCCCTCTTCATTCTACCGCTTTCTTAATTTAATCCCTCACCCCTCCATATGATGACAATATGACTCCTGAGTCTTCAGGGATGAAGTTATGCCTCATGTACTCAAGAATCAGCCAGGAAGCCAGTGGTGTTGGAGATAGTAACCTGACTCCACCTCTGCTCTTTATGCGGTAACTCTGGTTTATTATTGCCGAAGATACATTTGTTCTCTCCCAGTTCTTGTTATAGTATGATATTTCCCATATAACCCCACTGTGAATTGAACTATATTCTAAGTATTCCTTCACATTATTTTTCCATTATCTTCAAGAGGTGGAAAAATTGCAGTAAATCGTACCACTCAAGTAGTGTGAGCATTTTTAGAGAGGTCAACTTTTACTAACACAATTTTAACTAAATAATGAATCCTCAAACACCAAATTACACTGACATTGTCATTTTAGGCTTCATTGTCCTAACCTGCCTCGCCCGTGCTGTTGACACCTGTTGTGAAACCTTGGTTATTGTCTTCTTAGTTTCAGAGAATTTAAACAAGGAATACAAAGCAAAGGAGATGTAGCATGGAGCAATTTATTATAAAGGAAAAAGAAAGAAACTCTGAAGGTTAGATGCAGAAGAGACAGGACACTCTGTGAGACAATTCAGAGCGGGCTGCTCGTGAAGACAGGCAACAAAGACTCACGCTAGGGAGGCTCCTTGATGGGAGTCTTACATGATTATTCACAAGGGGGTGGGAAGAGGTGTTGCCAGTAGGCATGTTCTGGGTGGTCCTCTGGGTGTACATGCACAGTCATTGTACATGTTAGTTCACACTTTTCATGTCTCATTAGCATCTGAAATCTCTACCCAGCGGTGTTTTTGTACTATTATAATGAGTAAAGGGTCAGTCTGAGGACAGGTACAATCAAAATGTACACGCTCTTTAAAGGCGAAATTCCCTACTGGAGATAGCTTTGTTTGAATGAGCTTGACTACAATGCAAATGCTGGGGCTTACTGTGTTGAAGGTGAGGTCTCAAGGTTGCAAGCTCCGTAGGACATAGTTACTTCTTTGACAATCTATCCTGCCTCAATGTGAACTGAATCTAACTAATTCTTAATGGAATCTTACCTAATTACATGGAATTAAACTTGCCTGAATGACCTTGACTGTGATACCTTAAACAAGAATGTATTCTCTGCCTGAAAATCCGGGTGCTATGGTGGTACCTAAGTGCTCACTCTTACTAAGCACTTGATTTAGTAGATATGACACTTCGTCAGAGATGAGATGAATTTCCTAATAAGGTGCGACATGTGAGTGAAATTTGAGGAATTACAAGAAAGCCTATTGTCTCTGTCATCCAATTGGATATATGATTTCCATCTGATTACCTATTGATATGGTTTGGCTCTGTGTCCCCATCCAAATCTCATCTCTAATTGTAATCCCCACATGTCAGGGGAGGGACCAGGTGAGAGGGGATTGGATCAAGGGGGCAGGGGGCAGGAGGCAATTTCCCCCATGTTGTTTTCATGATAGTCAGGGAGTTCTCATGAGAGCTGATGGTTTGAAAGTATGGTACCTCCTGGTTATTGCACACAGTCCCTCCTGCTGCCTCATGAAGAAGGTGCTTGCTCCCTCTTCACCTTCTTCCATGGTTGTAAGTTTCCTGAGGCCTCCTGGCCATGCTTCCCCTTAAGCCTGCAAAACTCTGAGTCAATTAAACCTCTTTCCTTTGTAATTACAGTGTCTCAAGTAGTATTCTTTTTAGCAGTGTAAGAACAAACTAATACACCTGCGTTTAGTTTTGGGTTTGATTTCTTGTTACGATGAAAATGCATTTTTGAGAATGTGAGTTTTCTTAGAAATTTTTCTTTGGAAAATTAAAGTGGAAAACCTTTTAATTTGTTATAAATCACTTAGAAATTAGTGCAGATTAAAGACTTGAATACGTTTTGTTAGGGAACATGGCTGAAATATTGCTATGGTTTGAATGTATCCCTCTAAAATTCATGTTGAAATTTGATCTCCATTTTGGTAGTATTAATACATGGGGTCTCTTGGGAAGGGATTAAATCATGAGTGTTCCACCCTCACAAATAGATTAGTGCCTCATGAAAGGGATGGAGAAGATTAGCTTAAACCCTTTTACCCTTCTTCCTTCGGCCATGTGAGGACAGCCACAAGGCACCATCTTGGGGGCAGAGAGCAGTCCTCGAGAGATAACGAATCTGCCCTGATCCTGAACTCCTGAACCTCCAGAACAGTCAGAAATAAATTTCTGCTATTTATTTATTTATTTATTTATTTATTTATTTATTTATTTTGAGATGGAGTCTCACTCTGTCGCCCAGGCTGGAGTGCAGTGGCGCGATCTCGGCTCACTACAAGCTCCGCCTCCCAGATTCCCGTCATTCTCCTGCCTCAGCCTCCCCAGCAGCTGGGACTACAGGCACCCGCCGCCACGCCCAGCTAATTCTTGTATTTTTAGTAGAGATGGTGTTTCACCGTGTTAGCCAGGATGGTCTCGATCTCCTGACCCTGTGATCTGCCTGCCTCGGCCTCCCAAAGTACTGGGATTACAGAGGGACTGTGCCCGGCCTGAATTTCTGCTCTTTAAAGATCACCGGGCTTCAGGTGTTCCTGTTATAGTAGCATAAATGGATGAAGACAATCATCAAAGTTAAATGAATAATATTAGAATAAATAGAGGATACAATTTTTAAAGAAAAAATCATGAAAATAAATTTTGGCATTTTTACTGGGGTGTAGACCAGAATTTTTTGGCCTTAAAATTATTTTGTGGTTCAAAGTTTATAGTAAGGGTTGACCTTTACATTAAGATAGACTTAGATCCAAATTCTACTACAACCTATTGTAGTAACATTTTGACCTATAGCAAATTTATAGCTTATTTAATACTGAGTTATCTAACCTAGGAAATGGAGATAAATGCTATTAATATTTATATTTAAACCAATTATTAAATGAGCTAACCAAAATAAAACACTTGGCTCATGACTTGACACTAGATAATTGTTGAATAAATATTAGTGAGAATTTTCATAAACATTAGTTTCTTTTGGTTTTTACATTTTTTTCATTATTATGGCTAGAAAAAGGCATTTGTTTGAAATGTTATTGTAAATATAACCTATTACAGGCTTTATAGTATTAGGGTAGAATATAGAATTAGAATTATAGTATTAGTAAATTGTGAGCTTTATCAAATTAGGGAAAAAAAAAGATTGTTCTAATAATGTGGCCCAGTAAAACACATATAGAATATTAGATATTTAGCAAGTTTTGTTTATCACAAGTATAAATATATAATAAAAAAGCCATTTTATATAATACTGTGCAATGTATTGCCATAAAGCAATAAATATGGCTTTCCTATTTATTTAGAACCCAATAACTTCATTGTTTTGAAGGAAAAAGACTTCCCACACTAAAGTAGTAAACATGTTTTGGTGATTTTTATAACCTTAGGACCATAGTTTAACAAATCTATATAGGTTCGTTCCAAAAACAAACCAATTTTACACTAAAAGTATTCTTTGAAATAATTTTGTTTCTGAAATATTTTCATTTTTGTGCTCTTATTTTAATTTTAACTTGTAAAATTCATCTCAACAAACATGGAGACAGATTTATAAACATTTATGAATATTATATGTTAGTAATGTAGCTTCCTTTAAAAGTAATATGGATAGCAGTTGAATTTATATTGTTATACAAGCAAATCCTATAGGTAGACTAAGGAATGTTGAGAAAAGTGAAAAGAGTGTAGGTATGAACACAGGAACAAATGTTTATTAAAGAAGTATACTAAACTGTGAGTGTTTACCAAATTAACATAAGGAAGTTATGCATGAAGGAAATTATGCAGGTATGATAATGTCAAACTAGTTATTTATTAGCAAATTATGGAGCAGTTTCTTGAAAGTAAATTATTATTTACTATTAAAAGTAAATTAGCAGTCCTGGCATAGTGGCTCACGCCTATAATCCCACCAGTTTGGGAGGCAGCAGAGGTTGGATCACTGAAGGCAAGGAGATTGAGACCAACCTGGAGAACATGGTGAAATCCCATCTCTACTAAAAAATACAAAAATTAGCTGGACCTGGTGGTGCATGCCTATAATTCCAGCCACTCAGGAGGCTGAGGCAGGAGAATCGCTTGAACCTGGGAGGCGGAGGTTGCAGTGAGCCAAGACCATGCCACTGCACTCCAGACTGGGTGACAGAGCGAGACCATGTCTCAAAAAAAAAAAAAAAAAAAAAAAAAAAAAAAAAAAAAAAAAAAAAAAAAAAAGGATTAGCAGTATAAACTGAAAATAAAAATAATAGCAAGACCCTCAGGGGAGTTTGTGATAGGACAAGATGAAATTACTTTTAAATGTTGTAAAGATCAAATGCAGAACAGTTACGAAGAGGAAGCCCAAGGTCATGAAAGCCTGTTTGGAGAGTGTCTCAGTGTGTCCCGCTGAGGTCAGAAACACTGACCAGCGTGGACCACGCAGCAGCCCTGGGCTTGTTTACAGGCCTACCTGCTGCCTATGCTTTTAAGCTTTTGGCAAATTATCCTGATTCTATTTCAGAATACACCCATTGTTCATCCTGTC
This sequence comes from Rhinopithecus roxellana, assembly GCF_007565055.1. NCBI lineage: Eukaryota > Metazoa > Chordata > Mammalia > Primates > Cercopithecidae > Rhinopithecus > Rhinopithecus roxellana. Next base: position 25,938,899 of record NC_044569.1, read on the forward strand.
TGTCTTTTTAACTCTTCTGACCTCTATATTTTCTTGAGTTCACCTGGTTCATATCTGTATTACTAAAACCAGAGGCCTGAGGTTCTTCATTATTTTAACACATATTAAAGATTAAATTACCTCATCGATATATTTCATAAAAAGTAATTTTTACTATGTCTTAAACTTTAACAACACCTCTGTCTTTAAAATGGAAATACATTGGTGGTATTCATAATTATCTATAAAGATTTGCCCTTTTTGAGAATAACAATTTCATCTTCCCTAATGATATGCCAACATTCAGGTCATTCTAACATTTATTTTGTGACATGAATCTTTTAGATTCAAATAAACTCCATCCTACACAAAATGCAATATTGTAACATGATTTATCTCTGGGAGATAGGTCTCTTAGTAAAGAAAACTTTGAAACATCTTTCATTATTTTGTGTTACCCTGCAATTATGAATGCCCATGACAAATGAGAAAGAGCAAACAGCCTAAGCTAGCAAAACTTTAAATGTGAACTTAACATAATTTGTCAGATTGTATTTTGTTTTATCTTCTTTAAAACATTTTCAAGCTTTGGCAACTCATATTTTGAGGATTTTTAATGTGCTGAACAAAAGTAAGACTCCCCTGGGGGCTAAGCCGTGAGTAGCTAGTCTAATAGGAGATACTTCTTGTGTCTTTCAAATACAGCCTAAGTCAACTTTGGCCCTATTGATATCTTTTAGATTTAGTATCCGTTATAAATTAGTCTGGTCTTCCCAGCATTCAGTTCTTACCATGTAATTCCACTGCCTTTTGAAAAAGTCACTGGAAGAAAAATAGTTGAATATGATATAAAACTATAAGTTATAAACCCAACTTGAATGTTAACTTGCTATTCAGTTGGATTAAGTTATGTAACTAGGCTACTTTTTCTATTCTCAGTATATACTGAAAATTCAAAAATTATCATACTTAGAAAATATAGGTTGACTTTCATTCTGATAATAGTATAACTTTCTGTAAGTTTATATTTTGTGTTCTTTAAAATAATTATTTAAATCTTCAGGTGTATATTAGTATAATGAAAATAATGTTTTATACATAAATACAATTTTTTTGTTGTTTCAATGCATTTTTTACTTTACTTTCTGATTCTTATTAAATATATTTAGTAATATACTGCTGTTACTTTGAATTATAGTTCTATTAAAGTAAGGCTGCCCATAGGCAAAAAAGAAATTATAAAACTTCATGGGAGTTTTCCTCCAGATAATTTGCTTTTTTGTTGTTATTAAACAATCCTTCATCATTTTTCATTTTTTTCTCTCTCCATTTTTACTGAATACTTTGGATGATCTCTTCCATACAATGAAATTAAATGTGATATATAAGCTTATGACCTCTCACTTTGAATCTTCAGCCTGACTTCTACTCAAACCTGATAACTTGATATAATCATAGAATGTCTAATAGATATTTCAAAGAGATTTCTGTTTGAAATGAAGCCCTTGATTCCTTCTCACAAACTGTTTTTTACAATATTCTTTGTCATACACAAGTGGTAAATGGTACCACATTCACCTGTTTACTAAGACTACAATGTTAAAGTCATCCTCAATAACATCACTCTTATATTCCATATTGACATTTTCACAAAATATTAGTATATTTAATGTGTCATTTAAATCTCATCAAAATCTTCCTATTATTTTTATTTTCTAATTTTATTTTTAAATTTAGTGGTTACATAGTTGGTATGTATATTTACAGGTATATGATATTTTTTGATACAGGCATACAATGGGTAATAATCACATCAGGGTAAATGGGGATTCTGTCGTTTCAAGCATTTATGCATTCTTTGTGTTACAAAAAAATCCCATTATACTCTTTCAGTTATTTAAAATATACAATACATTATTGTTGGCTTAATCACCCTGTGGTGATATAGATCTTATTCATTCTATCTATTCTTGGACCTACCAACCAGCCCCATTTCCTCCAACACCTGCTATACTTCCCACCCTCTGGTAACTATCATTCTCCTCTCTATGTCCAGGAGTTCAATTGTTTTAATTTTATTTTAGCTCCCCAAAATAAGTGAGAACATGTGGAACTTGTCTTTCTCTTCCTGGCTTATTTCACTTAACATAATGACCTCCAGTTCCACCCATATTGTTGTAAATGACGGGATCTCAGGTTTTGTTTTTTTTTTTTAATGACTGAATAATATTTCATTGTGTATGTCTACCACATTTTCTTTATCCATTCGTCTATTGAGGGACACTTAGGTTGCTTCCAAATCTTGGTTATTGTGAATGGTGCTGCAAGAAACATGGGAGAGTGGATATCTCTTTGATACACTGATTTTCTTTCGAGTATATGCCTAAGAGTGGGATTCCTGGATCTTACGGCAGTTTTATTTTTAGTTTTTTGAGAAATCTCCAAACTGTTCTCCATAGTGGTTATACTAATTTACATTCCCACCAAAAAGGTACGAGGTTTCCCTTTTCCCTACATCCTCACCTGTCTTTTGTAAACAAGTGATTTTTAACTAGCGTGAGATGATATCTTATTGAATTTTTGATTTGCATTTCTCTAATTATCAGTGATGTTGAACACTTTTAATATACTTGTTTGCAATTTGTATGATTTCTTTTGAGAAATGTCTATTCAGCTCTTCTGCTCATTTTTTAATCGATTTATTAGATTTCTTTTCCTATTGACTTGTCTGAGCTCCTTATATATAATGATTATAAATCTTTTGTCAGGTAAATAGCTTGCAAATATTGTCTCTTAACCTCATTCTGTAGGTTGTCTGTTCACTTTTTTGGTTATTCCTTTTGCTGTGCAGAAAATTTTTTAACTTGATGTGATCCCATTTGTCCATTTTTGCTTTGATTGCTTGTGTTTGTAAGGTATTACTTAGGAAATCTTTGACCAGCCCAAAGTCCTGAAAAGTTTCTCCATATTTTGCTTTCAGTACTTTCATAGTTTGGGGCTTTGATTTAAACTTTCAATTTATTTTTATTTAACTTTTGTATATGGGTCCTTTGATCTTTGGGAGTTTGATTATTAAGTGTTTTGAGGTAGTCTTATTTGGGTTAAATTTGCTGGTATTCTATAACTTTCTTGTACTTGAATATTGATATCTTTCTCTGGGTTTGGAATGGTCTCTGATATAATCCCTTTGAATAAACTTTCTGCCTTGAGATATCTTTACACCTCCTCTCTAAGGCCAATAACTCTTGGATTTGCCCTTTTGAGGACATTGTCAGGATCCTGTAGGCATGCTTTATTTTTTTTTATTATTTTTATTTTGTCTCCTCTGACTGTGTATTTTCAAATAGCCTGTCTTCAACCCCTCTAATTCTTTCTTCTGTTTAATCAATTCTGATAAGAGGTCTGACACCTTCTTTAGTATGTTTATTTCATTGTTCAGCTCCAGAATTTCTCCCTAATTTTTTAAAAATATATCTCTTTGTTAAATTTATCTTATAGGATTCTGAATTCCTTCTCTGTATTTTCTTGGATTACACTGAGATTTCTCAAAACAGCTATTTTGAATTCTTTGTCTGAAAGATCATATATCTCTGCCTCTACAGGATTGGTCCCTGGTACTTCATTTAGTTCTTTGGTGAGGTAATTTTTTTTTGATATGTGGATTGGCTTGATGCTTGTGGATGTTTTTAAGTATCTGCACATTGAAGACTTAGGTATTTATTGTAGTCTTTGCAGTCCGGGCTTGTTTGTACCCATCCTTCTTGGGACGGCTTTCCAGGTACCCAAAAACTTGAGTGTTGTGATCTAAGTCTTTGATCACTGATGCTTTATTTGCTTTATGAGACACTCGAAGTTCAGTAATGCTGTGGCCCTTGTAGACTTGTAGATGTGCTGTCTTGGCAGCCTTGTGTAAGATCTGGAAGAATTCCCTAGATTACCAGGCAGGGTCTCATATTCTCTTCCCTTAATTACTTTCTCCCAAAGAAATAGAGTCTCTATCTCTGCTGAGCTACTTAAAGCTGGGGTGACACAAGGATTCCTGTGACCAGCACCACTGGGACTGTGCTAGGTAAGATCAGGACCTGGTGCAGCACTGGGTCTTGCCCAAGGCCTGTAGTGATCACTGCCTGATCACCACCTATGTTCACTCAAGGTCCATGGGGTCTACAATTAGCAGGTGGCAAATCCAGCCGGGCTTTTTTCCTTCCATTCAGGGTAGTGAGTTTCCCCCAGCCCAGGTTGGGTCTGGTGGTGCCACCTGGGAATGACCAGCTGGAGTCAGGAACCTTAGGAATCTACCTGTTACTCTATTCTACTGTAGCTGGGCTGGCATCCAAGTCACATGACAAAGTACTTCTTTCTCTTTCTTTCCCCTTCCCCAAGCAGAGGACTCTCTGTGGCTACCACCTCCCCTGGCCCATAGCTAGTACTACCTGACTACTGCTGATGTTCATTTGAGGTCCAAGGGCTCTTCAGTCAGCTTTAGTAAAGGTTGCCAGGCCTGAGTCTCTCTTTTCAGGGTCATGGATTCCCTTCTGGCCCAGGGCAGGTCCATAAATGTCATTGAGGAGTCAAGGCCTGGAATCAGGGATCCCAGGAGCCCCCACCTTGTTCTCTATCAGCTCTCTGTGGTTCAGCTAGTATTCAAGCTCCAAGATGATGTCTCCTTTACTCTTTCCTTTCCTCAAGCAGAAGGGGTCTCTCCCATAGCCACCACAGCTGAAAATGTACTTAGTCACACCTGGAGCCAGCATAGCTCTGAGTCTCACCTAAGGCCCGTGATGAGTTCTGTCTGGCTACCACTGCTGATTATTCAGGACCCACAGGATCTTTTGTCAACGGGTAATGAATTCTGCAAGGACTTGGTCCTTCCCTTCAAGGCAATGAGTTTCCTTCTGGCCCAAGGTGTATCTAGAAATGTCATCAGGAAGCTAGGGCCTAGAATGGGTGCCTCAGGACTCTGCTTAGTGGCCTACTCTACTGTGTCTGAGCTGATATCCAAGTTGCAAGATAAAGTACTCTTTACTGTCCCCTTTCCTTTTCTCAGTCAGAGGGAAGGAACCTCTCCCAGAGCTGTGAGCTGTGTTGCTGCTGCCTGGGGTTTGGGGGGGCGTAATCCAAGCACTCCATTGGCTGCACCTGCTGGTGTCTCACTGGATCCCAGGCAACCCATGTCCACTGGCTCCTGGCTCCAAGCCAAAACAGTATCAAGACTTGCCCAGAAATTGTGGTCTATATTGGTCTATACTGTCTATACTGTCTTTCAAGTTATGGTCTGTATGGTTGTGGTCTATGCTGTCTTTCAAATTATTTTGGGCTTCAGAACACTTTAGCCCACAATGGCAGGGCTTGCTGGAACTCAGGTTCTAACTGCTGAGATGGATGATTTGTCTGGCTAGTTCTGGTCCAAATGCTCCCTCAATGGGTACTGGCTGAGATCCGCCCCAGGTTGCTTTCTGCTATGACAGAGAAGCACTAAGTTCTAGTGCAAATCCCACAGTCACTGACCTCTTCCCTTCTCAAGTGCACAGATTTTCTCTCTATGCCATGCCACCACTGCCAGGGCATGAGGGAAGGGTGGCACAGGTGATTGAAGACCTATCTTTCCTACTCTCTTCAGTGCATCTTTCCTTAATATGATGATAAAACCAGGTACTGTGATGACTCACCTGAGTTTCAGTTCTTATGAAGGGGCTTTTTAGTACAGATAGTTCAATTTGATTATCCTGCAGAGGAATGTTTGTTAGAGGCCTCTGTTCAGCCATCTTGCTCTACCTGGAATTCTCATCAAAATCTTTGATAAAAGTATTGCACACAGAACTCTACAGGACAGGTTACATTTGCAAGCTAGAAGACATCTCACTATAAGTTGATATAACCTATAATTTATGATTATTTTAAACTGCCAAAAACATGTGTCAACAGGTTAGAAGCTTAGCCACAACAGTGTTTGTAAAACATTTTATTAAATACTTTAGTGAAAGTAAAATACAAAGATATTCTAGTCTTTCTGAGCCTCATAAACCTTTATGTAATGGCAATTAGTCATATTTTAAATGTTTCTATGTTGGTTTTACTTATCAGTAGCAAATGCTAGGGAATTACATAGTATGCATTAGAAAAGTTTTTATTCTACATTTTTAGGGGTAATCTTCATATGATTTTTCCAAAAATTAGTCACAATTCACTTTTAAGGCCACTGTATTAGAATGTTCTTGAATTGCTATAAAGAAACAGCTGAGACCACGTAATTCATAAGAAACGGTCTAATAGGCACATGGTCTTTCAGGATGCACAGGAATCATAGCACTGGAATTTGCTTCTGGGGAGGTGTCAGAAGGCTTACAATTATGGCAGAAGGCAAAGACAGCAGGTGTCTTACATGGCAGGAGTAGCAAGAAGGCCAGGGAAGTGCCCACACTTTTAAACAACCAGATCTTGCAAACTCACTGACTACTGCCCAGATAACACCAAGTCTTGAGGGATCTATCACCATGATCCAAACACCTGCCACCAGGCCACACTTCCGACACTGGGGATTACAAATCAACATGAGATTTGGCAGGGACATATATTCAACTCTATTAGCCATTTAGTTATAGATTATGGAAATGTGTATATTCCATCTTTGAAATCCAAGTTCATGGCCACCACTCAAACTTGTAATCTGTTTTTTTCTTATTCTTCACTCATAAGAAATTATTACACATTAATAACTATAAACCCTATCTACATACTTTGTGTGAATTTCTGGTATTACAATGTCACCCTCATTGAAAAAGTGGAAAGATAAAGAGGAAGTATATCTATTTTTTTTTCCTTTTTTCGTGATAGCACTCGTTTGTGAAGCTCTTACAGATGTCTGTAAGTAAAATTGACTCCTCCATTTTTTTGTTAGCAATTACACATATTTATCAATAATAGTTCATGAATATATTTTCAATTATTGTTTGACTTAAGTGTCTCTGTCCACTAAATTACAACCTTTCTTAGAGGTAAGTTTATAAATATAATGCCTATATTAAGGAAGAAAAATGATCTCAAATCAATAATCCAATCTTTCATGTTAGGTCACTGGAAAAAGAAAACAAATTGTAGTGAAGGCAAGAAGAAGGAGTGAAATAAAGAGATTAAACTAGAAATGAATAGCATTGATAAGTGAAAAAATAGAGAAAACTAGTTAGGCCAAAATCTAGTTCTTTGAAAAGTTAAATATTGAAAATCTTTAGTTAGATTGATTGAGGAAAAAAGAGAGAAGTCTTAAATTAGTAAGCAGAAATGAGAGGGAATATTACTGCCAACCTTACAGAAATAAAAAGGATTATAAAGGAATACTATCTGCAATTACACAGCAACAAATTAGACAACTTAGGTGACAGTGAAATATCTAGAAAGCAACTATTAAAACTGACTCAAGAAGAAATGGAAAATCTGAATAAACCCTAATTACTGAAGAAATTAAAGTCATAATTCAAAAAAACTCCTCACAAAGTCCTGGCTTAAGTGTCTTCTTCACTGCTGAATTCTACTAAACATTAAAAAAGTAACAATTATCTGCAAAGTATTCTACATAATGAAAGATAGAGCCTATCAATAGAATAAAAAAAACACAAAAATCACATGATATTCTCAATAGGTACTCAATTAGCATTTGATTTGAAAATCCTAATCCTTCTAATCGTAATTTGTTAAGTGTTTAATGTTTTACATAAGGATAAAATGAGAAATGTAATGTAAAACACTTAACAAATTATGTATTTATGTTAAACACTTAACAAATTAGGAATAGAAGAAAATGACCACCACATAACAAGAGCCACGTATAAAAAACCCACAGCTAACCTCACACTGTTATAAAAGGTGAAAGATTTAAAGCTTTTCCTCTGAGATCAGGAATAAAAGAAGGATGCCTACTTTTGCTAATTCTATCCACATAGTACTAGAAGCCCTACCCAGAGCAATTTGGCAAGAACAGAAAAGATATTTAAGTTGCAAATGAAAGTTGTTCATATAAGCTAACTTAATACTTAATGGTGAAAGACTAGATGTTTTTACTCTAAGATCAGGAGCAAGAGAACTATATGTGCCCTGGCCACTTGGATTCAACATTGTATTGTGGACACAGAGCAAACAGGGGAAGAAATAAAAGGCATCCAGATTTAAATGGAAGAAGTTAAACTATATCTCTATTCTCAGAGAATAGAAAATAATTCCAGGGAGTATAAAAATGTAAAGTATTAAAATGAATAAAGTTGATAATCAAGTTCTCCAAGTTTGTAGGGTATAAAATCAACATACAAACATCAATTGCCTTTCTACACACTTGCAATGAAAAATCTGTAAACGAAGTTAAGAAAGTAATGCCATTTACAATAGTTTTATGAAAGCGCGGCCTGATGTTTGCTATTTCCGTAGGCTAATGCCCCTTTTCTGAACTCTTCATCTGACTGTAATCTTGTGTGACAACCATGCTAAATTATTTTCAGTGATAAACCATTTTTTATGTTGCGTTTTCTGCATTACTCTTAATCCTCTCTGGAACATTCTACCTATCCCTCTTACCCTAGTGTCATTACTAATTTCTATGCAATGATTTTTCCTGAAACCTTTAACTGATACCCAAATTTGGGTTAGGTTGTCTTTTTCTCTGTTTTCAAAACTTTTACTTTCCAATGTCTTAATTTCATTATCTTTTACTTCTTTACATCTCCAACTTGTCAGTGCACTTTATGAGGAACTAAATTCTGTATATTGTTAACATTGGAGCTTTTCTGCCTAATTCATTATTTGGTTTATACTACGAATGTGAAAATCATCCTAAAATTAATTATTATGATATTATGTAGTTCTGTACAAATATATCTAAGCAGTTGAAATGCTTAACTCTATTTATGGAATAATCCATTTTTCTAGAAAACAGTGGGATCTTTACATGTCATAATCAATTTTGTTTTCAGTGCCTGGTTCTGGCCTGCTATGTAAAATCTTCTCCACGAGTGTTTGAATTCATCAGCGAATGGACGAATGTCATTGGTGAGCATGAGGCACTGCTTACCAGTTAAGATTCCGGTAGCTGAGGAACAAATCTTAACTCCAAAAATAAGTAATTTCATCACTTTGGAGGAATTATTTGACTTTTTCATAACTTTGACATCACAATAATGAGGATGAAGTCAGTAAAATAAATGATTATTAGGATAAAATGAGAAAATGAATTAAGTGCTTAAGGCAATACTTGGTAACTAGTTAATATTCTTAATTGTGAAATAATTAATGAATATTTATTAATTATTTAATGTTTATACACAACAGTGAGACTAATGGAAGATGATATCAAGCAACATTTAATAACAGGAAAAAAGGTTTTAATTTATGCAAAGAAAATACCTTTTTATTATTTGTGAATTATCTGCTAAGTTTGTGTAATACTTGATTGACCCATCCCTACACAGTTTAAATATCTCATTAATACATAAAATAATTTTATTAAGATTAATATATACAGTTTTAAGAACATGTAACTTGCTATTATTTTCATTCTAAATATGTCAGATAAATAAGAAAAAGTTTTTCAATAAGATTTCTGAGAGGATGTCTATTGATTTGTGATGGAATTTATTATTCTTTTTTTTTAGGAAGGAAAGGTGTAATTTGAAAGTTTCAACAAGAAAGTCTATGGCAATTTGAAGAAAATCAACTCAATATTTTAATTTAATGAATGCAAAATAGTTTTGAATAAGCTCAATTGACAAAGACATATTTTACCAATTAGTACATGTATTACAGGTAGAAATGATTATTCAGCGTGGTTTTGAATGTGGCCTGAAGCAAATGTTGAGATCACAGTTGAATAGAGAGCAATTGTGGTGTATAGTTGGAATGCTTACATAAGTGAGCTTGATTATAATCATCCCTCTAATCACATTTAAACTTTTCCTAATGAATAGATGGGGAAATTAGAAAAATAAAGAATGAAAAAGCAGTCTATTTAAAAATATTTTTAAAATTATTTATAGCCCTCACATTAATGCTTTCTAGTTTAATATTATGACTCCTTTCAGCTCTTAATTCAGGCATCTATTAATAGTTTACATTGAGAAATTAATTCATTACAAATAATATTTTGCAGCTGCCTTGTCTAACTCTACCAATTCAAGTGCAATACACTTGCTTTTAGAAGGGATCATGTTATGGAAGGATAAAGAATATGGAAGTAGAGAGTCTAAGAAATAAATACCATCTCCTAAATCTTCTAAGGGCAAGATGCTAGGTGAATCTGTTATTATTTATGAACTGATTATTGTAATAGTCTCAATTTCATTTACATGAAATTGAGGTACTTCTATTACTGTGTGTGATAGGATTTGAGTGGCTACACACACGTAAATACTCTAGTACATAGAAATGTTTGTTATCTTTGAATTTTTCTTCTGACACAAAACACTAGAGAATAATCAATCACAGAGAATGAAGTTAGATGTGGTAGACAATGTGGTGTGGCCCTAAGACCCTTTGATTAGACCTGTGAAGGATAAGGACAGTGGTCCCCAACCTTTCTGGCACTAGGGACCAGTTTCATGGAAGACAATTTTTCCACAGAATGGTGGGAGTGGTAATTGGGGATGAAACTGTTCCATCTCAGGGCATTAATTAGATCTCATAAGGAGTATGCAACCTAGATCCCTTAAATCTAATGCCACCACTGATCTGCCAGGAGACAGAGCTCAGGCAGTAATGCTCGCTGGCCTGCCACTCACCTCCTGCTGTGCAGACCCATTCCTAACAGGCTACAGACTGGTACCAGTGCGGCCCCGGGGTTGGGGACCCCTCATGTAGGGTATTGCCTACTAAACTTATACAAACATGGTTTTAAATTCTGAAGAGCCTTCTAAAAGCCTGAAGCTTGGCTTCTCTCTTTCATCCATCCTTGCAATTTTAGATGTTTATACCCATTTTTTTCAGAATATTTAATTTGTTTTTCATGTAAATATTGAAAGGTTTAAAGTTTACCATTTTGCTATATATTTTCTATTTTTCCTATCTATTCCTTGTTCCCCCTTTGATGCCTTCTTTCGGGTTAATTGGGTGCTTTTTACCACTACACATTATACTATCGAAATTTGTGTGTTATACGATTAAGTAGTTGCTCTATACGAGTTTACATTATGCACTTTTAACTTACAACAGTATCATGCCAATCATTAAACAATTTTACAAACAATATAAGAAACTTACTTTAAAATTAAAGATCAAATTTAAAGTGAAAATGAAAAAGATATATTATCATGTTTATGCTTTTCATAGTTACTTGGAGTTCTTATCTACTGACTCCAGTATGTGGGTTCTCTGTTAAACTGCTTCTGCTGCCTGTGATTCTCTTGATTATAGGGCACATATTTCTACTTGTTTTTATGTTTCATATAGTTTTTGTTTTGTTTTGTTTTTCGTTTTGTTTTTGAGACAGTGTCTTGCTCTGTCACCCAGGCTGGAGGGCAGTGGTACGATCTCAGGTCACTGCAACTTCTGCCTCCCAGATTCAAGTGATTTTCATGCCTCAGCCTAGGATTACAGGTGTGCACCACCATGCCCAGCTAATTTTTGTATTTTTAGTAGGGACAACCTTTCTCCATGTTGGCCAGGGTGGTCTCACACACCTGGCCTTAAGTGATCTGCCCGCATCGGCCTCCCAAAGTTCTGGGATCACAGGCGTGAGCTACCGCATCTGGCCTTTCTTTCTGTTTTAATGCATGACCTCTAATAGGTTGAGGAAGTTCCCTTCTATTCATAATTTGATGTGCATTTTTATAACTAATAGGCATTGAATTTTGTCAAATGATTTTCCCCATCTATTAAGAAAATTATTATTTTAGTCTTTATTTTATTAATGTGGTCTCCTAAAGAATATCTTATACGCCCTAAAAAACAATCTCTAGAAAAATAAAATAAAATAATAAATTTATTGAAAAAAAGCAATATATATTTGGCTTTTAAATGAAGTGTTTTATAAATGTTTATAAGGCAAAGTTGGTTGATAGTGCTTTTCAGTAGCAACAAGTAGGTAGAAAAGTCAGTAAAAATAAAGCTGTTCTTTACTTTTTGACCTACTTCTTATATCAATTGCCAGTAGTAAATTGTAGAAGTCTCTAATTGTGGACTTTTTCACTTCTACTTTTAATTCTGTCAGTTTTTGCTTTGGCTATTTTAGGATTCTGTTGTTAAGTACACATGCATTTATAATTTTTATATCTAGCTGATACATTGATCCTTTTAAAATTATAAAGTAGTGCTATTTGATGCTAATGGTATGTCTCCTCTTCAGTCTATTTTGTCTGAAATCAATATAGCTGCTATAGCTGTTATTTTAATTCAGGCTAGAGTGCAGTGGTGCAATCTCAGCTCACTGCAAATTCCACTTTCTGGGCTCAAGCCATCCTCCAACCTCAGCCTACCAAGTGCCGGAAACTACAAGCACGTGCCATGATGCCCAGCTAATTTTTTTGTTTTGTTTTGTTTTGTAGAGATAGGTTTTCGGCATGTTGCTCAGACTGTCTACTACTCCTGAACTCAAGTGATCTGCCCACTTCAGCCTACTGAAGTGCTGGGATTATAGGTGTGAGCCATCGCGCCTGACTTGCTTTCCTATCTAGTAGTTCCTATACATTTGATATTTTTCCCCATTCTTTTACTTCTAACTATCTGTCTTTGAATTTGTGTGTCTCCTTTATTTTTAAATTTAATTTTTTCTTTGACACCCAAAAGTTATGCATAGTTAATATATACAAATTGATAATGTTTGGAGGTAAGTAAATACTTGTAAAACTATCACAATAGATTCCCTAAACCTATACATCAAAAGTTTTCCCTGCCCTTTTATTACTATTATTTGTGTGTGTGATAGGAGCACAAGATATACCCTGAGACACATTTTAGGTATGCAATACTTTATTGGTAGTATTTTAGTGGTAACCTAGCATACAGGCACTAGGCTATACAGTGAGTTCCTAGGACTTATTTATCTTGTATAATAGACAGTTACTACCTTTGGAATAATATCACATAATTTCACTCTTCCACTCCTGGAAACTACTATTTCACTCTTTGCTTGTATGAGTTTGACTGTTGTAGGTTGATTATGTAAGTGGTATTATATAACAGCATTCTCCTTTTGTTTTTGGCTTATTTCACTTGGTATGATGTCCTTTAAGTTCATCAATGTTGTCACAAGTTGTAGGATCTCCTTCTTTTTAAAGCCTGAATAATATTCTTTCTTATTTTATTTATTTTTTGAGACAGACTCTCACTCTGTCGCCCAGGCTGGAGTACAGTAGCATGATTTTGGCTCACCGCAACCTCTATCTCCCAGGTTCAAGCGATTCTCGTGCCTCAGCCTCCTGAGTAGCTGGGATTGCAGGTGTGCACCGAAACACCTGGCTAATTTTTGTATTTTTAGTAGAGAGGGGTTCACCATGTTGGCCAGACTGGTCTCAAACTCTTGACCTCAAGTTTTCCACCTGCCTCGGCTTCCCAAACTGTTGGGATTATAGGCATAAGTCACTGCACCTGGCCAAAAGGCTGAATAATATTTTCTTGTATTTAGATGTATAAATATAAATATATTTAGTTATATAAATTATATGTTATATTTTGATTTAGTCTGAGAAACTCTACCTATTGATGATTTAGTCTATTAATATTTATTGTAATTATTGATATTGTTGTTTTTATAGCTGCCATTTTCCTTTCTGTTTTCTATGTGTTTCACAACTATTTTCTTGATCTGTGTTCCTTTGGTGCTGTTTCTTTGTTAAAAATATATTTTAGTGCACTATTTGAATTTATTGGTGGACTTTTTAATGGCATAATATTTAGTTATTTATTTAGTGGTTGATTATTGAATTATGATATACTTTTAAATTGATGCCAATCTACTTTGGGTTAATATTGACTTAATTCCCGCAAAATATAGCAGCTCACTTCTTTTGTTGTTATCATCATACATACTCTCTGTCTCTTTTACCTATAATAAAACTTAAAATGCTTTGTTATAATTATATAATGCAATTTTATTTTTTGAATAAATTAGAGGAAAATATAGCATGTTTCTTAACATTTATATTTACTTAAATAATTATTATTTCTGTTGCTCTTTATTTCTTTGATGGATTTGAGTTACTCTCAAGAGCTATTTTATATATTTTACATAAAATAAGAATTTGTTTTTGTCCTTCTATAGGGTGGTATCCTAGCAATGAGTTATTGTTTTTGTTTATCTGTAAATGCCTTAGCTCACCTTCATTTTCAATGAGCATAGTATTCTTGGTTGATGTGTTCATTGTTTTTGGATGTCAGAAGCTCATGATGTGTCTAGGTGTAGTTATTTTACTACATTCTATTCTTTTTAACCTCTTTGGATCTAAGTCTTAAAATTTCTCATCAAACCTGAGAAGCTTTTGGTTGTTATTTCTTAAATACAGTTATTATTCCTTTTTCTTTCTCCTTCCACCTGATGCTTTAATTACATGTATCTGGGAACTCTTTATATTGTCCTATAAGTCTCTCATGCTCTGTTCATTTTTCTTCAATTTTTTCTGTTATTTAAATTAGATAAATTGTATTGTACTATCTGTAAGTTTACTCTTCTTCCTTCTGCTATTTTAACTCTCTTATAGATAATACATTTAATTTTAGAATTTTTAAAAAATTATAGTTTTCATAATTTTTAGTTCTAGAATGTTCATGTGATTCTTCTAAAAATTTATATTTCTCTATGGATATTTCCTATTTACTGAAACATTTTATTCAAATGTTTCTTACATCTTTAATTATAATGTTATTTAATTCCTTGGGTATGGTAATAACAACTATTTTGTAGGATTTTTTTTTTTTTTTTTTTGCTGCTAAATTCAATATCTGGTCCCATTTAGAGTGAGCTTATGTACACTTATTTTTTATTGAATATTAGCCACTCTTTTGTACATATTTACATACCCCCTAATTTTTATTAGAATCTGTGAATCATAAAATATGTAGTTAGTAACTCCAGAGTCTAATGTTCCCCCGTGTTGCTTTTTACTTTATTTATTTTTCCTGTTTTGCCTGGATTAAAACTCTGGGATTTGTCCTTCTATGATGTGTAGCTACTGATTTCTTTGCCTTTTTCTGTTGCTGTTTTTAAAATTTATTTTTCATTTTTATCCCAGCTTCCTCGATAGATATGTCTCTATCTCTGTACATCTTAGTGAACAGTCAGTGATTAGAAATGAGTCTCTGCTCAATCAACTCAAGTTTGTAAAGCTTCCAACCTCTGTCAATTAATCTGTCAGTAGGGTGAGAAGTACATTAAGTGTACAGCCAGTTTTCAAGCTGGCTCTGCTTTAACTGTCTGGCTTGTTTCGCCTCTATGTAAATGCACACTTCACCCATTGGCCAGGCATATGTAGAGAACTTAATCTAACTAAAATCTCTAATTTTTATAATCTTTCAGTACATTTCTGGGTTATGTGCTATTTAAGTTAACCAGGACCTCAAACTCAGGCTAGAAGTTGCAAGTGTTTACTATAGTTTCCTACAATTTAATTTATTTCTTTTACTTTTCCTACCAATTATGTTGAGGAAAATTTTTACCTTTGTTTTAAGTTAACTTAGCCACCCATCTCTGTCCAAAAAGTTGCTCATTTCCATGGCCATCTTCCCTTGGAAAACCTACCATTTCTGCCTTCTTAACTAGAAATTAGGTGGATGGAAGCAGGCCTAAGCAAGAAGGCTAAACATACCTGCAGTACTTAACCAAAGATACAGACATGTTTCATGCGTAAATGTTTCTCAACTTGTTCTTGTCCAGAGTACCAAAATAAATTTTTTTGACAATTTTTGTACTAGCTTTGGGGAAGATGATTTGTAGATGTCTTTACATCCTCAGAGATGAATCCTTTTTATTGTTTTGGCAAACATTTACTTATTATTTTTGTGCACTATATACCAGTATCATAGGGATATATGCCTATGACCATGTATTGCTCTTTCACAAGTTGCTATTTTAAAATAATCTCAGAATTGTCTTGGCAATCCTAAGTCAAAAGAACAAAGCTGGAGGCATCACGCTACCTGACTTCAAACTATACTACAAGGCTACAGTAACCAAAACAGCATGGTACTGGTACCAAAACAGAGATATAGACCAATGGAATAGAACAGAGTCCTCAGAAATAATACCACACATCTACAGCCATCTGATCTTTGACAAACCTGAGAAAAACAAGAAATGGGGAAAGGATTCCCTATTTAATAAATGGTGCTGGGAAAATTGGCTAGCTCTAAGTAGAAAGCTGAAACTGGATCCTTTCCTTACTCCTTATATGAAAATT